>NC_088416.1:16489215-17089215 GCF_034236695.1 Oncorhynchus nerka
TGGGTTTTCCAGCATGACAACGACCCGAAACACACAGCTAGGGCAGCTAAGGAGTGGCTCCGTAAGAAGCATCTCAAGGTCCTGGAGTGGCCTTGCCAGTCTCCAGACCTGAACCCAATCTTTGGAGGGAGCTGAAAGTCTGTATTGTCCAGCGAAAGCCCCGAAACCTGAAGGATCTGGAGAAGGTCTGTATGGAGGAGTGGCCCAAAATCCCTGCTGCAGTGTGTGCAAACCTGGTCAAGAACTACAGGAAACGTATGATCTCTGTAATTGCAAACACAGGTTTCTGTACCAAATATAAAGTTCTGCTTTTCTGATGTATCAAATACTTATGTCATGCAATAAAATGCAAATTAATTACTTAAAAATCATACATGTGATTTTCTGGATTTCACAGTTGAAGTGTACCTGTGATCAAAATTATAGACCTCTACATGCTTTGTAAGTAGGGAAACCTGCAAAATCGGCAGTGTATCAAATACTTGTTCTCTCCTGTGTGTGTGTGTGTGTGTGTGTATATATATATATATATATATATATATATATATACATATATATATATATACATATATATCTATTTATATTGAAATATAAATAGATATATATCACACACACAAACATTTTGCCTGCGACGAGGTGGAGACTTAAAGTATGCTATGATTCCCTAGCACAGTAACCACACACACCCTTAACCTAACCTTAACCCCTAATTATTTGTTTTTTTGCTGAAAACAAACGGGATTGAGTACTGTGCCATACTGTACATAGTACTAGTACTACCAGTGTAGGACGTGATAGATTGTATATCGACAGTCCATATACTACTCTATCACTTCCTATACTGGTGGTACTAGTACTATGTACAATATAGCACAGTCTTCAACCCCCTTTGTTTTCAGCACATACAGATCTAGCAACAAGCGTTCCCTATAGATCGCGTAATGCCTGTTGACTTCACCTGGTTCCTCGAGGCCCGGGCGTATGACATCATCAAAGATGACCCCACTCTGGGTGGCACGGTTGAACTGGCGAGCATACAGTTTTGGAGTCAGGATGCTCGCCATACACGTGTAGTTGTATTTTAGGTTAGGGAACTCCTCTTCGGGGGAACCTCTCTTCAGGTTGAACAGGGACATGGGGTCTGTAGGGACCAAGGTCTGGGCGGATAGGATGTGGTCAGACGGGAAAATAGAATAGAGTATAAACGTTATTGGCCTTGAAGGCCGTTTGTCTAGGACATACCAGTAGACTACATAGAATAGCATGAGAATTTCAATTCATAAATGGAAATGCATACACTATGGCCTATATTGGCCTACACATAATGATGCAGACCAATACCATACAAATAAATTAGTTCTAAGGTAACCTCATCCCCAGGTTATTGCACACAGCGCATATAAGTCGGTAGCCGAAGTCTACTCTGCGTCTGTTATTGGTTAACAGTATGGATTCTTTAATAGTAGGTGTCATTCAATGAGAGACAACTGATTTTCATTCACATTTTTTCACTTGAGAAATACTGGACCAAACATCTTAGACGCAACATTGCACGCTTAAGATGTCCTCTGCAAAAATGTCAAAATTAATGACAGATTTCTTGAGTTATCGTAGATGAATTCGGACTATTTTGAGTAAGTGTATACTGGCTACAGGTATCTCAAAATGGACAAACAGTAATATTGCCACTTTTTTCTCATTTTCAACCGACGTCACAAAATGCGTTCATAATATATACACAAACTGTTCCAAACTGTTTCGGCTGGGAAGCATGCTGATGCCTTTAATTAACTCTCCACCATAGAGAACGATAGAGGCCTCTAGTGGCCAAAAGGCTGATTTGGCATGGGTAGCGCCACTTTAAAGTAGTCGACTGGGTGGGATTCCTATGAATTGTTGCCTTGGGTGCTGCCCATGCTGTCACAGATGCGCTATAATGGCAAAGATATAAAGTCCTCTATTTAAATTTTTACAATGACAACATACAGTATCTTGGGATTTTCCTGGTGGATTTTCAGTTCATGAATTAAATTCTAATTGAGTTCATTGTTTAACTGGACCCTTGGTAGGTTTCAAGAGGGCACACAACAGAAAATGTTTTAACACAATTTTGCAATGGAAACCTAATGAGCGTTTTTTGGGGGCCAGGTAATCCCTCCCTGTTTCAGTACATCGTCTTCCATTCGATGCCTAATGAACATGACACTGGTCTTGCCTTTGTCTGACCAGATGTTTGAAAGCACACTCGGAATTGCAAGGCTGCGATGGCTTTCGTCCACATAGCTTAGTCCTTAGTTACCCTGCACAGTAGGAATATAGAACATCAATCCTTGCTAGACAGTGAATTAGATTGGATCAGAACAGTATTACCTCGAGATGGGGCCTGTACTTTGCTTCCAAAGAGTAGGTGATGGGGGCTGTAAGAGAAGTTTTACATCAGGAATGCAGTACAGTGGCATTTTATATTCTTAATCTCCAATCAAAATCATAACGCAAAGGAATTGAAGGTGTGAGCTCTACCAAGTTCTATTAGTTGCCTGGCTGAAAATGTCTCTCAGCCATACAGAACTGTAGCCTGTGTGAGTAGGGAAAAACAACATGCCAATTGCAGTCATTTTGTTATTTTCGTTTTGACAATGTGAAAGAGGATGCACGCATGCCACAAAATGGTGGCGTCACTTACGTTTGATCTTCCACATCTCGTCAAGTGAGAACGACTTTGGTGGCTGGCAGTCTGGACTTCGTGGCCTGGGTATAGGGTGGTAGTGGAGGTGATAGTACGGTCCCAACTCTACTCTCAACACTGAACAAAAGATCTAAGAATAGCCACGTAGTCTCGTCATCCCCAGTTTTGACTGTCCAAGTCCCACCTGACACGCTCATCTTTACAAAGTGGTGCGACGGTCACCGGTGTCATGTTGCATGGCCCTAACAATGTCAGTCTTTTTATAACCCAATGTAAATTAGCACTGCTAGGATGTGGTGGTTGGTGGATGGGTGTTTACACAAACGTAGAGTTGACTTTGGACAGGCACACCATAGCAGTGAATGGTGCTAAATGGAAGAATCCTGATTTGGAGGAGGTTCCCCCAGGGCTCAATGTTTAGTCAAAGTTACTGACCGCTAGCATCGTCACAGATCTGTTTGTGCTATCATGTCAACTACACGTCAACTCCATATTTGGCATGACAATGAGTGACAAAAACTTGACATGAAGCACAGAAAAATCTGGGACCAGACTAAATGATCACTGGTGCATTTGATATATTTCTAAAGAAAGTGTAAATAACTTTTTAAAGGTGCAATCTGCAATATGTACAGCTGATGGTAATTTCAATGATTGATGATACCCACTGATGACTTTTTTCCAGCCATGTCCAGCCACCAAAAAGCAGGGCTGCCATATAGCTGACAAAAAAATGTAATAGAATCAGGGATTGTGCCTTTGATAGACCATTAAGAGAAGTTTCAAAATACAGAGTGGCTGCAGATCCAAATTCTCTAGAACCATTTTCCCTTCAACTAAATCCAAAAGCTTCTGCGCATGTGTGGGATTCTCTAATTTACGCAGTCTCTCTGCTTTACTTGTTTAATGAATTAATAGCCCAGAGAACTGGCTACTTTGGCAAATTTCTGTGATGAATTGAGAATTCTTCTTGATAAATCCAGAGTGAATCACGTAATGATATTTTTCCATATATCAGACCCGAACATAATAGCATATGTTACTGTAAGACAAAAAACAACACCTAATTTCTTATGAGATTTATGATGATTGTGACAATGGTAACATTTTTCTCTCGTGGCCAAAACCCAACAGCGCGCCACTAGGCAAAATGTGTTTTGATTGAAACAAAACACAGGTGTGCTACAGTTTAACACCATCTGCTCTAAAATTCGCTCCCTATACATAATTCAAATGAACACTGTACTTCGAAACAACACTGTACACAATTCAAGAAGATCTAATGCGTATTCCCATGAAACTGATTAAAATCAAATGGTTGGCATGCAGAAGCTGCATTGGCATTTCACAGGTCCCCCTCCCTTCGAGAAATGTGAAGGGAGGAGGGGGACCACAAAAATGGGTGCTTAAAGTAGAGGTAAAGAAACACGGCCAGAACATGATTTGTATCTCCAAGGGTGCGGTTTCCCTGGGATCTGCAGCCTCAGCCAACAAAATATGCAGCCAAACATTATACATTTATTTATAAACCGCCTTTATTGAATAATGAGAACAGTTGTTTTTAATGCAAAAATAAAATCTATATCAACTTTAGCTTTCTGTGACAACAAAACACACATTTACACTCATAAAGACTGTTTGGAAGTTAAACTGTGATATGCGGATCTGACGTGGCTGTGTCACGGTAAAATAATTTGTTCCAATAGAGTAAGGAATGTGTATTTATGTATTAAATCGTAGATTCCAAAAGGCTTTCCTGTAAACCATCACAGACTATTATTGTTCTGTGTAAGATGTCTGCCCTATTACATTTCAAATATTGTTGTAGTTTAATAATTGTTCACGTTTCATGTCCAAATCATCCTAAAGTGTCTGAAATTGCTTATGTAGCTCAATTAAGTTAAACTGTACGATTTGGAACAGGAAAAATGCTGATATACAGGATTGTTGTTGGGTCACACATGCTAAAAAGTTAGCATTTAGAGACCGTGGCCAGGGACACTAAAACAAAGCAGGATTGCTGTATTACCTTGTCTGAAGATAAGGAAAGCAATAATGAGGTTAAACTATCCATTTAAAGGGGAAATCCACATAACAAAGCAGTCAGCCTGGAGAAATGTAACCACTCTCGAATTCATAGACAAAGCTATGAATGCAAGGACGGATCATCCAAGATAACAAAACATTGGAGGACTTATATACACTGCTCAAAAAAATAAAGGGAACATTTAAACAACACAATGTAACTCCAAGGCAATCACACTTCTGTGAAATCAAACTGTCCACTTAGGAAGCAACACTGATTGACAATAAATTTCACATGCTGTTGTGCAAATGGAATAGACAACAGGTGGAAATTATAGGCAATTAGCAAGACACCCCCAATAAAGGAGTGGTTCTGTAGGTGGTGACCACTGACCACTTCTCAGTTCCTATGCTTCCTGGCTGATGTTTTGGTCACTTTTGAATGCTGGCGGTGCATTCACTCTAGGGGTAGCATGAGACAGAATCTACAACCCACACATGTGGCTCAGGTAGTGCAGCTCATCCAGGATGGAACATCAATGCGAGCTGTGGCAAGAAGGTTTGCTGTGTCTGTCAGCGTAGTGTCCAGAGCATGGAGGCGCTACCAGGAGACAGGCCAGTACATCAGGAGACGTGGAGGAGGCCGTAGGAGGGCAACAACCCAGCAGCAGGACCGCTACCTCCGCCTTTGTGCAAGGAGGAGCAGGAGGAGCACTGCCAGAGCCCTGCAAAATGGCCTCCAGCAGGCCACAAATGTGTATGTGTCTGCTCAAACAGTCAGAAACAGACTCCATGAGGGTGGTATGAGGGCACCAAGATTGGCAAATTCGCCACGGGCGCCCTGTGCTCTTCACAGATGAAAGCAGGTTCACACTGAGCACATGTGACAGACATGACGGAGTCTGGAGACGCCGTGGAGAATGTTCTGCTGCCTGCAACATCCTCCAGCATGACCGGTTTGGTGGTGGGTCAGTCATGGTGTGGGGTGGCATTTCTTTGGGGGGCCGCACAGCCCTCCATGTGTTCGCCAGAGGTAGCCTGACTGCCATTAGGTACCGAGATGAGATCCTCAGACCCCTTGTGAGACCATATGCTGGTGCGGTTGGCCCTGGGTTCCTCCTAATGCAAGACTATTCCAAACCTCATGAGGCTGGAGTTTGATGCTATGGACTGGCCCGCCCGTTCCCCAGACCTGAATCCAATTGAGCACATCTGGGACATCATGTCTCGCTCCATCCACCAACATTGCACCACAGACTGTCCAGGAGTTGGCGGATGCTTTAGTCCAGGTCTGGGAGGAGATCCCTCGGGAGACCATCCGCCACCTCATCAAGAGCATGCCCAGGCATTGTAGGGAGGTCATACAGGCACGTGGAGGACACACACACTACTGAGCCTCATTTTGACTTATTTTAAGGACATTACATCAATGTTGGATCAGCCTGTAGTGTGGTTTTCTACTTTAATTTTGAGTGTGACTCCAAATCCAGACCTCCATGGGTTGATAAATTTGATTTCCATTGATAGTTTTTGTGTGATTTTGTTGTCAGCACATTCAACTATGCAAAGAAAAAAGTATTTAATTAGAATATGTCATTCATTCAGATCTAGGATGTGTTATTTTAGTGTTCCCTTAATTTTTTGGAGCAGTGTATTAGTGATATATACTTGTGGATTCTTGAAGAATATAACGTATAAATACCATGAGCTTAGATAAACTGTCGTACCCAATCATATCCCCAAAAACAAGCTTATATTTGGGGTTCTGATGGGGTACAACAGTTTAACTAATAAGCTCATGGCATTTATCTTCAAGAATCAACAGGTATATATCACTTATAATATATTTCCAAATTGGATGTAGCAACTGCAGATTGCCCCTTTTTAAAGTTTTGTTGTGGAAATTCATAGTGCTGAATGAGACTTTGTAATTTCTTAAAACAATCATCTTTATTTAATATTGATGGATTAGAATGAAGCTGGGCGACCACACACTCCGAAGTGTGTGTTGCCGAGAGCTTAAACTTTAATGACAAAACAGAGATCTTTAATTACAGTAGGAGACTCTAAAATGCTTAGTCATGGCTGATTCCACTCCCCCCATGCTGATTGGGGGGCACCACAAGCCATCCTGGGTTCATCCAGTGGTCATCTGCACAATAAGGGATTTTTCTACTCCTCCAGGCTATCTCTATCTCGGGTCACACACCACATCTTATCTATGGAATGCCAGCTGTAGGTTTTTATCACCAAGACATGAATCAATTGTCAGCTCAAGCTCCTGATCCCAACTCAGTCCCACAGACACAGATGAGAGAGTACTCATCATAGCTATTTGATTCATAAACAGTATTATAACATCTTGTAATTTATCTACCATAGGTATATGTTGAAATGTGAACATTTGTTTCCTTAAACCACAAGATCTGTGTGCCACGTCTACTTTACTTTTTGTTTAACATTTACTTTGACTTCCAGCACCTGCCCAAAGTTACTGGATCTGTCTGTCATCATTTTTTCTCTCCAAATGTTCCAATCTGAACTTGCTGAACTTTCTTTGAGATTTAAGGCATTTACATACATGCATTGTATATATTTGCTTTCGTATTTCTGTAAAGTAGAACCATGTGTTTCTGTAGAGTCAGACAGAATGACAAGGCTGTCATTTTGACAAGACTACGGTTGAAACGTGTCCGCTTTTTGAATAAACTAGCACCATTAATTCATAAATATGGTTGTTGTGGTCCATTCATGTGTGTTGTTACTCTTCCATTATTTTTAAGGCTTAGGCCGGGATTCCATAATGGAGCAGCGTACTATCCGGTAATGCACCTTTTTAAAGGCAATTTCTTTTTCATAGATCACATTAATTTTCTTTTGCTTAGTTCGCTGCTCTGTAACGTGCCTCGGATTGAATCCCAGCCTTGGTATTTCAGTATTTACCCAGAAAAGCACCCCATTCCCATAGAAATGTATAACTGCATCTGAAGTGTCATTTTTTATTATGCATTGGCATCCCATAATGTTTTTACATGAAAGCTCACATAATGTTGCTTTACCGTTAACAGTCATAAGAATAATGACCCGCACACACTGTCTTCGTGCTGGTTCATGTCCATCCCACAGTGGTTTCAGATACAGTACGTAGGAAAATGGTACTAAAGATTGTTCCCCGCCAATCTCTATCAAAGGCATAGTAGGACAAATAAATGGCAGCTCACAACGAGATGTGATGCACATAAGTGTTATGCATGTAAACACAATGTAAGGAAAAAAGCATGTAACAAACTTAAAATAAAACACAGTACTTTGAAACAACACTGCATATAATTCAAGAAGATCTAATGCGTATTCCCATGAAATTTATTGGGATGAAATGGTTGGAATGCAGATTCTGCCTTGTCATTTCACTGGTAAATATAATTATCGTTACAATTGACAGTGAGAAATGGGAAGGTAGGGTGACCACAGAAATGGGTGGGTAAAGGTAAAGAAACACATTGCCAGGATGTGATTCGGATCTTCAGCTCGGGGGAAGGGGCTTCCAGGGGAACTGACAGGGCGGAACAGGGCGATTACCTTCGGATCTGCAGCCTCAGCCTACAAAATATGGAGCCAAACATTATGCATTCATTGATAAATAGCCGTATTGAATGAGAACAGTTTTAATGCAAAAATCAAATGCATGTTAACTTTAGCTTTCTGTGAGACCAAATGATCATGCCTTCCTTCATTATACAGCAACTGTCTGTTGTATGCTTAGTTCTCAGTGTGAAGATATGAGAGACATATCTCAAGAGATTCTAAAGATACAGTGGGGCAAGTTCTCCCACTTATAAAGATGAGAGAGGCCTGTAATGTTCATCATAGGTACACTTCAACTATGACAGACAAAATGAGAAAAAAAATCCAGAAAATCACATTGTAGGATTTTGAATGAATTTATTTGCAAATTATGGTGGAAATTAAGTATTTGGTCAATAACAAAAGTTTATCTCAATACTTTGTTATATACCCTTTGTGGGCAATGACAGAGGTCATTTCTGTAAGTCTTCACAAGGTTTTCACACACTGTTGCTGGTATTTTGGCCCATTCCTCCATGCAGATCTCCTCTAGAGCAGTGATGTTTTGGGGCTGTTGCTGGGCAACACGGACTTTCAACTCCCTCCAAAGATTTTCTATGGGGTTGAGATCTGGAGACTGGCTAGGCCACTCCAGGACCTTGAAATGCTTCTTCTGAAGCCACTCCTTCGTTGCCCAGGCGGTGTGTTTTGGATAATTGTCATGCTGAAAGACCCAGCCACGTTTCATCTTCAATATCCTTGCTGATGGAAGGTTTTCACTCAAAATCTCATGATACATGGCCCCATTCATTCTTTCCTTTACACGGATCAGTCGTCCTGGTCCCTTTGCAGAAAAACAGCCGCAAAGCATGATGTTTCCACCCCCATGCTTCACAGTAGGTATGGTGTTCTTTGGATGCAACTCGGCATTCTTTGTCCTCCAAACATGACGAGTTGAGTTTTTACCAAAAAGTTATATTTTGGTTTCATCTGACCATATGACATTCTCCCAATCTTCTTCTGGATCATCCAAATGCTCTCTAGCAAACTTCAGACGGGCCTGGACATGTACCACCAAAAATTCAGAAATTTTAATTCCAAACTACAACATTTTCAGACAAGATAGAACTGCCAAAGGGGGCGGTGTTGCAATCTACTGCAAAGATAGCCTGCAGCGTTCTGTCCTACTATCCAGGTCTGTACCCAAACAATTTGAACTTCTACTTTTAAAAATCCACCTCTCTAAAAACAAGTCTCTCACCGTTGCCGCCTGCTATAGACCACCCTCTGCCCCCAGCTGTGCTCTGGACACCATATGTGAACTGAGTGCCCCCCATCTATCTTCAGAGCTCGTGCTGCTAGGCGACCTAAACTGGGACATGCTTAACACCCCAGCCATCCTACAATCTAAACTTGATGCCCTCAATCTCACACAAATTATCAATGAACCTACCAGGTACCCCCCCAAAGCCTTAAACACGGACACCCTCATAGATATCATCCTAACCAACTTCCCCTCTAAATACACCTCTGCTGTCTTCAACCAAGATCTCAGCGATCACTGCCTCATTGCCTGCATCCGTAATGGGTCAGCGGTCAAACGACCTCCACTCATCACTGTAAAACGCTCCCTGAAACACTTCAGCGAGCAGGCCTTTCTAATCGACCTGGCCGGGGTATCCTGGAAGGATATTGATCTCATCCCGTCAGTAGAGGATGCCTGGATATTTTTTTTAAATGCCTTCCTAACAATCTTAAATAAACATGCCCCATTCAAGAAATGTAGAACCAGGAACAGATATAGCCCTTGGTTCTCCCCAGACCTGACTGCCCTTAACCAACACAAAAACATCCTATGGCGTTCTGCATTAGCATCGAACAGCCCCCGTGATATGCAGCTGTTCAGGGAAGCTAGAAACCGTTATACACAGGCAGTTAGAAAAGCCAAGGCTAGCTTTTTCAAGCAGAAATTTGCTTCCTGCAACACTAACTCTAAAAAGTTCTGGGACACTGTAAAGTCCATGGAGAATAAGAACACCTCCTCCCAGCTGCCCACTGCACTGAAGATAGGAAACACTGTCACCACTGATAAATCCACCATAATTGAGAATTTCAATAAGCATTTTTCTACGGCTGGCCATGCTTTCCACCTGGCTACTCCTACCCCGGTCAACAGCACTGCACCCCCAACAGCAACTCGCCCAATCGTTCCCCATTTCTCCTTCTCCCAAATCCATTCAGCTGAAGTTCTGAAAGAGCTGAAAAATCTGGACCCCTATAAATCAGCCGGGCTAGACAATCTGGACCCTTTCTTTCTAAAATTATCTGCCGAAATTGTTGCCACCCCTATTACTAGCCTGTTCAACCTCTCTTTCGTGTCGTCTGAGATTCCCAAAGATTGGAAAGCAGCTGCGGTCATCCCCCTCTTCAAAGGGGGGGACACTCTTGACCCAAACTGCTACAGACCTATATCTATCCTACCATGCCTTTCTAAGGTCTTCGAAAGCCAAGTCAACAAACAGATTACCGACCATTTCGAATCTCACCATACCTTCTCTGCTATGCAATCTGGTTTCAGAGCTGGTCATGGGTGCACCTCAGCCACGCTCAAGGTCCTAAACGATATCTTAACCGCCATCGATAAGAAACATTACTGTGCAGCCGTATTCATTGATCTGGCCAAGGCTTTCGACTCTGTCAACCACCACATCCTCATCGGCAGACTCGACAGCCTTGGTTTCTCAAATGATTGCCTCGCCTGGTTCACCAACTACTTCTCTGATAGAGTTCAGTGTGTCAAATCGGAGGGTCTGCTGTCCGGACCTCTGGCAGTCTCTATGGGGTGCCACAGGGTTCAATTCTTGGACCGACTCTCTTCTCTGTATACATCAATGAGGTCGCTCTTGCTGCTGGTGAGTCTCTGATCCACCTCTACGAGACGACACCATTCTGTATACTTCCGGCCCTTCTTTGGACACTGTGTTAACAACCCTCCAGGCAAGCTTCAATGCCATACAACTCTCCTTCCGTGGCCTCCAATTGCTCTTAAATACAAGTAAAACTAAATGCATGCTCTTCAACCGATCGCTACCTGCACCTACCCGCCTGTCCAACATCACTACTCTGGACGGCTCTGACTTAGAATACGTGGACAACTACAAATACTTAGGTGTCTGGTTAGACTGTAAACTCTCCTTCCAGACCCATATCAAACATCTCCAATCCAAAGTTAAATCTAGAATTGGCTTCCTATTTCGCAAACAAAGCATCCTTCACTCATGCTGCCAAACATACCCTTGTAAAATTGACCATCCTACCAATCCTCGACTTTGGCGATGTCATTTACAAAATAGCCTCTAATACCCTACTCAACAAATTGGATGCAGTCTATCACAGTGCAATCCTTTTTGTCACCAAAGCCCCATGTACTACCCACCATTGCGACCTGTACGCTCTCGTTGGCTGGCCCTCGCTTCATACTCGTCGCCAAACCCACTGGCTCCATGTCATCTACAAGACCCTGCTAGGTAAAGTCCCCCCTTATCTCAGCTCGCTGGTCACCATAGCATCTCCCACCTGTAGCACGCGCTCCAGCAGGTATGTCACCCCCAAAACCAATTATTTCTTTGGCCGCCTCTCCTTCCAGTTCTCTGCTGCCAATGACTGGAACGAACTACAAAAATCTCTTAAATTGGAAACACTTATCTCCCTCACTAGCTTTAAGCACCAACTGTCAGAGCATCTTACAGATTACTGCACCTGTACATAGCCCACCTATAATTTAGCCCAAACAACTACCTCTTTCCCAACTGTATTTAATTTATTTATTTATTTTGCTCCTTTGCACCCCATTATTTTTATTTCTACTTTGCAGATTCTTCCATTGCAAAACTACCATTCCAGTGTTTTACTTGCTATATTGTATTTACTTTGCCACCATGGCCTTTTTTGCCTTTACCTCCCTTCTCACCTAATTTGCTCACATTGTATATAGACTTGTTTTTTTTTACTGTATTATTGACTGTATGTTTGTTTTACTCCATGTGTAACTCTGTGTCGTTGTATGTGTCGAACTGCTTTGCTTTATCTTGGCCAGGTCGCAATTGTAAATGAGAACTTGTTCTCAACTTGCCTACCTGGTTAAATAAAGGTGAAATAAATCAAATAAAAAACTGGCTTAAGCAGGGGGACACGTCTGGCACTGCAGGATTTGTGTCCCTGGTGGCGTAGTGTGTTACTGATGGTAGGCTTTGTTACTTTGGTCCCAGCTCTCTACAGGTCATTCACTAGGTCCCCCCGTGTGGTTCTGGGATTTTTGCTCACCGTTCTTGTGATAATTTTGACCCCACGGGGTGAGATCTTGCGTGGAGCCCCAGATCGAGGGAGATTATCAGTGGTCTTGTATGTCTTCCATTTCCTAATAATTGCTCCCACAGTTGATTTCTTCAAACCAAGCTGCTTACCTATTGCAGATTCAGTCTTCTCAGCTTGGTGCAGGTCTACAATTTTTTTCTGGTGTCCTTTGACAGGTCTTTGATCTTGGCCATAGTGGAGTTTGGAGTGTGACTGTTTGAGGTTGTGGACAGGTGTCTTTTATACTGATAACAAGTTCAAACAGGTGCCATTAATACAGGTAATGAGTGGAGGACAGAGGAGCCTCTTAAATAATAAGTTACAGGTCTGTGAGAGCCAGAAATCTTGCTTGTGTGTAGGTGACCAAATACTTATTTTCCACCATAATTTGCAAATAAATTCATTCAAAATCCTACAATGTGATTTTCTGGATTTTTTTTCTCATTTTGTCTGTCATAGTTGAAGTGTACCTATGATGAACATTACAGGCCTCTCATATTTTTAAGTGGGAGAACTTGCACAATTGGTGGCTGACTAAATACTTTTTTGCCCCACTGTAGCTTGCTGTATCTCTGAAAGAGAGCAAAATGAAACAACTCAAACAATTAACTTATGGCTAATAATTGGTAACTACTAGGTTTCCAGAATTAGTTCATTTGTCTTGCGCTGCAATACTACTGTTGGGATTTGTGTAGTCCACTAAACAATGGTTACAGTGTTATATATATTTTTCTTGTTGCGCTTGAGTGCCATTTTGTTGTACTCATCCCGGAAACATAGGCTGGCATTCAATAGAAGACACGGTACAGAGCAGCACATTGCATTTTACTTTTAAGGTTAATTTACGTTTGAGCCAACATGCACAGTGTTTACCATGAATGGGTTGTGTCGTGGAAAATTCATACTGTGACTTTGTAATTTGTTCAAACAATCATCTTAATTTAATATTCATTAATTGTTGCAATAATGAGACTAGTCAACCCAACACACTCGACTGTTGGGCCTAGTAGCCTAACCTTTACAGACAATGCAGAGTTTTTATGTAACTGATACTAAGTCATGGCTGGATCCACCCCTCCCATGCAGATTGGGGGCACCATAAGCCACTTTGGGTTTATCCTGTGGTCATCTGCCTCTGGTGTTGTTTCCCAGATGCAAGAAGGACTAGATACAATAAGAGTTTTGTTTTATTCCTCCAGGCTCTCTCTCCTGGTTACACCCACCACATTTATCTATGGAATGCCAGCTGTAGGTTTTTAGGCTCCTCTCAATTCACACAGACATGTAATAGAACATAAATGTCACACTATTAGTTAAGTATATTAATATCAAACAGATCAGGTAAATATGTCATTTTTCTATCACAGATGTTGAATTGGCATCTGGGCATGACATTTAAGAAAAAACAAACTACACTCTTTATTTAGACACCCGATCCTCAAATTGTCCAAAAAAATACTAAAAAGGGTGTGATTAGCTAATCATTTTCTTTAATATAGACCCTTCCCCCAATAAGTTTGCCATTGGAGGGAATTCAAGGTCCTTATAGGTCTTATTTTCAAGGTGGTAACAATGACATAGAACCTACATTACTTTTGTTTACTTTATAGCATTAAAAATAATATGTCACTTCAATTCTACTCATCACTACTTGAACAAGCACATTTGGTTTCCTTAACTACTTTAAACAAAAACAATCATTTATAAACAAAACGCATGGATGATTGTTATGCATGTACCACAAAATTTAAGGAAAAACACATGTAACAATTCACTCAATGATAATACCTTATAATAACTTTAATGAATAAGCATTATTACTTTTATAATGTTTACATTTCTAAATAATGTATATAAACCTTCAACGTACATTGGCTTATTCAGTAAAGTTATTACAATTACATCAACTACTTTTTAACAGCTGTCCATTAATCCCTGAGATGTCATCAATTGACAATTAATAGATTGCATGCTCTCTGATTGTAGGACTTTACCACAAAATACAATATATGTGGGGAGCATTAACACTTGAATCCTCAGTGAACATATACAAGCAGTCTGCAGACAAGGCTAAAGCAATAAAAAAAATGTAAATACTTCACTGCAATATCTGTATTGCTTTATCGTTTCAGTATCTGGGGAAAAATGCATGGATTTGCTGACACTTTCTGTTTGCTAAATTTGGAGTACAGCTGAAGCATTGGCCTGCACTGTGCTTTGAAGCATTAGCTAACTGTTTTTTAAATTATCTCAAACCAGTTCTTTAAGGCCCCTCTACAAGTCCTCCAAACCGCTCGTGTCTACTTTGACCTTAACAAAGAGCGTATCGTCTCTCACGTATATGGCGTTCTTGGGTGTCTCCAGCTGGGCATGTGAGGCAAAGCACTGGAAACCAGAGGCCACATTGGTGGCGGTTGCAGCGGCCGAGCCGGGCCGGTGGAAGCTAGTGTTTTCTGGGTCGGGTTTGAAACTCATAGTCAGGTGGTTGTTGGTGCCGCTCTGGTCCAGCACTGACAATGACACAGGCTGTCTGAAGGGCCAGGGCAGGAGGGGGTCGAAGTCGCCCCTCATGAGGACCACGTAGAGAGACAGGTGGGTGTCCCGGCCGGCCCCGTCGCCGTTCAGGTAGGCCCTGGCGGCCATTTTGTAGCCACTGCGGCCCGTGTGGAAGGGCGCGCTGCTCAGGCACGATCCCTGGCCTTGAGACCCGGCCTCCTTTCTCTTGCGGTAGTCGCGGAGCTTCCAGATGAGCTTGCCGTCGTACGAGGTGGACTCGAGCTCTCTGAAGTGCTCCTCGTTGCACTCCAGCTGCGCCGTATGGATGCTGAGGAGGCGCGAGTGGCGCATGTAGGTCTCCTTCAACTCCCCTGGGGGAAAGATGGGCGATTACATTTTTTATACTTTAATTAATCCACAAGTAATTTTAATAAATGTCAGTACAATGTTAATTATTTGCACATAATCGCTTAAAAGCCTTAAAGACATAAGATCATTGGCCTAACAGTTTTGAGTCTTTCCATAATCTGTTACAAGCCTTGGAGACTTTAGCTTATTGCCCTAAAAGTCTTGCGTCTTCCAGTAACCCGGGATTGGTAACCACTGAGTTACTTGAATTCTGTGGAATATGCTGCCAAAGACAGAGGCAGTTTTACCATAATTCAAATAACCCAGTTACATTTCACAAGACCCACTTTTCACACTTCATGGGCTTACTGTCGGTGGAAACCATAAGAATGATCTCTAATCCACCTTTAGTTCACCCAGACCATTAAGGACCCCCTCCACTCACCCAGGTGGTCTTTGAGCCCCTCCGTGACGGACACCTGCTGTCTGAGGGCGTCCAGGGACGCTCTGATTTGGCCCAGTTCCTCCCGGGCCACACCAGGGCCAAACACACTGGACAGCTCCTCGAGCTGGAGCTGGACGCTGGAGATGTGATCCCGCTGCTCCTCCAGAGACCTCTGTACATGGACGACCAGAAAACGGTAACACTTTATTTTCAGTCCTGCTATTTACATGGGTAGTGTTCATAATCATTAGGCACCAAACAAAATGTTTTAAAACATTTTCTGTTGCATGCCCTCAAACACAATAATACAGGTAGTCTCTCTTCTTATGAGAATCCTAAAGTTTTGATTCCTATGACCAAAGGAATATATTAATTGCAATGTGTGAATGAATGATTCCTGCTTTGGGTTCCATTAACAGTAACAGCAGTGTTTCTTACCTGTACTGCAGAAAGAGTGCATTATTTCCATAAATATTTTTAAGGTATTTTCTGATTTTTTTTTAACAGAGAGAAGATGCAAGTGGGGAAAGACGGAGAGTGGCTGTGTAAAAGAGCAGTAGGCCAGATTCAAACTTATACCTACACTATAGAAATGCTGCAACATTACCACTAGACCAGCCAGGCCTCTGGGTGTTGTATTGGTTACAATACAGTACTGCTTCTTACCTGTACTGCAGACAGGGTGTTGTCACATCGGCTGACCTGCTGGGCCAGTGGGTGGACCTCCTTCTCCAGACCGCTGACCTGGCGGCTCCTCTCCTGGAGCTCCTTGTGCCTCAGCAGCACCTCCTGCTGGAGGATTGCCATCTGTCGGGTCAGAGGAATGGTCTAAGTCTCCAGGTACAACTTGCCCTTTGGTACATTGATCTAGGCACTATAAGGGCTGAATCCTAACTTGAGAAAGGTTCTGGGTAGTGATTGGTCCTACCTGTGTCTCCAGCTTGGTGTTGCTCCCCAGAACCAGGAGGATATGGTCATTGAGAGCAGTTTCCTCATGAACTTGAACTTGAGCTCTCCTCTCCTGTCCACACAGAAAGAAATAACAATTAGTTGTGTGGCAATCATCTGTTGCCATACAACTGCCTGTCATGTCTAGACATGTTTAGGAATGACATGCCAAACAATGACATACAAATTATAACACTCATTATACATACTGTATTGACATTAACTTGTCACGATGGGTAAGGCTGATGTTGAACCAAGACAAATTCATATGTGTCTTTTGGTTGTATTGTATAGGACTAGTTCATATAAACACCTATTACCATTACTGAATAAAAATATAAACGTAAAGTGTTGGTCCCATGTTTCATGACCTGAAATAAAAGATACCAGAAATGTTCCATATGCACAAAAAGCTTATTTCTCTCAAATGTTGTGCACAAATGTGTTTACATTCCTGTTAGTGAGCATTTCTCCTTTTCTAAAATAATCCATCCAGGTGTGGCATATCAAGAAGTTGATAAAACAGCATGATCATTACACAAGTGCACCTTGTGCTAGGGACAATAAAAAGCCACTCTAAAATGTGCAGTTTTGTCACACAATACAATGTCACAGATGTCTCAAGTTTTGAGGGAGCGTGCATTTGACAAGCTGACTGTAGGAATGTCCTCCAGAACTGTTACCAGATAATTTTGTTAATTTCTCTACCGTGAGCCACCTCCAACGTTGTTTAGAGAATTTGGCAGTATGTCCAACTGGCCTCACAACCTCAGACCACGTGTAACCATGCCAGCCCAGGACCCCCACATCGGGCTTCTTCACCTGTGGGATCGTCAGAGACCAGCCACCCGGACAGTATTTCTGTCTGTAATAAAGCCCTTTTGTGTGGATAAACTCATTCTGATTGGCTGGGCCTGGCTCCCAAGTGGGTGGGCCTATGCCCTCCCATGACCACCCATGGCCTAATTTATTTATTTCAATTGATTGATTTCCTTATATGTAACTCAGTAAAATAGTGGATGTTGAATATATATTTTTGTTCTTTCTGATACTCTGGAGACCCTATAGACATTACTTATTGTCGTGAATTGTTACAAGGCCATTTTATTTATCACCACACGACATCTGTTGTCAGCCACTACCCATCCAAGAGGGTCGAATAAAGACTTCGACCCATTGAGAATGCAATCATTGCGACTTTGGAGCTTCCATCCCAACCGATAAATTGAGATTGTCCGACTACAACTAGATTTCCTTTGGCGTAGAATTAGAATCCAAAGCACAGAGTGGGAAAATATGTCCACCAACCCGGACAAAGCAGCCATATTTCTTAAAAACACAGTCCGTCTGCACCTCAGGACACTGGTCAGCATGGTCTTCAAGCTGTGTGATAGAGAGTACATTAAAAGCAAAGAGGTGTTCGTCAGAGAGGGAAAGTGAGGGGGGAGGGTATAAAAAGGTGAAAAAGAGAGGGGAGAAGAGAAGTCAGACAGAAAAGGATAAGTGCGATTGGGTGAGATGTAGAAGCATGAACCAAATTAGTTCTACACACTCATACAGTTCTACACACTCATACAGTTTTACAAACAGCTGTACAGTGTATTATAAACCAAGTGTACAAATCATAAGGATCACTTTCTAATATTGAGTTTCATCCCCTTTTCTTTCATCCCCTTTTCCCCCCAGAACAGCCTCAATTTGCTGGGGCATGGACTCCACATGGTGTTGAACGTGTTCCACAGGGATTTTGGCCCATGTTGGCTCCAATGCTTCCCACAGTTGTGTCAAGTTGGCTGGATGTCCTTTGGGTGGTGGACCATTCTTGATACAGACAAACTGTTGAGTGTGAAAAACCCAGCAGCGTTGCAGTTCTTGACACTCAACCCGGTGTGCCTGGCACCTACCCCATTCAAAGGCACTTACATCTTTTGTTTTGCCCATTTACCCTCTGAATGGCACACATACACAATCCATGTCTTAAAAATACTTCTTTAATTTGTCTCCCCCCTTCATCTACACTGATTGAAGTGGATTTTACAAGTGACATCAATTAGGGATCATTGCTTTCACCTGGATTCACCTGGTCAGTCTGTCATGGAAAGAGCAGGTGTTCCTAATGTTTTGTACAATCAGTGTATGTGCTTGTGGCAAAATGTCAAGGAATATAGAAAATCCTTCTTCAAACAATAAATTAGCCTCTTCAAACAATACATTCAGCAAATAAAACAAATGTTATGGTCATATCTGAATATTTACCATGCATCTTTTAATCATCTGGGAGCATTTGTTGGGGCACTTGATTTCAACCTCTGGGCATGAATGCCTCTCATGATCCTGGTGGAGTCCGAACAGAAATAATAAGTGATTATTAAGAAGGATGTTCCTTCTTAGTGACTTACAGTATCATATCATAATAGACTGAAAAGAGCTTCGTTCAAGTGTTGTCAAAGGCACTTGTAGCTTTGTGAACTGTTAAGAGACTGCAGTAAGTGTGAGGGATTCAAACATACATTCAAGTCACTTGCGCCACCTGTTGGGAGAATTACTGTATGTAATTCCCAGACTGTAAAAATAATCTTTGGCTAAATGTAGTACAACCAAGGGTTAGAGGCGGAACACAGTTGAAGGACAATCCACTTCCTTAATATTACTTGTTATGATATGGGGGGTAGCATAGTGTTAGCAGAGAGTTAGGCAACACATTTCCAGGATACACTTCCACACTCCATCCCCAGGTGGCAGCAATCAGGTCTACATGCTGAGCTAAGCCTTGAGAAACACATCAGGTGCAGCCAATTAAAGTGATTGTCAGTCAGAGAAAGAGAGGAGGCCAGAAGCCCCCCAGCCACCCTTTTGTTTGTTTCTTTGTGTTAGTTAACTTCTTTGAATGGGCAGGCCTTTTTGTAGTTTGGTACATATTTATTTAGTCACCATCTGAACAAATAATAATAGCTGGGACTGGCTGACCAAAAGATCAAGACGGAGCTGGCCTTGGACCTAAGTTAAGGTAGCTGTGTCCGGGGTACATGCATTCAACACCTAGGTGCATACAGTGATTTCTCATGTACTGTATATGCACTAAAATCCGGTTACCTAGGCCTAAGACACCTAGACATAACAGGTGCAGCAAAATCAGTAGGCTAGTTATGGGTTTCATAACAGAGTAAAAATACTATGTTGAGCCTGAGGACCGTTCCACCATCTTAGAAAATCCCAAATAAACCACCGGAGACAACAGCAAATCGAAAGTCCTCATATCATAAAACGTAAACCCTGACCATTGCAAGAGTAAGAACATATTAAAACAGTCAATTCCTCTGGCATTCACCTCGAGCTGGCAGCATGTGTAAGGATGCTTGCAGTAGTGACAGGGCTCCATACGGTAGGAGCAGCTGATTCTGAGGTGCTCCTGCAGGTCCTTACGTTGCATGGTCTCACTGCAGCCTGCATTGGAACACTGCAATGACTCAAACTGACATGCCTGTAGATGCTCCTGAGAAAGAGAGAGGGAATGTATATCATGTATCAAATGTTTGGTCATGTTGCTGTCTGAGCATTTGTTAATGATTTATTTTACAGTCCTGTTTTAGCTGGCGTTTTCTCTCGTATTTACTATAGCAACGGGTAACATTTGGTACTTGTGGTGTCTTGTGGGATTTACCTGCAACCGACATAATGTCATTCTGTGGGAGCAGTTGGGGGAGTTTGTGCAGTAAACTTCTAAATTTGAGATCTCCCTTTTGCAGCAATTGTCTTGGAAAACCTGCAGGAAACGGTACAATTGTGTAGTATTGTTTTACATTTCAAGACACTCATGATTGTTTAATTTCTGTCAATTAAATAGTTGTGTCTTACAAATGAAGTAGGTTGGGTGTCTTAAAGTTTCATGAAAAGTAAAACCCCCAAAATATTTGTATGTACCAGTGAAAATACAAAGTAGACATCAGTTGTGTTATCAGTAAAACTGTACTCTGCGAAAGTAATTCTGAATAAAGTATGCCTAAAGTATTTCTTCATATATTTAGCTTTCTTCCCAAATGAACCATGGTTTCTTAATCTCACCTCATCAGATTTGATCAAACCTCTGTCCAAAGGACAGGCAGGGGTGGTGGCTGGGGAGTTTTCCCTGCACAAAAGAGAGCATCACATTTCAATATGATTGCTGACTTTTAACTTATGACATATGCTACCTACAGTATCAAAGAATGGCCCTTTAGCTCAATGGGCTAACACATTATTAAAGAGTAAATTCAGAATTGTGTAACTTGATTAATTCACAAATTTAAAATATATATATATTTAAAGGCCGAATCACTTGAAATCAACTACAATCCACTCCATATTTGGTTTGATGTTACTTTATGGTCATGTGGCCATTAAAAAAAACAATGCTCAAATGCGTTCATTTCCAATCTTGTGGTGGCTGAAGTTTGCAGTGGCAGTTAAAAAAAAAAAAAGAACGGATTCATTTCTCCTGGCCCATGGACTACTTTCAGGGTGAGAAACCACCTAACTGACAATTAGACGACACTCTTATCCAGAGCAACTTCTAGTAGTGACTGTGTACATTTTCGTACGGGTACCCCATGGAAATCGAACCCACAACCCTGGCGTTGTAAGTGCTGTTCTCTACCAACTTCCCCTTTAAATTGTGACAGATCTTGCACAATTGAGGGCTGGTAATTGAGTGCTGATTCCAGTTCAATTTCAGTCAGCTTGGAGACATATTTTTTACTTAAACAATAATACAATCTTCAGAGGGGAAAGGACCATTTTCAAATCACAAATAGAATTTCGATTCAACTGGAACTGGACTGACTGGAATTAAAATGGATTTGACCCCCCCCCCATACCCCCTCACTGTGTAAATGAACACATAACATGCAGTAAATGGCTGTTTTGTTATCACTACTGTTCTTACAGGAGCCCTTGGATGCAGCGGTAGCAGAAGATGTGTCCGCAGCCAGTTTGGTGTGGGTTGAGAACTACTCCTTTACAGGTGGGACAAACATAGTGCTCTTCCAGCTTCTTCACAAACTTCAAACTGTGCTGCACTGCAGTCAAGTCCGATTCCCACGGTCCCGCCACTCCCGAATTCTGCCTGGAGAGTCCTCCGGATCCACTCGGGTCACTCTCCTTTGTTGCCATGGCAATCTGTAGGCTGACAGGTGTGCGGTAGATGTTGGACAGTTTGTAGACCTATGCAAATGTACATCTACAAAGACTCTGTTGACATTAACATTTTCTATTCCAGAAGTCCTGCAATTGACTGACTACCTGCATGACTTTAACATTCAGAAAATCTCATTCAAAGCTCTCCATAATGAGATATAGTCCAAACATTTGTGCATGAAAGTGTTTAGTAAATAGGGGGAGGGGTTTATGTAATATCCCCACATTTTAAAACAAACCTATCTTTTTTAAGGAGTTTATTCACATGGACTTATAACCAGGGCCGTAGCTACATATGAGGACACCGAGGTCTGGACCTCCTGTAATATTTTTGAATACAAATAAATACATTGTCAGTCACTTAATTAGACCATGACTGTTAACCTTTTTTAGATTAGTAAATGAGTCGTTAGTCTAGCCAGCTAAACTTTCATGGCTGAATTACCGACCCGGATCGCAAAGCATGTACCCAGGGGTCCTGACATCCAAGGGGCCCACATTCGTTCTGGTAGTCACTCTCGTATCATACAAACATGGCAAAACATGTAGAATTGCATGAAATTGTCTGTAACACTACAACAAATCTGTAAAAACGTATTTGTTGACCTTTTTGTAAATAAAATACTTTTTCTGCCAACAGATCCCTCTGTACATATACAATTATAGTTCTGAATTCCGGTGCTGAGTTGATGCGAGTTAGTGTAGTGGCTAATTGTTTAGCTAATATGCTATAGTTGAATTCAGAAGTTTACATGCACCTTAGCCAAATACATTTAAACTCAGTTTTTCACAATTCCTGACGTTTAGTCCTAGTAAAAATTCCCTGTCTTAGGTCATTTAGGATCACCACTTTATTTTAAGAATGTGAAATTTCAGAATAATTGGTAGAGATTTATTTCAGCTTTTATTTATTTCATCACATTCCCAGTGGGTCAGAAGTATACATATATTCAATTAGTATTTGGTAGCATTGCCTTTTAAATGGTTTAACTTCATTTAAAAAAAGGGTCAAATGTTTCGTGTAGGATTCCACAAGCTTCCCACAATAAGTTGGGTGAATTTTGACCCCTTCCTCCTGACAGAGCTGGTGTAACTGAGTCCTCCTTGCTCGCACACGCTTTTTCATTTCTGCCCACAAATATTCTATAGGATTGAGGTCAGGGCTTTGTGATGGCCACTCCAAAACCTTGACTTTGTTGTCCTTAAGCCATTTTGCCACAACTTTGGAAGTATGCTTGGGGTCATTGTCCATTTGGAAGACCCATTTGCGACCAAGCTTTAACTTTCTGACTGATGTCTTGAGATGTTGCTTCAATTATCCACATACTTTTCCTACCCCATGATGCCATCTATTTTGTGAAGTGCACCAGTCCCTCCTGCAGCAAAGCACCCCCACAACATGATACTGCCATCCTCCTGCTTCAGGTTTGGGATGGTGTTCTTCGGCTTTCAAGCCTCGCCCTTTTTCCTCCAAACAGAACGATGGTTATGGCCAAACAGTTCTATTTTTGTTTCATCAGACCAGAGGACATTTCTCCAAAAAGTACTATATTTCTCCTCATGTGCAGTTGCAAACCGTAGTCTGGCTTTTTTATGGTGGTTTTGGAGCAGTGGATTCTTCCTTGCTGAGCGGCCGTTCAGGTTATGTCGATAAAGGACTCGTTTTACTGTGGATATAGATACTTTTGTACCTGTTTCCTCTAGCATCTTCACAAGGTCCTTTGCGTGTTGTTCTGGGATTGATTTGCACTTTTCGCACCACAGTAGGTTAATCTCTAGGAGACCGAACGTGTCTCCTTCCTTGAGTGGTATGACGGCTGCATGGTCCCATGTTGTTTATACTTGCATACTATTGTTTGTACAGATGAATGTGGTACCTTCAGGCGTTTGGAAATTGCTCCCAAGGATGAGAAGCTTCTAAAGCCAAGACATCATTTTCTGGAATTTTCAAAGCTGTTTAAAGGCTCAGTCAATTTAGTGAAGGTAAACTTCTGACCCACTGGAATAATCTGTCTGTAAACAATTGTTGGAAATATTACTTGGGTCATGCACAAATGAGATGTCCTAACCGACTTGCCAAAACTATAGTTTGTTAATAACAAGAAATTTGTGGAGTGGTTGAAAAATGAGTCTTAATGACTCCAACCTAAGTGTATGTGAACTTCCCGAATTCAACTGTATGTGTTTGTAGATCGAGGTGAATGAAGCTACAGCAACCAATGTTATAATGGCTGGGGTCATTTTTGCTATTTTTGAGGTTCTCCAAATAGCAATTGAGTGTTTTTAAATTGTATAGAAATGCAGTTAATGAGCTTCAACTGTCTTACCATCTATTGAAATGGTGGCGGGGGTGCTTCCAGACCTCACTAAAACTCAGACCCTAGCTACAGCCCTGCTTGTCGGGATGTTCAGAAAGGCATTAGTGTGTGGTAAAGTTTCCATCTTCTAACATGTTTAATGTTAAGTCAAGCAAATAGTCCTATGATTCTCAATCGGCACCCATGAAGGACCGTGGATTGTCTCATCAGAATCTCCCTTTCAGAAATCCCCCTAGCCTAGTGGCTTAGTGCTGGTGGAATCAGCGATTCTGTCTTTGGGGTAACCCCCTCGCAGCCCGCGGTAATGGTGCGCGGCAAATCCTTAATGAGACAATGGACAATTAAGCAAAACATGGCTTATGTTGTATTATTACATTAACAGTTCGAGGGTATTCATTGACGTTATATTGAGAAAGACAAAAAGCCGCGACGGAATTATGCGCTCTTTGCAGCACTACAATTTCGGGGAATCCCCACTGCTGAAGAACAGCATAATTAATTATGATTCCAATAGATGAAAACAAAATGATTATTATAAAAATAGATTATTTTAATGTTAATACGACATCCAAGGAGTTATGTATTTATATTGTTTAGTCAAAAAGGAACACTGAAATGATTTTGCTTTCGTTTTCATAGCCTACATAATTAACAACCGTTGTATTGAAGATCTGAGCAGGCAGATCTTACCGTGTGCGTTCTTACCGTGTCTTTAAAAACGGAATGTGCGACGATGTTCTTGGTTTACTTTTGTAATTTACATCCACATTCATATGGCAAAAACGTTTGCACAGTACGGAGTGTGTAGCCCAGGCTATACGTCACAACTCGGCGTGCCGCAAATTCTATATGAGCTGAAAATGTTTCAGGAAGTGAATGTAACGGCACTGTGTTCACGGTTCACACCCTTTAAATGATCGTATCCTGAAACGCTGTCAAATAAAATGTATGGTTGGCACCTTGCATAGCCTCCCTGAATCGTATCGAGGTAGGGTGCTGAAGAAATTATCCCTTTTTTATGCATCCACAGGTTTAAAATGGTATTTGCTGGAAATTGAGAGTTGAAAAATTGGGAAGTTTCAAGTTATTTTCAAATACATTGTGATAATTTAACTATAGGCTACAGTTCACGGAGCTAGTAGTTCGATCAAACCCAAACGTCAGAGTGGTGCTTATAATACTGCTATATTACAGGTTTGAGCATATAGAAATGTATTAAGTGGTCTAAAATAACATGCATTTAGAAATGTTGAGCACATTGATACTGCTTTTTAATATAACAAATACATTACAACAGAATCATGTAGGCCCTAGGCCTCGTAAGTCAAGGCCACCAAGAAGCACAGCTGATGTTTTTACATGCATGGCAAAACTGGTTGGATCAACGTTGTTTCCACGTAATTTGAACCAATATAAAACTGATGAATCAACGTGAAACTGACTGTATTTGCAAAAAGTCAACGTAAGGGTATATTTTTTTTCACCCAACCTTTAACCTAAATCCAATGGCATGGTAACCAAAACTAGATCAACTGATGTCTGCCCAGTGTGGCGGTATTATTTACATAAGCCTATGCTATTTAATTGCATTTGTTTAGAATTATTCCACAGCAGTTACATTGAGGCGTGATGATTTTGGGAAACCATTCAATGGTCAATTAGGCATATCAAATATCAGAAACAACGCTGGATGCTGATAAAACGATTTAGGCTAAAGTAGACAAATCAATTAAAGGTAAACTATGCAACAATTCCAAATGTTTTTATTTGATTTAAGTGCTATTTATAGTTGTATATTTGGGATTGCACCAGTATGCTATATTTTTGGGGCAATATTCATTTCAATTTAAGCAGGCAGGGAAATGTAATGACAACATAGGACAAACCAAATAAATGTACTACAATAGACATGGAATTGAAAAATTTTGAAAGACACTTGATTGAAATGCAAGTGCAACGAGAGACCAAAATAATGGCAAGCGGATAGCATAGTAAACACAATGTCATGTATTTTTAAGGCAAAATGCAAGTCCTCAATGTCCATGATTATACTTACTTCTGGCCACATTATTTCCACAGGAAAGGATTAATGACTCAGTGTATTAGTGGTTCAAGGGTAATTTAAGTTCGCATTTCAACATGTTAAAGCTTGTCACCATGTACAGTAGTGATTTCGCCTATTTCCTCCTCCATTCCTTAACAGTGATTAGGCAGAATTTGAGAAACGTTCCAGAAATCTTACAACCAGGATTTCTGGAGAACATATAACGTTTTACGGAATCTTTCAACCCCGAACATGAAGTGGCACTCATTCATTCCCAAAACTTGGTAAGAAACTATAGATCATAGCTGGACAGACAACATAAAACAAAATGTTAGAAATATTTGAATGGATATGTTAGGGACTATGCCACATCTTACACTGGGAATGACTGATAGGCGACCGTTAAAAACACGCTTTTGAATTTTGTTTTAGTTATCATCATCATGGTTTAAAATTATGCAAACAAATTACACAACTGTACAGAAGTCAAACATTTTGTTCTTCAATATATCTTAAATGAAAATCATTTAAACAAATTCCTGAAAATGTGGCTCACTGACTACAACAATCAATTGACTGACAGTGACACCCTCGTAGCTTAATATTACATTAAACAAGTTCATTTTATTAACCGGTTCATCATTTTTTAAAATCGGTTTCTTCCAGTTTAGATCAATTCAATCACGTAAATACAGTTGTCCTAGAGGTGTAAGAGCACTTACACAATGGTTATTATTATACTGGACATAGGCAAAAATCAGTCAAGTCCATAGCACCGAGTAGAAAAATAAATAATGCTTATATAAAAGATAAACGTCTATATTCGCTCAAAGAACAAATATGCGTTACAGCAAATCAAAGAATCCAACAGAAATATGGCAACGCCACCTTTTCACTAGTTGTGTGTATTGTCCATCATAGTGTCTTCAATATACCTTTTGTTTATATACTACTTGCAAATTTTGCCAGTTTGTAAAATATACATTAACCAGAAGCCAAGAACACTTTCAAAAAGAACCAATGCTTCTAGTAAATCTTTAACATCACCAACACATAACATCTAAGCAAGTCTGTTAAAGATGAGTGAATAAAAAAAGTGATTTCAAATAAATAAAAAAACTAAGACCTAACCTAATATACATATACTTTAAAAACTTCAACGGTTTTACTTTTCTCATTAATATACATCATTTCCTCATAACAACCAACGATTGACGACCTTCAGGAAAACAACAGCAAACAAACGACCAAGTTTTAAAAAACGACCACGACTTTTCAGTTTTCTTCCTTCGCCATTGCACACACTCAGTGCAGCGTGGAGGAGGACGGCGTCTCCGATGGGATACCCACCAGGGTGGGGGGCGGCTGGCTGGAGCCTGGGCACCCTGTGGAGGTGGGGACAAGCGGCCGGGGATTGAGGCGCGGGGGCTGGGGATTGGAGGGCCGGATGAGCGGGGGGGGCTGGTTGAGCACGGGCCGGGGTTGGAGGAAGCGGGCCTGCTGCTGGAGAGGGGGCGGCTGCCTGTGGAGGGCTGGGGTGGCCGGCAGGGAAGGCCGTAGGAGCGGGGGTGGCTGGTTGAGCGAGGTTGCCGACGACATCACCAGGGTCTGGAAAGTTGCAGAGGAAGTGGCAGCGGGAGAAGGGCCTGACGAGAGGGTCACCTGGCCCTGGAAGAGAGAGGCGTGAGTTGGGATTTCAGACCAAAACACAGATGGGCAATACATTACAGCATACAGTGCATTCGGAAAAGTATTGCGAACCCTTTTAACCCTTTTACATTACAGCCTTTTTCTAAAATTGATTTAAAAAATATATATATATTTTCCCATCGACACACAATACCTATAATGACAAAGCAAAAACAGGTCTTTAGAATTTTTAGCAAATCTATTAAAAACAAATTGAAAAACAAAAAATTGAGCTCAGGTGCATCCTGTTTCCATTGATCATCCTTGATGTTTTTACAACTTGATTGAGTCCACCTGTGGTAAATTCAATTGATTGTGCCGTTCCAAATCATGTCCACACACACACCTGTCTATATAAGGTCCCACAGTTGACAGTGCATGTCAGAGGAAAAACCAAGCCATGAAGTCGAAATAATTGTCCGTAGAGCTCTCAGACAGGATTGTGTCTAGGCATTGAACATCCCCAAGAAAAGTGGCCTCCATTCTTAAATGAAGGACGTTTGGAACTACCAAGACACTTCCTAGAGCTGGCCACCCGGCCAAACTGAACAATCATGGAAGAAGGGCCTTGGTCAGGGAGGTGACTAAGAACCCGATGGTCACTCTGACAGAGCTCCAGAGTTCCTCTGTGGAGATGGGAGAACCTTACAGAAGGACAACCATCTCTGCAGTCCTCCACCAATCACGCCTTTATGGTAGAGTGGCCAGACAGAAGCCACTCCTTAAAAGGCACATGACAGCCCCCTTGGAGTTTGCCAAAAGGCACCTAACAACTCTGACCATTACAAACAAGATTCTCTGGTCTGATGAAACCAAGCTTGAACTCTTTGGCCTGAATGCCAAGCGTCACGTATGGAGGAAACCTGGCACCATCCCTACGGTGAAGCATGGTGGTGGCAGCATCATGCTGTGGGGATGTTTTTCAGCAGAAGGGACTGGGAGACTAGTCAGAATCGAGGGAAAGATGAACGGAGCAAAGTACAGCGCGATCCTTGATTAAAAACCTTCTCCAGAGTGCTCAGGACCTCAGTCCAACAAGACAACGACCCTAAGCACACAGCCAAGACAACACAAGAGTGGCTTTGGGACAAGTCTCTGAATGCCCTTGAGTGGCCCAGCTAGAGCCCGGACTTGAACCTGATCAAGCATCTCTGGAGAGACATGAAAATAGCTGTGTTGCGACGCTCCCCATCCAACCTGACAGAGCTTGAGAGGATCTCCAGAGAACATTGGGAGAAACTCTCCAAACATGGGTGCCAAGCTTGTAGCGTCATACTCAATGACTCAAGGCTGTGCTCGCTGCCAAAGGTGCTTCAACAAAGTACTGAGTAAAGGGTCTGAATACTTATGTAAATGTGATCAGTTTTTTTTATTTGTAATAAATTAGCAAACATGAACAAACCCGTTTTTGCTCTGTCATTGTGGTGTATTGTATATAGATTGTAGATTTGTTTTGTCGAGATTGGTGTGGAAGAACTTGACTGGCCTGCACAGAGCCCTGACCTCAACTCCATCGAACACCTTTGGGATGAATTGGAACGCCAACTGTGAGCCAGGCCTAATCGCCCAACATCAGTGCCCGACCTCACTAATGCTCTGTGGCTGAATGGAAGCAAGTCCCTGTAGCAATGTTTCAACATCTAGTGGAAAGCCTTCCCAGAAAAGTGGAGGCTGTTTATAGTAGCAAAGGAGGGACCTACTCAATATCAATGCCTATGATTTTGGAATGAGATGTTCGACGAGCAGTTGTCCTTACTGTCCATACTTTTGGTCATGCAGTGTTTGTATTATACTATTTTCTATACTGTATAGCATGGCCATCTACCACTGGTTATGAAATAATACTTAGCTACACATCATGCAAGGAGTAAAAGACCATTAGTCAACCACATTCAGATATTTCTACAAGTTATCAAGTCGATGGAAATTTGTAGAATAATAAATTGTGAATTGAAAATGTAGTGTTTTGCATATTACCCCCCCTCCCCTTCCAAAGTGTGAATGTCCACATGCAACTAACATTGTTAGGAACTTTGGCACAATCATAACTACTTAAGATGCCTTTTCATGAAGGAATGTTTATGAAACTGCAGTGTTACAGATTTGTTGGAGCAAAAACCTGCTTGTGGGAGGCCAACTCCCATAGCGAAATCACAGAAGGGGTTTCTGGGAAGGTAAACATTTTTTTGTTTTAGGGGAATAAAGGAACGCTTCACCACCTCCTCCTCCTCTTCGTCCGTACTCTTCCCAGAAGGGGTGTTGGAGCTGTTCTTCCCCTCCTCGCCAGAGGTGGCAGTGTCACCGTTGGGGGTGCCAGTTCCCTGCTCCGCCTCCCACTCTTGCAGCACCTCCTCCAGGTTAAACCGGCGGCGGTAGTTCACAAAGAAGTTCTTTACCTGCCCTACTGTCTTATTACCGATAACGTCGGCAATGGCCTGGAAGTCTTTCCCGTACTTCCGGACACCTGGTGAAACATAGGTGAAATTGCACGAGGTAAACAGACTGGCGGGCCATGGACAAGAACATGACCTGACTACAAACGCACAAAGAACGTAGGTTTACCTTGAACTGCCAGAAGCTGTTCATCTGTTGTCCAGCGGGCATTAACTTTTTGGTTGCACTAGAACAGACAAAGAATACCTGATATTATACACTGAACAAAAACAAATGTAACAATTGCAAAGATTTTACTGAGTTGCAGCTCATAAGGAAATCGGTTAATTTAAATTAATTAATTAGGGCCTAATCTATGAATTTCACATGACTGGGAATACAGATGTATCTGTTGACTCAGATAGCTTAAAAAAAAAGTAGGGGCTTGGATCAGAAAACCAGTCAGTATCTGGTGTGACCATTTGCCTCATGCAGCACACCATCTCCTTCACTATAGAGTTGATCAGGCTGTTGATTGTGGCCTGTGGAATGTTGTCCCACTACTCTTCGGTGGGTGTGCGAAGTTGCTGGATATTGGCGGGAACTGGTCGTGGGTGACATGTCTAGTGAGTATGCAGGTCATGGAAGAACTGGGACATTTTTTTAACTTCCAGGAATTGTTTACAGATCTTTGCGACATGGGGCTGTGCATTGTCATGCTGAAACATGAAGTGATAGTGGCGGGTTGAATGGCAAGACGATGGGCCTCAGGATCTCTTCGCTATCTCTGTGCATTCAAATTGCCATAGGTAAAATGCAGTTGTCCGTAGCTTATGCCTGCCCATACCATAACCCCCCACCATGGGGCACTGTTCACAACATTGACATCAGCGAACCGCTCGCCCACATGACGCCATATATGCTGTCTGCCATCTAGCCGGTACAGTTGAAGCTGATCGAAGGTGAGCATTTCCCCACTGAAGTCCGTTACGACGCCAAACTGCAGTCAGGTCAAGACCCTGGTGAGGATGACGAGTTTCATCAGCTGTCCGGGTGGCTTGTCTCAGACATTTCTGCAGGTGAAGAAGCCGGACGTGGCGGTCCTGGCCTGGTTACACAAGTCTGCAGTTGAGGCCATTTGGACTTACTATCAAATTCTCTAACACAATGTTGGAGGCCACTTATAATAGAGAAATGAACATTAAATGTCCTGGCAACACCTCTGGTGGACATTCCTGCAGTCAAGCGTGCCAATTGCACACTCCCTCAAAACTTGAGACATCTGTGGCATTGTTTTGTGACAACTGCACATTTTAGAGTGGCCTTTTATTGTGCCCAGCACAAGGTGCACCTGTGTAATGATCATTCTGTTTTAATAAGCTTCTTGATATGCCACACCTGTCAGGTGGATGGATTATTTTGGCAAAGGATAAATGCTCACTTACAAGGATATAAACAAAATTGTGCACACCATTTGAGAAATAAGCTTTGTTCTAGGTCCCTTTTCTCACTGAAATCTAAACATTTGGCACATACCTCTGGCAGCCTGAAGTCATCAATGCCCGCTTCCATCCTGTGTTTCAGACCACTGTTCAGTTGCTTTGCATTTTGAACCTGTGGGATAAATTAATAGTGCCTTCAGAAAGTACTCACATCCCTTTACTTTATCGACATTTTGTTGTTACAGCCCAAGCACAATACCCCATAATGTCAAAGTAGAATTATACTTTTAGAAATGTTTACAAATTAATAATAAAAAAAATGAAAAGCTGAAATGTCTTGAGTCCAAGTATTCAACCCCTTTTATGGCAAGCCTAAATAGGTTCAGGAGTAAAAATGTGCTGAACAAGTCACATAATAAGTTGCATGGACTCACTGTGTGCAATGTGTTTAACATGTTAATTAAATGACTCTGTACCCACACATATACAATTATCTGTAAAGTCGTTCAGTTGAGCAGTGAATTTCAACCACAAAGACCAGAGAGGTTTTCCAACGCCTCAAAGGGCACCTACTGGTACATGGAAAAAAGAAGGAAAAAAATCAGACAATGAATATCCCTTAGAAGCATGGTGAAGTTATTAATTACACTTTGGATGGTGTATTAATACACCCAGTCACTACAAAGATGCAAGCGTCCTTCCTAACTGTTGTCGGAGAGGAAGGAAAACTCAGGGATTTCACCATGAGGCCAGTAGTGACTTTAAAACAGTTTAAATGCCTGTGATAGGAGAAAGCTGGAGATGGATGAACAACATTGTAGTTACTACACAATACTAACCTAAATGTCAAGAATGAGAAGAAAGCCTGTACAGATTTTTTTTTCTCAAACATGCATCCTGTTTGCCATAAAGCATTAAAGCAAAACTACAAAAAGAATGGCTAATTAACTGTCCTGAATACAAAGCGCTATGCTTGGGGCAAATTTAACACATCACTGAGTACCATATTTCATATTTTCAACCATGGTGGTGGCTGCTTCATGTTATGAGTATGGTTGTCATCGGCAAATACTTTTTTTGGGGGGTGGATAAAAAGAAACGGAATAGATCAAAGCACAGGCAAAATTCTAGATTAAAACCTGGTTCAGTCAGCTTTCCAACAGACACTGGAAGAGACATTCACCTTTCAGCAGGACAATAACCTAAAACACAAGGCCAAATATACACTGGAGTTGACCAAGACGACATTGAAAGTTCCTGAGTAGTGTAGTTAGTTTTGACTTAAATCAGCTTGAAATTCCATGGCAAGACTTAAATGGATGTCTAGCAATGACCAACTTGACAGAGCTTGAAGAATGTACAATATTTGCATTTTTTTTTATCTCTTGGATTTACCCAGAAAGACTCACAGCTTTAAAATTGCTGCTAAAGGTGATTAATATGTATTGACTCAGAGGGTTGAATACATGTATTCAAGAGAATTTAAGAAAAATAAAACACTTACATTCTTCCACTTTGACATGTAAATCATTGACAAAAAGTTACAAATCCATTTTAATCCCACATTGTAACACTAAATATCGAAAAAGTCAAGGGGTGTGTATCCTTTTTTTAAGGCACCGTACATATGCTTAGAACACCACAATGCAGTAAGTAGTGCTGATACACTACATGAACCAAAAGTATGTGGACAGTTGCTTGAACATTTAATTCCAAAATCATGGGCATAAATATGGAGTTGATCCCCCTTTGCTGCTATAACAGCCTCCACTCTCCAGGGAAGGCTTTCCAATAGATGTTGGACCATTGCTTCGGGGACTTGCTTCCATCTAGCCACAAGAGCATTAGTGAGGTTGGGCACTGATGTTGGGTGATTAGGCCTGGCATGCAGTCGGCGTTCCAATTCATCCTAAAGGTGTTCGATGGGCTCTGCAGGCCAGTCACGTTCTTCCACACTGATCTTGACAAACCATTTCTGTATGGACCTCGCTTTGCACGGAGGCGTTGTCAAGCTGTAACAGGAAAGGGCCTTCCTCAAACTGTTGCTACAAAGTTGGAAACACTATCATCTAGAAGGTAATGGTGTGCTGTAGCATTAAGATTTCCTTTTACTGGAACTAAGGGGGCTAGAGCCCGAACCATGAAAAACCCCACCGTTATTCCTGCACCAAACTTTACAGTTGGCACTATACATTGGGGCAGGTAGCTCCTGGCATCCGCCAAACCCAGATTCATCCGTCGGACATCGATGGTGAAGCGTGATTAATCACTCCGGAGAACATGTTTCCACTGCTCCAGAGTCCAATGGTGGCGAGCTTTACACCACTCCAGCCGACGCTTGGCATTGCGCATGGTGATCATAGGTTTGTGTGTGGCTGCTTGGCAATGGAAACCCATTTCATAAAGCTCCTGACAAACAGTTCTTGTGCTGACATTGTTTCTAGAGGTTTGGAACTCTGTAGTGAGTGTTGCAACTGAGGACAGACGAGTTTGACGCGCTTCAGCACTCGGCAGTCTCGTTCTGTGAGCTTGTGTGGCCTACCACTTCGCGGCTGAGCCGTTGTTGCTCCTAGATGTTTCCACTTCACAATAACAGCACTTACAGTTGAACGGGGCAGCTCTAGCAGGGCAGAAATTTGATTAACTGAATTGTTGGAAAGGTGGCATCCTATGACGATGCCACGTTGAAAGTTACTGAGCTCTTCGGTAAGGCCATTCAACTGTGAATGTTTGTCTATGGAGATTGCATGGCTCTGCTCGATTTTATACACCAGTCAGCAATGGGTGTGGCTGAAATAGCCAAATCAAAAAATTTGAAGGTGTGTCCACATTTGTGTATATATACAGTACCAGTCAAAAGTTTGGACACACCTACTCATTCAAGGGTTCTTCTTCATTTGTACTATTTTCTACATTGTAGAATAGTGAAGACATCAAAACTATGAAATAACATATGGAATCATGGAGTAACCAAAAAAAGTGTTCAACAAATCAAAATATATTTTAGATTTACATACCATGCCTACCACTTTGAAGATGCAAAATATGTTTTCTTGTGAAAGAAACAAGACAACAAAATATAGAGCTTGAGCGTGCATAACTATTCACCCCACCAAAGTCAATACTTTGTATAGCCACCTTTTGCAGCAATTACACCTACAAGTCTTTTGGGGTATGTCTCTATAAGCTTGGCACATCTTGCCAGTGGGATTTTCGCCCATTCTTCAAGGCAAAACTGCTCCAGCTCCTTCAAGTTGGATGGGTTCCATTGGTATGCAGCAATCATTAAGTCCTACCACAGACTCAATTGGATTGAGGTCTGGGCTTTGACTAGACCATTCCAAGACATTTAAATGTTTCCCCTTTAAACCACTTGAGTGTTGCTTTAGCAATACACTTAGGGTTATTGTCCTGCTGGAAGGTGAACCTCCGTCCCAGTCCCAAATCTCGAAGACTGAAACAGGTTTCCCTCAAGAATTTCCCTGTATTTAGCACCATCCATAATTCCTTCGATTCTGACCATTTTCCCAGTCCCTGCCAATGAAAAACAACCCCACAGCATGATGCTGCCACCACCATGCTTCACTGTGGGGATGGTGTTCTCGGGGTGATGGGAGGTATTGGGTTTGTGCCAGACATAGCGTTTTCCTTGATGGCCAAAAAGCAACATTTTAGTCTCATCTGACCAGAGTACCTTCTTCCATATGTTTGGGGAATCTCCCACATGCCTTTTGGTGAACAACAAACGTGTTCGCTTATTTTTTTCTTTAAGCAATGGCTTTTTTCTGTCCACTCTTCCGTAAAGCCTAGCTCTGTGGAGTGTACGGCTTAAAGTGGTCCTATGGCCAGATACTCAAATCACTACTGTGGAGCTTTGCAGCTCCTTCAGGTTTATCTTTGGTCTCTTTGTTGTCTCTCTGATTAATGCCCTCCTTGCCTGGTCCGTGAGTTTTGGTGGGTGGCCCTCTCTTGGCAAGTTAGTCGTGGTGCCATATTCTTTCCATTTTTTAATAATGGATTTTATGGTGCTCTGTGGGATGTTCAAAGTTTCAGATATTTTTTTATAACCCACCCCTGATCTGTACTTCTCCACAACTGTCCCTGACCTGTTGGGAGAGCTCCTTGGTATTCATGGTGCCGCTTGCTTGGTGGTGCCCCTTTCTTAGTGGTGTTGCAGACCCTGGAGCCTTTCAGAACAAGTACAGTGGGGAGAACAAGTATTTGATACACTGCCGATTTTGCAGGTTTTCCTACTTACAAAGCATGTAGAGGTCTGTAATTTTTTATCATAGGTACACTTCAACTGTGAGAGACGGAATCTAAAACAAAAATCCAGAAAATGACATTGTATTGATTTAAGTAATTAATTTGATGGAGTGCTACATTAGATGGCCTCCACAATCAACCGACCTCAACCCAATTGAGATGGTTTGGGATGAGTTGGACTGCAGAGTGAAGGAAAAGCAGTCAACAAGTGCTCAGCATATGTGGGAACTCCTTCAAGACTGTTGGAAAATCATTCCTCAAGAGTGTGCAAAGCTGTCAAGGCAAAGTGTGGCTACTTTGAAGAATCTCAAGTATAAAATATATTTAGATTTGTTTAACACCTCTGGATACTACATGATTCCATGTGTTATTTCATAGTTTTGATGTCTTCACTATTATTGTACAATGTAGAAAACGGTCAAAATAAAGAAAAACCCTTGAATGAGTAGGTGTGGCCAAACTTTTCACTGGTACTATATATGTAAAATAATGACAAAAATGTACTGTGAAAAAGCCTCAACTCAAGCACCTTGAGGACCCAGGTTGCCCTGCATTGAGACCAGAATCCCCAACGCTCACCTGTCTTTTGAGGCCCACCAGCTCCATGTCCAGCTGCCGAAGGACGGTGTTGGCAGCGCTGGAGCTGCACGACACTGCCACCACATCCTCCTGGGTCAGATACATGCCCTTGGGCGGCCGGCACTTGGAACGCTGTGAGTGGTGCCGGTGCATGAGCGTCAGGTGCTCCCGTCGGCCGAGCCCAATCTTGGAGGAGCTCAGGGGCTGGGGCTCCGTGTGGCTCTGGAGAGGCGTAGGTAAACTTTCTATTAGCTGTCACAACTGTTCGTAACATCTATTGGGTCATTGTTAGGACATATGACATGACACCTGGGAGTATGTTTTAAGAGGTATATTAAAAACTCCTGTTCATGCTCCCAGGTGATTTTATTGATACGTTTCGACTCAGGTGTTCATCAGGCATCAATGAAAAATCACCTGGGAAGATGAACAGCAGTGTGGTGCTCTCATTTTAATTGGTAATGAGTTCACCTACAACTGACACACCTGCAAAAAAGTACCTGGATGTGCGTATGTTCTGAAGCTTTTACAAGTTACAAGAAGTGTCATTTTAAAGTGAGACTCAGCGATATGAAGTTGCCATAAGCAGCACCACTGATATTCAGATGAGCACAATGCAAGACTGTGCTCTCACAATACCAGAGTTTCTGCACATATGCGTGGTAGAGTCCTGCACGGCTCTGTTTTTTGGACCCGAACCCGCCCCCGCCACATCAATTCCGAGCCCCACCCGATTTCAAGACAGATATTTTCCCTCAACGCGACCCACCAGCATAGAATTGTACCAAGAACCGATCTATGACACGGCAAATAACATCAATTTATTTAAAAAAATGTATGACCAGAGTGTTAGGCCATTTTATGATAAGCTGTCTGCATACCACCACAGACAGATCCTGGCAGACAGATGCTGGCACTAAAACCACACTCAATGAGCTGTATAAGGCCATAAGCAAACAGGAAAATGCTAATTCATAGCCAGCACTCCTAGACGAAAGGGACTTTAATGCAGGGAAATTTAAATCAGTTTTACCTTATTTCTATCAGCATGTTAAATGTGCAACTAGAGGGAAAAAGTCTAGACCACCTTTACTCCACACACAGAGATGAGTACAAAGCTCTCCCTTGCCCTCCATTTGGCAAATCTGACCATATTTCTATCCTCCTGATTCCTACTTACAAGCAAAAAGTAAAGCAGGAAGCGCCAGTGACCAGTGAAAGTGGTCAGATGAAGCAGATGCTAAACCACAGAACTGTAGCACAGACTGGAATATGTTCCTGGATTCTTCCGATGGAATTGATGGAGTACATCACATCAGTCACTGGCTTTATCAATAAGTGCATTGAGGACATTGTCCCCACAGTGACTCTACGTACATACCCCAACCAACATTCGCACTGAGCTAAAAGGGTAGCGCTGCCGCTTTCAAGGAGTGGGACGGACCCGGAAGCTGATCCTCAACACAGGGGTGCGTGCTCAGTCCCCTCCTGTACTCCCTGTTCACTCGTGACTGCACGGCCAGGCACGATTCCAACACTATCATTAAGTTTGCTGATGACCCAACAGTGGTAGGCCTGATCACCAACAACGTTGAGACAGCCTATAGGGAGGAGGTCAGAGACCTGACCGTGTGGTACAAGGACAACAACCTCTCCCCCAACGTGATCAAGACAAAGGAGATGATTGTGGACTACAGGAAAAGGAGGACTGAGCACACCACCATTTTCACCAAGTCCCTTGGTATCCACATCACTAACAAACTAAAATGGTCCAAGCACACCAAGACAGTCATGAAGAGGGCATGACAAAATCTATTGCCCTTCAGGAGAATGAAAAGATTTGGCATGGGTCCTCAGATCCTCAAATGTTTTACAGCTGCACCATCGAGAACATCTGGCGGGTTGCATCACTGCCTGGTATGGCCTCCGACCGCAGGGAACACAGGGAACACAGAGGGTAGTGCGTAAGGCCCAGTACATCACCAGGGCCAAACTTCCTGCCATCCAGGACCTCTATACCAGGCAGTGTCAGAGGAAGGCCCAAAAAATTGTCAAAGACTCCAGCCACCCTAGTCATAGACTGTTCTCTCTGCTACCACACGGCAAGTGGTACCGGAGCGCCAAGTCTCGGTCCAAGAGGCTTCAAACAGATTCTATCCCCAAGCCATAACACTCATGAACAGCTAATAAAATGGCTACCCAGACTATTTGCGTTGCCCCCCTCCCCTCTTCTATGCTGCTGCTACTCTGTTATTATCTATGCATAGTCACCTTAATAACTCTACCTACATGTTCATATTACTCAATTACCTCGACATCGGTGCCCCGCACATTGACTCTGTAGCAGTACCCCCTGCATATAGCCCCGCTATTGTTATTTACTGCTGCTCTTTAATGATTTGTTATTCTTATCTCTTACTCTTTTTTGTGTATTTTCTTAACTGCATTGTTGGTTAAGGGCTTGTAAGTAAGCATTTCACTGTAAGGTCTACCTACACCTGTTGTAATCGGCACATGTGACAAATAAAATGTAATTTTATTTCCCCTCCTTGCATGAAAGAATTTGTCTGCATGTCTATTAAACATTTGGATAAAAGGAAACCATGCCATGAATTAAGAACGATAGCCTTATCTTATTTTCTTAATGCGGCGCACATTGACAATTTAAATCGCTTTGAGAAAAATCCTTATAATTAGCCTTCTTACCTAATTAAAGCCTATAGGCGTCATAACGAAACAATACCTTTACATTCAATATTGTTTAGAAAATAAAATAGTTTAATTGAACTAAATAAAAAAATCCCAGAATCGAATAAGCTATAGGCTGCAAAATTATCCTAAATTTATTTAGTAGGTTTAGACTTTATACAGCCTGCGTATGGTAAATGAACAAAAGCCTGAATTAATGTAATAATTCATTGATAATTAACTGAATTATCGTAAACAAATACCTGCTTGCACTTTTGCAGGCTGTGTATCCATCTACTGGGTTGTTTGTCCACAGTGACTACAAAATCCTTCCAAACTGGAGATTTCACTCGCGGAGCATATGTTTCCACGATGGTGTAATCCACCATCATAACCTTTCTTTCCATTTCTCCTGTTACGTTAGCCATTTTTGCGTGAGCTAGGCATCAGGGAAAATAAACGTATTTATTGTTGCGTGGTGGAAGGAAACGTAAGGTCAGCACATGGACAAATTAGGAACGTTTCAACAACACACAAATAATGAATAGTTCCCTGCTCCACTCTCGCTGTGTGGTTGGTAGCCTAGACTATGTCTGGCTCACCGTGCACATAATGGAAATCGCAACAATTCAACAAGCTCCTGGGTTTGTAAAATAAATGTTGATTTAAACCTTTTGACCTGCAATATAATTGTTCTGAACTGCGATCCAACCCACGGGTTGAAAGACTTTTCATTCCACCTGCCATAAATGTTTTTTTGCGGGTCAACAGTGGGTATCCATCCCGATGCAGGATTCTAGTCCACGGGTGTACATCTCACTGCTACAACGTAATAGCTATGGAACCAAAACTGTGTAAAAGTTTAGTCTCGTGGTTCAAACGCTCTTAGTTGTTGCGTAAATTGGCCCTGTTGCATTTACTTTATGCATCGCTTACTGTACCTTTTTTAGTGTGACCTTTGTTACCAACCCAATAACTAGCCTACGGATATTGTTTCACTCGCTGTATCTAGTGGTCCTAGGCCTAGATACATGGTCTGTAACCTGAACGTGTGTATTTGTGAGAACTCTGTGCATTGGAGGACCGTGTCCAGGGAGACAGCAATCTTATCTTAGTCCAGGGCTAGCTCTGTCTCTCTTGACCTCGTTCGTCATCCAAGTGGATTATCATTTGTCCAGATGGTGACAAAAATACATGCATACAAAAAGGAAACCACAAACAAGTATGACTACTAAACTAAAGATTCAAAACTAAACCAACTAGCAACCTCACAGCTTGCAAAGCTGAGACACTGACCGATGATCACCCTTAATTGGCAGCACCTGATGTGCTTATCAAGCAGGCTTAATACCTGGGCAAGGTTACTGCCACCTGGGGATGGAGTGTGGAAGTGTATCCTGGGTAGTGTGTTTGTCTACTGTATATCCTTAACACTAACCTTCCCCCCCACATCATAACACCTTGCATTTTATTTCACTATTTTCTTTGGCGTCTGTCTACTCTACTACTCATTGTAAGTGAATGCTTGTCACTGATTACTGTTTGATATATCCCAACTGCCATTCCATCAGTTTAAATTCTAAAGTTTAGATAACGTACCTCTTTTTTCGTCTCCTTGGTGGGGTCATAATCGCTATCGTTTGCTTCGATGGGGTTGGCCTCCTCCATTTCTTCATCACTAATGTCAAGAAAAGCAAATCGTTATTGGATTCCGACCACTTGGAATTTGACAGACAGTGGTAAAAGGCGAGCTACAACTCTCACCTTTCATCTTGGGCGTTTCGGTTTGCCAGCTTTCTGGCCTGGCGGTCCATCAGGCTGGTCCTGGAACGGGTCTTCTTCCAGGAGTAGTAATACTTCACAAGGCTGGATATGGACTTGTCTGGTAACTACAACAGATGAGAAAATGGTACCAATCGACAGTTTATACTTACATTAAAGCCGGGATTCAATCGGCGCATTGTTGACAAGCGCACTGCACTGTTGACAAGCGCACTGTACTGTTGACAAGCACACTGCACTGTTGACAAGCGCACTGCACTGTTGACAAGAATAGACAAGAATACTGCACTGTTGACAAGCGCACTGCACTGTTGACAAGCGCACTGCACTGTTGACAATGCGTCCTTTTAAAGGCAATCATCCCAACGTTCACACAGGTTGCATTCAAGGTGAATGCAGATGTCAGCTCAAGCGTAAATTACCTTAAATTCAACTGCAATATTCATCCATACTGCTTGTGTATGTTTGTATAAACAGTATACAGACACACATTCAAGTAAAATATACTGTATATTAATATATGTGTGTTACCATTTGTTGAATCCTGTGGAAGCTTTTTCCGTGGAAGCTGAAGGCTTGTTCGAACAGCACCTTATCCTCCACGGTCCACTCGTCGGGGAAGGGGGTGAAGTTGGGCAGGTCTGCCAGGGACTTCTCAATGTTGTGTTTGTGCCAGAACAGCATGCCCAATGCCTGTGGGGGACAGCAACGAGTGGAATCTGCTGAGAATGGACACCAGGCAGGTCTATGGGGCATCACAAAGCCAGAAATGCTTGAGCAACAGAACTAGAATAGGTAGAGTAGGTATTCCCCTAAATAACATTTGAATATGTTATTTTTAAGTATTTTTGTTTATTTTTTATTTATTTAACCAGGTAGGCTAGTTGAGAACAAGTTCTCATTTGCAACTGCGACCTGGCCAAGATAAAGCATAGCAGTGTGAACAGACAACACAGAGTTACACATGGAGTAAACAAATAACAAGTCAATAACAGTAGAAAAAAAAGAGTCTATATGCATTGTGTGTAAAAGGCATGAGGAGGTAGGCGAATAATTACAATTTTGCAGATTAACACTGGAGTGATAAATGATCAGATGGTCATGTACAGGTAGAGATATTGGTGTGCAAAAGAGCAGAAAAGTAAATAAATATAAACAGTATGGGGATGAGGTAGGTAAAATTGGGTGGGCTATTTACCGATAGACTATGTACAGCTGCAGAGATCGTTTAGCTGCTCAGATAGCAGATGTTTGAAGTTGGTGAGGGAGATAAAAGTCTCCAACTTCAGCGATTTTTGCAATTCGTTCCAGTCACAGGCAGCAGAGAACTGGAACGAAAGGCGGCCAAATGAGGTGTTGGCTTTAGGGATGATCAGTGAGATACACCTGCTGGAGCGCGTGCTACGGGTGGGTGTTGCCATCGTGACCAGTGAACTGAGATAAGGCGGAGCTTTACCTAGCATGGACTTGTAGATGACCTGGAGCCAGTGGGTCTGGCGACGAATATGTAGCGAGGGCCAGCCGACTAGAGCATACAAGTATGTCGTGGTAGTTTATGAATAAATTGTGGGTCAAATTTACTGAGCTTTCACACAGTTGTAAATGTTAGGCCTGTCGGGGGGGGATTGGAAAATGTTAAAATTGTGAATATGCTTCAAGTTTTTCATATGATTTTGAAAAATAGGTGGATTCTCTGCATTGGTGAAAAAGCTTAGTAAAAGTGGCCCTAATTAATCCTAAGAAGCAGACATACCTGCTCAACATTATATCCATGCTTCTCTTTTGCAATGGCAATATATTCATCCACTGTGGGGGGAAAAAATCATAGTTTAATTAAACTACTTATACATATTTTTGTAAAATCAACTTTTGGTTGTCTTTAGAAATAAGATGCTTGTGAAAACCAAACTGACTTACATTTTGGGTCGACAATGGTGTGATATGGAGACCACACCAACATTCCCCCACTATCTTTATCACTGTACTTGGTAGAACCTACAGAAAGATATATAGCACATATATAGCACATAATTAGAAAAAACACAATTTCATATGGTGTAATTTCATGTCATTTTAACAGCCTAATTAAAGCAATACATGCAGGACTAAAGAGGCTGCTTTATTGTTGTTAATATTGTTTAGATAGCAACAAAAAGCCAATTCAGTTGAAGGAGACCAATAGCAAGCCTAGGGTGGGCAAGTATAGCCTCGGGATAGAAATGTTTCAAAACGCTTCTATAAACCAAACATGGACAACATCTTTCAATGGGCCCATAATTCTCTACACATCTGGCTCAATTCTGAAATAAAAGACTACTGACTATGGGTTGTAAAAGTAAAAAGGTTCATTTAAATGTATTGTCATAACCTATACCGAGGCTACCACCAGAATACAGTCAGGTAGATCAAGCATAACCTTACCAGGATCAAATTCTGGTATATTGGCTTGATAATCGGACCCCACACGCATTCCGACATCTGCAATTAGGAAAAATGTGTATAAAACATTAATAGACACATTTTCTGTTTTCGCGTTCAAAATAATACATGTACAGTGTGACATGCAAAATGAGTGTTCGAGGCTATACCGTGCTCGTCGTCACTGCCACTCTCATCAGAAACATGTCCATTCGATGCATTTGAAGGGCTTTTTGTTCCGTTAGAGCGTCCCTTTCCGAGATACTCCGACCCTTTATCCATCATTCCAGGCATTTTTTACGTATCTTTGTGGGTTCTCCTTGGGAGAATACCTAATATAACCATGCAATGTATCTTTTTTCACAGCCAGTCTTTTCAATAACTCCCACAGCTACGCAGCTGTGACACTGTGCCACAGTCCAGTATTCATCCACCATTTTTAGCTAATTATGGTTTTACAAAGATATATATATAAAAAAACATTGTTCAAGCCTGTTCCCGAGTCTGATATCGGTTGTTTTTGGTGTAATTCACACGACTTGTATTTGTTCAGACATACAGCAATTGATATTCAAAATCAGAAGGAACTAATTCGTCTGGCGGAAGGACTTTTACGCACTTCGTTATATGAAGCCAAACTGCGGCTCTGCGTGCGCCGGTGAAAATGGAGTTGTTTACAGTCACGCTCCGTAGACGAATAGGCTACAACAATAATCATTTGTTACAATTTCTTACACATAATATAGGCTACGTCTGTTTGGACACGTTGGAGGCGTTTTGTAAAGCCAATATAGAACCTGTGGCTCTTTTTTTTAAAGAAGCATCTTTATTCACAGAAGCGTCTACACAGCTTTTCAGCATTTCAACGTAGGCTATTTTTGACTTGATTTTTTTTGCAAATATAAACAACTCTACGTTTGCAATGATGGCCCCATATTAGGCTAATGATAAGTAGAGGAATATAGCCCAACTGTACAAAATAAAATAACCTGTCGTTTGGGTAGCCACGTTTTATTCTGAACATTGCCCTTGGTTTGCCAGCAGATGGAGACAAAAGACCACTAGCCTATTTCGAGAGATCCCACAATTAATGAATTGTTTATTTGGTTTTCGAGTGTAATTTATTGATTTGGAAGTATAGGCCTATTACATGTTTACTAGGCCTATGTAATTGACTTATGTCCATGTGAGTGATGAGCGGTGACTTTGAGAGCGTTTGGAGATGGTTTTTACTATTTAGGTATCCAAAATGACTATGGGCCTAATTAACTGAAAATGTCAGTAGGCTCTCCCTCCCAATCCACATTGGTAGACCTCATTCCATTATCCTCTGTCCAGTCTATGAACTAAACTATGGATACAATGGTTGGTAAATAAAAAACCCACAAAGCCCTTTAGATGGTCAGTGAAGATGGACCCCAGCAGTTTGCCATGGAGGAGGCAAACTGGATATGAATAAAGATTTTTTTAAATATGGATAAAGAATTAAGAAATTAATTAAGAAATGCCTGGTTGGTTGGTACACTGTAGTACACTGTAGTGTACTTTAATATGAGCTGCATTTCTGTACAAAACAGTCTTGTTCACATGTAAATTACTGTAATGTAGGCTTACATCTATTCAATGGCAAAAACATAATATTGGGGGGGATAAGTGGACTATATCACTTGGCAGAGGCCATAGGTCAATCACATACCGAGAAACTGTTTACCCAAGATCGGGGGTCTTTTGTCACATAACAATCATTTATGTAATTTTGTCATGAGACCTATGCTTACAACTCTCTTCAATCTGAATAAGCCCTATAGAATGAGTTAATCGATGGTGCCATATTGAACTCGGGGAAACCACTATTACTATCTGCAACTAACTGAACAAAAAATATTGTAATCAGATTACAAATGCTCTTTAAAAAACTAGATGATTACTTCTAAATTCAGAAATTACTTTTAAATTTAGAAAATATGTTTGTGGGGGGGGGGGGGACACTGACACCTTTCAAATCAAATCAAATGTATTTATATAGCCTTTCGTACATCAGCTGATATCTCAAAGTGCTGTACAGAAACCCATCCTAAAACCCCAAACAGCAAGCAATGCAGGTGTAGAAGCACGGTGGCTAGGAAAAACTCCCTAGAAAGGCCAAAACCTAGGAAGAAACCTAGAGGAACCAGGCTATGTGGGGTGGTCAGTCCTCTTCTGGCTGTGCCGGGTGGAGATTATAACAGAACATGGCCAAGATGTTCAAATGTTCATAAATGACCAGCATGGTCAAATAATAATAATCACAGGCAGAACAGTTGAAACTGGAGCAGCAGCATGGCCAGGTGGACTGGGGACAGCAAGGAGTCATCATGTCAGGTAGTCCTGAGGCATGGTCCGAGGGCTCAGGTCCTCCGAGAGAGAGAAAGAAAGAGAAAATTAGAGAGAGCATACTTAAATTCACACAGGACACCGGATAGGACAGGAGAAGTACTCCAAATATAACAAACTGACCCTAAGCCCCCCGACACAAACTACTGAGGCATACATATTGGAGGCTGAGACAGGAGGGGTCAGGAGACACTGTGGCTCCATCCGATGACACCCCCGGACAGGGCCAAACAGGAAGGATATAACCCCACCCACTTTGCCAAAGCACAGCCCCCACACCACTAGAGGGATATCCTCAACCACCAACTTGCCATCCTGAGACAAGGCCGTGTATAGCCCTCAAAGATAGCACTGGAGTAATATCAAATTTTTTGGTTCTAGTCAGGATTCTAGCAGCCGTATTTAGCACTAACTGAAGTTTATTTAGTGCTTTATCCGGGTAGCCGGGAAAATAGAGCATTGCGGTAGTCTAACCTAGAAGTGACAAAAGCATGGATTAATTTTTCTGCATCATTTTTGGACAGAAAGTTTCTGATTTTTGCAATGTTACGTAGATTGAAAAAAGCTGTCCTTGAAACAGTCTTGATATGTTCTTCAAAAGAGAGATCAGAGTCCAGAGTAACGCCGAGGTCCTTCACAGTTTTATTTGAGACGGCTGTACAACCATTAAGATTGTCAGATTCAACAGAAGACCTCTTTGTTTCTTGGGACTTAGAACAAGCATCTCTGTTTTGTCCGAGTTTAAAAGTCGAAAGTTTGCAGCCATCCACTTCCTTATGTCTGAAACACATGCTTCTAGCGAGGGCAATTTTGGTGCTTCACCATGTTTCATTGAAATGTACAGCTGTGTGTCATCCGCATAGCAGTCAAAGTTAACATTATGTTTTCAAATGACATCCCCAAGAGGTAAAATATATAGTGAAAACAATAGTGGTCCTAAAACGGAACCTTGAGGAACACCGAAATTTACAGTTGAAATTTACACCTTTGTTGTCTCAATGACATTCAAGGCCATTTTGAAAAAAGTTTTTAAACTTGTTCCACATGAGCAAGTCTGACCACAAGTCAGCGACCATTATGATGACACACCAAATGCGATTGATGGATCCTTTTTGTCTTCTTCTAAAACTATTTTGGTATTTGTTTCATCAGTCCATTGTTGATATAGTCCCAAAATGTTTTGCATGTCAGCAATCAAGTTTTAAAGATATATAACTTTCAAAATATAGAGATACAGCCAGTACCATGCATTTTGCATGATGCAAAACATTTTGGGACTATATCAACAATGGACTGATGAAACAAATACCAAAATACTTTTAGAATAAGTTTTGGGGGGGGAGTTTTCCTTTTAAATGGAAAGAAATCCAAGAGTAACTGAAAGTAATCAGATTGCGTTACTGAGTTTGGGTAATCCAAAAGTTACGTCACTGATTACAATTCCTGACATGTAACTAGTAACTTAACTAACGCATTACATTTAGAAAGTAGCTCTCTCTTTCTCTCTCTGTGTGTGTTGCGTCCTTGGGATGCTAGTCCTTGCACTTCTGAAGGCGGGCTACCTCCAATTCCCCTCAGTGGCCTATTAGCCTAAAAAAGCGATGAGATCGCACAAATAGCCAGTGTGAAGTGCAATATAGCTGTGTTCTTTTCCCGGAATCGACTGCGCAAAAAAAAAATCGCATTTCCAGTCAGTTTTCCATTTTTGGGGTTCCAGTTTAAGGCCTGACGTGTTCTTCATAGCCTAAACGCAGGGCTGTTAGTAACCTACTCCGTATTCCTTCACACAATTGTGGGGGTGGGGTACTCATGTGCAAAGATGTGAGACAAGAGACAGGTGATGCGCTCTCTGCATGCATCCTGTCTTCAACAGGGGGAGCACAGCCACGGAACGAACGGTCGAACAGCATGAGGTGAGGGATTCTGCCACTCATCATATCTAAGCAGAACAGGGACCATGCAAGCAACCGAGTGGAGATTTGAGCAGCTGTATCATCATACGGATCATTCAGGCATCCTTTCACTCTAAAAGCGTTCTTTTTTTACCGACGTTGAATGACGAGGCGGAATGGCAGGTGGACGTCGAGGACTTGTGGCCCCACAAAACACTTTTCTTGAGAACATTGTCCGAAGATCCAATGGTAGGAATGTGTTCGTTTTTATTTTGTAGGAGGAAACACTGTGGATGATAGTATATTGTCCAATCATTGAAAAACATTGATTTAATTCAAACCAAAACACTCAGGACAACTAACCGATATTTGACACTAGTCATTGTAAAACGTTTTTTTGCTGATTAGCCTATTTGATTTATACATTTATACAGCCAGCATGCTATGCAAATAATGATTCAACAATTCAAACAATAATGGCATTTAATGGATGTTGTCTTTACAACGAACAACTCGAATAAATAGCTGTGTCTACAATTGGTATTCCTTACCAGTCAACTGTACTGCACCTAAACGGGAACTTTTGTTTTGGTTAATTACTTTATCTGTTTTTGACACTGTTTTTTGCCTCTTGCTTTAACCACTTTTCTTTTTAACTTTTCAGTTTGGACATTATCACATAGACAGACAGGTATTAACAGTGTTTTAAAGTGGTGTCATGTACCGTTTTATGTTCCTCCCCCAATCATCCACCATAGACTTGTTTGTGTTCTGTCGACTCATTTTTCTTATCCACTTTTTATCACATTAGACCTCACTTGTGGTGAATAGCTTCACCCTCAAATATTCTTTGCACTTGCTTCCCAAGTTTTCATTCCTGATACTATCCTATGTGGGATATACTCTAGTAGATAAACTCCCTCCAGTTTCCCTACTACTCCCCATGTTTTCAAGGCGTTGTGCCAGTCTTGTGAAACATTATGTTTTGACATACCCAATGTCTGTGATGGTCTCGTGACATTCTCATGTCGGTCTGTGTTGTCAATATGTATGAAGAATACATATTTTCTTAAGATAAGAGCGAGATTAAGTATACTATAAATACAAAATAAATCAGAGTAGGAGTGCGGATTTAGGATCAGTGTTTATTGCCTTTTAGATCACAATGAATAAGATGACGGGGGACGTGATCCTAGATCAGCACTCCTGATCTGAAATGCTTGGAACATACATCCCCTGAGTGTGCTAGACAAGAGAGGAAAACCTCTTGTGCTCTCTCTTACACCCACCCCATTATAGACACATAGGTTATGTATAATGGTGCCAAGACCACTTCACAAATGGAGTAGTCCCCGTCTCAGTTTGCTCAGAGAGTTTTGGAATGGGGCAGCTAAGGTCGAAGGGCAAAACACCCAGCTGCTTCAAATGTGCTGGCTCATCACCTAGAACCGGGCCATTTAATGACACTGTAATGAATGTAGTCTTAAAAGTGACGCCTGATGTTTAAACACAACACAGCACCTTCTGAGGTCACTGCTACTGCTGCATCACTGCCAACCTAGCCAATGATAGACAATGTTATAATGATTGGCACCACTGACCCAGCCAATGATAATGTTAGTCAGGTTGCACTAAAACAGGCAAGACCCCATTTACCAGGTTAAAAGTTGTGGTACAATGGATATCAGCACCTGAATCTGTTCCGATACTATACAAGAGGGATATGTGGTGTTGTATCATAACCTCTTTAAACAATGTTTAAGATTCAACTGGTTCAATGTAGTAGCTTTCTGCAAATGAAAAAGTATGCAATAATCAGGTTAATATTGACCGATAATACTGGCAGATGATGTATTGGTCATATCGGCAACAGTGAAAGTGTTGGATTTTGTGTACAGCATATTGATTTCACTGTCACGTTTTCCCTCTTCTCTCAACCTTGTTGCAGTAGCCTCGGATTCAATTTCCACAACAAGTAAAACATCTTTGCCAATATGCTGTATCATCATGGCAAAGCTTTAGATTCTTTCTTTCCCCTGTTTCTATAGTGGAGTTTGACATGTATTTCATGTCCAATAAACTCTACATTCACATACTATAGTTGGCAGTACATATTTAGAAGTATGGTAGTATATTAAGTATGCTTCAAACTTTATTTTACAATGCGCTAATTTGTCTGTTTGATATTTATCTAGATAGATGTAGATGGTAACAGTTATTATGCAACAATGTGCCGTAATGCTCAGTATTACAGTAATACTTGGTTTTTACCTAACTCTAACTTGTTGCTGACTACTAATTTTGATTTTAAAAAAAAAATTGTATTTATAATCGTTTTTTTATAGTGTACATTACACATGAATCAACATCAATATTACGATAATGCAACATCTATGTAAATGTACTGGGGTTAGTCAAAAGATCATTTGCACCTGTAGTCCCAGGGAAGCTAAGGGCAGTTACACAGCCACAATACAAATACTCACTAAAACAATACAAATACATTACATCCAATAATATATCATTCTAACAACAATAATTCATAATAAAAAAAACTATCATCAACTGTCGTCTTACATACGAGGAACACAGATAACTTATGTGTACAGGTTTGGATAGATTTGAGCCATGTTTTTCAATTTCATTTTAAAAGTACAATAATGATTTCATGAAATGAAGACATGTAGTCCTACATCCAGGTACCTTTATGACTTCCAAGTCAAATAATGAGTTACAGACAGTTAATAGTTCTGTAGTAGTTTCTATCAGTTCTTTCTGAACAGGTTTTATGTTTTCCCTCCCTGGGCAGATACCAACTTTGTTCTGGGCAATGCCCAGATTGTGAACTGGCCCATTGTGTACAGCAACGACGGCTTCTGCAAGCTCTCCGGTTACCACCGTGCTGAGGTCATGCAGAAGAGTAGCACCTGCAGGTACTCACTTTGCTACTTATGACTGCATTATGGCACCACTGATTTTGTGGGTCAGCATTTTGTTTCACTGACAGCAATACTATACAGTAGACTATAAATACAGTATATCTACAATAACATATAGACATATCGGGCTGGTTTCCTGGACCCAGATTAAACCTACTCCTGGATTTAAAGGGGCAATCTGCATTTGGCACATCCATTTTTAGACTTAAATTATTATAATATATACCCAATGATTCTTGAATATAACTTACAGATACTGTCATACCCCATCAGAACCCCAAATAAAATCTGGTTTTATGCTTTTGTTTGTAAAGAATATTGTAAACAAACACTTTATAGCCTCAAAACACGGTTAAAACTATCATTTTAATATCACGGATGGTCAATTCTTGTATCCATAGCTCTGTCCATGAATTTGAGAGTGGTAACATTTCTCCAGCCCCATCCCACAGCTTGTTAACCAAAAATAATGGCAGGGTGCCCACTTTATTGTTTGAACTGCAGATTGCCCGATTTAAAGTCATACTCAATGGAAAATATATAATAAGTGATTTTTAGTCCAGGAATAGACTTCATCTGGGTTCGAGACACAGTTTATAAACATACAGTATATTCTATACATTAGTAATCCTATTATTACTACATAACAAATAAGACATAAGTTTACAATGTTTTTTTCCATGCAAATTCAGGTTATTTCAGTCAACAGCAGTCAAGTGTTTTGGAATGGGAGAAAACAATATAGGCACTAAGGAATTCAAATATGCCTCTGAAGTAGCACACGTACAGTTGAAGTCGGAAGTTTACATACACTTAGGTTGGAGTCATTAAAACTAGTTTTTCAACCACTCCACAAATTTCTTGTTAAAAAACTATATTTTTGGTAAGTCAGTTAGGACATCTACTTTGTGCATGACACAAGTAATTTTCCCAACAATTGTTTACAGACAGATTATTTCACTTATCACTGTATCACAATTCCAGTGGGTCAGAAGTTTACATACACTAAGTTGACTGTGCCTTTAAACAGCTTGGAAAATTCCAGAAAATGATGTCATGGCTAAAGAAGCTTCTGATAGGCTAATTGACATAATTTGAGTCAATTGGAGGTGTACCTGTGGATGTATTTCAAGGCCTACCTTCAAACTCAGTGCCTCTTTGCTTGACATCATGGGAAAATCAAAAGAAATCAGCCAAGACATCAGAAAAAAATTGTAGACCTCCACAAGTCTGGTTCATCCTTGGGTGCAATTTCCAAATGCCTGAAAGTACCACGTTCATCTGTACAAACAATAATACGCAAATATAAACACCATGGAACCACGCAGCCGTCATACCGCTCAGGAAGGAGATGTGTTCTGTTTCCTAGAGATGAACGTACTTTGGTGCGGAAAGTGCAACTCAATACCAGAACAACAGCAAAGGACCTTGTGAAGATGCTGGAGGAAACCGGTACAAACATATCTATATCCACAGTAAAACGAGTCCTATATCGACATAACCTGAAAGGCAGCTCATCAAGGAAGAAGCCACTGCTCCAAAACCGCCATAAAAAAGTCAGATTGCGGTTTACAACTGCACATGGGGACAAAGATCGTACATTTTGGAGAAATGTCCTCTGGTCTGATGAAACAAAAATAGAACTGTTTGGCCATAATGACCATCGTTATGTTTGGAGGAAAAAGGGGGAGGCTTGCAAGCCGAAGAACACCAACCCAACGGGGGGGGGGGGGGGCAGCATCATGGTGTGGGCGTGCTTTACAAAATAGATGGCTTCATGAGGTAGGAAAATTATGTGGATATATTGAAGCAACATCTCAAGACATCGGTCAGGAAGTTAAAGCTTGGTCAAAAATGGGTCTTCCAAATGGACAATGACCCCAAGCATACTTCCAAAGTTGTGGCAAAATGGCTTAAGGACAACAAAGTCAAGGTATTGGAGTGGCCATCACAAAGCCCTTACCTCAATCCTATAGAAGATTTGTGGGCAGAACTGAAAAAGCATGTGTGAGCAAGGAGGCCTACAAACCTGATTCAGTTACACCAGCTCTGTCAGGAGGAATGGGCCAAAATTAATCAAATTAATTGTGGGAAGCTTGTGGAAGGCTACCTGAAACGTTTGACCCAAGTTAGACAATTTAAAGGCAATGCTACCAAATACTAATTGAGTGTATGTAAACTTCTGACCCACTGGGAATGTGATGAAAGAAATAAAAGCTGAAATAAATCATTCTCTCCACTATTATTCTGACATTTCACATTCTTAAAATAAAGTGGTGATCCTAACTGACCTATGATAGGGAATTTTTACAACGATTAAATGTCAGGAATTGTGAAAAACTGAGTTTAAATGTATTTGGATAAGGTGTATGTAAACTACCGAATTCAACTGTATGTCAATTCAACATGACATTCGCTGTGACCAGTGCTTATGCAGAGGCTTAACCATGTTGTTTATGTGCCACAATGTTTTTCGTGAGGCCTTTGTAACTGGGATAATTAGTTTCAAGAACAGTGTCACATCTGCCTAACTTCTGGTAGAATCTGAATGTATTATCCGGTTTTATTTGTTTTGTATGTAAATTAGCACCAACAATGCCATTTTCAGTTTCATGTATGGGGAGCTCACAGACAAGGAGACGGGTGAGAAAGTGCAACAGATCTTTGAGAATTATGAGATGAATTCGTTCGAAATTCTCATGTATAAGAAGAATCGTAAGTGTTTCTTTGCTCTCTGTTGATTGAATCATATCAAATTCAATTGTTACATCAATTACTTATGAGATACATTAGAATATGAACAGATATCATAACGGGATTTTGTGTTTCCTACAGGGATGCCGGTGTGGTTCTTTGTTAAGATCGCTCCTATCAGGAATGAGCAGGACAAGGTGGTGTTGTTTCTGTGCACCTTCAGTGACATCACTGCATTCAAACAGCCCATTGAGGATGACTCTGTGAAAGGTTGGCGTGACCCTGAATTTCAGATAATCTAAGGAAGATTCTGTTTTAATGAGGACAGGATCAAGCTGAGGATAGTAGATACAATTGGTTTTAGACAGCTACAAATGTGGGTTGCTGACATTATTGAGAGAGAACACAGTGCATCATTTCATCTTACAACTTACATTTTTGTCTGATAATTTGAGCGAGTAATGTTGGACTTTCTCAGAATTCCAAATCAACTGCTAGCTAGCCATTGTTTTTAGGCAGTTCATGCAGATCTGAAAGAAATGGATAGGTATAAGAATATGGTATTAGTTCCATTTGCCATCAAATGTGCTATGAATAATTTCCGTAATATTGAATACACCTAGTAAATCTTTTCAGATTTACAGATATGCCTACGTAGTAGTAGCTTGAAAATTCAGTTTGAATTTAGCTCAGTGTTACATTTGTTTAAATGCAGCATGATTCAGTCTTCATTGTGGATATGGGTTGATTTGGTATTCCACATTTCTTTGACTCTGTCATTCAGGATGGGGTAAATTCGCTCGGCTCACTCGGGCCCTGACGAGCAGCCGGGGAGTGTTGCAGCAGCTGGCGCCCACCGTCCACAAGGGCGAGAACGTCCACAAGCACTCTCGTCTGGCTGAGGTAGAGTGTGTGCTGCTGTCCCCGTTGATAAGCACTCATCTGCCTAAGTGTTTCTGGAAGGAGCACCCATCTCATATTTCCAAGCCCACTTCTGTTTAGCTTCAAATGAAATGCCTAATCCTGTCCCCATACTCGCTCACTACTTCTGAGCTAAATGAAGTGTGTCTTTCCATTCCCAAAGCAGTAGACCACAAGCCCTTGGCCACCTGGGCAACTGTAACTCTGCAGACAGACACAACTCTAATATGAATGATCACTCTATATATTGTCCTGACCATAAATCCTTATGGCAGAAGTCCCCAATTACATTCAGCAGTGGACTTGAGCGCATGGTCGGGGGGCAGGAATGCATTTGTACGCATTTGACCGCAAGAAGCCGAAACAGATATTGTATTTGACAAAGAATTTGTCCCATCGGGGAACTCTGACCTATGACCTTTGCTGTGGAGATGTGTAACCTAAATGTACATTTACATTACTAATTTAGCAGACTCTCTCATCCAGAGTGACTTATAACCAGTGCACTCACTTATAATCAGTGCGTAAAAGGGCAGAGATGTCAGCAGGAGCAGGATTCAATTAAATCTGCTTCAGGAATGTTTGACTTGTTTATGGACTTGATTATTACTGGCACACTTACACTTTTTTTACTCTGAATAATGCAGCCGTCTATGCTACAGTCTACAGTGTATATACCATACAACAATACTGGTTTGATTGAATAGTCCTTAGTCCTCTGAAAATCCCTAGGCTAGAAATAAAGTCTAGTCCTCTGATATCCCAAGGGGACTGATTGTTTGGGCAGATCATCTTCTGGGACTAGTCCAAGATGTCTTACCACCACCATCTTCTAGCAACATCCTGTTTCTTGAAAAATGGTGGAAAAGCTAATTGTGTTTAGATGGTCAGATAAGGTGCTCTGTTTACTAATGGGAAGATGAGCTTGCTACTGTAGCTTAGATAAAACAAAATGGCTACAGTTTGTTTGTTTGTTGATCCTGGAAAGTTACATGAATTTATTTACAAAATATATTAAGGGAGAGAGGAATTCCACTTTTTGTATGTTATATTGATTGGGATAGAGAGTTATGTCACACTATCCAAGAGATACTGAGAGATGAAATCAAGGCAACACTGAACTGTCTTTGTGCGGTCCAAAAGACTACAGAATGTGGTCATTATATTGTCATGACTTACTATTTTATATTATGAGTGTTATGTCAAAGTTATCGCTAACATACAATAAGAGACCCTGTCATAACAAACTAAAATGTTGTCATATTTTTATGTACACTAGGTAAAAAACGCACACCTGAAATGGTGAATAAGCAGGAGAAACAGATGACACACTTGTTCCACCATGCTTATTCAAGGTAGCTAGCTGCCAAAACACTGACTCATTCATGACTTGTTACCAACTGTTTCTTAACCAAAAACGTAGGTTCTCCAGCTGGGCTCAGACATCCTCCCGCAGTACAAGCAGGAGACGCCTAAAACTCCTCCCCACATCATCCTCCACTACTGCGCCTTCAAGACCACCTGGGACTGGGTCATCCTCATCCTGACCTTCTACACAGCCATCATGGTGCCCTACAACGTCTCATTCAAGGTCTAAACTCTCTTCAACTACCCACTCACCCTAACCTTAACCCTTACTCTAAACCCCAAACCGAACCTTAGCAAGTTGTTTTGGGGGGATTTTTATTTTGTTTGTGTGTACTTTTATTGACTATGTACCAGCTGTAAAGTAATTTGCCACTCAGGGATAACTTATATTCATTCTCTACTCAACTCCTTAAGTAATAAAGATTCTCTACTCAACTACTTAAGTAACAAATATTCTCTACTCAACTACTTAAGTAACAAATATTATCTACTCTACTACTTAAGTAATAAAGATGATCTACTCTACTACTTAAGTAACAAATATTCTCTACTCTACTACTTAATTAATAAATATTCTCTACTCTACTACTTAAGTAACAAATATTCTCTACTCTACTACTTAATTAATAAATATTCTCTACTCTACTACTTAAGTAATAAAGATTCTCTACTCTACTACTTAAGTAACAAAGATTCTCTACTCTAATCCTCCAGACCAAGCAGAACAACGTTACCTGGCTGGTGGTGGACAGCATCGTGGATGTCATCTTTCTGGTGGACATCGTGCTCAACTTCCATACCACGTTTGTGGGGCCAGCCGGAGAGGTCATCTCAGACCCCAAGCTGATCCGGATGAACTACGTGAAGACGTGGTTCGTCATCGACCTGCTCTCCTGCCTGCCGTACGACGTCATCAACGCCTTCGAGAACGTTGATGAGGTCAGTGGTTTGTTTGCTAACTGGGGTCTGTGTGTTTGTGGATGGATGGATATGAATGAAGACACACAGACAGAACACAAATAGACACACACATTGTTTATGGATCTGGAAAGCTTACCACATCGTTGACTCTTGGAAAGCTCGCCACATCATTGTAGCGTAATAGACACCGACTGGACTTCTCAGCAGTAGAAATGTCATCCCCTGCAGTTGCCTAATGGTCGCTGGGGAATACTGTGAATAGAGGCTAAAAAGTCAGACAAGATCCCTCTAACATATTAAAAAGAACACAGGGATTGGAGGCTGGTAAAACAGCACATTTTTCTGATGCCTCTTCGAGACATTCTGTAGTATACAACACTGTAATCAAACTTGGCACACAGGCCTTTGTAGGGTGGTCCAGATCGTCTTGATCCACACGCTAGTCTTGATAACCTTAAAGTAATCAACAGATGCTGCAAGTGATACCATTCTAACCTACGCCCAAGTACAGTATTATCAGAGTAAAATGATCTGTACTACAGAAGGCACAGATAAAGGTCAATATTACATTTAAAAAATGAATAAACACACGCTTCAAGGGTCAAACAACAAACATTGTTAGCCAATTATAGCTTAATTAACAAGTCAAAACACTGCTTTTGCCCTTTGGGCATTGTAACTTAGAACCAAAACAAAAGTGCAGAAACCACCATATTTCCTGGCCACCTCTCCAGTGTTATGTGCTGTTCTGTTGTGTGCCTGTTGTTGCACGAATTGTGGTGTGGCGAAAGATTATAGCACCCCCACAGTGAGCTCCCACAAAGCCTGTGGGCGCTGCATGTGCCTTTGCTGCACTTGTCAACGCAGGTTATCCTTCCTTTTCATTCGGTGCTGTGCTTCAGATACAAGCATTGTGCAGCTAGCATCCATTCTGCTCCTCTGAAGCAAAGGCTTTCAGCACAGTGACCTTGTTGTATTCATTGACAATTGTAGTGAGACATTCAAGTTGCTACAGGGACACATTTCAGCGTTTTGTAGTTGAAAGTAATTGCATTATGAATGTGTCCCTGGTGAACTGAAAATAGCTTGATGCAGTTGTTTCACACACGTCGTGGATTCGGATGCGAGCAGAGGCTAGTGAGATTACATAAACCGCACTGCATTATGTGCTTGCCTTCAGTACTAAATGTAGATTCACCCTTTCGGGAAGCGCCTGGTACATCTCAGCCTCTCTGTACAGTATGCCACGCTGTCTTAAATGTTTTAGGGAATCTAGATTTGATGAGCCGTTGATTTCACATCACATTTTGACGTTTGAAGACACCAAGAGCTTGATTCAAATTGAGCAAGCAAAAGAGGATAATGGGATTTTTGATAAAGCCACATACGAGTGACTCATTTAAATGCTGGAATTAAATGTGTCATCTCCAAATGAATCAGAAACCCGTCCTCCCTAGTACTCTTTCACATACCATTATCGGAGTAAGATCCTGGAACATTAATTTTGGGTGCCTGCTCTGTGCCCATCGATGAAAACAAAAGTAACCCCGGGCTAAATTAATTCCAATACTGTACTTTCCAAAGGTTGGTCCAGGACCCAAATAACTGTTATTCTGTCACACGGCAGTGTGGAATTCTTCACTAAACCAGCTTCTGTAGCAAAGTGATGTTTTGTAGAAGTAGCATGTTGTAAAGCATACCCTCCGGCTAATATTTTATTTTATTGCTAATGGCATTGTATTCATTATCACCAACACAACAGGGAACTGCACCATGGTACCAAATCCATATGCAGAATATACTGTACAGTGTTTTAGGGAGTGGAGTTCCACAGGGTTCACTGTTGAGACCCTTCCAGTTTATCTTTAATCAATGAATGAACAGTTATTAAAATAGTTAGAACAATGGATAATGGGCTCCCGAGAGGCGCAGCGGTCTAAGGTACTGCATCTCAGTGCTTGAGGCGTCACTACAGTATCTCAACAGGCCATGATTGGGAGTCCCATAAGGCGGCACACATTTTGCCCAGCATCGTCCAGGTTTGGCCGGTGTAGGACGTCAATGTAAATAAGAATTTGTTCTTAACTGACATGCGTAGTTAAATAAAGGTTCAATTTAAAAAATTTAAATTACTTTTCATTCTCTCTCTAAGCCTAACCATTCCCCTCTTATTTTCTACACATCAGGGCATCAGCAGTCTCTTCAGCTCCCTCAAAGTAGTCCGTCTGCTTCGCTTGGGCCGGGTGGCCCGTAAACTGGACCACTATATTGAGTACGGGGCCGCTGTCCTGGTCCTGCTGGTGTGCGTCTTTGGCCTGGCCGCCCACTGGTTGGCCTGCATCTGGTACAGCATCGGCGACTACGAGGTCATCGACGAGAACACCAACAGTGTGAGGATGGACAGCTGGCTCTACATATTGAGCGAATCGGTGGGGACGCCGTACCGCTTCAACGCCAGTGGCTCCGGTAGGTGGGAGGGCGGGCCAAGCAAGGACTCGGTCTACATCACTTCCCTGTACTTCACTATGACCAGCCTGACCAGCATCGGCTTCGGCAACATCGCCCCCACCACCGACGGAGAAAAGCTCTTCGCCGTGGCGATGATGATGATCGGATGTGAGTAAGAGCCCTACCCATTAAATTTCACACTGTCATCAAAGGAGGCTGGTAGGCTGTAACGGCTGGAATGGAACACATTGAACTTTATCAAAACCATGTTTGATACCTTGTCACCGATTCCATTCCAGTCATTACAATTATATCTCCGCCCACCAGCCTCCTCTGACTGCCGTGTTATCTTTATGAAAAACACCATTTCATTAAGAAATACCATACCAGATGTGTCCACTGCTTCTTCAAGGAGAGGTATTGTTAACAGGCCAGTATGTCTCTGAATCCTTGATGAATTCAGTAGAAGATAGCATGCTGTTTAATGTACTTACTATACAACTCAATCACAGCTAAATTTACCATTAAGTTATTACAGAAAAATGCTTGATTGAAGCATTTATGAACATTGTGATGGTTCATTGTGATGGTTGTGATGGTTCCGAAAAGACAAAGGTTGCGAATTTCACATGGTGCTTAAGGTTTATTATGAGTATGCCAATTTGTTTAATTTTGTGCTGTGAAGATTGTACATATCTAAAGAGGATTTTCAAATGCTTTCATCCATTTTGAGCTGGCAACTGAGTGATTCATCGTGTGCCCATGGTTATTCCTTCTACTGGAGATGCGATTGACACAGTTTTGTCCCGGTCCTATTGTGGAACAAATTGCATTCTCAATTGTAACGCAGGCCTCAAGATTGGGAAATATGATGGATTGCATAAAGGAAAAAGAGTTCTGTTTTGTCTTTTTAGGTCAAGTTGAGATCTACCTGGAAATAGACATAAAATGTGATAGGACTGGACCAACTGTGGCAGGCATCATCAATTTGCGTGGTAGCGTCTTGCTCGAAGTTTGCCAGTATAAAGAAGTTTGTTTAACATGACTATGGACAGACCAGTAAACTTCAACATTCCTGTGAAATATCACAGTTGCGGAATAATGAAGCAAGCGTGATCTGCACCTTTCAACTACTATTCCATCCCAAAATGCATTGCTGACCATTTAGCATACATTATGATCCATACTGACTTGCTATCATAGTGACTTGGTATCAATTTCTGATTGTGAATCAAAACCACAATCCTGGTGTTCGAAGCATCACACTCCAACCAACAGAACCTCATCTTATTTAGCTATTAATACATACGGTACACTGTAAAGGTTGTTTTCAACATGGGGGAAAGTTATCCAGCTCAGGAGATCAATTTGAGTAAAAAACAACAATGCAATGTTATGTTGTTAAATTATAAGACACATGGTATAACTTGAGTGAAGCAGTTTTGCTATAATGTTATAACTCACAAGTGAAGCAGTTTTTAGATTTTTTCCCCAACACATATATGCAGCATTGTTGTGTTGGTGTTGCAGGTGAGGGGGAGTATAAAGAGGTTTGCTTAGCACCTCGGGGAGAGACTGGCTCTGCCCAGGGGTGACAGTGATGCAGGGTGGCAGATGATAAGGGAAGCGAGAGTGATGGGGGGCGCTTGGGGGTCATGCTGCTATTCCTCAGTTGTGGGAAGACAGTCTGCCACCCACAGCCTGGAAGCTGGACAGAAGCTTAGTCATGCAATATGTTGCCAGTTGAGTTGCCTGCCTGCCTGCGTGTGTGTGTGTGTGTGTGTGTGTGTGTTATGTGTTGGATTTCGTTTGTGTCTTGGTCTTTTTGTGAGGGAGTATGTACTGTATCTTCTGTATGTGTATTTGAATATGTGTGCTTGTTTAGGTCTTGACAAATACATTAGTCACTATTCTGCTAATCTTAGCATAATTGTGCAAACTGGTGCCGTAAAACACGGAGGTCCACTCACCCCCGTTGCATTTTGGCGGTGTCCAGAGCTTATGACACGACAGTCTCTGTGGCGGTGTGACAAGATGTTCCTGGCTGTCACAGGGGTCTTGTCTCAGTGCAGCCAGCCGTGTCATACCCTTCTGTGTCCCCATACGCACACCAACCCTCCTCTCCTGCTCCTCTCTCTCCCACAAGGCTTGTTAACTGTTTATATACACTGAGTATACATTTAGAAACACCTGCTCTTTCCATGACAGACTGACCAGGTGATCCAGGTGAAAGCAATGATCCCTTATTGATGTCATTTGCTAAATCCACTTCAGTGTAGATGGAGTGGAGACAGGTTAAACAAGGATTTTTAAGCCAAGAGACAATTGAGACATGGTTTGTGTATTCATAGGGTGAGTGGGCAAGACAAAATATTTAAAGGAAAATGCATCATACGGGGATGATTTCTGTAGTTAGGTTACATATCTAGAAAACCTGATGGCTGACAAGCAAAACTTTTCAGGACTATGTCAACAATGGATTAATGAAACAAATACCAAAATATGGTTTTTGGGTAGAATTTTAAAGGGGTATGGGGGGGGGGGTGAGAGTAAGCTGAGAGTTAGCTAATAGTAATAATTTCAAATTGAAGTCATGTTCTCTTTTGGGCCAGTAATGGTGACTTTTTTCATCCTCAGTGTTGTGCCCAATAGACTACATTATGGAAATGTTATGCAGATGCTTCCAGGTATTGCCTTTTCAAAATGTCAACCAATCGCTTTGCATGTGAATAGTAAACTGATTATTTTGTCATAGTACACATTTTCCCTTCTTTGACTCATTGCTCGCTCAGTGGGAGCTGTCACTTCTGTGATGCGCCCAAGGGGAGGGGAGTACAGGACTCAACCCATTCTGAAAAGAAATATGAGCTAAATCAGGGAGACTTGGCTAAAGACCATGGGTATTATGTATCAGCATAATGATGCCAATGTAGTGCATTGAAATACATTTTATGAGCCCATATGACCCCCTGATAAAATCCTAGTGCCAGTTTATACTGAGTTGTCAGCCATTTTAAGTCAGTTGAAAAATGCCAAGTAGAATTTTTGTTCTGGCGCTTGGCACCCAGGGCCGGTACAGGATGACAGGGGACCCCTTAGGTAGGTTGACAGACATCCTGCCTACCCCTAAAAAGAAGATTCAATGGAGATTTTGATTCATGCAACTGCCACTATAGGCACTATTGACATTGTCAAGAGGTTTGGAACTTTTGGTGTAAATCGCAAGGTAGCTGGTTCAAATCAAATCAAATTCTATTGGTCACATACACATATTTAGCAGATGTTATTGCGGGTGTAGCAAGATGCTTGTGTTCCTAGCTCCAACAGTGCAGTACTATCTAACAAGTCACAATAATGCACACAAATCTAAAAGTAAAATAATGAAATTAAGAAATACACTGCTCAAAAAAATAAAGGGAACACTAAAATAACACATCCTGGATCTGAATGAATGAAATATTCTTATTAAATACTTTTTTCTTTACATAGTTGAATGTGCTGACAACAAAATCACACAAAAATTATCAATGGAAATCAAATTTATCAACCCATGGAGGTCTGGATTTGGAGTCACACTCAAAATTAAAGTGGAAAACCACACTACAGGCTGATCCAACTTTGATGTAATGTCCTTAAAACAAGTCAAAATGAGGCTCAGTAGTGAGTGTGGCCTCCACGTGCCTGTATGACCTCCCTACAATGCCTGGGCATGCTCCTGATGAGGTGACGGATGGTCTGCTGAGGGATCTCCTCCCATACCTGGACTAAAGCATCCGCCAACTCCTGGACAGTCTGTGGTGCAACATGGCGTTGGTGGATGGAGCGAGACATGATGTCCCAGATGTGCTCAATTGGATTCAGGTCTGGGGAACGGGCGGGCCAGTCCATATCATCAATGCCTTCCTCTTGCAGGAACTGCTGACACACTCCAGCCACATGAGGTCTAGCATCGTCTTGCATTAGGAGGAACCCAGGGCCAACCGCATCAGCATATGGTCTCACAAGGGGTCTGAGGATCTCATCTCGGTACCTAATGGCAGTCAGGCTACCTCTGGCGAGTACATGGAGGGCTGAGCGGCCCCCCAAAGAAATGCCACCCCATGACTGACCCACCGCCAAACGGGTCATGCTGGAGGATGTTGCAGGCACGTCTGTCACATGTGCTCAGTGTGAACCTGCTTTCATCTGTGAAGAGCACAGGGCGCCAGTGTCAAATTTGCCAATCTTGGTGTTCTCTGGCAAATGCCAAACATCCTGCACGGTGTTGGGCTGTAAGCACAACCCCCACCTGTGGACGTCGGGCCCTCATACCACCCTTATGGCGTCTGTTTCTGACCGTTTGAGCAGACACATGCACATTTGTGGCCTGCTGGAGGTCATTTTGCAGGGCTCTGGCAGTGCTCCTCCTGCTCCTCCTTGCACAATGGCGGAGGTAGCGGTCCTGCTGCTGGGTTGTTGGCCTCCTACGGCCTCCTCCACGTCTCCTGATGTACTGGCCTGTCTCCTGGTAGCGCCTCCATGCTCTGGACACTACGCTGACAGACACAGCAAACCTTCTTGCCACAGCTCGCATTGATGTGTCATCCTGGATGAGCTGCACTACCTGAGCCACTTGTGTGGGTTGTAGACTCCGTCTCATGCTACCACTAGAGTGAAAGCACCGCCAGCATTCAAAATTGACCAAAACATCAGCCAGGAAGCATAGGAACTGAAAAGTGGTCTGTAGTCACCACCTGCAGAACCACTCCTTTATTGGGGGTGTCTTGCTAATTGCCTATAATTTCCACCTGTTGTCTATTCCATTTGCACAACAGCATGTGACATTTATTGTCAATCAGTGTTGCTTCCTAAGTGGACAGTTTGATTTCACAGAAGTGTGATTGACTTGGAGTTACATTGTGTTGTTTAAGTGTTCCCTTTATTTTTTTGAGCAGTGTATATAAATATTAGGACGAGCAATGTCGGAGTGGCATTGACTAAAATACAGTAGAATAGAAAACAGTACATACATATGAACTGATCAAAGCAGTATGTAATTTTTTTAAAAGTGACTAGTGTTCCATTAATAAAGTGACCAGTGATTCCACGTCTATGTATATAGGGCTACAGCTTCTAAGGTGCGGGGTTGAGTAACCGGGTGGTGCTTGGCTAGTGATGGCTATTTAACAGTCAGATAGCCTTGAGCCTTGTTTTTCAGTCTCTTGGTCCCAGGTTTGATGCACCTGTACTGACCTCGCCTTCTGGATGATAGCGGGGTGAACAGCCCCTGGCTCGGGTGGGGCCTTCCTGTGACATCTCGTGCTGTAGGTATCCTGGAGGGCAAGCCGTGTGCCCCCAGTGATGCGTTGGGCAGACCGCACCACCCTCTGGAGAGCCCTGTGGTTGTGGGCGGCGATACAGACCGACAGGATGCTCTCAATTGTACATCTGTAAAAGCCAAATTTCTTCAGCCTCCTGAGATTGAAGAGGTGCTGTTGCGCCTAATTCACCACACTGTCTGTGTGGGTGGACCATTTCAGATTGTCAGTGAAGTGTACGCAGAGGAACTTGAAGCTTTTCACCTTCTCCATTGCGGTCCCGTCGATGTGGATAGGGGCGTGCTCCCTCTGCTGTTTCCTGAAGTCCATGATCAGCACCTTCGTGCTGAGGTTATTGTCCTGGCATCACTCCGCCAGGACCCTCACCTCCCTGTTGGCCGTCTCGTCATTGTTGGTAATCAGACCTACTACTGTTGTGTCTTCTGCAAACGTGATGATTGAGTTGGAGGCGTGTGTGGCCAAGCAGTCATTGGTGAACAGGGAGTACAGGAGGGGGCTGAGCAGACACCCTTGTGGGGCCCCTGTGTTGAGGTTCAGCGAAGGACCCAGTTGCACAGGGACCCAGTTGCATAGGGCTGGGTTCAGGCGCAGGGCCCCAAGCTTAATGATGAGCTTGGAGGATACTATGGTGTTGAAGGCTGAGCTATTCTTACAGCATTCTTACATAGATATTCCTCTTGTCCAGATGGGATAGGGCAGTGTGCAGTGCGATGGTTCAAGCCTAACACAGGATCCTAGGGAATATACGATCACATGGGGTGTTTTGGACTCATATTGTCTTACGCAACCAGCAGACACATTCGGTTTCAATGATCTAGAACAAAAGCTCAAGGCAACATACAATTCCAACCCTTGCACATACGCACACACACACACTCCTCACTCTGACAGTTAGCTACCTGCAGCTAAAGCCCAGCTTGCTGCCTTATCCAAGTGTCACCAAAGAGAGACCCTGTGCTTGACAGCAAGCCCTAATGGTGATCACTCCCCATGAGGCAACATTTGGAGTTGAGAAGTAGTGAGAGTTTGTGCCTTCAGGGCTCAGCGATTACACTCTTAGGAATGACTGTGTGCGAGCCAGCCTGGACAAAGCCCCAGACATGAGCTAAGTGGCTTGTCAGCTAGCTCTGCGTTTAATTTAGATTTAGGAGTCACACTTAATGTGTGCCACGGACGATCAAACACACTGAGTGTTAGGGCCACTGCATGGTACTAGATTTGTGGGAACTCATTGCCATAGCAACCAATGTCCAGGTGTACCATATTAGCTCATTAGCGTAGTCATTTGTGTATACTCTAATCTACTATGCCTTATTACTTGGACTGATCTTTTTATTGATGCACTGAATACCTGAGACTACTTAATGAGCCGGCTCAAGAATCCAATGGTAAAAATAGATGATCCAGTTCCCTATGAAAGCACCTGGTTCGGCAGACCTCACACAGCATAGTTTCACTACCCCAGTTTCTCCTTTTCTCAAAGCCTGGTTACATTTCGACTCGTTAACGTGACATATATCACATGTAGAGGGTTCCACCACTGTAAAATAAGAACTTGAATCAACCTCAGAATCTCAGATTACATTACATTACATTTAAGTCATTTAGCAGACGCTCTTATCCAGAGCGACTTACATCCTCAGTGAGACCAATTGCTGCTTTAATTTTCCAATATACAGTACCAGTCACAAGTTTGGACACACTGACTCATTCAATGGGTTTTCTTTTTTAAAATTATTTTCTACATTGTAGAATAATAGTGAAGACATCAAAACTATGAAATAACACATCATGGAGTAACCAAAAAAGTATATATATTTTTGATTCTTCAAAGTAGCCACACTTTGCCGTGATGACAGCTTTGCACACTCTTGGCATTCTCTCAACCAGCTGCATGAGGTAGTCACCTGGAATGTTTTTTCAACCGTCTTAAAGGAGTTCCCACATATGCTGAGCACTTGTTGGCTGCTTTTCCTTCACTCTGCGGTCCAACTCATCCCAAACCATCTCAATTGGGTTGAGGTCGGTGATTGTGGAGGCCAGGTCATCTGATGCAGCACCATCACTCTCCTTCGTTGTCAAATAGCCCTTACACAGCCTGGAGGTGTGCTTTGGGTAATTGTCCTGTTGAAAAACAAATAATAGTCCCACTAAGTGCAAAACAGATGGGATGGCGTATCGCTGCAGAATGCTGTGGTAGCCATGCTGGTTAAGTGTGCCTTGAATTCTAAATAAATCACCGACAGTGTAACCAGCAAAGCACCATCACACCTCCTTCATGCTTCACTGTGGGAACTACACATGCGGAGATCATCCGTTCACCTAATCTGTGTCTCACAAAGACATGGTGGTTAGAGGACAGATTTCCACCAGTCTAATGTCCATTGCTAATTTTTCTTAGCCCAAGCAAGTCTCTTCTTATTATTGGTTTCCTTTAGTAGTGGTGTCTTTGCAGCTATTTGACCACGAAGGCTTGATTCACGCAGTCTCCTCTGAACAGTTGATATTGAGATGTCTGTTATTAAGTAATGGTGCAGGAGGGGATGGCTGCCGTTTTATGGGCTCTTAACCAACCGTGCTATTTTGTAGTTTTTTTCGCATTGTTTGTAACTTATTTTGTACATAATGTTGCTACTACTGTCTCTTATGACCGAAAAGAGCTTCTGCACAGTGATAACTCACCTTGAACTAGAGAACTCATTTTTCTTTAATGAGTCGGACGAGAGACATCCGGCGAGGCCCTCATCCCCATCATTCGCAGGAGAAAAAGACGGAGATATCGCGAGTCGTGGCTGAATGATGACATGAATAACATACAGCTGTCGGGTTACACGTTACACACTGTATCGGCAGGATAGAATAGCAGCCAGACGGATTACCAGGCCATGTACTCCGAGCATGCGCTGACCAACTGGCAAGCGTCTACACTGACATTTTCAACCTCTCTCTGTCTGAGTCAATAATACCAACATGTTTCAAGCAGACCACCATAGTTCCTGTGCCCATGAACACTAAGGTAACCTGCCTAAATGTCTACCGACCCATAGCACTCACGTCTGTAGCGATGAAGTACTTTGAAAGGCTGGGCATAGCTCACATCAACACTATTATCCCAGAAACCCTAGACCCACTCCAATTTGCATATCGCCACAGCAGATCCACAGATGATGCAATCTCTCTTTCAATCCACACTGTCCTTTCACACCTGGACAAAAGGAACACCTATGTGAGATTGCTATTCATTGACAACAGCTCAGCGTTCAACACCATAGTGCCCTCAAAACTCATCACTAAGCTAAGGACCCTGGGACTAAACACCTCCCTCTGCAACTGGATCCTGGACTTCCTGATGGGCCGCCCCCAGGTGGTAAGGGTAGTTAACAACACATCCGCCACGCTGATCCTCAACACGGGGGCCCCTCAGGGGTGCATGCACAGTCCCCTCCTGTACTCCCTGTGCACTCGTGACTGCATGGCCAGGCACAACTCCAACACCATCATTACGTTTTCTGATGACACAACAGTGGTAGGCCTGATCACCGACAATGACGAGACAGCTTATAGAGAGGAGGTCAGAGACCTGGCCATGTGGTGCCAGGACAACAACCTCTCCCTCAATGTGATCAAGACAAAGGAGATGATTGTGGACTACAGAAAAGGAGGACCGAGCAACGCCCCCATTCTCATCGACCAGGCTGTAGTGGAGCAGGTTGAGAGTTTCAAGTTCCTTCGTGTCCACATCACTTACAAACTAACATGGTCCAAGCACACTAAGACAGTCTTGAAGAGGGCACGACAAAGCCTATTCCCCCTCAGGAGACTGAAAAGATTTTGCATGGGTCCTCAGATCCTCAAAAGGTTCTACATCTGCACCATCGAGAGCATCATGGTTGCATCACTGCCTGGTATGGCAACTGCTCGGCCTCCGACCGCAAGGCACTACAAGGGGTAGTGCATATGGCCCAGTACATCACCAGTACATCATACCAGGCGGTGTCAAAGGAAGGCCCTAAAACTTGTCAAAGACTCCAGCCACCCTAGTCATAGACTGTTCTCTTTGCTATCGCATGGCAACCGGTACCGGAGCACCAAGTCTAGGTCCAAGAGGCTTCTATTTACATTTACGCTGCTGCTACTCTGTTTATTATCTATGCAATCACTTTAATAACTCTACCTACATGTACATATTACCTCAATTACCTCGACTAACCGGTGCCCCTGCACATTGACTCTGTACCGGTACTCCCTGTATGTAGCCTCGCTATTGTTAGTTTACTGCTGCTCTTTAATTATTTGTTACTTTGTATCTTTCTTAACTGCATTGTTGGTTAAGGGCTTGTAAGTAAGCATTTCACTGTAAGGTTCTATTCAGTGCATGTGACTAATACAATTTGATTTGATTTGAACTCTGCAAAGCATTTATTTGGGCTGTAATTTCTGAGGCTGGTAACTCTAATGAACTTATCCTCTGCAGCAGAGGTAACTCTGGGTCTTCCTTTCCTGTGGCTGTCCTCATGAGAGCCACTTTCATCACAGCACTTGATGGTTTTTGCGACTGCACTTGAAGAAACTTTCAAAGTTCTTTGAATATTGTTGATTGACTGACCATGTCTTAAAGTAATGATGGACGGTCATTTCTCTTTGCTTATTTGACCTGTTCTTGCCTTAATATGGACTTGGTATTTTACCAAATAGGGCTATCTTCTGTATACCACCCCTACCTTGTCACAACACAACTGATTGGCTCAAAACGCATTAAGAAGGAAAGAAATTCCACAAATTAACAAGGCACACCTGTTAATTGAAATGCATTCCAGATGACAACCTCATGAAGCTGGTTGAAAGAATTCCAAGAATGTGCAAAGCTGTCGTCAAGGCAAAGGATGGCTACTTTGAATAATATCAAATATATTTTGATTTATTTTACACTTTTTTGGTTACTACATGATTCCATATGTGTTATTTCATTGTTTTGATGTCTCACTATTATTCTATAATGTAAAATTGTACAATGGCCAGCATCCCGGAGTCGCCTCTTCACTGTTGACGTTGAGACTGGTGTTTTGCGGGTACTATTTAATGAAGCTGCCAGTTGAGGACTTGTGAGGCATCTGTTTCTCAAACTGTACTTGTCCTCTTGCTCAGTTGTGCACTGGGTCCTCCCACTCCTCTTTCTATTCTGGTTAGAGCCAGTTTGCACAGTTCTGTGAAGGGAGTAGTACACAGCGTTGGCCGTTTCTTGGCTATTTCTCGCATGGAATAGCCTTCATTTCACAGAACATGAATAGACGGACGAGTTTCAGAAGAAAGTCTTTGTTTCTGGACATTTTGAGCCTGTAATCAAACCCACAAATGCTGATGCTCCAGATACTCAACTAGTCTAAAGAAGGCCAGTTTTATTGCTTCTTTAATCAGGATAATAGTTTTCAGCTGTGCTAACATAATTGCAAAAGGGTTTTCTAATGATCAATTAGCCTTTTAATATAATAAACTTGGATTAGCTAACACAATGTGACATTGGAACACAGGACTGATGGTTACTGATAGTGGGCCTCTTTACGCCTATGTAGATATTCAATTTAAAAAATCAGCTGTTTCCAGCAACAATAGTCATTTACAACATTAACAATGTCTACACTGTATTTCTGGTCAATTTGATGTTATTTTAATGGACAACATTTTTAATTTTCTTTCAAAAACAAGGACATTTCTAAGCGACCCCAAACTTTTGAATGGTAGTGTACATTTACACACACACACACACACACACACACACACACACACACACGTATATACAAACATACAGTGCATTTGGAACGTATTCAGACCCCTTCCCTTTTTACACATTTTGTTGTGTTACAGCCTTATTCTAAAATGTATTAAATTATATATTTTTCGCACACAATACCTCATAATGACAAAGCGAAAACAGGTTTTTAGAATTTTTTGCAAATTTATTACAATTAAAAAACATACCTTATTTACATAAGTATTCAGACCCTTTGCTTGAAATTTAGCTCAGGTGCATCCTGTTTCCATTGATTATCCTTGAGGTGTTTCTACAACTTGATTGGAGTCCACCTGTGGTAAATGTAATGTATTGGACATGATTTGGAAAGGTACACACCTGTCTATATAAGATCCCACAGTTGGCAGTGCATGTCAGAGCAAAAATCAAGCCATGAGGTCGAAGGAATTGTCCCTAGAGCTCTGAGAGAGGATTGTGTCGAGGCACAGATCTGGAGAAGGGTACCAAAAAAATTCAGCCGCATCGAAGGTCCCCAAAAACACAGTGGACTCCATCATTCTCAAATGGAAGAAGTGTGGAACCACAAGAATCTTCCTAGAGCTGGCTGCCTGGCCAAACTGAGCAATCGGGGGAGAAGGGCCTTGGTCAGGGAGGTGACCAAGAACCCAGTGGTAACTCTGACAGAGCTTCAGAACCTTCCAGAAGGACAACCATCTCTGCAGCAGTCCACCAATCAGGCCTTTATGGCCAGACTGAAGCCACTCCTCAGTAAAAAGCACATGACAGCTCTCTTGGAGTTTGCCAAAAGGCACCTAAAGGACTCTCAGACCATGAAAAACAAGATTCTCTGGTCTGATGAAACCAAGATGGAACTCTTTGGCCTGAATGCCAAGGGACACGTCTGGATGAAACCAGGTACTGCTCATCACCTGACCAATACTATCCCTACGGTGAAGCATGGCGGTGGCAGCAACATGCTGTGGGGATGTTTTTCAGGGGCAGGGACTGGGAGAATAGTCAGGATCGAGGGAAAGATGAAAGGAGCGAAGTACAGTGAGATCCTTGATGAAAACCTGCTCCAGAGTGCTCAAGACCTCAAACTAGGGCGAAGGTTCACCTTCCAACAGGATAACGACCCTGAGCACACAGCCAAGACAACGTAGGAGTGGCTTCGGGAGTCTCTGAATCCAGTTACAATTAAATTACACCCTTAAATTGCTTCTGATAACTGAATGATCCAGCCTAGTGTATGTTGTCAGAACAGTCCCAAGCTGTTGCATTTAACAGTAGTCAACAGTATCCTGATGCATTTTTATCACAGGCGGCTACCCTTAGTTCAGTTCTGTGGCTTGATCAGACAGGTCTATTTGGCCCATCACTCATCACTGCTGCGGCTGGAAAAATGACAGACGTTTTTAGCCCAGCCTAATGCCTCTGAGCATTGCCCCATTGTGTATATGACAAGCCCTCTCTCGTCTCCCTGACTGTTTACCTGTTGTGCTCGCTCGCCGCCTCTGCGAGGATCGATTGCGTCAGCAGCAACAATAATATAGTCATGTCATCCACCTTCTAAAACGTCCTTTGGCAAGGTTGCTCAATATCCCCTTCAGTTTAACAATTATGATGACCCTTTGGTTATAATAAAGCCAGTGATTTTTCAGCTTTTGGTGTGCCACCTGAACGATTGAAAACGAGCACTATGTTTCATTTCCCTTGAAAATGAATGCCACCAGTGTCATCACTAATGGCTGACAGGACCTCTATTGATTTCTCTGACCCTGCTGTGGAGGAGTGGGGCACTGGAAGGGGAATAGGGCGACACATTTTCAGGCAAAGTGCTGACTTGGGTATGAATTGTGAGAGCCGATATTGATTGGATAGCTGCGGGATTGAGACACAGAATGAGAGATGGCTGATTGGTCAGCAGTCAGTGGGAAGTGAGAGGGAGTGTGACACCATTTTGTCTTTACAGACCATCTCCCAAAGCCCATTATGACCAATGGAGAGATAATGTCCGTGTAGAAGAAGATACGATAAATGTAACATGCCACTTGTTTTGCTACACACATCGCTGCATTTGCAAGGGCACAAAATGATGTTTCCAAGTTATGACTGTGAATATGGGGATATTATTGTGATAGATTTACAGACTGTTGTCTGCCGAAAGAAAACATCACGAATGGTTCCTTTGGGTCTCTAGTGTTCTGTTCTTTCACTATTAATAATACACAGAACAGTCTTGTCAGTGAAAAAATGCTAATAAACTCAAAACCATTATTCTTACCAGCTCATAATTTCAAGGGTCCCATTTGCTAGAATCCTTTAGTGGACACATCAACAGTAGGCCATATTTGCCAGCACATTGACCACACTCTTTATTGGTCTTTTCCAGCACTCCTGTATGCCACCATCTTCGGTAACGTGACCACCATCTTCCAGCAGATGTACGCCAACACCAACCGCTACCACGAGATGCTCAACAGTGTCCGCGACTTCCTCAAGCTCTACCAGGTGCCAAAGGGCCTCAGTGAACGCGTCATGGACTACATTGTCTCTACATGGTCCATGTCTAGAGGCATCGATACAGACAAGGTAACGCAAACATTGGCTTAAAACGTCCATACCATTTTGTTACCGTCTCACAGTATGCATCTTTATTTCATGGCTAAGTTGGTCTGTGAGAGGAATCAAAAGGTTATGCATCACCATGGATATTACTGGTATGTGTTGGTGGTATTATGTTGTCATTGTTATACCATTATTATTCATTTATTATAATAATTATTATATTGATACAATTGACTGATTTAACGCTACTCATTGGCCCCCGATTCAAATGTTTAAGATAAGACTGTATCATTCCTCGGACCCCATACCGATCCAAATGTAAAATGCATTGGTCAGAAAATTTATTGAAACGTTAGGAATCGCCGATTCACTAACATTTTTTTTCTCATATTACTTTATTTTTTGCCTTCCAAAACTACCTCATCTTTTGTGACAACTGTTGTGTCCTCTCCTTCGGTGTCAAACTAAAAGCATGTAACTGTTGACAATCATTGATCAACAAGTAATTTTGCATGCCGAACAACCCTAGGGAATATCAGTAGCGTCGTCAAACTGCACACTGTGTCCAGCTTCGCACGCTGACCAATGCGAGGTAGAAGGCCTGTTCCTGATCTTGCACACCTGTGTTCAAATGCTAAAATGGCTTGCGTGATATTAGGGTTTATTAGTTTAGTGACAACATATGTCATTTGCTAGGTTATTGTTATGAATGAACTGTTGAAATAGTTTGTTTTAACCAGAATAAAAGTAAGCTACCAGAAACACATCTCTCATCTAGATGTACCTGCTGAGGTTTACAATAGATTTGATTTTGCTGCACAAAACCCACAAAACAGCAATAGTTTGGGTAGTTTTACTTTAAACAATTAGTGTATATGGTCATTTTTAGACATACAGATTAAAGTTCATTATTTCATAAGGAGGAATCACCTTTTGGGAGGAGCACTGCATGGCTAAAGCGGGAGGAGAAAATAAACTCGCTACACTTCCAAACGGTCAAAACCATTTGATTTTGAGATGGGGGTATAATCCAAAATTGTGCTATATATTTATTGGCTATGTCATAGCTAATTTGTAATGGAAAAATATTGATTCATGTACATTACTAGCTCGAACACTTGATCTGCAAAAATGAGAAGTTAATTAGTGGGTGATGGTAATTTCAGAAGTGCGGGGACAAAGAAATATGGCTACATTGTCCCCACTCCTCCTAATCTGATAGTGGGGTGGCAGGTGGCAAGTGTCCTTTATGGCTCAGATTAGGTGCCTACATAGTATACACCACAGCATAATTTACACACGCAGATGTACACATCAACTCAGACAGATCCAGCTCAGAGAGGCCCAGCTCATGAGTTCCATCACCAGCAGGTTCAGATTTGGAATGGAAAATGTATGTGCTCATACAACAAATATTAGTGCATCGAATTGTATCGCATCGATTCATTCTCGAATTCAACTGAATCACACCAAATCATTTCAAACTAAAACTTAGCGTTCCTGTATCGTATCGGAGGCCACGTATCTAGATTCGAATCGTCTTGAAGGGGAATGATGCACATCCCTACAATTTATTATTATTATTGTATTATGTCAAAAGGGAATAGATTCATACAGAACTAGAAATACGATCTGATGTTCTGTCATCTAGTGTCATATTTCAACATTACTGGTCCTATTTGTCTTCTGGCTCATTCTAAATTAGAATTATTCCTGACCTGGTCCTGCAAATGCCTGTTGGGTATGACCTCTTAACATTTGACACAATAGGAGATGCAGAGGTAATCATGTGCAATTGGCCCTCTATTCCCAGAACAGGGAGAGACTGAAATTTGCAAAGATTCACCCCTTTGAAGTTGATGTGAAAGGGATCATTCTATGTGGGTGGGAAGTTTTAGCTTATTTTTGACTTGTTTCATTCAAACCTTTTTTAAATGCCCACACCAGTAGAAATCTACTTTTTTTTCAACTGAAAGACTATGTCCAGAGCTTACCCATAATATTGCACAATGATTTAAGTTAATAAGTCATCGTTTTAGTCAAAGTATGATATCTTTGGGCTTGAAGTGACAAATTCGAACTGCCCACTTCATGCAAATCCGTGGGCATGTGGTGTTTTTTCCTATGATATGACACACATTATTGTCAGCCTACATTTCAGGGCTGGGTTTTATTGTAATGTTACCACCCACCAGCATGGCATTGTTTATCCATCAGAAAAAGCTGCAATGTTATTACTCTTCACTACTGGGAAGAGCCAAACAGCCTTGTGACCACTTGGCTAACGAGCCATGGAGCAAAATTAACATACGTTTTTCAACCTCCACTTTTTTTTCTTTTTTCCCCCCAAAATTATACAAAATCCATTGGATAATTTGTCACATTTCACTTTTTTTTAGCTAGTCTGTATTAAAAGTGTATATACGGGACCATTTTATAAAATGGTATAATTGCATGATACTGCATAATAGCATTTTGCAAACCTACTCCCCCTGTCGCCCCAAGATCAATGTTTTTGACCACTGAAGTTTTGCTTCACGACACGCTCCACTGCTTTGATTGGTGTAACGTTATCCGCTATCCAGATAATGAAAAGCCACCCGCGAAAGAAAATGGCAGCGTGCATCATGACGAGCTGTCATTGTAGGCTATAATTTCTCTTTTCCTGTGGGCACAGGCTGACTTTGCTCAGGCAAAGCCTGCTAGAAACCTTCCTACCAAAGGTTGCACCTTGTCCATTATAGTGTAGAAAAACGCATATCAGCTATCTTTCAATAGTTATCAATATATTATTGGAGCGTCATCATATTATTTAATCTACTTATAAGGTGGATTCACGGCCGCAATTTATGAACGATGCCAAAACGTTGTAGATAACAATATATGGCGAAGTCAAAGATAGGGCAAACTTTTCCCTAAATTGGGCTCCCGGGTGGCGCAGCATTCTGCATCACAGTGCAAGAGTCCACAGTCCCTGGTTCGAATCCAGGCTATATCACATCCGGCCGTGATTGGGAGTCTAATAGGGTGGCGCACAATTGGCCCAGCATCATCCAGGTTTGGCCGGGGTAGGCCGTCATTGTAAATAAGAGTTTGTTCTTAACTGACTTGCCTAGTTAAATAAAGGTTAAATAAAAAATAAAAATCAATGCTTATGACAAATCCAGCTCCAGAACCAGCCATAGAGCTGGAATATGATGTAGTAAAAAAAACACAACACCATAACATTAGCTAGCTACACTAACAGCTGTCAGTACCCTATTTGTTGATGTTTATCAACTCCACGAAGAAAATACCACAACCAATTTGTGAATATGTATAAGTAACCTTCCTCTCCCGCAGGTGTTGCAGATCTGCCCCAAGGACATGCGGGCGGACATTTGCGTCCATCTTAACAGAAAGGTGTTCAAGGAGCACCCAGCCTTCCGACTGGCTAGCGACGGGTGCCTACGGGCCCTGGCCATGGAGTTCCAGACCACCCACAGTGCCCCTGGAGACCTCATCTACCACGCGGGCGAAAGTGTAGACAGCCTCTGTTTCGTGGTGTCCGGGTCCTTGGAGGTCATCCAGGACGATGAGGTTGTGGCCATATTAGGTGAGGGTTTATTTATTCTTAATTTTTAAACCTTCATTTATCCAGGAAGTGTAATTGAGGCCAGAAGACCAGAGGGAGACATGGTCAAGAGGCCATCTTTGGTATCTGTATGTATAGTCAATATCTGACACTCGAAAACAATTGCATTATAAAATGGTGTGTTTTCATGACCATATTACACTTAGTGACCTTTCAATGCATAGAGCATTGATGGACCTGGCTTATTGCTCATTTGGTGAAATTGAGGTGAGAGTAAAGTGGATTGCGCTGAAAAACATGTTTCCTGTTTGTGTACACCTGACTGTAAGGTATTGCATCACATTAGTATTCAAGACGACAATAGAGACTCTGATTGCGGAGATCCACCCCTTGATGTAGGTTCACGTCTGCTGCTTTAAAGCGTAAACCAGCCTCAAAATAGCAAATTACATCTGTGCTTCTTTTTAATGTTAATTAAAAGTGAATTAAAGCGTCCCTATTCTCTATACAATCTGTTCAGGAAGTATGCTCAACGGCCTACATTGAGCAAACTCAATGTTTTGATAGTCGCATGCTTTTCACTTTCATAAGAGCCGTGACAATATCTGTGCAACCCCTTAGGGCGATTCTCGTGAACCCGTTATTATGCGGAAACGAATGTTGTGAAAATTAGCAGTGAGCATGTCAAAGCAAACAGCAGTAGTCCTAACTCTAATAAACAAAATCAGCTTTGTGTGGATCTCTGGAGGTGACGTACAGATGTAGGATCTTAATTTGAGCCAGTTTGCTACAGCAGGAAAATAATCCTGCAGCAACAGGAAATGTGAATTATTATGTAGATTAATGATGGAACATTTTTTTGTAGGGGTTGATACAAATCCAGTCTGAAAATCAAGTCTGGAATTTCAAAGTGGAAATTACAAATTTCAGAAGCCTTTTTAAACCTCATATACTTACAAGTAAAACATATCTGCATTGCAGGAAAGTTCCCTGCAAACAGGGTGGTCAATAAAATAATTCATTATGATTAAGATCCTACATCTGTGTTCAACCACATGAGAAGTCAAATGAAGACAAATGACACTTTCTGAAATGATACTTTGAGAGTATACTGAACCTCTTGTTGTCTGGGACGTGATGTGAAGAGGTCTACAGCAGGGTTCTCCAACCTTTTCTAGCATGAGAGCTTCTTTAAAAAAAATGAAAGATCAAAAATGTAAATAAATAAACTTAACATCACAATGTTGCGTCACCACAATATTTTGCTTTATGGACAAAAATGGATTACATAATAGCTATATTAACCATATTTTCTCATCTCACTTTAAAATGACTTTCGGCAGGAAAGAAAATAGCGTTGCCGGAGAATTTCTGCACAACACCGGGACCAGAATTGAAACCCCTGCTCTATTACAATTGAGTCAAAGTTTTTCAGTTTAGCCACCCCACTATATAGGAACAAACATGCCATATGTGTGTCAACCTGTAATGGTTAATATTATTTTAAAATGCTTGTGTGATATAATAATAAAAAATAAAGAAATTGCTTTTGTAGGTGTTATGCTGTGCTCATGTAGTGTCTTCCAAATAGACTTACAACACAGAGAACCTTTATCTTAGTTCCTCAAGAGAGAAGAGGCACTCTTGAGTCAGACCTCTGTTAGATGCATGATGGTCTGATAACTCATCCTCAGAGATTAGCTGTGTCACTGAGACAGAAAAACGCTGGTAGGAAGTGGGATGATGAATTTACAATACTCTAGGGCTGCTCTCTGCATCCTTTCGGTGATTGTTTTTCCCTCCACATCGTCAAGCGAGAAGACTGGTTATCACGATGGAGCTCGTATTTACGCGAGGGATAAATATTTGGATTGCCCTCTCCCTCTAGCAGGGACTTAACCTTTAAGAAATGAGCAGGAGAATATCTCGCACTACTAGGGTCTTCACACTTACTTGACTTTTTTGCAGTAATACCCTCAACTACAGATATACTGGAATGTAAACTTGCGAGTTTGTCACGTTTCGACTCATGACACTCTCGAAAGTTGCCCCTCTAAGCACTGTAAACAGAACAACACTCTTACAGTAAAATTGTAATAGCAATGATTTTGAAATGGCTGAAATGTACATACATTTTCTATATAAAAAAAAAACTTGTTTTATCGATTAAAAAAATAGCTGAAATTGTAGTAACAGCATGTTACATTCTAAAAATGGCCGCCGTAGCTTTACATCTCAACAGTGTTTTGTTGTTTTGCTTGACTGCATGGAGGTCCAGGCAAGAAGCAACTCCCCAGGGAATAATTGTTTTCGCTCGCAATTCGCCTTTACCTCATATAGGTGGTGGGCTGTAGCAAGCTATGCTTTAGTTTTCGAGATGAGCGATCTCTGTCGAGGGAGTAGCTGGTTTTTACACATTGTGTATATGTATTTCTGTTGGTAGGTCATGTCAATTCTTTTAATGTTCGCTAGTTGTACAGGCAAACATCGGCGCGTATCAAACTGTAAACTGATCAAAACTCGTGTACTATCCATGGTATTATCTCTGCTGATCACGTTGTCCGTATCTAAAGGTAGTAAACAGCTGGTGAAACCTCGAGAGAGATTGCTGTCCGACAAAACTGCTATCAGGGAAAGTTTATTTTTTGTAATCTAACTATTTAGTTATAGAAACACGATACCATCAATGTAAGCTTGTAAAATTACTCCCAATTTAGAACACCGCAACATTGGTAATTTAGCTAGCTTGCTAGCTAGTTACAACAAGTAGATCTGTTGCTAGTTAGCAGAAGCAGATAGCTTTATCACTAGCTAGCATTTCATTCTGAGACAAGGAGTGTTTTAGCTATCAGTTTATTTCAAGTAATAATTTAAGACTACAAAAATCTATTGGACAAGTAGTGTAAATCTAATACAGTCATCAAGGCAAGACCCACTAATTTCATTCATACGGACTAATAAGAAATGTCACATTATCCCTGTCAATAGTTGGAGTAGGATGATTGCAGAGCTCCCTGCCTCAGACTGTCAGGATGTTTATTTTCTAGCTCACAAACTACATTCCTTTACTGTGATTAGTTTTATTATTTTCTCTCACTTTTGTCTCACATGATATATTCTGCTCTCCTGTGTCCTGCTCCAAGAGATCAACCAAGTGCTATCCATACTGCAGTTTCAACTAGCCCTACTGTCACTATTTAGACATTGAGACTGCATATGCATTTGCCTGTTGTCTTTTCTTTGTGGGGTTTGTCTTACACGGTGTAGTGCATTTCAGAGTTAAATAACACCAACTACAGATACGCATGCTTGTTTGAGCATCTCAGTTTAGATTCAGTTTAACAGGTGACAAATAGACGATTATTGTAACATGCAGTGGGGAGAATATTGCCCCAGTCAGGAGCCCAGGCTTTCGCCATAGATGGTAGTTCTCGTCTCTGGACCACACAAGCTTTAGAGTGCATTCTGCTAAGGCACTTGTCTCTCTCTACATCTGTCAGCTACATTGGTGACCAGGGTGGGATCCTTTCGATATACCTATGGGGCCTGGGCACACAATGCTCCTAGAGAGAAGGGGAAATACTGAAGCATGCCATGATGACAGTTGTAACGTCTCCAAAGGCCCAGGCTTTTGGCATAGATGGTAAAGCCATTTCTGGACTGCAATATTGTAAGATTGTTACCTCCACGGCACTTGATATACGGTGAGGGAAAAAACTATTTTGATCCCCTGCTGATTTTGTACGTTTGCCCACTGACAAAGAAATTATCAGTCTATAATTTTAACCCATCTCCATTCATAGCATACATGACACACACACACAACTATCTATCTATGCTTTTATTTGGGTATCTACACAAAGTATATGATTGAATGTTTCTTTAAGACTGCAGCTAGTTACATGATATTAGACATATAATCAGGCCACAATATGATTCTAAAATGTAAACCAGATGGCTAATGAAACACATGAACATTTGCAGTAGCTGGAAATCCTAGTCAAACGGCAACATTGGCTAGCTTTCAATAAATTGGCTAAATGGTTAACAGAGTTACCTCTTCATACGATCAAGACAATTCGTATTGCATTTTGCATATTTAACGTGCACTTAAAAATATATTTATCGTATTTCAGTCTTTGGGAGCTTGCTATGCTCCTCTTCATCAGACAGCAGCTCGTGTTTTCACCAGAGGCTGTGTTTACATCGCAGACGTAGATAGATGCAGGCCATTGGCTCCTGTCATCACGAGGTGTATGTACGGGAGTTCTGATTTGGTTCCAAGTTTAGAATTTCTGCAAATTTGCCTAAGCAGACAGAGTGGTGAAATACAGTTCTTATAAGAAAATGTTCAAGAATTGAAGGTGCCAACAAATGTTGCAGTCATAAGAATGTTTTACGATCATATACAAAAAATACATATACCAAAAAACTTGGGGATTGATCAAGTTCAGGTTTTCGGTTCGGCCAACAACCTAATATAATGACTTCCATGAAATTGATCAAATGAAGCCTGGTTTGTTCTAAGGTAGCTTTAATATGGTAGCTAGTGTAAGCCTAAAAGCTACTATCTAGCTATGGATCAGCTAAACGTCAGCATTCCTCTACATTTGTAAGAATGCAGAAATGATTTTATTTACATAGCTAATGTTACCTAGTCGTGTATGTTCATTTCCTCTTCCCATTGGGTTAGTATGAGTGTCATTAAAGCAATTTGTGCCAGATGTGGCTTGAGCGGATTAAATTGGACTTGTACTTCCCATTTTTCACAGATCACCTCAAATATCATCCAAGGGAAGAAAGGGTCTCCCAAAAAGCAAGCCATGGTGACAAAATGACAAGCTGTTTGTCTGTTAATGAATCAAAAAGGGACATTCATTTCTCTTTCAAATCAAAGTTTGTCAAATGTTTTCAGACCTCTAAAGTAATCTAATGTCAGGATGAAACCACATGACAACGTGTAGATCCAGCTATATTCCTCCACCCCAAATGAATAGAAAAGTCAAGCACCGAATGAAACCAGGAAATTAGACAGTGCTTAACTTTTCCATTAATTTGGGAGGTATCTACACAACATCATACAATACATTTCATCTTGAAAGTACTGTACTTTCGAGGCCCGAAAACATCTGACAACTTTCATTTATGAGTGAAATGTCCCTTTAATGGGACAATCAGCAGTTTATACATCAAGTGCTGGACATAAATCAATTATATGTACCCATTGATTCTTGAAGAATATAACGTATAAATGACTCATGAGCTTAGTACAACTGTCTTACCCCATCAGAACCCCAAATATAAGCTTGTTTAAGTTCAATGTAAACAAAGTAAATCCAAACAAACACTATGAGCCTCAAAACATGGTTAAAACTAATTGTTATATCATGGATGGTCAGTCCTTGCATCCATAGCTTGTCTATGAATTTGAGAGTGGTAACATTTCTCCAGCCCCATCCCTCAGCTTTTTACAGAAACAGGAGGGGAGTTCACTTTGTTATTGTTATTGTGGTGTGTCCTTACACGTCACGCTCTGACATGCCATATACCACTTGAGAGCTTCTTAGCTTCCGTGCTGTAAGAAAGTATTCCCATTGCTCTGACAAACACAAATTGTTTTATTTCGAGCTTAATTTTTTTTTAAATAACGTTATTTGTAGATGTCAAATCAAATGTATTTATATAGCCCTTCGTACATCAGCTGATATCTCAAAGTGCTGTACAGAAACCCAGCCTAAAACCCCAAACAGCAAGCAATGCAGGTGTAGAAGCACGGTGGCTAGGAAAAACTCCCGTAGAAAGGCCAAAACCTAGGAAGAAACCTAGAGAGGAACCAGGCTATGTGGGGTGGCCAGTCCTCTTCTGGCTGTGCCGGGTGGAGATTATAACAGAACATGGCCAAGATGTTCAAATGTTCATAAATGACCAGCATGGTCGGATAATAATAAGGCAGAACAGCTGAAACTGGAGCAGCAGCACGGTCAGGTGGACTGGGGACAGCAAGGAGTCATCATGTCAGGTAGTCCTGGGGCATGGTCCTAGGGCTCAGGTCCTCCGAGAGAGAGAAAGAAAGAGAGAAGGAGAGAATTAGAGAACGCACACTTAGATTCACACAGGACACCGAATAGGACAGGAGAAGTACTCCAGATATAACAAACTGACCCTAGCCCCCCGACACATAAACTACTGCAGCATAAATACTGGAGGCTGAGACAGGAGGGGTCAGGAGACACTGTGGCCCCATCCGAGGACACCCCCGGACAGGGCCAAACAGGAAGGATATAACCCCACCCACTTTGCCAAAGCACAGCCCCCACACCACTAGAGGGATATCATGTGAAACATAACCACTTTGTGTTCATCACAGACAGACTCAATCTTAAAGCTGAAGTTGTAACGTTTCGGCTGGTGTGTGAATGGCGTCACTGAGGACGCAGGGCAGAACATTTTCTGTCACCAGTTCTATGAAATGGTGCCAAATGGTGTAACTAAATATGATCATATCTATTTTACAGTTATAAGATGAACTCTTAGTAGTCGTTTTCTAAATTGGTTGTTACTATATTAAGAAAGCATGTAAGTCATTTCAAGCCCTATTCATTAAGTTATGTTGAATAGGAACTGTCATAATATTTCATATTTTCATGTACTTGAGCTTGTGTCCTCAAATGTGAGTACACATCAGCAATACATTTTTACTAGAAAAGGGGAGATTTTTATCTTTCTTGGAGTATGTGGCATTACTACTTATTGTTTATGTCCTTAATTAATAACTTAATTATTTACTTAGGCGGAAATCTACATACATCTAACAGGCATTATGCAACGTTTCCACATGCAAATAACCCTTAATGGCCAAACATCGTTCAAAGCTGTATACAGTTGTTTGTTTGTGGTGTGACCGGTTGGTCCGAAACAGTAAACTTCAGTCATAAATGTCTTTTTTTTTTAATGAAGAGTTCTCCCCCTCTATACTGAACAAATATATAAATGCAACATGCAACAATTTCAATTATTTTTACTGATTTAGTTAATATAAGGAAATCAATCATTTGAAGTAAATTCATTAGGCCCTAATCTATGGATTTCACATAACTGGGCAGGGGCACAGCCATGGATGGGCCTGAGAGAGCATAGGCCCACCCACTTGGAAGTCAGGCCCAGCCAATCAGAATAAATTTTTCCCTACAAAAGTGCTTTATTACAGACAGAAATACTCCTCAGTTTAATCAGCTGTCCGGGTGGCTGGTCTCAGACGATCCCGCAGGTGTAGAAGCCGGATGTGAAGGACCTGGGCTGGCGTGGTTACACGTGGTCTGCAGTTGTCAGGCTGGTTGAATGTACTGCCAAATTCTCTAAAATGATGTTGGAGGCGGCTTATGGTAGAGAAATTAACATTCAATTATCTGGTAACAGCTCTGGTGGACATTCCTGTAGTCAGCATGCAAGCTGTACGCTCCCTCATCTTGAGACATTTGTGGCAAAATCTGCACATTTTAGAGTGGCCTTTTATTGTTCCCAACACAAGCTGCACCTGTGTAATGATCATGCTGTTTAATCAGCTTCTTGATATGCTTCACCTGTCAGGTGGATGGATAATCTAGTCAAAGGAGAAATGCTCACTAACAGGGATAAAAACAAATTTGTGCACAGAATTTGAGAGAAATATGCTTTTTGTGTGTATGGAACATTTCTGGGATCTTTTATAACAGCTTATGAAACATGGAACAAAAACTTTACATGTTGCATTTATATTTTTGTTCAATATTTATTTTTCCCCCAGTCTATTTTATTCACAAAGCTATATTTACCCAGTCATTCAAATCTGTATTGTACATCTCCAAGTTCTGAGGAAACTATGCAGTATTCAGTTTTTTTATGTATTATTTCTTACATTGTTACCCCAGGAAATCTTAAGTCTTATTACAAACAGCTGTGAAGAACTATTGGATATAAGAGCAACATCAACTTACCAACATTACGACCAGGAATACGACTTTTCCGAAGCGGATCCTCTGTTCGGACCACCACCCAGGACAATGGATCTAATCCCAGTAGCCGACCCAAATCAACGGTGCCAGAGAAGGACCAGATGTCCAGTCTCTTGATAACAAGATAGAAGAAATCTGAGCAAGGGTTGCCTTCCAGAGAGACATCAGAGATTGTAACATTCTCTGTTTCACAGAAACATGGCTCTCTCGGGATATGTTGTCGGAATCGGTTCAGCCACCGGGCTTCTCCATGCATCGTGCCGACAGAGAAAAACACCTCTCTGGGAAGAGGAAGGGCGGGGGTGTATGCTATATGATTAACAACTCATGGTGTAATCATAACAACTTACATGAACTCAAGTCCTTTTGCTCACCCGATCTAGAATTCCTTACAATCAAATACCGGCCATTTTACCTACCAAGAGAATTATAGTCACAGCTGTGTACATTCCCCCTCAAGCAGACACCAAGACAGCCCTCAAGGAACTTCACTGGACTCTATGTAAACTGGAAACCATATATCCTGAGGGTGCATTTATTGTAGCTGGGGATTTTAACAAAGCAAATTTGAGAAAAAGTCTATCTAAATTCTATCAGCATATTGATTGCACTATGCGCAGGGGTAATACACTCGACAACTGCTACTCTACCCCCGGTCCTCCCTTCATAAAATCCGACCACGACGCCATCTTGCTCCTACCGTCTTATAGGCAGAAACTCAAACAGGATGTACCAGTGACAAGAACCATTCAATGCGGTTCTGACCAATCGGAAGCCACGCTTCAAGATTGTTTTGATCACGTGGACTGGAATATGTTCTGGTCAGCCTCAGAGAACAACATCGACCTATACGCTGATTCGGTGAGGGAGTTTATAAAGAAGTGCATTGGAGATGTTGTACCCACTGAGACTATTAGGGTCTACAGGATATTACAGACTACAAAAAGAAAACCAGCCACGTCACCGACACTGACATCACGCTTCCAGACAAACTAAACACCTTCTTTGCCCACTTTGAGGATAATACAGTGAAACCGTCGCGGCCCACTAAGAAGGACTGCGCCCCCCCTCCCTCTCCTTCTCCATGGCCGACGTGAGTAAAACATTTAAACTTGTTAACCCTTGCAAGGCTGCTGGCCCAGACGGCATCCCTAGCCGCATCCTCAGAGCATGTGCAGACCAGATGGCTGGTGTGTTTACGCACATATTCAATCGCTCCCTATCCCAGTCTGTTGTCCCCACATGCTTCAAGATGGCTGCCATTGTTTCAGTACCCAAGAAGGTAAATATAACTGAACTAAATGACTACCGCCCTGTAGCACTCACTTCTGTCATCATGAAGAGCTTTGATCATATCACCTCCACCTTACCGAGTCCCCCTAGACCCACTTCAGTTTGCATACCGCCCCAACAGGTCCACAGATGACGCAATTGCTTGCACATTGCCCTATCCCATCTGGACAAGAGGAATACCTATGTAAGAATGCTGTTCATTGACTAAAGCTCAGCATTCAACAGTACCCTCCAAGCTCGTCATCAAGCTGAAGGCCCTGGGTCTCAACTCGGCCCTGTGCAATTGGGTCCTGGACTTTTTGACGGGCCGTCCCCAGGTGGTGAAGGTAAAAGACAACATCTCCTTTTCGCTGACTCTCAACACTAGGGCCCCTGTTCACCCACGACTGCGTGGCCATGCACGCGTCCAACTCAATCATCAAGTTTGCAGACGACACAACGGTAGTGGGCTTGATTACCAACAACGACGAGACAACCTACAGGGAGGAGGTGAGGGCACTCGGAGTGTGGTGTCAGGAAAACAACCTGTCCCTCGACGTCAACTAAACAAAGGAGATGATCGTGGTCTTCAGGAAACAGCAGAGGGAGCACCCCCCTGTCCACATCAACGGGACAGCAGTGGAGAAGGTGGAAAGTTTTAAGTTCCTCGGCGTACACATCACGGACAAACTGAAATGGGTAGTTGTTGTGCAATTGTTAGATTACTTGTTAGATATTACTGCACTGTCAGAACTAGAAGCACAAGCATTTCGCTACACTCGCATTAACATCTACTAACCATGTGTATGTAACCGATAAAATTGGATTTGATTTTGTACTGTAACTCCAAAAGCTCCCATAAGCTGTCTGATGCATTTCATCAATTAAATTTGGACACGGGAAAGGGACAGATTTGTATTTTCATGTGTGAAAAACAAAAGGTCTGCATATGTGTTAATAACCATGGCTTATAGAGTCTTGGCTAATACTTTTTTAGATCTGTTTCCAGAAAAGTAGGAGCTTGGTGGAGTGAGGGATGCAGCTTGACATTAGTAAGAGGTGCAATATGTTGTTTACAGCTCAGTACAGGGTCTGTTTGCCTTGTAGGCGACAAGGCTTCTACAATTGGTATCACAAATGCACTGTGTATCATTTCCCCCCCGTTGGTCTCAAACTAGTTATTTTTTAAATGAGCAGTTAAATAATGCACTCTTTTTCAATGGTCAATTTCTTTGTTTGTTAACATTGTACAGGCAGTTTGCAATTGAAGCACATTTCAGCAAAGAAGTATGACCTTGGGCTTTTTACTTTGTATTACCATGAAAGGCTGCAAGATTTGCTTCATGGCAGTTAGATTCATATCATTGTGGATGGATGGGGTTTCCCTTGTTCTCATTCACCTCACTATTTATCTCTCCCCTTTCTATCTGCGGTTTTTATCTTCACAGGAAAGGGAGACGTGTTTGGGGACGTCTTCTGGAAGGAGGTGACCCTAGCCCAGGCTTGCGCCAACGTTCGGGCCTTGACTTACTGCGACCTCCACGTCATCAAGCGTGACGCTCTGCAGAAGGTTCTGGAGTTCTACACGGCCTTCTCCAACCACTTCTCCCGCAACCTGCTGCTCACCTATAACCTCAGAAAGAGGGTAAGCTGCCCGGGAGCATTGCTCTCTCTCTGACTGTGTCTCGATGGTCTCCAATAGCTTATTGATTGGCAAAAAGATTGGATAGACTCCTAAGTTATGTATTTTTCACCTATCCAGTCCTTTCTGAACAGTGGTCTGGAAGGAAACAAGAGCTATTTAAGAATCTCTCTGTGTCCTGTAGTTCAAAAAAGCAAAGGTGATGGCATCTCCATCAATGAATGGTGCTCTTATTTATTTTAAAAAGCTGACACTTCAACCTCAATTGATCTTTCTCAAAGCTTGCTTTTTTGGTGGGTGTGGCACCTTCTCTTTATGGGAACTGCTTAAAGATAGACGCAGCAATATTTCATCATCAAACACAGTGGGGCAACTTTTGGCTTGACATCAACAACAGCCCAAAAAAATGTAATTCTGCCTTACAGGCATAAACAACAACAATCTGCCAAAACTGATGTCATTGCTGAGTCTACCTTCATCATGCAGAGTCAGTTGTACTGAGTGTCTCACACTTAATTTGTGATTCTGGCCTTGCTGTTTCACCATAGTTAATCTCATTCCCAATGCTCGCAATAGCTGGGGACGAGATTCTCTGTGAAATGTGTCTTAAAAGACCTTTCTTGGACCAAAAGGAATTGAGATCGAAATAGTGGCCAGTTCCCGGTCTTTGTGTTGCATAGTACAATATTTTCTTTCAGGGACAGGTAAAATGCACAAAGTGATATTTGACAAATGTTGAATAATTACTCAATAATGAATTCACCTTGTCCTCCATTTTCATCAAAATGTCCTCGTCTCTTTTGTTTTGTCATTTTACCTGTAAAAAGATAAGGCCTCTAAACAAAGTATCAACTCCAGTATGCACCATCAACCCAGGTCGCTTGTGTTAAACGCATTGCTCCAATAAGGGTTAACTCACTTAGGGGGAACCGTAAGGTGGGCTTATTAGCGAGGATTGTTACAATATGACATTCATCATGGTGTTTGAATAGTATATTATAAATACATTATTTGACAAATTATTATTGATGCAGATTTATTGATTATTTGTTAATGTTGCATTTGTTTTTACAAATGGTCCGCAATGTCTTATTGATCTGAATATCAGTGCTATAATCTTCTAGCCTTTAACCATTGACTTTTTACACCCACTCAAACACTCAAAACTTGTAAACTGAGAACATCACTGAAAACCCACAGCATTTCTGAAATTGATTCAACTTTGCTGAAGAAAACACAGCATATTAACGAGGACATAGCTTATTCATCAGAAGGTGCTGTTGATTCATCAAGATGCAATCCTCTGTCCTTGTCGTCATCATGCAATTCAAACTTGAGTATATGTTAGGCAATAGAGGTCATGTTGACTAATACGATGACTCACTTTTACCGCATATCCTATTATGGTTCGTCACGATCTGCACCCTTAGCCGTGGTGTATGCGGTTTCTTGCGGTCATCAAGGTTATTGCTTTGTTTAGTCTAGAAAAGCTTTCAGGTGCATAAAGCCTCTTCAGACAGCCACTAATCCACCGTACTTTTCAGGTTAGGCAACCACAGGGGTTGATTTGGCTAAAACCTGCTGTGAGGTATGATACAGGGCAGTGATCATTAGGCACCAAATTGAAGAACTACCTGGACCTGTCCAATTAGAAACGCTCATTGATGATTTCTATCGTGTGCCCTAATGAACACGACCCTGGTTCCGCCATAGTGTCGTGGTGCCCCTTTCTGTAAGTTATACCCATGGAATCAGTAACACACCAATTGATGGGCCAATTCTGGAGGCCCATCATAATAGGTTTTGATGTCTGTCGACAACCACAATTTTTCATAGACCTTTGCATTAACGCGAGCTGATTAGGCATTTAGACGGTGAATGTCGATAAGGTCAAATATTGATGAGTATACTAAGTCATATCGATTTCAGAAATACATTGATTGCATAATTGACACACTAGATACAGTTGAAGTCGGTAGTTTACATACACCTTAGCCAAATACATTTAAACATTCCCTGTCTTAGGTCAGTTAGGATCACCACTTTATTTTAAGAATGTGAAATGTCGGAATAATAGTAGAGAGTGATTTATTTAAGCTTGTGGGTGGGTCAGAAGTTTACATACACTCAATTAGTATTTGGTAGCATTGCCTTTAAATTGTTTAACTTGGGTCAAATGTTTTGGGTAGCCTTCCACAAGCTTCCCACAATAAGTTGGGTGAATTTTGGCCAATTCCTCCTGACAGAGCTGGTGTAACTGAGTCAGGTTTGTAGGCCTCCTTGCTCGCACACACTTTTTCAGTTCTGCTCACACATTCTCTATGGGATTGAGGTCAGGGCTTTGTGATGGCCACTCCAATACCTTGACTTTGTTGTCCTTAAGCCATTTTGCCACAACTTTGGAAGTATGCTTGGGGTCATTGTCCATTTGGAAGACCCATTTGCGACCAAGCTTTAACTTCCTGACTGATGTCTTGAGGTGTTGCTTCAATATATCCATATAATTTTCCTACCTCATGATGCCATCAATTTTGTGAAGTGAACCAGTCCCTCCTGCAGCAAAGCACCCCCACAACATGATGCTGCCACCCCCTGTCACGTTCTGACCATAGTTCTGTTTTTTATCTTTGTTTTAGTATGGTCAGGGCGTGAGTTGGGTGGGCAGTCTATGTTTGTTTTTCTATGTTGGTTTTTGAGTTCGGCCTAGTATGGTTCTCAATCAGAGGCAGCTGTCAATTGTTGTCCCTGATTGAGAATCATACTTAGGTAGCCTGGGTTTCAGTTTTGGGTGGTGGGTGTTTGTCTTCCGTGTCAGTGTTTGTCGCCACACGGGACTGTTTCGTTAATTTCACGTTTGTTTTGTATTTCGTAGTGTTCAGTTTATGTTTTAAAATAAACATTATGGACACTTACCACCCTGCGTTTTGGTCCTCTGATCCTTCTTGCTATTCCTCCTCGGAAGAGGAGGACGATATCCCTTACACCCCCGTGCTTCATGGTTGGGATGGTGTTCTTCGGCTTGCAAGCCTTTCCCTTTTTCCTCCAAATATAACGATGGTCATTATGGCCAAACAGCTCTATTTTTGTTTCATCAGAACAGAGGACATTTCTCCAAAAAGTACGATCTTTGTCCCCATGTACAGTTGCAAACCGTAGTCTGGCATTTTTATGGCGGTTTTGGAGCAGTGGCTTCTTCCTTGCTGAGCAGCCGTTCAGGTTATGTCGATATAGGACTCGTTTTACTGTGGATATAGATACTTTTGTACCTGTTTCCTCCAGCATCTTCACAAGGTCCTTTGCTGTTGTTCTGGGATTGATTTGCACTTTTTGCACCAAAGTACGTTCATCTCTAGGAGACAGAACGCGTTCCCTTCCTGAGTGGTATGACGGATGCGTGGTCCCATGGTGTTTATACTTGCGTACAATTGTTTGTACAGATGAATGTGGTACCTTCAGGTGTTTGGTTCATCCTTGGGAGCAATTTCCAGACTTGTGGAGGTCTCCAGTTTTTTTCTGAGGTCTTGGCTGATTTTTAAAATATTTTTCCATGATGTCAAGCAAAGAGGCACTGAGTTTGAAGGTAGGCCTTGAAAAACATCCACAGGTACACCTCCAATTGACTCAAATTATGTTAATTAGCCTATCAGAAGCTTCTAAAGCCATGAAATCATTTTCTGGAATTTTCCAAGCTGTTTCAAGGCTCAGTCAACTTAGTGTAGGAAAACTTCTGACCCACTGGAATTGTGATACAGTGAATTATAAGTGAAATAATCTGTCTGTAAACAATTGTTGGAAATATTACTTGTGTCATGCACAAAGTTATTTGCTCAAGGGCACAATGGCTATATGTGGCATATTAGATGGTCTTATAACTGATGTTTCATCAAACAATACCCCATCCCTTAAAACATCTTATGGCTGTAGGGGCAGTATTGAGTAGCTTGTATGAAAGGTGCCCAGAGTAAATGGCCTGCTCCTCAGTCGCAGTTGCTAATATATGCATATAATTATTAGTATTGGATAGAAAACACTCTGAAGTTTCTAAAAGTGTTTGAATGATGTCTTGTGAGTATAACAGAACTCATATGGCAGGCAAAAACCTGAGAAGAAAGCCAAACAGGAAGTAGGAAATCTGAGGTTGGTCAAAGGTACAGGGAATATTTATAATGTGATTTCTGTTGACTCCAACATAGCGGATAATTGTATTTATTTTCTGAGCACCGTCTCAGATTATTGCATGGTTGTGCTTTTTCCGTAAAGTTTTTTGAAATCTGACACAGCGGTTGAATTAAGGAGAGGTATATCTATATTTCCATGTCTAACAATTGTATTTATTGACATTTATGATAAGTATTTCTGTAAAATGATGTGGTTCTCTGCAAAATCACTGGATGTTTTTGGAACTAGTGAACGTAACGTGCCAATGTATACTGAGATTTTTTTATATAAATATGAACTTTATCAAACAAAACATACATGTATTGTATATCACAAAGTCCTATGAGTGTCATCTGATGAAGATCATCAAAGGTTAGTGATTCATTTTATCTCTATTTGTGCTTTTTGTGACTCCTCTCTTTGGCTGGAGAAATGGCTGAATTGTTTTGTGAGTTGGTGGTGACCTAACATAATCATTTGTGGTGCTTTCTCTGTAAAGCATATTTGAAATCAGACACTGTGGTGGGATTAACAACAAGATTACCTTTAAAACGGTATAAGATACATGTATGTTTGAGGAATTTTAATTATGAGATTTCTGTTGTTTTGAATTTGGCGCCCTGCACTTTCACTGGCTGTTGTCATATCGATCCCGTTAACGGGATTGCAGCCCTAAGAAGTTTTAAAGGCACAGTCAACTTAGTGTATGTAAACTTCTGACCCACTGGGATTGTGATAAATTATAAGTGACATCTGTCTGTAAATAATTGTTGGAAAAAGTACTTGTGTCATGCACAAAGTTAATGTCCTAAACCGACTTGCCAAAACTATAGTTTGTTAACAAGAAATTTGTGGAGTGGTTGCAAAAACTAGTTTTAATGACTCCAACTTAAGTGTATGTAAACTTCCCGACTTCAACTGTAGGTTTCCATCCAATTGGCGACAGATTTTCATGTGAATATTCAAAAATATGCTTAAAGAAAATATGCAAATTTTCCCACCAGTGGCGTTTCCACCAAAGTGATTTGTTGCGGATAAAAATCTGTGCATGATGACCTAGTGCACACAAAATGTACTCTTATCTTAAGTTTTCATCTAGCGAATAAAAGTATAATCTAATGTGGCTAATGTGCTTCCATCCCATTTAATCATAGTGGGAGGACCACACACCATATCATCGTGACTCCAAGTTTGCTTTGATATGGTTATTATATCAATATTTGCGTATAAAGGCATTTCCACAGCCATTTCTTGCATAATTAATTTTACTGACACAAAAAGGTCAAACCGTGTCAAACGAACAAATCTGTCGGCATTTAGGCAATTGTACCAAAACTTCCTGTTTCCATCACAGCTGTCGTGTTTTTTATATTTTTTATACGGTATGACTTTTTTAGTCGCATAAAAACTGTGGTTGGAAACATGGTTTATGTTACGTAAGTTTAATGAACGAACTATACACTGGAGAGACGGGACCAGATTCACCAACAAGGATTGAAGTAGCTTCCTATATGTGTACTTTCTTTTTGTTGGGTGGTTTACTCAGACCGGTTGTGAAAAGTGAATCATTAGGAACACACCCATTGTGGATATATCTTTACAAAATGAAATGAGCTCTTAGCAGAGATACTGAGATATGCAGTCTGGATTTATTTTGGAAACTTAATTTTCATGCAAGTTTATAAACCAAATTTAATGACACATGATCAAAAGTTTCCAAGGCTGTCAATTTATTAGTTAAAAAAAATAAATAGCAATGCAACTATTGACATTGCAGCATAATCTGAGGTGAGAGAAGGGAAATGCTTAATATACACTACCGGCCAAAAATACCTACTCATTCAATGGTTTTTATTTTTTTTGTTGTTGTAATTTTCTACATTTTCTACATCTACATTAACCTCTCCTTCCAGACTCACATTAAGCATCTCCAATCCAAAATCTCCAATTCCTATTTCGCAACAAAGCATCCTTCACTCATGCAGCCAGCCTCGTAAAACTGACTATCATAACGATCCTTGACTTCGGCGATGTCATTTATATCTCCCTCTATGTCTTATATCTCCCTCTCTAACTTTAAGCATCAGCTGTCAGAGCAGTTTACCGATCACTGTACCTGTACTCAGCCAATCTGTAAATAGCACACCCAACTACCTCATCCCCATATTGTTACTTTTCCTCTTTCTCTTTTGCAAGTGTGTTAATGCTCCAGTGTTAATGCTAAATTGTAATTATTTCGCCTCTATGGCCTATTTATTGCCTTACCTCCCTACTCTTCTGCATTTGCACACACTGTACATAGATTTTTCTATTGTGTTATTGACTGTACGTTTGTTTATGTGTAACTCTGTGTTGTTGTTTTTGTCGCACTGCTTTGCTTTATCTTGGCCAGGTCACAGTTGTAAATGAGAACTTGTTCTCAACTGGCCTACCTGGTTAAATAAAGGTAAATATATATTTTTTAAATGTAGAAAATAGTCAAAATAAGGAAAAAGCTTTGAATGAGTAGGCATTTTAAATCTTTTGACCGGTTGTGTATATAAATATTTCACTTAGTAAACGCTTTTATCCGAAGCAACATACAGTACAGTGAGTGGATACATTTGTTACATTTGACAAGAGAGCTGCTTTCAACTTCTTGTCTTATAGTGCCTGCAAGATGGATGTCAAATATGCATGAATCTTTAATATCACCTTTATTTAACTGTTACATCATATTCATTAAATAGTTATGGATTACTCATTCAACCTCAATCCTCGCCCCTAAAACTTTTCGCAGTTCTATCAACTTACCTGGTAAAAGAAGGTTTACAATTCATAAATTCTTTATCTAGATTGTCGGGGCCCCATTCCAAGTATGGAAAAGCATGCATTACTTTCACGTGAATCATTCATTGATGTCAGTGAGAGACTTGCATGAAAATGTTTGTCAAACCCACAGATCTAAGGTTAGAAATACTGCCCCTTAGTGATGTTAATTGTTTCCAAATCATGTTGCACAAACCAAGGCCCTTGAGATTTGCATAAAGTTTTAAAAAACATGATATTTCAGAAGGGGAAGTAACCTAGGTGGTGAGTGGGGGAACTCCTTCAGGGCGATGGTCAGATCCTCTTCTCTGTTCTGCTTTACCATGAAGATGTTTTTTTAATCTATTCCCTTCTGTACCAGAATTCATAAGGTCAAGGTGAGAAACAGGAAGTGTGAAAGACCTCCAGTATTTCAGTTGAGTGCAGCAGCAAGGGACTTTGCACAAAAAGTGATTAATAGATGAACACAAAAGCTCTGGGAATATATTGTTACAACAGAGAGACATTAGTCACTTGTTTGATCACTGTCCATGCGCCAATAATTGGAATTTGTAATCAGTCATTCAATTAATTTTCATGTGTATATATTTTTACAAATGAAGTGGTCAAAAAGAAAGCATGGGCCTCAAATCCACAAAGAGCAAAGGTGACTGGAGTAAAAAAAAAGACCCTCGACCCTTGAGAGGTAAACCCATACCTCTCTGACTGACTGATCAGATAGTTCAGGGTTCATAATATTGACCACCAATGTCAGACAGTTGTCCTTTAAAGGCAAAGTCAAAGCAGAGCCTGGCAATGTTGCCAGCACAGCATGGTGGAAGCCAGCCAACAGGGATAAAAAACACTACAATCATATTCCCTCACTGTATAGTATTGGGCAATACTTTACTACTACAATACAGTACCTATAGTACTACCACATACCACCACTTCCATGTTGTGCTACAATGACTACTACTGCTACTACAGCTACAAAGTACATAACTATTAAGAAGATAAGTAAACACCAACTTTTTGATCATCAGTCTCTCTCTTCTTCCCATTATCTTTTTCTCCTCTTTATTTCCCTTTAGTTGTCTCTATCCCTCTCATGGCCTCTCCCTTCCCCTGATCGATCTGAAACCCAGCCCTGCTGCATGGGACCCGTTCTGCCGCACTGTGCAATAACGATCTCCTGTGTGAGAAATGACCCTGACTCGCTTGAGGAGGCACAGTGCTGGTCTTCCACCTGCAATATTGCATCCTCTGCAGTTGCTTCACAGGACAAATCTTTTGACATTACACACCAGGATTTACAAAAAGAATCCCTCTACTCTATAAAGTTCTTATGTCTTTTTCACCAATCGAATATATCTCTATTAAGAAACTCTACGAACATTTTCCTGGTGAAGTTTCGGCCAATATTACTGATCTTGTGAGAAATGTGGGATACAGGTCTGGGATACGAGTCTAAATCGAATCTAAATCTAATACAATAATCTGGTGGACAACATTATTTGTGCTGTATTTCCTAATAACACATTGATTTACATGATTTCATGACCAACTGTTTCATAACATTGACCAAGTAGCTACAATAATCCACTCTACAAAGCATTATGTACCAACTACTCTCTTGTTCTTCATATATGTTAATACATTGTCACGATTCAATTTCATCAGATGAAATGGCTAAATGAAAACAACTAGGGTAATAAAGATATTGATCACATGGTTAATGTCAAAAATGATTCTGGGAAAGCCTCTGCAGTCTGTATGACCACATGTAATCATGATCTGAGAAAGGTCTCACTACTAACACGAGATACTGAGATTGATCTGTCACTACATGGACTATGGACACATTTTCTCGTTCGCCGTACTGAATCTCAAATACTATCATGGTCATGAACAAATGAATATTAACTGAATGAATCTGCCACATTCCTAGAGACAGATAAAGATGGAGACTGGTATGGGCAATGTGGCGACCTCTTGTAGCCATGATTTAGACATATTACAGGTGAGTAATTGTAGAGCTGTAATTTGTTGAAGATGGAACTCTACAGCTGTAGAGTGGGCACGATTACCGTATAAACGAATGGTTATGGATGAAGACCGTCTGAAAATAAGTTACATTTTAATGTCACGTACACAAGTACAGTGAAATGCCTTTCTAGCCAGCTCTAAAACCCAACAATGCAGTAATCAATATTTAGTACTAAAATAACATTGAAGTACAACAAAATACATACAAAATAATAAAATAAGAACATGAGTTGTAAGCTAGCTACTGGGTCAGTTCCAATACATGTGCAGGGATACTGGAGAGGTACATACAATGCCAAAGTATTCATAACCCTTGACCTTTTCCAAATGTTGTTGTGTTGCAGGATTAATAAAAAATGTATTACATTGATTTGATTATCACCCATTTGTTTAGACATTTTAGCAAATTTATTGAAAATGAAATACATACAAATCATTTACATAAGTATTCACACCCCTGGGTCAATATGTTAGAATCGCCTTTGGCAGAGCTTTGCACACATGGATTGTACAATATTTGCCAATTTATTATTTTCAAATATTGGCCTGTTGGAAACTACAACTCCCTACTACATTACACAGTTCAGGCTAGATATGATTTATCTCTAGAGAAACTGTGTAATGTGTGCATTGAGCTCACAGAAAAAAAATGAACAAAGGGAATTTAAATAATTGAACAGACGTTGTTTATTCGATCAGCACTACTTTTTAGCCATTCTGAATCCTTCCTCAGGTCAAGCAGTTATCTCAGCTCTCTGGTCTGCCAAAAATACCAAAGATCTGATTGGCTGTTCAGGGGATTGTGCTTTATGAATACACAAATGTAATTTGCACTGTGGGATAGTCTATGCCTTTTGGAGCAGTCTTTGGAGAAGAGTCTGAATGTGTATTAGACATTGACGACCTCTGTTTGAACGGACAGCTAAAGCTGCATTTTGCATGCTTTGAGATGGAAAGTTATTGGGTTTTGATTGTGACCCGTGCTTCGCCTTAATCTGGCAAGTTTGAATAAAGCGTTGCTTAAAGCATTTAGATAGGCATTGGGTCAATGTTAACCTCACCCACTTCACTCTTAAATATCTGATGCGAAGAGAAAACCAATTCATTTCAGTTACTTGGTTAGACTAATACAATTTCAAGGTTTCAAATAAATGCTCTCAAAACCATACCTGTGCTCATAGCCGCGGGAAGTAGGGATGCACCCCTTGAAAAATCTTAATTTAAATTATTATTATTTTTTTTTACAAAACTAGTGCACTGGGCCTTTAATAGTCTTGTATTAGCAAACCGATATAAGATTTGTCCTTTTTGATTATGTTTCCTATCCCCAACATTACTTATTTCTGTGTTTGTATTGTTTTATGTGCCATGAATTCAACGTGGTACAATATATTCATCCATTTTAAAAGGGGTCACACTTTGCATTTCCACTGCCTTGATAAATAACTATGGTGAGGGGTAGCTGCTTTACTTTTTGCCGCTACTGCTTTGTGTTTGTGCTGAGTGCACCTAAATAAAGACCACTGTGTTACATAAACACAATGCAGACTTCTTGTTCCTGCGAGCTTCCAGCTGGCCATTCAAAATGTAATAAATAAATAAATGAATGAGACAATCAAAACCCGCACTGATATTTTTAGGGCAGTGAGCGGTTGTCCTCGGAGTAGTAGCCTACTAGTCAATGCTAACGTGCCAGTTCCACATGTTTATAGTAATGATGTTGCACAATATTACCTACATTTGATCTAATTAAACATTACCACTTCCAAACTCTCCACGAAAGAGATTTGAATTAGTGAAACCTGGTTAGTCAGTGCCAAATTAACTATTCCCAAATGCCAACACTTTATTGTTCCAACACTTTAACTTTCTGAAATAATTACTGTACATCTTTCTTAGGACATCACCACCATCTGACCCTCCATGTCGAAGAACATTTCATGATTCGGGATATGCCCTTTTAGTCCCCGTAAAAAGAGAAATCTTAACGCTACAGCGTACAATGACTTTTTAGACGGTTCTGTGCTTCCATCCTGTTTCAATGCCCCTGTGCACAAAGTGAGGTCCATACAGAAATGGTTTGTCTAGATCAGAGTGGAAGAACTTTACTGGTCTGCACAGAGCCCTGACCTCAACCCCATCGAACACTATCAGGAATGAATTGGAACGCCGACTACGAGCCGTGCCTAATCGCCCAACATCAGTGCCCGACCTCACTAATGCTCTTGTGGCTGAATGGAAGCAAGTCCCAGCAGCAATGTTCCAACATCTAGTGGAAAGCCTTCCCAGAAGAGTGGAGGCTGTTATAGCAGCAAAGGGGGACCAACTCCATATTAATGCCCATGATTTGGAATGAGATGTTTGACGAACAGGTGTCCACATACTTTTGGTCATGTAGTGTATGTTGGAGGCTTAGGGACATTATGCTATTTTCCTTCAGTTTAGAAATGTTTAAGTTATAAGTGTCCTAAGAAATTACTTAAAGTCAAAATACTTAAAGGGTTGAGTAGATGAGTAGCAAATGTCATTTTGGACCCAATGATTTTAAGATGGGCTTGATCCCAACCTGATGTTCTGATTTCTTGTTACAGATAGTGTTCCGGAAGATCAGTGATGTGAAACGTGAGGAAGAGGAGATGCTCAAGAGGAATAACGAGGCCCCTCTGAACCTTCCTCCGGACCACCCCGTCCGTCGCCTCTTCCAGCGCTTCCGGCAGCAGAGGGAGGCGCGACTGGCAGTGGAGCGAACCTGTCAGGGGGAGCCACCAGACGTGGAGAAGGGCACTGTCCACCTGGAGCAAACCAAGGGCCATGAGGTCCTCGCCTCCACCAGCATCATCCTGGTGACCGAGAGCCCTGCTACTCCCACAGCTTCATCCACATCTTTGTCTTTGTCCTCCAGGCCCTCTAGCCGAGTCATGCTTCATGCCCCTGCCATCCAAAACGGCAACCTCATAGGCTGCAAGTCCGCAGAGCCTGCGCCAAAGACCAAAAAGGGCTGGGGTCGTTTCAAGGAGTCTGTTGTGAAAGCAGAGTCGTGGAGCAGCGTTTCTAAGGCCGAGTCCATGGAGACCTTGCCGGACAGGACTAAGTCCCATAATGAGATGTCTCTCAAGAAGACGGACTCTTGTGACAGCGGTATTACTAAGAGCGACCTGCGCTTAGATAACGTGGGTGACGCCCACACTCCGCAGGACCGGAGCCCTGTGCAGTCAGAAGGGAAGCTGGTTGTCTGTCCTATACCCGTACAGACCATGCACGCCTCTTTCCTGGAGCTGAAGCAGGAACTTAGGGGAGACATCGGGTCTCTTAATGGCCGCATGGCGGTGGTGGAGGCACAGCTGGCCGAGATGCTTCAACTACTAAAATCGAAAAAGGCCTCTAGTTCGAGAAAAGCCTCTCACTCATCCAGTTTCTTTGAGATGTCACGACCAGCATCCCCCAATTCCCATAAGGACGACAGCTTCTCACAATCTTGACACTGCATGTTTTGGCAGTCTATGCAGTGTTTCCCAACTCCAGTCCCTGATTACCAACAACAGTACACATTTTTGTTGTAGCCCCGGACAAGCACTGATTCCTGATTCAACTTGTTAATGATCAAGCCCTCAATGAGTTGAATCAGGTGAGTTTGTCCGGAGCTACACCAAAAATGTGTGCTGTTGGGGGTACTCGAAAGTGAGTTGTGAAACATTGGTCTATGGAACATGAAGTGAATGCATCCTAGAATTCATCCAGGAGCTGGCTGCGGTGTCGCAAAATTGTGAGAGAGGTTTTGTGAAGACTTGGGCAGTAAGATGTTCCTAAATTAATACAGATGAGTAAATGAGGGATTTTCTCACCATATTATTATTATTAGATATAGGGGTAATCTCGATATTAAAAAATGCACATCTGGATTATCTCTGCACCTTGAGGTACATTCTGTGCGATATTCCATCAATCTACTTTTGTAGGGGTTCAAACTGTAAACCGCATAAATAACGCTTTTGTTGTCTAATTTCTTTTCAATTGGATTCGTTTTAGTTTTAATTTGGTCACACTTTTCACATGGTAAAATGACTTAACCCCTTAAAGGAGGTTTTCATCAAATCTGTGCACTCAATTGAAATTAGCAATAATATTTTATTGCATTGATATAGTTTTTCACCTGGTCTCAAAGCACTTCAACTTGCAGGGAGTGATGTGGCCATGATAACATGAGCAGTGTGGAGCAACAGCGAAGATGCACATATCTGAAATGACAATGTCCACAGCGAAGATGCACATATCTAAAATGACAATGTCCACAGCGAAGATGCACATATCTAAAATGACAATGTCCATTGTTATTTACACCATTGCTCTCTCCTTGTGGTATTAAAATGAAGGGAAATTAAGGGAAAATCATGATTGTGAACTTTCAATGTATGGTGGAAACCATGGCATCTTTTCAACCAACATCCATCCTAAATTGTTATGGGAAGAAATCAATGTGAATTTGTCTAAACTATGAAACCTTTGTGCATTTTGGGTCATCACTGTTGATATAATATGCAAAGTATTGCCATCTATATTGTGTCTTTAGCATTTAAATTGCAATGTTAAAGGAGTAAAAGGAGATACTTGTACAGACAGGTCCAGAATTATTGGAACCCTTGATAAAGATGGGCAAAAAAGACTGTATAAAATAAACAATACAAATACTACAATTGCTCAGAGAAAGAGATTTTGTTTAACAAATAATAATTGTTTTCTCTAAAAAAAAATAGGGATCCCCCCCTGTTTTCAATATACTCCGGCACCCTCCCCCTTGCGTGGATAACGGCACAGACTTTTTCTGAAATGTTTTATGAGATTGGAGAACACATTGGGAGGGATCTTAGACCATTTCTCCATACAGAATCTTTCCAGATCCTTGATATCCTTTGTCTACACTTATGGACTGCCCTCTTCAATTCAAACGGGGCGGCAGGGTAGCCTAGTGGTTAGAGCGTTGTACTAGTAACCGAAAGGTTGCAAGTTCGAATCCCCGAGCTGACAAGGTACAAATCTGTCGTTCTGCCCCTGAACAGGCAGTTAACCCGCTGTTCCTAGGCCGTCATTGAAAATAAGAATTTGTTCTTAACTGACTTGCCTAGTAAAATTTTAAAAAATTAAAAAACCACAGGTTTTCATTGGGGTTCAAGTCCGTAGACAGAGAGCCGTTGCAAAATATTGATTTTGTGGTGAATTAACCATTTCTTTGTGTATTTTGATATGTGCTTGGGGCCTACTGTCTTGCTGGAAGAGCTACTTGCGGCCAAGTTTCATCCTCCTGGCAGAGGCAACAAGGTTTTTGGGCTAAAATGCCCTAGTGCAGTACTTGGTAAAGTTCATGATGCCGTTGACCTTAACAAGGGCCCCAGGACCAGTGGAAGCAATATAGTTCATAACATCAAAAGATCCACCACCATATTTTAAAGTAGGTATGAGGTTATTTTCTGCATATGCATTCTTATTTTGAAGCCTAACCCACCACCCCTGTGCGTGGCCAAAGAGCTCTATTTGCACAGGTTCCAATCCAAGTGCCAATGCAAACTCCAAGCGTTTCCATTGTGAGTTGCTCTCAATTAAGTTTTTCTGGCAACCCTTCCAAAGAGCCTATTTGCATGGACGTGGCATCTAATTCTAGATTTAAAGACTTACTTGGTGACCTGAAGTTTTCCATAATTTTCTTTACCTCCCTTTACCTCTTAATTGTTGACATAATAGTGGTAAGTGGGATATTTGTTTTTTAAGCTATTTGTTGTTCCTGTTGTGAGTTTTTCGCATTTTCCCATGGCGATTGATGATACATTTACATGTGTGTTACCTCATTTTAGAAGTTAACAGGGAGCCATGGAAGACCACAATACAGTTATTTAATGAGATTAATTTAAAAAGTAGAATGAGAATGTTAATGCAGATTTTGTTTGTTTTTATAAGAATCTTTAGCGGTTCCAATCATTTTGAACTGTATCTTTTTAAAATATATATTTTCTCTGTGCAATTGTATTAGTAGAAAAAAAACAGTTTACTGTGCACTTGGGAAGTTTTCAGACCCCTTGACTTTTTCCACATTTTGTTACGTTTACAGCCTTATTCTAACATGGATTATATCGTTTTTTCCTCCCCTTTTCAATCTACACACAATACCTCATAATGACAAAGCAAAAACTGATGTATAAAAAGACTACTGAATATCACATTTACATAAGCATTCAGAACCTTTACTCAGTACTTTGTTGAAGCACCTTTTGCACTGATTAAAACTTAGTCTTCTTTGGTATGATGCAACAATCTTGGCACACCTGTGTTTAGGGAGTTTCTAGAGATGTTTCTCTGCAGATTCTCTCAAGCTCTGTCAGGTTGGATAGGGAGCACCGATGCACAGCTATTTTTTATAGCAAAGATACACCCCCTTAGTCTACATGACAAACAACAGATGTGTGGAATGGGTCACATGGTTAGGATTTGTATGAAAGAAATTAATCATTCACAGCAGACTATCTACTGTAAAGACTGTTCTCATTGTGTGGAAACCAGAGTCTGGCCTCCAAAACAAGGTTCCCTTCATCATTATCCATACCCGAGCCATCTCTCCCTCGTACCTTCCAGTCAGACTTGAGCAATCTCCCTCACATGAATGGAATGTGGCTTGTTAGGTTTATCACCTAAGGCATCGTAAATCTACTATCAGCATTAAGCCCCAGAGGCCCACTCTCAGTTCACACATTCACATTAGAGGTCTAAGAACCCTATTCTGTTGCAAAGAACAACCATTTTATGCAATAACAGTATTATAACATAATCTTGTAGTTTTGCTCTCATAACCGTCGCCCCAGTCTGAGGTCCTGAGCACTCTGGAGCAGGTTTTCATTAAGGATCTCTCTGTACTTTGCTCTGCTCATCTTTGCCTCGATCCTGACTAGTCTCCCAGTCCCTGCCGCTGAAAAACATCCCCACAACATGATGCTGGGGATGGTGCCAGGTTTCCTCCAGATGTGACGCTTGTCATTCAGGCTTGTCATTCAGGCCAAAGAGTTCAAGCTTGGTTTCATCATGTTATCATGATGAATGTCATGTTCCTTTTACTGAGGAGTGGCTTCTGTCTGGCCACTCTACCATAAAGACCTGATTGGTGGAGTGCTGCAGAGATGGTGTTCCTTCTGGAAGGTTCTCCCATCTCCACAGGGGTACTCGAGCTCTGTCAGAGTGACTATCGGGATCTTGGTCACCTTGCTGACCAAGGCCCTTCTCCCGATTGCTCAGTTTGGCCGGGTGGCCAGCTCTAGGAAGAGTCTTGGGGGTTCTAAACTTCTTCCATTTAAGAATGATGGAGGCCACTGTGTTCTTTGGGAGCTTCAATGCTGCAGAAATGTTTTTGTAACCTTCCCCAGATCTGTGCCTCAACACAATCCTGTCTCTGAGCACTACAGACAATTCCTTTGACCTCATGGCTTGGTTTTTGCTCTGACATGCATTGTCAACTGTGGGACCTTATATATAGACAGGTGTGTGACTTTCCAAATCATGTCCAATCAATTGAAGTGACCACAGGTGGACTCCAAGTTGTAGAAACATCTCAAGGATGATCAATGGAAACATCATGCACCTGAGCTCAATTTTGAGTCTAATAGCAAAGGGTCTTAATACTTATGTAAATACGTTATTTATGTTTTATATTTTTAATACATTTGCTAAGATTTCTAAAAAACTGTTTTCGCTTTAATTATGGGGTATTTAATCCATTTTCAAATGTTATCCATTGTATAATAAGGAAAAAGTCCTTAAACAAAATGTGGAAAAAGTCAAGGAGTCTGAATAGTTTCCGAATGCACTGTATACAGTATTTTTTGCTAATTTCATCAAGGGTGCTAATAGTTTTGCACCTGAGTGTGTGGCATTTACAGATTATGTATAAGGAATATAATGAGGACATTCTCACAGTTGCACTTTTGTCAGTTAAAGACACATTGTAGTCAATGCATGAGAACTGCATCTGAATGTATTTTCCTTGAGCAATTCTAAAAGACAGAAAATGAATCAGCATCTCCCAATGCCCTTGACACTTTCCCTTTCTATTACTTTTATTAACTGACCAACTTGACCTCGGGTTGCCTTGAGTACATATTTGTTATTCATGAAATAACACCAATAATTGAAATTAGTAAACAAATTGGATTCAATTCTTATTTTTTTGCATCTTCTACAGTATGTCTTTCCTGCAGCCTCGTTTGTTGTGTGCATGATTACACCACAATGTTTGTACTTGACCTTAAAACTGTAATATCCTGTGTGCACTGTTCTGGAATTTCAGATTTGAAGGAATACTAATAACAATTGTAAGGACTAATAATGAATAGTAAGGAAAGTATTCACACCCCTTGCCTTTTTCCATATTTTGTTGTTACAGCCTGAATTTAAAATGTATTAAATGTAGATTTTTGTTTTGTTACTGGCCTACACACAAATACCCCGTAAAGTGGAATTATGTTTTTAGAAATGTTTACAAAAATGAAAAGTTGAAATGTCTTGAGTCAATAAGTATTCAACCCCTTTGTTATTTCAAGCCTAAATACATTCAGGAGTAAATATATGCTAAAGTCCCTCTGTGTTCAATAATAGTTTTTAAACATGATTTTTGAAGGACTACCTCCTCTCTGTACCCCACACATACAGATAATTGTAAGGTCCCTCAGTCGAAGCTGTGAATTTCAAACACAGATTAAACCACAAAGAACAGGGAGGTTTTCCAATGCCTCACAAAGAAGTGCACCTATTGGTAGATGGGTAATAAAACAAAAAACAGACAATGAATATCCCTTTGAGCATGGTAAAGTTATTACATTTTGTATGTTGTATCAATACACCCAGTCACAACAAAAATACAGGCGTCCTTTCTAACTCAGTTGCCGGAGAGGAAGGAAACCACTCAGGGATTTCACCATGAGGCCAATGGTGACTTTAAAACAGTTAGAGTTTAATGGCTGTGATAGGAGAAAACAACTGAGGATGGATCAACAACACGTAGTTATTCCACAGTAATAACCTAATTGACAGAATAAAAAAATATTCCAAAACATGCAGTAAAGTAAATATTGTAAAAGTAATACTGCAAAAAATGTGTCAAAGCGATTAACTTTTTGTCCTGAATACAAAGTGTTATGTTTGGGGCAAATCCAATACAACTGCAGGTAGTCTAGAGGTTAAGAGAGTTGGGCCAGTAATTTAAAGGTCGCTGGTTCGAATCCCTGAGCTGACCAGGTCAAAAATGTGCCCTTGATCAAGGCACTTAACCCTAATTACACTTGTAAGTTACTCTGAAAAAGAGCGTCTGCTAAATTACAAAAAAAATGTATAACATTACTGAGAACCACTGTCCATATTTTCAAGCATAGTGGTGGCTGCATTATGTTATTTATGGGTATGCTTGTAATCGTTAAGGACTGTGGAGTTTTTCAAAACAAGAAATACATGGAATGGAACTAAGCACAGGCAAAATCCTAGAGGAAAACCTGGTTCAGTCTGCTTTCCACCAGACACTGGGAGATGAATTCACCTTTCAGCAGGACAATAACCTAAAACACAAGGCCAAATCTACAGTAGTTGCTTACCAAGAAGACTGTGAATGTTCCTGAGTGGCAAAGTTACAGTTTTGACTTAAATCTGCGTGAAAATCTATGGCTATACCTGAAAATGGTTGTCTAGCAATGATCAACAACCAATTTGACAAAGCTTGAACATTTTTGAAAATTGTTGCACAATCCAGGTGTGGACAGCTCTGAGACTTACCCAGAAAGACTCTGTAATTGCTGCCAAAATTGTGATTCTAACATCAAATTGTATTTGTCACATGCGCCGAATACAACAGGTGTAGGTAGACCTTACAGTGAAATGTTTACTTACAAGCCCTTAACCAACAATGCAGTTTTAAGAAAATAAGTTTTAAGTAAAAAACGAAATAACAAATAATTGAAGAGCAGCAGTAAAATAACTGTATTGAGGCTGCTCTATACAGGGGGTACCGGTACAGAGTCAATATGTTGTGGCACAGGTTAATTGAGGTAATATGTACATGTAGGTAGAGTTAAAGTGACTATGCATAGATAATACACAGAGAATAGCAGCAGTGTAACGGGGGGGGTAACTGCAAATAGTCTCGGTAGCCATTTGATTAGCAGTTCAGGAGTCTTAAGGCCTGGGGGTAGAAGCTGTTAAGAAGCCTTTCGGATCTAGGCATAGCGCTCGGGTACCGCTTGCCGTGCGGTAGCAGAGAGAACAGTCTATGATTAGGGTGGCTGGAGTCTTTGAAAATTTGTAGGGCCTTCCTCTGACACCGCCTGGTATAGAGGTCCTGGATGGCAGGAGGCTTGGCCCCAGTGATGTACTGGGCCATACACACTTCCCTCTGTAGTGCCTTGCGGTCGGAGGCCGAGCAGTTGCCATACCAGGCACTGACGCAACCATGCTCTCGATGGTGCAGATGTATAACTTTTTGAGGATCTGAGGACCCATGCCAAATCTTTTCAGTCTCATGTGGGGGAGGGAATAGGCTTTGTCGTGGCCCCTTCACGACTGTCTTGGTGTGTTTGGACCATGTTTGTTGATCTAATCAAGATATTAGTGTTTCATTTTTATTTACAAATGGTAAAAAAAATCTTAATATTTTGTGTAGATCGTTGACAAAAAATAAGAATTAAATCCATTTGAATGCCACTTTGTAACAACAAAATGTGAAAAAAGTCTAGGGGTATGAATACTTTCTAAATGCACTGAACATGTTATTCTATTCACATACTGTCAAAAGATTAGTATTTGTAAAATGTAAAATGTTCATATTAAATTATTTTGTACTTTGGATTCATTTTTTCCCCCTTTACAGTAACTTCCCTAGATAACCTAGATTATCATTTATTTCAAGTCTCATTCATTACTGTGAGCACCAAGGAAGTTTGCTGCTGAAGTTAGCTCTTATAAAGCTCTTATTTGGCCTATACCACCACGCTCAACAGTTTCCTGTGTGAATCAAGAATGGTTCACCACCCAAAGGTCATCCAGCCAACTTGACACAACTGTGGAAAGCTTTGGAGTCAACATGGGCCAGCATCCCTGTGGAACCCTTGACACCTTGTACAGTCCATGCCCTGACGAATTGAGACTGTTCTGAAGGCAAAATTGGGTGCAACTCAATATTAGGAAGGTGTTCCTGTTTGGTACAATTTTCTTCATCAATCTACATACAATACCCCATAACGACAAAGCAAAAACAGTTTTTAGACATTTTGGAAATATCACATTTACAATAAGTATTCAGACCCTTTACTCAGTACTTTGTTGAAGCACCTTTGGCAGTGATCACAGCCTCGAGTGTTCTTGGGTATGACGCTACAAGCTTGGCACACCTGTATTTGGGGAGTTTCTCCCATTCATCTCTGCAGATCGGGATTGGGAGCGTCACTGCATAGCTATTTTCAGGTCTGTCCAGAGATGTTAGATCGGGTTTAAGTATGGGCTCTGGCTGGGCCACTCAAGGACATTCAGAGACTTGTCCCGTATCCACTCCTACATTGTCTTGCTGTGTGCTTCGGGTTGGTGTCCTGTTGGTAGGTGAACCTTAGCCCCAGTCTGAGGTCCTGAGCGCTCTGGAGCAGGTTTTCATCAAGGATCCTTCTGTACTTTGCTCTGTTCATCTTTCCCTCGATCCTGACTAGTCTAGCCTACCGCTGAAACACATCCCCACAGCATGATGCTGCCACCACCATGCTTCACTGTAGGTTTGTGATCTGTGATCTGAGTTTTTTTAGATGCCTTTTGGCAAACTCCAAGTGGGCTGTCATGTGCCTTTTACTCAGGAGTGGCTTCACCAAGGACTTATTGGTGGAGTGCTGCAGAGATGGTTTTCCTTCTGGAAGGTTCTCCCATCTCCACAGAGGAACTCTGGAGCTCTGTCAGAGTGACCATCGGGATCTTGGTCACCTCCCTGACCAATGCCCTTCTCCCCGATTGCTCAGTTTGGCCGGGCGGCCAGCTCTGGGAAGAGTCTTGGTGGTTCCAAACTTATTCCATTTAAGAATGATGGAGGCCATTGTGTTCTTGGGGACCTTCAAGGCTGCAGAAATGTTTTGGTACCCTTCCCCAGATCTGTGCCTCGACACAATCATGTCTCGGAGCTCTATGGACAATTCTACCTCATGGCTTGGTTTTTGCTCTGATATGCACCATCAACTGTGGGGCATTATATAGACAGAGAACCTTTCCAAATCATGTCCAATACATTGAATTTACCACAGGTGGACTCCAATCAAGTTGTAGAAACATCTCAAGGATGATTAATGGATAGAAGATGCACCTGAGCTCAATTTTGAGTCTCATAGCAAAGGGTCTGAATACTTATTTAAATGTTTTTTATATTTTTATTTATATATTTTAGAATAAGGCTGTAACGTAACAAAATGTGGAAAATGTCAAGGGGTCTGAATACTTTCCGAATTAACTGTATAAATGCTTCACACTTTACTTAACCATGTGTGAAGTGTATAAGGATCAGTCAGTCAAGGTTCCATTATAATCAGGGTAATTACTCTGCATAATTGAGGGTCAATTATTAAATCAAAGATAACTACAAATAATGATACAATTAATTTCATTGTCATATTAAGACAAATTGAAATTCATACCCTAACACACTAAACTGCAGTGGGTAAGAGGAGCCATTAGACTGGCATATTTGATATTCTGAAGACTTACAACAGGGAATCACACAGTATCCCTCTGGAAATCCCAGCTCTCCCTCCCTCCCTCTCGTTTGATGATCTGCAATGCAGTGCCAGGTCTTCCACCCTCCTCCCCCTTCTTCTTCTTGGGCAATCTTTGCAGTGCCAAAACAGGGGTCTATCCTGAGCTGTGCAGACTGTCAACTAAGCATGCCATTACAGTCCTACTCCTCCCACTCCTGCCATTTCCTGCATCTCATTAAGTATTGGCTGAAGCCACAGCTCCCTCTAGAGAGCACTATGTAGCCACCACAATTACAGCGGTTTCTATTACTAAATGCAAGGTGGACTAACAAAAGGTGTCATAGCTGATAGTGGGTGTAAAAGGATACATTTCTGAGCATGGTGGGTTCTAAATATGCTTTGTCTAAGTGCTTGTGTCGCTTTTGAGCCAGTAGAGCACATTTTAGTCAAAATATTTCCCCCGGGATAAAGAATGTAGTGAAAGTGCAATAATGAAGGTGTTGGAAATTAATGGTCAGATAATCTTCCACCAGAAAAGCAAAGATTCCGATTGTAAGTGAACTTCAAGTTAGAGGATCCAACTATGGGCCCACTTACTGTGGGGACATGACAGTTTGGCTGACCTCTTTATACATTGTCCAATGGTTGTGCTTTTTATATTGGTCAAGTGCCGGATGTCATGGCAACTGGGCCCATGTGGTCGACCCCGATTGGCTGGCTGGCCGGGATCATCCGTTGCTGTTTGCAGTGAGAATTGCTGAGTGGACCCTCCTTTTTAAAGCCCCCTCCCTGACTCCCCCGTGGAGTTCATGGCCTCCTATTATTTAGCAGATTTGTTTTTGCATCCTGGTTGAACCTTCTAGTTTGAGAGGAAAAAAACTCTATCGGGATCATATATGTGCCTTTGCAGGGACGCGGGGGGCATAACCTAACAAATGTGTGGGGTCAATTGGTAAGGACTGCTTTCCGTTTGTTATTCCTCCAGAGGTAGGAACTTTAGGCGAGTACTGTAAGTCGTGTGCCGAAAGAAGAGTGGAAGTTGACTGTGTGGCTTTAAAGAGGGGTAGCTTGGGTGTGGATATACTAATGGTAGCAATTGGAGTGTCTCACCTCCATTTTAATACTTGAACTCTTAACTATTGCTCAGGAGTAAGACCCTCTCAACTCCTGATGTATTTAAGGCAAGTGCTAATAACTTGTAAGAAAGTAATGGTGGTATTTTGGTAGTTTTCATGCCAAACACAGACTATGGTATGTTCTACTTTGAAAAGTTATTCTCAATAGATATTTTAGGGCCACCATTTGGCTATGACTGTATTTGAACTCTTATCAGTGTTTGGAATTGAAAAAAGAAACCACTTGTGTATTAATCATTTTTGGATGAATGGTTCTTTAGCTACCAATGAGGAACATTTTTAATGCTATTGAAGAACATTTGCTAAGAGTGACAGTGACAGCCTGGTTGGTGATTAGGTAAATGCTTTAAGATTTGCACAGACACTAAAGTGAGCTCCTCTTGCTAGTTGCTACAGGACGGACAGGAGAGAATAATGTCTGTTATCTGGCTTACCTGACTCGGGACTGGTCAGTAACAAAATGGCAAGATTTCAGCTCTCAGGTTGGGGGGTGGAGATGTAAACTGCATAATAGCAATCTCCTCACACTTGCAAGTTGAGAGGGGGCACTATCAGAGCAGAAAGGACAACCTGGATGTATAATGTGGAAATAGAAGGGTGTGGAAATATCCATTATCAACTATTTCTTCTAAGTGAAGAAATGAATGGAAGAGGAAAATATTTTTTCGTACTTGTTGGTGAAATGTTTTGGATTTCTGACACTTTGAGCAAGGACTATGACATTTATTGGACAACTACTTGAAACGACCAGAGACACTTACCTAGATGTCATGAAGAGATCAAGAACAATTCAGAGGGTTCGCACATAGGCTTCAATTAAAACATGATATCGGAAGAGGCTCCTGAAGCGTTAGGACACTGAAAAATTAAACAACTCATTTTGAATTCAAGACACCCCATCTCCTAACCTTGTACCACTTGAGAGGACAGAGAAAGGGGAAATCTATCCTCTTTCCATAAAGCTAATGAAAAATGGTGATGGTGAGGGGAAGAGGGAGCGGGGATGGGTGCACTGAACAAACAACGTTGCTCTCGGTACATTTAACATCAAGCCCGCAGAGTGACAACAATGGCTTCAACAAGGCCCTACCACATCTAAACATTGCTAGATTTCTCTCTGACCAGTTTAGCCGCGCTCGACCAGCAAAAGTCGAACAATTGAAAGTTGTATATTTTCCATCATGCTCAGCAGTCAGAACTGGGGCTGCGAGGGGTACGACACTCGGCGTAAAAGAAGGTTGCTATGGTGCTTCGGTGAGGAGTTTTACTAGTTGAGGTACTGTTCTGGTTTCTTTTTCAGGCTTACTTTATGGAAGCCTGCCACAAGTGAGTGCAATTTAGATGCCATAGTAACACACTGTTTCCTCCAAGTATTCAGGTGTTTAAGCTGTGCATTTTTTAAGGATAAGCAAGAAAATAATATTGTATTAGTCTAAAATTCATACAGAAAAAAAGGCTGGTGACATAGGTTTCAGAGGAGATGAGATTGATGTGTCTGCATAGGCAGTCCGTAACTTTACGGTAAACCCAAGAGTGTTGGTCACATAAAGGTCAATAGTTCAGGTTATGTCAGCCACATTGTGTATAGTATGTTCTTTGCATAATCACATGCACAGACAAGTTCATTGGGGGCAACTAAACAAGTACAACACAGAAAGGGACACCCACACTTTGCAGCCTAGCAAATACCTTTTGTGGTTATGTAATGTAATATATATGTTAAATCACGCTAACAGTATATTTGGCTTGAGATCACATCTTGATCAACATTGCAAGTTAGCCGCTTGCTGTATAGTCTCACCTGAAGGGCTGCAGATAATTGACAAAGTGGTATTACTTATCTTCAACATTAGTGAGTTTTCAGGATCACAATATGATTATGTGAAAGGAGATCCAATCATGTTCATTTCAAATCCATTAACTGGCAGCAGGGCCTTTACTCAGGATGAATGATTAAGTAAATATGATTGCAAAATTGGGGGCCAATTTATTATTGACATCTGTACTTATGGATGATTGCGCATTTCATCTGTGCAATGATCTAGGTCAATACTGCCTAAAAGAAAGAAAACGAGCATTTCACCTTCAAGCCTAAAAGAGTATTGACCATCTCTTTCCATGTATTGACCAGATGTTACATTCGGGAACCAATAATAGTTGGTGAGGTTTGTTATTAACATGGTGAGACAAGCTTCAAAGAGAAATCCTCAACAGAGAAATGGCATGCATGACTGTATGAGATAATTTCCTTCTCCTGTATATGGCATTACTATAACAATGGACAACCTCTAGTGCAGATATAGTCAGTCACGCAGTCAGTAACAGTCAAGAAGTTAGCGGTCATATCATGTACACCGTGATTATATAATGGTGCTGTATATACTAGTGGATTAAGCTGTTGCCATTCCCCTAGGTTTCCCAAGGGGACGCTACTGAGAAGCTGGCTCACCAAGTCCCGGCCCAGACTGCTGCTGCTCATCGCGGGGTTGAAAAGGCCTCAGGTGACCCTCATGCGGAGGAAAAGGATGAAGCGCACGAAAGTAGCAAAGGCCACGTAAGCGGTAAATATGGCTAGTGTTGGATGTAAGAATAAACTCCCTCCCCTCCCATCAAAACGGATTATTCTTAATAATTATACCCATCACAAAAGATACCCAAACCCAACAGTTGAGGTTGAGGAAATTAGAGTGTGTTGTGTGCAGTCTTCTGACACTTAATAGAAACTGTTAATACTAATCATAAATTAATTTCTAAAGGGGTACACAATAACACTTGATTTAAAGCTGACAGTGAAAATTCTTTATAACTTGATATAAGCATGTAGGAGCCATTGAGATGTGTTATTATAAGGCTTGCAATGTCTATTTATGTATCAGATCTTCAAGTGACAACATTTTGTCAGGATCATTACTAGATTATATAAGACATAAGGAGGCCAAACATGCTTCTGAGAAGTTTTGCATAATGTGTTATACCTGTTGATGTATAGTGTGACTAGATCAAATATTTTTAACTGTACACAAAGTAGTTCATATTCGGCTTAATAATTAGAGTTATGTGATGCCTACGTGTCGGGTTTCACAGCCAGTCAAGAAAAGAGAAAGAACTCGAGCAATTGCGCACAACACACTTTCCTGTCCTTGAAATTCTGTAGAATGGTTACACAGCAGAGGTTCCAATCTTACTCCAACGACAGACCACTGTTTACTGATACTAATATGCCACTCGCTCAGTCTACTGGTGTACCACAGGGGTCAGTCTTGGGGCCAACCCTGTTTTCTATTTATCAGATCATGCATCGGCCACTTGGACACTGACAAACTGGTCCAAGCTATCATTTTATCTAGGCTGGACTACTGTAAAGTTATCCTCACTGGCTCTCATGATGAAACCATCAACAAACTAAGGTCAGTCCAGAATGCAGCAGCTCATGTCAATTAACAAATGGCACTCAACATGACCATAGGCTATGTTCGGAATGGGGAACTACATGCTAAATACTTGCATACTACATGAGCATGCACATTGTACTAAACATACTACATACGGTAATAAATATGGGGAGGTAGTCCGTGCGGGATTGCAAATGCTAATGTTAGTCCAACACCTAGTTGCTGTTGTTCTAAAATCACTAGATTATTATTTTGAATATTGTGATTTTACCTTAGAGTTACCTGGAGTTAGTACCTTGCTAGTAGGCTAACAAATCAGAATACTATCGCATCAGTCATTAAGGATAAGTGTTGGCTGCTAATTATGTCAATCAGATTTGAGACAAATAGGGACATATCTTTGGTGTTAGCCACAATCCCTTCCTCCAGTAATGCCTTCTGGGATAGAAATGGACACTCCTGTGATAGTGTACAGTGATCTCATACAATAAATAGCCACTTTGATTTAGCCATAACATGAAAAAAAAAAAGGTTTTGCTCCATTGTACCCCATTCAGTTTTCCAGTCGTTTGATGTGTCTCCCAGAGGCAAGTTTTACAGCATACAATGGGGATAGACAGATACATGGCTAAATCTAAACATTGTTACAGTGTCATATTTACATTTGAGGCCCAGATGTCATAAACATTTTTACTTTACTTGTAAGCTCTTACAAAAACTTGAATTGGAGAATCTCCATTGATCCCCATATTCAGCTTGTACTCTTGATGTGTGCCCTCTGCTGCTCGAGTCTCTGGTACTATACTCATCTGTGCGACCTCCATGGTAGAAAATATATCTAATTTTGAAAGCTGCAATTCTTACATCATCAGATATTCCTTGCTGTTATTACATTTTGGGGCAAATGGTGTATGACATCCTGATCTGTCAACCATACTTAAATAAACATACTACCCTGCATTCTTCGTACACTGCAGCCAAACATACTATGTTGTAGGCATAGCGAGTATGTAATTCTGAATACAGCTATAGTCTCTAGGATAGGATAACACTACACTACAGCATAGTGAAGATAAGATGGGGTGCAGTAGTTAAGTAAATCAATTTGAAGGCTTCAAAAGGTCAGCCCCCCCCCTCAACCTACATGTCCGATTTTTGGTTGGCTATAAGATCTAATGTACAGGACCAATCAGATAGCCTCTTAAGAACTTAATTCCCACCAGCACAAACTCCACTGCTAGTGGCACACTAATGATCTGGTCTGTTGCCTCTGTAATCATCATTTCCCATTGGAAGCGGTCAGCATATTTCAACCTGGATATATTGTATAATTTACAATTGCCTAACTAACCAAATTGTGTCCTTTGTTTTTTCCATTTCCTTTTTGTATTATCTTGATACATTATGGTTACCGTATCTAAATTAATATTGAACTATATAGGCCTGTTATAGCAATTAGTCAGTTCATTTGTCAAAATACTAATTATGATCAAATTGAAAACACATGCTCTTTGTCTTACAGAACCTGCAATAGAATGCTGCACTTCAGTTGAGGCTTTGGCAAAGAGGATCTCCCCACCTGAGTTAGATATGAAAGACGAAGACATGGAAGAACTACGTTTTGAATCTTTGTCAAAGCAACGAACTAAAAGCCAAAGCAAACAGAAAAGGGGTTTAGCGTCTTTTGTGAAAACAAGGGACCTGCAACAGAGATCTAGACCCCCTGATTAATCGAGATCTTCTCCTACACGCCCATTTGTATATCTCTTCAAATACAAATTTGTTATGGTTCATTATAGTACAATGAGTGTGACTTGTACATTATTTACATCCAGTGGCATACATTTAGTTTAACAGAACTATTGCTGTGTTCTTAGGATAGATCTTTTCCAGTCAGAGAATGATTTGTTTCACATAAGCAAATTTGTGTTTGAGTGGGTGAATAAGAAAATAGTGCCTCTCCGTGGCTAGCAGGTGCAAATATCTAAACCACAGTAGGTACACACCATTAATGCAACTCCTGGCCAATGAAAGGGTCACCATTAATGCAACTCCTGGCCAATGAAAGGGTCACCATTAATGCAACTCCTGGCCAATGAAAGGGTCACCATTAATGCAACTCCTGGCCAATGAAAGGGTCACCATTAATGCAACTCCTGGCCAATGAAAGGGTCACCATTAATGCAACTCTGGGCCAATGAAAGGGTCACCATTAACAATCTGACCCATCCTTTTTCTTTACTCTACATAAACCATCCAAGTGACTTAAAAGGGAAAAAAAGAGGTTAAACCTTGAGGTAAACATTCAAAAATCTAATTGTATTTGTCACATACACATATTTAGAAGATGTATTGCGGGTGTAGCAAAATTCTTGTATTCCTTTACAAATAGGTGACAATTCAAGGCAACACTATTACACTCAATTCATAAAGCCTACTTTACAGTGCCATGGACAGGACATTAAAAACATTTTCTTATTGCCAAACATATTTTCTTACTACATTGCCTATTGTATTTAGGTGAATGACAAGCTTTCACAAATCAGGTCTCATAAAATAAACCGCTTAAAAGATCATATGCCCTGCTTATGACACTGCAATGTATTCTTTATTGGAAAGGTTTCAAGTAAAGCAAGTTCATATTTTGATAAAGTTTATTTTACCAACCCGAGTGATACTTTTTAAAATCAGATAATTAATGACATAAACATTACAATTACTTAACCTGGCTAGAAAAAAAAAGTTTGCACCATTTGAAAGTTATAGTTAACACAATTCACAATTTTATAGATTTGTTTGTCTTACTTTCTTACTTTTGTAATCATTTTCATTTTTGCTACCATGAGATGGAAAGCACAATGTCTCACCATACAAAAATATAAGTATAATTTTTGACAGTGATAGCAATCTTTGAATATTATAAATGATATTGTTAATTTTTCATGGTTACACTTTATACTAAGTTAGCCCATTTCACATGTAAATACATTAACTTTTGTTCCACAATCTTCACAAAGGACAAAATTGAAATAGTCAATTATAGCAGAGAATTACTAAACTCTAGTTCAAGCTCAACTTTGATTTGAACCATCCACATTGAAATTCCTCCAACAATGTGTCACTCAGTGGAACATCAGCTTTGTTACTCATGTGGTAACAAATTATGACTTCTTAAAACAATAAACTGACAACTTAGTAAAGTGTAACCCGGATACATTCTCATGGATTAATACAGTAGCTTTGTTTCCATGTGTATTTGTTCTGTAAAACTGTACTTACAAAATTCACCTTTTTTTTATTACTTTATTTTATGCAAATGATCTACTGGGTGGAAGGGAACTCTGCACCAATCAGTGTTACCCAAAACTTGGTCTAGGAGAACTGTTGAGTATACTGGTTTTCCATCAACCCATTATATTAGTTGTTTTTATTTGAACTGTTGATGGCTTGGCTGGGTCTATTGTTGCTCAAACGAGTCTCTGAAAGGATGGCTTGTAAAAGAAACCAGCATTCAAAACAGTTCAGGTTGGGGAAGCATTGGAAAAATAAACCACAGATTTGGAACATCCTGTTGAAATGCAAGACACAGTAAGAGACAACTTTGCAATTAATGGACAACATATGGCTAGAAACTCCGGTGAGAATAGAGAAACAAAACAGAACAGCAGCATTAGTGTCACTTTGAGAATATAGGAAAGTGATGTCCCAACTTTACTCCTGGAGGACCATGGATATAGTAGTTTTCATTTGAACAACTCATATGCATTTGTTGCTGCCATTAACACTACCAAGGTATGAAGCTTAAGCTCAATTCAGAAACTAGTGGTTACAAATATACAGCACTAACCTTACATTGACTGTTCAGATTGACTGTGCAAATTGTACCAATGTGGTCCACATACAATATTGTGCATTAATTAGGTTGTGTACCTGTTTGGTCCCTTGGACTAAATGACACCACTCATTAGTGCAGAGAAAAGGAAGAACTTAACACCCCAGTTTTTTGCAGAGCCAAAACCCTTGAGGAATACACGCTTGTGGTAACGTTGTGCATGCAGAAGAGAATAGCTTAGCCCCATACTTGATGGCACTTGGCTTGGGCGGCTTGGTTATTTTGCAGTGAGTTTCTGCTGAATGAGTTTATTTGAGAAGCTCTTGTTCAGAGACAGACGGTTTGAGGCAATCCAATGCTTGGTTGAAGTCGTCGGCAGAGACCAAAAGAGGGGTATCCTCTGTCCAGACCTGAGTGAAAGAGGGAGGGAAAGAAATGGAGGGGCAGGGGAAACAAAAAGGGGGAGAGAATATAGGAGAGTGAAAGAAATAAATAAGTCCCTATTGCACTTGTTACTGACGCTTGAGGTTGCCATAAGGCTCTAGGAACTGAGACGGTCATCTCTTAAAATACTATTAACTGTAGATATGATTGGTATTTAGAAAGAATGATATGAAAGAATGGTATTTTATTTATTACCCAGTACATTAATAATAATGGTTTAAGTTTTTATGGAATGAAAATTTTGCACTGTAGTAAAAACTTCTAAAAAATGACTGAATGGATCTTGTAATTTGTGCCCATGTGTTGCCAAAATAAGATACATTCATGTTTGTTTCTACATGATATGAGTGGGTTGTAGGGATAGAACAAATGCAAGAACGCAGGGGGAACAACGTTTCAGATTTTAAAAAACGTACATACACTAACGCAACATTAAACAAAACTATAAACACACATACAGTACAACAAAAACATTGTACATTGTACAAAACAGCTGGCCTAAAAACAATTACACTCTTCTATGATATATACATCAATCAAGTGTTTAAAACTCCACCAACGAAACTAGATCATCACATTTTCAAATGTTCATGACAGAATTCCAGGACCACGGAGCTAAGTAGCTAAAACTATTTCTACCATGTCCTGTTCTAATTTTTGGTACTGTTAGAAGCAAATCAGAATGGGACCATAATTGATATTTATTTACTGACCTGACCAAAAAAGAACAGAGATCAAATGGCATTTTGCCCAATATGGCCTTATAAATCAGTGTATACCAGTGTTTAAGCCTACGCAAGGTCAATGACGACCCGCCAACAGAGCTGTAGAGATCACAATGATGTGTTAGACGTTTCTGATATGTAATGAACCTGAGGGCTGCATGATACACTGAATCAAGTGCTCTCAGGGTAGTGGCTGAGGCCTGCATATATATAACATCACTAAAATCTAAAACCGACAGTAATGTACATCGTACCAGCTCCTTCCTGGCCTCAAAAGAAAAACAAGCCTTATGCCGGTAATAAAATTATATTTTCAGCTTGAGCTTCCTTATCAAGTTCTCCACATGCACAGTGAAGCTCAGCTTATCATCAACCCACACACACAAATATTTGTACACGTTAACTTGCTCTATAGTATGTCCAGCCAATGTAGCAATGACATGATTTGTAGCATGCCTAGCATTTGAAAATACCATGCATTTTGTTTTACCTGAATTTATAATCAGCTTAAAATCATACAGATTCTGTTGTATGATGTTAAATACTCTTTGGGCATTTTCAAAAGCTAAAGATAAACTACTACCACTTGAATAAAGTACAGTATCATCTGCATAAAAATTAACATCAGCTGTTTCAATAAGATCCCCAATGTTGTTAATATACAAAATGAACAAAAGTAGGCCCAAAATAGAACCTTGCGGAACACCTGAGCAAACCTCTATGGACTCAGATTTACAAACATCCTCCATTACACATTGTGTACGTTTTGATAGGTAATTTATAAACCAATCTAGAGCATGACCAGTAATTCCACAACATTTTAACCTTTTCACTAGCACAGCATGGTCCACAGTGTCAAAAGCCTTCGGCAAATCAATAAAAACAGACGCACAATGTAAGTTCTTATCAAGAGCACAGTGGATGTCATTTAAAGGCAATCATACATCACAAATCAAATCAAATCAAATCAAATCATATCAAATTTATTTATATAGCCCTTCGTACATCAGCTGATATCTCAAAGTGCTGTACAGAAACCCAGCCTAAAACCCCAAACAGCAAACAATGCAGGTGTAAAAGCACGGTGGCTAGGAAAAACTCCCTAGAAAGGCCAAAACCTAGGAAGAAACCTAGAGAGGAACCAGGCTATGTGGGGTGGCCAGTCCTCTTCTGGCTGTGCCGGGTAGAGATTATAACAGAACATGACCAAGATGTTCAAATGTTCATAAATGACCAGCATGGTCGAATAATAATAAGGCAGAACAGTTGAAACTGGAGCAGCAGCACAGTCAGGTGGACTGGGGACAGCAAGGAGTCATCATGTCAGGTAGTCCTGGGGCACGGTCCTAGGGCTCAGGTCCTCCGAGAGAGAGAGAAAGAAAGAGAGAATTAGAGAGAGCATATGTGGGGTGGCCAGTCCTCTTCTGGCTGTGCCGGGTGGAGATTATAACAGAACGTGGCCAAGATGTTCAAATGTTCATAAATGACCAGCATGGTTGAATAATAGTAAGGCAGAACAGTTGAAACTGGAGCAGCAGCATGGCCAGGTGGACTGGGGACAGCAAGGAGTCATCATGTCAGGTAGTCCTGGGACATGGTCCTAGGGCCCAGGCCAGTTGAAACTGGAGCAGCAGCATGGCCAGGTGGACTGGGGACAGCAAGGAGTCATCATGTCAGGTAGTCCTGGGGCATGGTCCTAGGGCTCAGGTCCTCCGAGAGAGAGAAAGAAAGAGAGAAGGAGAGAATTAGAGAACGCACACTTAGATTCACACAGGACACCGAATAGGACAGGAGAAGTACTCCAGATATAACAAACTGACCCTAGCCCCCCGACACATAAACTAATGCAGCATAAATACTGGAGGCTGAGACAGGAGGGGTCAGGAGACACTGAGATCACAGTTTTTCATGCTTTTTTTTACACCTTAAGGAGGATTTTTAACAGACATTTACAAGGAAAACGCTCACGTCTCCATTTGTGAGGGCCAAACGTACCATCAGTGACACGTGCAATCTTCCTCTTAATGGCAGACATCATGGCGTCGGAGCAGAGAGCATACATTTCCGCCCCTGTGAGCTGAGGAGGGCAGCGTTCCACTACATCCTGGAGACTGACGCTCAGGTCCACCTTGAACCTGAGCGCACAGAAATACACAGACACGCATAGCAATTCACATACAGCACAAATACCATATGTTTGAAACACATTTCTGCACTTTAAACATGATTCTGCAAGGATAACATTTTGGGGAAAAAACACCAGTAGTGTTACCAGCTTTTTGCTGTTCATGTTTGACAATAAATTATAATCAGGCATCACACACGTACTTTCTGACTATGGCCTTCAGAACTTGCAGCTGAGACTCTTCATCTTCATTGATCCCAACATACACCAATTTGTCAAACCTGAAAGTGCAGCAGATGAAACCATAAGGTCACAAACATGATGGAAAAGACTAAATAAAATGCTTTTAGAACAACAAAGTACAGCCATTGGGTGGCTTGTCCAAGATTTAAATGTTGACTTTTTCGTAAGGTACAGTTGAAGTCGGAAGGTTACATACACTTGGGTTGGAGTCATTAAAACTTGTTTTTCAACCACTCCACAAATTTCTAGTTAACAAGCTATAGTTTTGGCAAGTCGGTTAGGAAATCTACTTTGTGCATGACACAAGTAATTTTTACAACAATTGTTTACAGACAGATTATTTCACTGTATCACAATTCCAGTGGGTCAGAAGTTTACATACACTAAGTTGACTGTGCCTTTAAACAGCATGGAAAATTCCAGAAAATTATGTCATGGCTTTAGAAGCTTCTGATAGGCTAATTGACATAATTTGAGTCAATTGGAGGTGTACCTGTGGATGTATTTCAAGGCCTACCTTCAAACTCACTGCCTCTTTGCTTGACATCATGGAAAAATACAAATAAATCAGTCAAAACCTCAGAAAAAAATTGTAGACCTCCACAAGTCTGGTTCATCCTTGGGAGCAATTTCCAAACGCCTGAAGGTACCACGTTCATCTGTACAAACAATAGTATGCACATTTAAACACCGTGGGATCACACAGCCGTCATATCGCTCAGGAAGGAGACACATTCTGTCTCCTAGAGATGAGCGTACTTTGGTGCGAAAGGTGCAAATCAATCCCAGAACAACAGCAAAGGACCTTGTGAAGATGCTGGAGGTAACAGGTACAAAAGTATCTATATTCACAGTAAAACGAGTCCTATAGCGGCATAACCTGAAAGGCAGCTCAGCAAGGAAGAAGCCACTGCTCCAAAACCTCCATTAAAAAACCAGACTACGGTTTGCAACTGCATATGAGGACAAAGATTGTACTTTTTGGAGAAATGTCCTCTGGTCTGATGAAACAAAAATAGAACTGTTTGACCATAATGGCCATTGTTATGTTTGGAGGAAAAAGGGGGATGCTTGCAAACCGAAGAACACCATCCCAACTGTGAAGAACGGGTTGACAGCATCATGTTGTGGGGATGCTTTGCTGCAGGAGGGCCTGGTGCAATTCACAAAATAGATGGCATCATGAGGTAAGAAAATTATGTGGATATATTGAAGCTACATCTCAAGACATCAGTCAGTTGTCAGTCAAGTTAAAGCTTGGTCGCAAATGGGTCTTCCAAATGGACAATGACCCCAAGGATACTTCCAAAGTTGTGACAAAATGGCTTAAGGACAACAAAGTCAAGGTATTAGAGTGGCCATCACAAAGCCCTGACCTCAAGCCTATAGAACATTTGTGGGCAGAACTGGAAAAGCGTGTGCGAGCAAGGAGGCCTAAAAACCTGACTCAGTTACATCAGCTCTGTCAGGAGGAATGGGACAAAATTCACCCAACTTATTGTGGGAAGCTTGTGGAAGGCTACCCGAATCTTTTGACCCAAGTTAAATGATTTAAAGGCAATGCTACCAAATGCTAATTGAGTGTATGTAAACTTCTGACCCACTGGGAATGTGATGAAAGAAATTAAAGCTGAAATAAATCCTTCTCTCTACTGACATTTCACATTCTTTAAATAAAGTGGTGATCCTAACTTACCTAAGACATGGCATTTTTACTAGGAATAAATATCAGGAATTGTGAAAACTGAGTTTAAATGTATTTGGCTATGTTGTATGTATAAACTTCCGACTTCAACTGTATGTGAGAATGCTATTTATTGACTACAGCTCAGCGTTCAACACCATAGCACCCTCCAAAGCTCATCAACAAGCTAAGGGACTTAACTTCTTATGGCTGCCATCCCGTTAACGGGCTAATTGTCATCAACAACCGCTAAATTGCATAGCGCCACATTCAAATAATATTACTAAAAATATTTATATTCATGCAATCACAAGTGCAATATAGCAAAACACAGCTTAGCCTTTTGTTAATCCACCTGTCGTGTCAGATTTTGAAAATATGCTTTACAGCGAAAGCAATTCAAAGCGTTTGTGTAAGTTGATCGATCGCTCGACAAAACATTATGTACACCTAGCATCAAGTAGCTTGGTCACGAAAACCAGAAAAGCAATCAAATTAATTGTTTACTGATCTTTGGATGTTTTCACTCACGAGACTCCCAGTTACACAATAAATGTTCCTTTTGTTCCATAAAGATGATTTTTATATCCAAAATACCTCTGTTTGTTTGGCGCGTTATGTTCAGAAATCCACAGGAAAGAGCTATCACGACAACGCAGACAAATTCCAAATAGTATCCGTAATGTCCACAGAAACATGTCAAACGTTTTTTATAATCAATCCTCAGGTTGTTTTTAAAATATATAATCAATAATATATCAACCGCAACTATCTTTTTCAGTCGGAAAGGGAAAGGCAATGGCTGCACAAACGCATACACAACTCTACTGGTACCTGGCCAATGACGCAATGTTATCCTTCTCACTCATTTTTCAAAATAAAAGCCTGAAACTATGTCTAACGACTGTTGACACCCTGAGGAAGCAATAGGAAAAGCAACCTGGTTGATATCGCTTTAAAAGGAGCAAAGGCAGGCTATGGAACATGGAGTTTTCAAAATATATGCCTTCCTGGTTTGATTTTCCTCAGGGTTTCGCCTGCTATATCAGTTCTGTTATACTCACAGACAATATTTTGACAGTTTTGGAAACTTTAGAGTGTTTTTTATCCAATACTAATAATAATATGTACATATTAGCAACTGAGACTGAGGAGCAGGCCGTTTAGTTTGGGCAACTTATTCATCCAAGCTACTCAATACTGCCCCCCAGCCATAAGAAGTTAACACCTCCTTCTGCAACTGGATCCTGGACTTCCTTATGGGCCGCCCACAGGTGGTAAGGGTAGGTAACAACACATCCGCCACGCTGTTTCTCAACACAGGGGCCCCTCAGGGGTGCGTGCTCAGTCCCCTCCTGTTCACTCATTACTGCACGGCCAGGCACGACTCCAACACCATCATTAAATTTGCCAATGACACAACAGCGGTAGTCCTGATCACCGACAATGACAAGACAGCCTACAGGGAGGAGGTCAGAGACCAAGCTGTGTGGTGCCAGGACAACAACCTCTCCCTCAACGTGATCAAGACAAAGGAGATGATTGTGGACTACAGGAAAAGGAGGACCTAGCACGCCCCCATTCTCATCGACGGGGCTGCAGTGGAGCAGGTTGAGAGCTTCAAGTTCCTTGGTGTCCACATCACCAACAAACTAACATGGTCCAAGCACACCAAGACAGTCGTGAAGAGGGCACGACAAAACCTATTCCCCCTCAGGTGTCGGAATAGATTTGGCATGGGTCCTCAGATCCTCAAATGGTTGCATCACTGCCTGGTATGGCAACTGCTTGGCCTCCGACCGCAAGGCACTACAGTGGGTAGTGCGAAAAGCCCAGTACATCACTGGGGCCAAGCTTCCTGCCATCCAGGACCTTTATACCAGGCGGTGTCAGAGGAAGGCCCTAAAAATTGTCAAAGACTCCAGCCACCCTAGTCATAGACTGTTCTCTCTGCTACCGCACGGCAAGCGGTAACGGAGCGCCAAGTCTAGGTCCAAGCTTCTAAACAGCTTCTACCCCCAATCCATAAGACTCCTGAATATCTAATCAAAGGGCTACCCAGACTATTTGCATTCCCCCCCCCTCTTTTACACTGCTGCTACTCTCTGATGTTATCGTCTCTATATAGTAATTTTAATAACTCTACCTACATGTACAAATTACCTCAATTACCTCGACTAAAACTGTGCCCCCCGCTCATTGACTTTGCACCAGTAACCCTAATTGTATATAGTCTCGCTATTGTTATTTTACTGCTGCTCTTTAATTACTTGTTACTTTTATTTTTTATTCTTATGTGTATTTTTTTTTATTTTAAACGGCATTGTTGGTTAGGGGCTCGGAAGTAAGCATTTCACAGTAAGGTCTACAACTGATGTATTCAAATCAAATCAAATTTTATTGGTCACATACACATGGTTAGCAGATGTTAATGTGAGTGTAGCGAAATGCTTGTGCCTCTAGTTCCAACCATACAGTAATATCTAACTAGTAATCTAACAATTTCACAACAACTAACTTATACACACAAGTGTAAAGGAATGAATAGGAATATGCACATATAAATATATGGATGAGCGATGGCCGAACGGCATAGGCAAGATACAGTAGATGGTGTAGAGTACAGTATATACATATGAGAAGAGTAATGTAGGGTATGTAAACATTATATAAAGTGGCATTGTTTAAAGTGACTAGTGATACATTTATTACATCAAATTTTTTATTATTATTATTATTATTATTATTATGTTTAACAGACAGATGGCCTTGAGATAGAAGCTGTTTTTCAGTCTCTTGGTCCCAGCTTTGATGCACCTGTACTGACCTCGCCTTCTGGAAGATAGCGGTGTGAACAGGCAGTGGCTCGGGTGGTTGTTGTCCTTGATGATCTTTTTGGCCTTCCTGTGACATTGGATGGTGTAGGTGTCCTGGAGGGCAGGTAGTTTGCCCCCGGTGATGCGTTGTGCAGACCTCACTACCCTCTGGAGAGCCTTGCGGTTGTGGGCAGAGCAGTTGCCATACCAGGCGGTGATACAGCCCGACAGGATGCTCTCGATTGTGCACCTGTAAAAGTGTGAGTGTTTTTGGTGACAAGCCAAATTTCATCAGCCTCCTGAGGTTGAAGAGGCGCTGTTGCGCCTTCTTCACCACCCTGTCTGTGTGCGTGGACCATTTTTGTTTGTCCGTGATGTGTACGCCGAGGAACTCAAACTTTCCACCTTCTCTTCTACTGTCCCATCGATGTGGATAGGGGGGTGCTCCCTCTGCTGTTTACTGAAGTCCACGATCATCTCCTTTGTTTTTTTGACGTTGAGTGTGAGGTTATTTTCCTGACACCACACTCCGAGGGCCCTCATCTCCTCCCTGTAGGCCATCTCATCGTTGTTGGTAATCAAGCCTACCACAGTAGTGTCGTCTGCAAACTTGATGAATGAGTTGGAGGCGTGCATGGCCACGCATTCATGGGTGAACAGGGAGTACAGGAGAGGGCTGAGAACACACCCTTGTGGGGCCCCAGTGTTGAGGATCAGAGGGTTGGAGATGTTGTTCCCTACCCTCACCACCTTGGGGCGGCCTGTCAGAAAGTCCAGGACCCAGTTGCACAGGTTGGGGTCGAGACCCAGTGTCTAGAGCTTCATGATGAGTTTGGAGGGTGCTATGGTGTTAAATGCTGAGCCGTAGTCAATGAACAGCATTCTTACATAGGTATTCCTCTTGTCCAGATGGGTTAGGGCAGTGTGCAGTGTGATTGCATTTGCGTTATCTGTGGACCTATTGGGGCGGTAAGCAAATTGGAGTGGGTCTAGGGTGTCAGGTAGGGTGGAGGTTATATGGTCCTTGACTAGTCTCTCAAAGCACTTCATGATGAAGGAAGTGAGTGGCGACAGTCGTTTAGCTCAGTTACCTTAGCTTTCTTGGGAACAGGAACAATGGTGGCCCGCTTGAAGCATGTGGGAATAGCAGACTGGGATAGGGATTGATTAAATATGTCCGTAAAAACACCAGCCAGCTGGTCTGCGCATGCTCTGTGGACTCGGCTAGGGATGACGTCTGGACCTCTGCCTTGCGAGGGTTAACACGTTTAAATGTTTTACTCACGATGGCTGCGGTGACGAAGAGACTTCAGGTTTTGGTAGCGGGCCGTGACGGTGGCACTGTCCTCAAAGCAAGCAAAAAAGTTGTTTAGTTTGTCTGGGAGCAAGACATCGATGTCCGCAACGGGGCTGGTTTTCTTTTTGTTGTCCGTGATTGACTGTAGACCCTGCCACATACCTCTCGTGTCTGAGCCGTTGAATTGCGACTCTACTTTGTCTCTATACTGACGCTTAGCTTGTTTGATTGCCTTGTGGCGGGAATAGCTACACTGTTTGTATTTGGTCATGTTTCTGGTCGCCTTGACCTGATTAAAAGCAGTGGTTCGCGCTTTCAGTTTTGCGCGAATGCTGCAACTAATCCACAGTTTCTGGTTGGGGAAGGTTTTAATTGTCGCCGTGGGTACAACATCACCGATGCACTTGCTAATAAACTCGCTCACTGAATCAGCATATACATCAATGTTGTTGTTCGACGCTATCCGGAACATATCCCAGTCCACGGGATCGAAGCAATCTTGAAGCGTGGAATCAGATTGATCGGACCAACGTTGAACAGACCTGAGCACAGGCGTTTCCTGTTTTAGTTTCTGTCTATGGGCTGGGAGCAACAAAATGGAGTCATGGTCAGATTTGCCAAAAGGAAGGCGAGGGAGGGCTTTGTATGCGTAGGCGGAAGTTAGAGTAACAATGATCCAGAATTTTGCCAGCATTCAATATGCTGATCAAATTTAGGGAGCCTTGTTTCAGCAGATTAGCCTTGTTAAAATTGCCCAGCTACAATAAATGCAGCCTTAGAATATGTGGTTTCCAGTTTACATATGAAGTTCTTTCAGGGCCGTTGAGGTGTCTGCTTGGGGGGGATGTACACGACTGTGATTACAATCAAAGACAATTCTCTTGGCAGATAATGCAGTCGGCATTTGATTGTAAGGAATTTCACTAGCCAGGCAGCTAACAGGCAAGAAAGCTAGGGGTAAACAAACAATGAGGTAAGTATAATCAGACAGCATTACTGTCAGTATTGGAATGTCGGGTAACAAATTAGTGGCAGAATAAGTATAATTTGTTGCTGTGACAGCCAAATATGTTAATAACGACATGTGAGGCTGCTGAAAACGTTTATTGAAACTACATAAAATGGTCAGTAGTTTGCTTAGGATGACGCCAAAGTTATGCTAATTACAGTGGAGTAGCGGGAGTACCCTATGGCTGTCCCATCCTCGGGAGCTTGGTTACGTTAAAAACATCTTAAGGATCTGACCCTTTTTTTTAAATTTTCGCCCAAAATGACATACCCAAATCTAACAGCCTGTAGCTCACGTATTGAAGGAAGGATATGCATATTCTTGATACCATTTGAAAGGAAACACTTTGAAGTTTGTGGAAATGTGAAATTAATGTAGGAGAATATAACACAATAGATCTGGTAAAAGAAAATACAATTTTTAAAAAACCATCATCTTTGAAATGCAACAGAAATGTCATAATGTATTATTCCAGCCCGGGTGCAATTTAGATGTTGGCCACTAGATAGCAGCAGTGTATGTGCAATGCTTTAGACTGATCCAATGAACCATTGTATTTCTGTAAAAATGTTTGTATCAAGACTGCCCAAATGTGCCTAATTGATTTAGTAATAACTTTAAGTTATGTGCACAATAACTGTGCACTCTCCTCAAACAATGTAATAGCTACTGTAAATTGGAAAGTGCAGTTAGATTAACAAGAATTTAAGCTTTCTGCTAATATCAGATATGTCTATGTCCTGGGAAATGTTCTTGTTACTTACAACCTCATGCTAATCACATTAGCCTACGTTAGCTCAACCGTCCCGTGGGGGGGACCCACCAATCCTGAATTAAACCATGCCAGGCCTCGCTGTTTGTATCTATCAAATCAGATTTCCTCCCTCTTGCAAAGTTTGCGTCATCACCCCCTTCATTTGAGGAAGACGACTAATTTAATATTTTATTAATCAAATGTGTAAAAAATGTTAAATGTTAAAATATATCATATTGACATAATTGATTTTCAACTTCACGCAATGTGACACTTTTGTGTGACTTAATAATAGCACACCAAAGCACACCAAGACAGCATTAACGACAAGTAATAAAATAAAGACGGCACTTCTAAAAGCGTATTTGTGTCACCATAGCCTGCTGATTTTGCAAGACAACTTTTCTTTCCTTTTGATTACGACCCAAATGAAAATGTGGCACTTACTCTCCCATGGATTGATGTTTCAGCATTGTCTCAACGAAGAATTCGGCGTTCGTCTTGCAATGTGCTACATGCACGTGCAGTTACAAGCCTGCTAGAGTTAGCGGGAGGTGGACGAGCAATATCCATCATCATAGTATGGATGAAGCCTGAGCTGGAATGTGAAGCTAACTGAATGTGCATCTTCAGAAAACCCTCAGTAGATCCAGCTTGCGTTGTAGGATACCCTCTGGTCAACAAGATACAATATTGCCAACTCTCCAGTATCTTTGGTTTATTAGCTAACCCAACATTATTTCCCTAGTTCATTCATTCTCGCAAATCCTTTATTCCGGTATTCAGATTTTCATTGATGTAAATAATCCCATGAACTCTCTCTGCTCTCACTTGGTACATTTACATTCGCTCAGATTAATAGTTTGATTAATACGTTTACATGCTTTGCCAGAAGAATGATTTCCCTAATAATCCTGTTTACTTGGACACTTAAAATCAGGCTACTTGATGGGACTTTGATAAATGCAGAAAAATAGCCAATCAAAATAACCACAGTGACCATGTTATTTTTGGGAAGCATGTTGATTTTGAGTTCAGACACATTTTGTATGTGAAAACTATTTATAAGATGTATACTTTCAGTTTTTCCGAACTCACTAGGAGAACTCAAAAAGTGGGGCAGGGAGAAAGGGAGGCCTCCCTTCTACTTGATATCTCTCAGGTCTCATAGTTTCAGCTTTCAGTGCATATATAACAGAATTTAAAAAGGCAACTCCAAGAGACCATTAGTCTCAGCACAGTATTACACTGCAATGCATTGCAATTAAACATATTCCTATGTACGTAACTTGTATTATTTTCAATCTATTGCTTCTTGTTGGAATGGATCAAAAATTAATTTAATACTATTCAAATGTGGGTTATGTACTTGCTCAAGAATATTCTGATATGGAAAAGAATGTCAACATTTTTCACACCTGGCCTTTACGATTGGAGACAGACAATTAGAGAAGCTGCCTGTCCCTAAACTAGGGAGAGACTGGACTTACTGCTGTGAGGAAACGTGTGTGTCTGTGTGAAATGTACCATTTGATCTTGTGTATGGTATTCAACGACATGTCGTTTTTGTACACGTCTGTACTGTAACTTTACCCTTTCAAAATAAAATGTCCTAATTGTGGAAACACTTTAAAAAAACGTGTCTCTGAGTCAATTCACCCTGATAAGGAACCTTTCAGACCTACTAGGTTGCCCAGGATGGTTCAGTTCCAGTCCTAGAGGGCCGAAACCTTTTCTTCTACCTGGTACTTTATTGCACTCACCTGGTGTCACCTGGTGAATAAAGTCCCTGATTAGAAGGAGAGGATGAAAACAATAAGTAGTCCTTTCTAGGGGCGATGGTTAGATCTGGCAAACAGTGTAGAAATGAAACCGGAGATAGTCATTCCACATGACCATTATTTAACTTTATCTCAGTGCCCTGCAACTGTAGGTTTCATTTGCCCAATACAAACACAAAACATGGGTTCCAATGATCCACCAATCATGTCATTGTCAGAACATTAAAAAGGTAGGTATCTATCACTCAAAGTTAACGCTATTTTTCTCATGCGTAAAAAAACAAACAAAAAACAGGCCAACATTGTTCAACAGAAGAGGAAAGACAAAATATACAGGTTGTTTTCGCAAGGTAAAAAATAAAAATGTATTTTTCAAGAAATTATCATATTATATACACTTTTGAACATAAATATAATCAAACACCCCAAAAATGAAATGATATAAAGCATGCCCATTGTCACACACTAACAAGGAGGCCAGCAATATTACTTCTGCGTTCTCTTAATATTGGCAGTAATCTACCCCATAATCCAACCTTTTAACACATCTGACCAGAGTTGGGAATGATTTTGGCCTTTGCATCCTATCAGAATTGGTTATCGCGTCAGACCATTAGAAGATTGAGAGTGTCGTACATTTCCTTAACATTAGTCAACTTATCAAAAGTGTTTGTGATATCTATACCATGCAATATAAAGTGAGCAGAATATTGTCGGTGATAACTTAGTATATCGGTGTGAGAAGCTTGTGAGTTGAGAAAGATTACAACTTGGCTTGCAAAGGGATCATGATGACCGACTTTGTTCAAATTAATTTCTTGCATGTAGGATGCTGAATCCACAAACCTCAGAAACAAAAGGAAAATGTATCCAATGCACCAGTGGATAGCGTACACATAGCACCATGGTAGCATCGCTCCTCGTGACATTGACTATTTAACTGGAAGCTCATGAAGATGGTTCCGTATGGTTCCTCTTGTAAAAGTTGTTGTCATGGTCTAGTTAGTAGAGGTACAGTGGGACAAAAAAGTATTTAGTCAGCCACCAATTGTGCAAGTTCTCCCACTTAAAAAGACGAGGCCTGTAATTTTCATCATAGGTACACTTCAACTATGACAGACAAAATGAGAAAAAAAATCCAGAAAATCACATTGTAGGATTTTTAATGAATTTATTTGCAAATTATGGTGGAAAATAAGTATTTGGTCACCTACAAACAAGCAAGATTTCTGGCTCTCACAGACCTGTAACTTCTTCTTTAAGAGGCTCCTCTGTCCTCCACTCGTTACCTGTATTAATGGCACCTGTTTGTTCTTGTTATCAGTATAAAAGACACCTGTCCACAAACTCAAACAGTCACACTCCAAACTCCACAATGGCCAAGACCAAAGAGCTGTCAAAGGACACCAGAAACAAAATTGTAGACCTGCACCAGGCTGGGAAGACTGAATCTGCAATAGGTAAGCATCTTGGTTTGAAGAAATCAACTGTGTGAGCAATTGTTAGGAAATGGAAGACATACAAGACCACTGATAATCTCCCTCGATCTGGGGCTTCACGCAAGATCTCACCCCGTGGGGTCAAAATGATCACAAGAACGGTGAGCAAAAATCCCAGAACCACACGGGGGGACATGCAGAGAGCTGGGACCAAAGTAACAAAGCCTACCATCAGTAACACACTACGCCGCCAGGGACCCAAATCCTGCAGTGCCAGACATGTCCCCCTGCTTAAGCCAGTACATGTCCAGTCCCTTCTGAAGTTTGCTAGAGAGAATTTGGATGATCCAGAATAAGATTGGGAGAATGTCATATGGTCAGATGAAACCAAAATATAACTTTTTGGTAAAAACTCAACTCGTCGTGTTTGGAGGACAAAGAATGCTGAGTTGCATCAAAAGAACACCATACCTACTGTGAAGCATGGGGGTGGAAACATCATGCTTTGGGGCTGTTTTTAGGTTTGAAACTGGTAATGGACCTATCCGTGTTTATAACACGTTTCCTAGCTTCAGTTGTTAAACTGTAAACAGGAGATTATATGGGACAGTAGGTGACACTTGAAGGTTCTAGTTTTATATCATGTTTGCCTGACTAGTAGAGAACAATAACTCATCGAAGGCTAACGTTTAACTGAATATACTGTTTTAATGTTATTTACGAACGCTCCGAGACTGAGATGTCGCAGTGGTCGCTGCTCTCCTTTGCGGTTTGACCTCTGGAAGACATGATGTTAAAGTGGGAAGTCTCGGAGATGTGGACAAAGGTGAGCTCACGACTGATCCGTGTAAAGGAAAGAATGAATGGGGCCATGTATCGTGAGATTTTGAGTGAAAACCTCCTTCCATCAGCAAGGGCATTGAAGATGAAACGTGGCTGGGTCTTTCAGCATAACAATGATCCCAAACACACCGCCCGGGCAACGAAGGCTGCTCTAGAGGAGATCTGCATGGAGGAATGGGCCAAAATACCAGCAACAGTGTGTGAAAACCTTGTGAAGACTTACAGAAAACGTTTGACCTCTGTCATTGTCAACAACGGGTATTTAATAACAAAGTATTGAGATAAACTTTTGTTATTGACCAAATACTTATTTTCCACCATAATTTGCAAATAAATTCATAAAAAATCCTACAATGTGATTTTCTGGATTTTTTCCCCCTCATTTTGTCTGTCATAGTTGAAGTGTACCTATGATGAAAATTACAGGCCTCTCATCTTTTTAAGTGGGAGAACTTGCACAATTGGTGGCTGACTAAATACTTTTTTGCCCCACTATACATGGTTTGGATCAAAGTAGGTAAAAAAAGATGGGAAACCGCGTCAGTCTTAATTTGGGTCCGGGCTGGAGCTTTTTGAAGCATTGAGTCTTTCTAAGGACAACAGAGAAGCATATGCGTTTCTTCCCAGTGAATCTGTTTACTATCTCGTGGCAGCCATCTTGTCACCTGTGCTTTGTTTCGCTTTGGCAGGGCCCGTGGATTTGGCTCGGATTCTGGCAGGCATAGCGGTGGACACCTGGGTAAAGGTGTCCTGTGAGTTGGCCCGTTTTATGCTGGTAGTAGTAGTAGTAGTATTAGCCCTGGGCTGGAGGGGAGGGGCAGTTGTGGGCCGGACAGAGAGGGACTGTCTAGTTGAATGGAGACGCTGGGGGGAGGGGCTGTCTGACCTGCAGTGGGAGGTGCTTAAGCTGCGTTGGGTCACGAAAACGCAGCGCATGGGCATTCGGGGGCTGCCGCAGGGCTGGGCGGGGACAGGACAGGGCCTTGGACAGGAGGACGAAGAGGAGCCGGTCTGCAGAGGTTTAGACCGCCTCTGGGTTGGGAGAGTGCTTAGTCCTATTTTCTGAACTTGGAGCCTGAAATGAGAATAGGTGGAATAAGAGTTAATCCTTCCCCTCGGAAACCTTTGATAAGTCATCATTTTCAAGTGTTTTCACAAAAATCATAAAACTTTACAGTAACATGACACTTTTCAACTAATCAAATTAAGCTTAGGTCATAAACAAGATAAATCAGACCATCTTTGACAGAAATGGCAATGGCTAAACTCTTGATGTTTGGCACCGCAAAGAAGAGTTCTCATAAATTATAGTAAAACAATCAAGGGTCTTTTCGTTTAATATTGTAACCAATGAGCCATACAATGTTAGAATGTTATGTTTGCAAACATGTTTGCATGTTGTGAAGACTACCTACCCATTACCAAAGGTGGATGCATCTCTACAAATGCCCGATCCTGGCAGAGCGAGAGGAGAGGACACGGCGGCCAGCAGCCACCCTGAGGGCCTCTTGATGGGGGTGACAGGCCTGGGAATCCTGCTGTGCCAGTCCGTCTGGCCCTGGTCCCCTCCAGCCCCTGCCCTGGCCTTCAGACAGGACCTCCTCCTGGCCAGAGACTCGTCCGAGACATGGGTGTCTTCCTCCGAGCCGGTAGTGGAGAGCGTCTCGGAGGCCCTCCCGTCGCCGGAGGACAGCGAGGAGGATGTCCCCGAGGGCAGCCTCATGCAGCGGCCCTGCTGCTTCTGCACCACCAGGCGTGCCAGGTCCAGTTTCCGGGCTCTCTTCTGTAGTTGTGCCCGGGCAGAGAGCGAGGCTGAACGCTCCGAGCCTGTGCCCTCTTCAGACAGTAGAACCGGGATGTGGCTTTTTATCCTCCGCCTGAGGGTGGTATGTGGTAGTTCAGTGTTGGCAATACCTTCGGTAGACAATGGCCCCTTGTTGGAATCTACAGAGAGAGTTTTGTGTTCCAGAATGGGCGACATGGCTTCCGGGACAGGCTCCAACGACTTGACGAAGACCAGCGGTGGGCGGTCGTCCGGTTTGGTGCGCGTGACACCATTCTCCAGGGTCACGTCTGGGATAGAATGGGCTTGGGGCTCTCTGGAAGGACTCTGGGATTCCTCACCCTTTTCGACATGTCTGGTCTGTTCACGGGTGTCTCCTTCCCATGGTGAGGCCTCCTGGGTAACGACTGAGATGTCGCAGTGGTCGCTGCTCTCCTTTGCGGTTTGACCTCTGGAAGACATGATGTTAAAGTGGGAAGTCTCGGAGATGTGGACAAAGGTGAGCTCAACTTTGGTGAAGGGGGGAGATGCGGGGGCGATAGGGGTGGATGGCTTCAAGTCCGACCTCAGTGTGAAGGAGAGCTCTGGCTGGCTGCCCGCACCCACCAGAGGCATATCGTTCCTAGGGGTAGAGGCAGACGGTGTCCCGAAGTCAACCTCGAGCAGGACGTGTTCTCCCCCAGTGGATGGAGACTTCTGGGTATCCCCCGGCGAGAACAGAACCAGGGTCTTGGAGCCGTCCTCAAAGTCAGGGTCAGCATCTGCGGCTGAGGCGGGTTCCCGGGGGCCGGCCATGAGGGTGTCAGGGGCCCCATCCTGGCTCCGCTCTGTACTTTTTTGGCTGGCCTCGCTGTTCGACTCACTCTTGGACACATCATCGTCCCGCGGGCTCTGGGGCTCCTGGACCTCGTTCTCTGCCGACAGAGCTGCTGGGAAGGTTCGCCGCTGAGGAAGGGTGCCGGTCAGCATGACAGTGAGGAAGTCGGCCCTCTTGACCTGGAGCTGGGGAAGGATGTGGAAATACTCCTTCTCATCCATCTGGCCCTTGGTCCTGACGTCTGGACAGGGCTGATATAGGCCATTGTGCTCAGTCAGAGACATGATCATCTACAAAAGATGCAATTAAATAATTACTTTTACAAGAGGCATGCTGGAAATATGGTCAAGGCAAAAAATATAAAACCACAACTATTTTGGAAGATATGGCTCGTGTCACATGATGTAAATGGGGACAAAACTGTGAAAACACCCAAGATTGTGTAATGTGAACATATCTAAGATAAATTCATAAAAGAACGAAACGAGGGACAGCATGTTCCCCCCCCAAACAATTTAATGTTTTTTTTGGTTATTCACAGGCTTTTAAAGATTGTCTAGATTACATACATTTTTAGAAAAGGCACAAAAATGCTTTGAAGAGTTTTCCCTTTTAGATACACAGTCCAATATCTTGTAATTTTCAAGTGTTTCCCTTCATAAAGATTTGACACACAGTACTGTAGTATATACACACTAAAACCAACTATCTTGCATGCTACTACAGATGAACTGAGAACTCAGTAGTCAGACTGGTTAAAATTACATCTTTTCAACCAGTTTTAATGTTAAAAATACATAATTTCAACCAGTTTTGCCCATTGGGAATGGAATATTTATTGAGTTGTATGTACATACGTTTTGTTGATTTACAAAAGGTTTAAAATACATGCTTTTACCTGTAAATATTACAAGCAGACTGTGCAATTGTATTGTGATACAAAAAAATGCTTAGACATGTATATACAGTGTATAGTACATCTAAAAGACAGTCATGGATCACGCTTGACAAATACTACAGTTATAATCACTACTATTTCTTTCTTTGACAATTCTATCATACAGTACCTTCTACTATCTCATGAGCCCTTTATTGCCAGTATTTTCAAGAGCTGACAAACAGAGACAATGAATAAGCCAGTGTCTCCAAATGTGACGATGAATGCTCATTCATTAACAAAATTTTGACAGAAATCTGTCCATTTCTTTAGGTTGTGCATGTGAATTTACTGAAATGAAGATGAGTGTTTTTTGAGGGACACCAAATAAAATAAGCATACAGAAACTTAATAGATTATCCAAATTGGTCCTTGCAGCTTCATTGAACAAATTCATAACATCTATCTCCTCAAATGCAATCAATCACATAATGCACTATACCCTGTTTTTCTAAAAAAAATATGTATGGATATCCACTTTTCAAATCTGGTCAGATGAAAAACTATGTACTGTACAACTTCAAGTAATAGACCGAGGCATTTGTGTGCCTACATTAGAGCCCTGCACTGGCATACATTTTGTAAACCTAAACCCATTTTAAGCCCAAACGGTTGTTTCTGACAAATTTCAGGCCCTAACCAAACGCAAAATCAGAAATAACCTCCGTTAGTGTCCATTAGCTGCTCGTCTTTCTGTCACTCGCTCCCTGCGCTGCTGCATGCACTCTGAATGCCTGTCCATACGACTCCGTGCATGCGGCTCTGTGCATGTGCAAAGCCTCTGCTTGCTGTTCTGCACAATGACTAGCTACTTTTCGTCACTCTAAACCCAAGGAACACTATTTTCAGTAAAGTAATCTCTCCTGTAGACTCAAACAAATGTCTTGTCTTATATTTGACGAGGTTGAAGCACTTCTGACACCATGATATGTACTGCGCAGCAGAGCAGAAGCAAATGGCTCAGCTTCAAAATGTTAATGATCAATTTAGTGATACCCGTACCCTAGTTATTTTTTTCATTTCCTGCACTAATGTGTTATCATCTACACACTGTCAAGTTTCTTGTCTTAAAATGCCTCTATTTAAATTATAAAAATACAACTTTTCTTTGACAGAATAATTATTATCCTATTTGACTGTTCATTTTCGGCAGTTCTTATTTTCTCTGGGGGTCTGTACTCCCGATGTTGACTGTTTTTGTGCTTGCCAGTTAAGCTAGCAGTTCTCGGCTGTTAGCAGCCAACGGCTAGCAGTTGCTGACTGGCAACAAAGATGGATGACTGTCATAATTTTTTGAAGTCATTAATTGCTGAATTATTTAATGTAACGAATCAAATATGAAACCTTGTACACAATTCATGGTAACCGTAAACAATTCATTTAGACCCGACGTTCATTTGAAACACGCGTTTATTTGCTGAAATGTGTGCCGTTGCCCAGCTATTAAAAAGGGACAGGCGGCTATTTGAGACTGCGTTTAATTGAAGTTTTACGGTACATCTTCATTTTCAGTAAATGTTCCTTATGGAGATGCATAAAATATTCAAGTCATTCAACACCTAAGACTTATAGACTGAAAACACTCTTTCAAATTCTAGGCTATGGTTGACAAAAATTACTCTGCAACCAAGTCACGCTTTTATATTAACTCAACTTGAAAGCCTAAGGGTTAGGGGACTTTGAGCATACAGTATACTTTACATGTGCAGTGGCTTTGTGTAATGTTATATGTGATATTATGTTACACAGGTATCACATCTATGGCATTTTCAATCACTCTTAGTCCATGGCTAAAAGGGATTTCTGCCGCAGTAAACAGTTTACAATATTTCACAACAGACACTTTGCCCATGTCCTGTGGATTTCACAGCAGATCTCTCAACCTATACTGCCATCTAGGTTGGACACGCAGCCTTGTGGAACAAATCATTTTTCAGAATATAGGACAGGATATGCAGAACATATGGAAGAGGTGCTCATGTATCAGTGACGTGAACCGAATATGTTTAACTTGCAATCTGATAAATTAAAATAAGAAGGTGCGAATCACAGTCCCTCTTCGCTGCAACTTGAAATTCATTTTTGATCCGTGAGTATACTCCAAGTCAATATTCACATAATAAATAATAAGGAATTGCACGCCCACAAATTGAGGAAAACAAACATTCTTTCGTTCGTCGTTGATTTTTAGTTATACAGAAATAACAAAACATGCCGAAAAGCTGCTGTGTTGTTCAATGTACATGTAAACAGGTAAAAGAAATCCCAATTTATGGTTTGCATTGCTCCCACGTTGGGAAATAGAGCCTGCGAGAAGAGCCCTGTGGCTTCAGGCTATTTGGTGTGGGAGAGTGGGAAATGTGGGGAGCCGGTGTCCAAGTATGCTACACATAGCTATGTGTATGGAAAACATTTCCTCACAGGTAAGACAGTTAACTTGTTAAATATAGTCTGCTTGTAACTCCATTCACTACTTGTAGCTGTATAGTCTGTGTTGGCTAGCTTAATGTCGCGGTCGGTAGCTAGCTAGCACTCACTCACACGGCCGCTAGCACCGTCATGAAAAGGGGCATGAGGGAAGCCCTACAATATTCTGTTTTTAAGTAGGCAATGTTGAAAAGTAATCTTTAGACATATTGTACTTTTCTTAAATGTAGTTTTGTAATTGACTAAAACAAGCAGACAAGAAAAGTGTGTTTGAAGGCTCATGTTTTTGCTGTGAGCCAATAGGGTAACCTAGGTAACCCACAGGTGAGCAGGGCCGGGACATTCTATCTAATAACTCACAGAAAACAAAATACTGGGTTTTTCCACCAATTGGGTGCCCTTTGAGTAGTATAACTTAGTCAAATATAACCTGATTTCACCAAATTAATAGTTTCACCATATCAAACGAGAGTTCAGTTAACAGGGTTGACCTTAAAATGAGGGACAGAGGCACATAAACCACTGATCACATTAAATATATAATAATCTTTCAGAAATCAACATAACTTATAGCTTTACAATGATGGTGTAGACTTGGGATTTTTTTGGGTTAAGATGGTTAAAATCTTCCTAAATTCTGAAGAATTTGAAGGACCTTTCAAAATGCTGGCACTTCAGAACGTCTTTATTCATATTATAAAACAGACTTGTTGAATTGTCCATGTGATCTATTTTAAAGGGTACTTCATTGAATATTACAGGCTTTTAGAATTCAATATTAGTGCACAATTATTATAATTGTTTTATTTTATTTTGTACTTTTACCCCCAATTTCGTGATATCGAATTGGTAGTTACAGTTTTGTCCCATCGCTGCAACTCCCCTACGGACTTGGGAGAGGCGAAGGTCGAGAGCCATGAGTCCTCCGAAACATGACCCTGCCATGCCGTATTGCTTCTTGACACACTGCTTTCTTAACCCGGAAGCCAGCCGCACCAATTTGTTGGAGGAAACAGTCTAGCTGGCGACCGAAGTCAGCTTGCAGGCGCCCGGCCCACCACAAGGAGTCGCCAGAGCCAGGTGGGACAAGGGAAAAACATAAAGGGACGCAAAAGGCACTCATTTAATAGAACAACCCTACTATACATTCATAGCCAGAGTTTGATCTTATCATGCAAATAGGGTTAGAAATATGAAAACAGTCTTGTACAATACAATTTCTCTGCAAGTCAATTTCAAAATTGTCTGCGTTATTTTTAGAGTTCAGTGACAATGTTTGACATCCTGTTTTGATTGAGCGTATTATGGGGAGATTTGTTTTACCGAGAACGGACAAAAAAGTTGAAAAAACAATATGTTTTTTAATAGCAGTGCCAATAATGTCAAGGAACAATTTGCATATGTGCAAAATTATGTTTGGAGTTAGCAGCTAATCCACTCTCAGTACATTCACTGAGTAGTGCTCGCTGCGTGGTGCTACACACAAAACGACTAGCATGATTTGCAGAAAATCGTCGAACCAAAGCAGCGGGAAATTAACTGATGGAACAGTTATCTTTTCTAATCAGAGACAGAGGCGACATTCAGAGAGGGATGCTTGCTTGCTTCTTAGTGCTGTTAAGTAAATGCAAAATGTCTTAAATGCTAAGCTTGGCAAAAGTAAAAGTGGTGCATATTTTGTAAGCGTAGCCCTTTAGCGCATTCACAAAAGCAATCATAAAAGAAACACAAGATCCTACTCATTGAGAAGACCAAATAAGAAGGCTGCATGTGGTTATGCCATTTCAGAAACATAGTAGTGTCGTTCCTCTTCACAATTGTTTCAGCAAAACAGGGAACACAAAGCCAAGAGATACACGGTTATTACAAGAAGACATCAGTAAAATATCAGCATAAAACATTCATTAGATGTTGAAAAGACGTCCAAAAAAACTTGCTGTGTAGCAAAATCAGCATACAGTGCAGTGTGAAGCCTGTGATGTCACGGGTCTGAGGTGTAATTCTATACAATTAATTTCTATACTGTACATTTTGTCACTTGGCTACATCTACAATGCATGCCCTTTACATTAGAACTGCTACCCACTTAAGGGTCTGTTACCTCATTGGTTTTTCCGTTGGAGAGAAAGTGGCATAAAATGAGTGTGGAAATAACCAATACTCTCCCTGGTCTCCTTTCCTCTTAACCTTGTTTCTCCAAAATGGCGTAACATTTTTTTTCCCCAAGCACCCTTAGCATATCTTATGTATTGCGTTTCTCATCTTTTGCATCAATATTTTCTACCTGGGCCCAATAGTGACCATGTTCTCCTGTTAAGTCCTTTATAAAGTGCAACAGTGAGGTACAGTACTCAACGGACAATGTAGAAAGAAGTGCTATGTTGATGACTTATCTACACAAATATACTGTCACATACAACAGTCGATCCTGATATACAGTATGTAGCTCACTTCACTGCAAAAATGCACACCAAAACCCACAGAATTCCAATGGCATTTTTGGCTAATTTTGGCTACTTTAATGAATGGTTATGTCATTCGAATGAATGGTTTATGCTATTCTGCAAGAAGATAGATAACACAAAGCCCCCCAGTGCAATCCAAACCCTGGCATTATCGATCTATAACAATGATACAGTTGAAGAGCTGAGCCAATGCAATGGCAGAGATGCCATTCTATGGAGCTTAAACTGTAAGTGCCTGAACTACTTTGGAACCAGATTTCATTTCATAAAACACAGCTGTTTGCATAATACCTGCCTGACATCACAGCTCCTCTAGTTTAGCAGAAGTCCACCCTAACCACTGGTCCAGGGTCTACCCTCCTTATGGTTAAGGATAGGATTCAGTGTTGGGTGATCTTATCCTATATCTGTGGTTAGAGACAACTTCTATCTCAAGCAGGAAAACCACCGTCTCTCTGGGTATTACTTTATACGTGCAAGTTTTCCTCCGTCAACATTCACACATAGCAGCTTTGCTACCGATTCCAGACGGTGACGTGATTTCACATTATGACCAAACAAACTTCAGTCAACTGTGAAATAACTACTAGGGTGATCTGAAGCTGGAAACAACGTCAGCACAAGACCTGTTCATCGGGAGCTTCATGAAATGGGTTTCCATGGCCGAGCAGCTGCACACAAGCCTAAGATCACCATGCACAATGCCAAGCATCAGCTGGAGTGGTGTAAAGCTCGCCACCATTAGACTCTGGAGCAGTGGAAACGTGTGGAGTGATGAATCACACTTCACCATCTGGCAGTCCAACGGACGAATCTGGGTTTGGCGGATGCCAGGATGCCAGTTTGGTGGAGGAGGAATAATGGCCTGGGTCTGTTTTTCATGGTTCGGGCTAGACCCCTTAGTTCCAGTTAAGGGATATCTTAACGCTACAGCATTCAATGACATTCTATACGATTCTGTGCTTTCAACAGTTGGGGGAAGGCCATTTCCTGTTTCAAAGTAACAATGCCCCTGTGCACAAAGCGAGGTCCCTACAGAAATGTTTTGTCGTTGTGGAAGAACTTGACTGGTCTGTACGGAGTCCTGACCTCAAACCCATCACCTTTGGGATGAATTGGAAAGCCGACTGCAAGCCAGGCCTAATCGCCCAACATCAGTGCCCGGCCTCACTAATGCTCTTTTAAAAAAAAAATATTTTACCTTTATTTAACTAGGCAAGTCAGTTAAGAACAAATTCTTATTTTCAATGACGGCCTAGGAACAGTGGATTAACTGCCTGTTCAGGGGCAGAACGACAGACTTCCGGTTACTAGTCCAACACTCTAACCACTAGGCTACCATGCCGCCCCGCCTCTTGCGGCTGAATGGAAGCAAGTCCCCGCAGCAATGTTCCAACATCTTGTGGAAAGACTTCCCAGAAGAGTGGAGGCTGTTATAGCACCAAAGGGGGGACCAACTCCATATTAATGCACATGATTTTGGAATGAGATGTTCGACGAGCAGTTTGTCATGTATTGTAGCACATGTTAATAAATGCTATGTCACATAACTGAATTAAGAACAGTTATATGAAAGGAGTTTTCACCATTTCTTGCATCATAACGTTCGAATCATGTTACTGTAGCAACAAGCTTTTAAAAAACCTCAAATACATAACAAGTTTAAATTCTCAGCAACAAAAGAGTGATCAAATTAAGATTGTACATCTATACAGTACATTGAACTCAACCACGATAACGCTTGTCGTAAAAACATGACACTGAATATTAGAGAAAGGGAGTTTTCCTATTGCAAAACCCCACGCCTAATATCCTCACCCTTCAAAAGCCTGCCTAACCCATTGCTCCAGCATTTCAACACATAGAAAGCATGGATATGCCAGCAACCGACAGACAAAAAAACACCTCTATAAAGTACACCAAAAGCAAGATAAGACATATAGAAAAGCGCCCTGTGCGATGAACATACAGAAGCGGAAATATTTCTGTTTACACTCCACAAGAACTAGCCTGGTCCCACATCTGTTTGTGCTGTCTTGCCATGGTCATTTTTATGGTTACGGACGTGACAATGATCATAAGTGTTGGCAAGACTCCACAAACAAATCTGGGACCAAGCTACACAAGATCAGTGTGTAGACTGCAGAGCACTTATAGTGCATTTACATGCCTTCTCTGGGGAATAATTTAACTCTGATGCTTTGTCACAAGACCCTCGTAACAGTGTCAGGAGCATGACATAAATGACGCCTTGGGATAAACAAGGACAACTTATGACTCTACATTGTTACGGCACCGTTGATAAAGTAGCTGGGCTAGTATGTACCTAACTCACAGTTTCTGTTGTGACTGCTTAAAGTCAGCTATCATTAGAGGCAGTAACTGCTTATGACATCTATATGTCATTATCATGACAGTGCACATAGATCTTACGAGGAAATATTATTTAAGGAAAGTGTGGTAACTCTTAACTTGTAGCTTGCAGGTATAAAGCTTTATTACTAGTTAAAAGCATGTATGAGCCTTTATAATGACTTACATTGCATTATAACCTCATCATAATGCATTATAACCTCATCATAACGCATTATACCTGCACGGGCAAACTGCGATTGGTACATCCATTTTAATATATACCCATTGAATCTTAAAGAATATAACTTATAATTGCTCAGTTCAACTGTCGTACCCCATCAGAAGCCAAAATATACGCTTGGTTTACTCCATTGTTTGTAAACAACGTAATTGTTAAACAGCATCCAAAGCTAAAACTACAAGTTTGATATCATGGATCTTCATTCCTTGCATCTATAGCTCTGTCTAGGAATTGAAGAATAGTTCTTCATTCCCATCCCTCAGCTGTTTACCAAAACAGTGGTGGGGTGTCCGCCTTGTTATTGTTTGATCAGAAGAGGACTGGCCACCCATCATAGCCTGGTTCCTCTCTAGGTTTCTTCCTAGGTTCTGGAATTTCTAGGGAGTTTTCCTAACCACGTGCTTCTACACCTGCATTGCTTGCTGTTTGTGGTTTTAGGTTGGGTTTCTGTACAGCACTTTGAGATATCAGCTGATGTAAGAAGGGCTTTATAAATTTGATTTGATCTACAGATTGCCCCTTTAAGCAAAGTGTTACCGAAAGCGTTACTGGATTCCTTTAGCTACGCATTGCCGACATGACCTGCATTTGACGACAATCCCACAAGCCTGCAGCATGAATGGAAAAAGAATGCAATGAATGTTGAACAGTCTCTTAACAGTCTCAGTTTTGTGACTCCTCCTCCGCACAGTACCATTAAATGATGAAGAGGGAAAGGGGAAACCTCAAGTTTACACTTCCATCACTTTTTACTCAAATTGCACGTGCAACTCTGACTTTGCAAGGAGCAGACTTTTATGAGTTTATTAAGTGAAAAATATTTTGCCATTAGCACTTTTCATCTCTTCCTATTCACTTTTTTAAAGTTAGTTAAATTAAAGTGAGTTGTTTGAACTGTGTTTTAGTTCAGTATGTTTGTGTGTGTCTGAAAGATAATGTGTGTGCAAGCGTGGATGTGTTTGTGTTCTAACCAACCCGTCAAAATAGGGCTCTTTGGGTTTCAAACTGCGAGTATGTCCCTGTGTATGTACATAATGGGTGAAAACGAGTATACGCTAATGCATTTTGGCATGCAGAGTGCCCCACCCCTCAGCTTGTGTTCTTATTCATGAGCTTGGCAAGCAATTGCTGGATTTGCGTGCGCGACACGTTCAGAACCGAGTGCCTGCTCCGTGGGCTGCCAGGGCTCTGCAGGGGAGCGTGGCGCCGGTGTGTGGAAGAGTTCATGTGAGCGGGGCTGCTCTCGGCTGAGCGGCTCCGCTGGATGAAGGACCCTCCGGGGTGCGGGTACTGCTCCGTCTCCAGCGTGGATGATGAGAAGACGTAGGAGGCCAGCCTCCGCAGCTGATTGGGCCTCGGGTGGTGCCTGTCATCCTCCAGCTGCAGAAGAGACCAATCAGAAAACAGAAGGAGGGGATTAGGATGGAAGGGGGAGGGACAACAAGGTCATGCTAACAGACTATAGACCAGTAATTGGTTCACGTTTCAACTCATGAAACGGCTTCATTTCCTTGTCTTCTTACCCTTCCTCACCAGTATTCTAAAAGGATTAGATAGTTGAGAGTTATAGGCTTGGGAGTTCAACTATCCAGTACCTTTCAGGTCAGCTGATAAGAGGGTAAAAGAAGGAGACAAGAAAAGGGATCCATATGGAGTATTGGAACATATCTTGTCATACATCTCTCCTTCCCTGTGTGCATGCTGTAAGGGCTCTCGGATGTAGTCCAGAGAGAAACAGGGAGAGGAAGACTCTATGGGTGCCATTACAGCAGAGGCATTACAGTATGCTAAAATGATAGAAGACAGTATTCTACAAAACAGTTAAGTAGATTGCCAGATTGGAAGCAAATGAGAGTAGGTTTCCGTTTGTCTCATAATCGAGGCACAGAGCACGCATTCCCCAACAATGGCATTAAAAACACGCACAAGTACTGCACATGTTCTTCTAGTATGTAAACACATTGAACCTGGGAAAATGCCTGGACACGATCAAATTTCATTACACTCAATTTGACTAAAAGTCGAAAAAAAAAAATCACCATTGGAAAATGCAAAATGAATAACACAAAATATAGATGGTCTCATCAAGCACACGAAACACAAACACACAACGAAGGAAAGGGGATAAATATGGCTCAACAAAAAAAGGAGGAGTTCGGAACAGAAACTAATTAAGAAAAAAACAACAGAAGTAAGGACTATCCTAAACTGTGCTTACCCCAAAACACCACTTTATTTCTTCGCTTGTTGTTCCCATGGCACCCTCGCTTTTTCTCCTCTGGGTGAGTGCAACTTGACATACTGTACTTTTAAGTGATAGGTTGAGCAAATGCATCAGTTATGTCAAGGAAGAGGTCGCAGGGCAAATAAAACGAGGGTCCTTGATCATGTTTGCGATAGCAAGGCCTGCCGTACTAGGCATTTGCAGTGAAATCACAAATAAGGCTGGTAAAACGTGATTGGTGAGGTAAGTAAAATCGACACTTTTGTTTTCTTTTCCGGTAATCCATGACAAGGAAATTACAACTGGCACAGGGAATGTGTGAACTGGCCTTGTGGTTTTGAAGGGTCCTTGTGTATTCAGGTTTTTATTCTTACCATACACCCGAGCAAAACGTTCTTTAACATATTTCATGGACATACTGTAACCGTCAGAAAAAGACACTTACCAAAAACGTACAAAAAGGTTAAATAGACATAAAATATAAACTTGATCAAATGGTACACAGACCTACATAACACAAGAGACCTTCCGGACTGGTTTATAATTGATGCAGTGCTAACGGACCCTAGTGGTACATGGATGGTGGGTAATGTGTATTTTTTTGTTCAAAAGGTTTTTAGGCAGGGCAACAAGGTCAACAATATTAAATTGTAATATAAGCCAGTGGGAAAAACTGGTTGAGCTCAGGTTGTGTTCTGATTAACATCTTTAAATAGTTGAAATCATCTGACCAGGTGACAACCAAATTATGGTGCCTTTCCCATGGCTGGATTACTGAACGAGTATGCAGGGCACATGCCCTGGGGCCCTAACCTCCAGGGTGTCCTCCCCCCAAAAACTATTGAACACGTTGGTTGGGGGCCCCCGGAAATGTTCTCTCAGCCTCATGGCAAAATGTATAGAATAGCATGAAATTTGCTATACAACTGCAAATGTTTCTGTCTGCCCCCTGGCAAAATGTGTAGAATTGCAGGAAATGAGCTTTAAATCAGGTTTAATATGATCTGAGCTAGTTTATGTATTTTTATTCAAATTGAAGAGATTGCAATGGATATAATCGGTTGAAAAGATAAAGGAAGGATTACATGACTTTTTGCACCTGGTTGTAATCTAATGTTGGTTCAACAACAACCTATATAGTCTGCATTTTTCCCAGGGTTGTTGATGTCGTCATGACAAAGATGCCTTTACCTGCTTGTAATCTGATTATCTGACTTCGCTTCAACCAGATCTCAACAAAAGGAAACCTTACAAAAGCATGTTGTGTGAAGTTTTGGATTTGTATACAAAATAGTTTGAGCGTATGTATTTTGTTCAATAAAAATAATAAAAACAAATTTGATTTTGGTTTTCAAAGAACAAGGATTTGCTCCAAAATGAAGTATCTCCAAAATGAAAATAAAATATTTCAAAAGTCATTCTTCCAAAGTGCATTAACTCCATTTAAATTACACTCAATCGAGCCAATGAGTGATAACTGGGTCGTTACATGAAATGAGTCCCTTTTGGGTAGTGTAATTTGGTGAAAGTTTTATTACACCTCATTGTAACATTCTGTCATGACGAGCACATGTTCAACTTAGTAAAAAAAGAGGACTATAGTAAGTGCCTATTAAGTGCCAAATAAAGTAACAGGATTAAATCAGCCATAAAACCCCTTGTGATAGGGGGAACGAAAGCTTGTTGTGTGCAACAGGGAGGGGCAATTGAATGCATTTCTAGCCTGTCCACCTATGGGTAACATGGTTGAGGTGTTATGTTCAACGCACTCAGTTCTCCACTACAAAACATGGCCAAAAAGGGTAGAACCAGCTCACCTGCCTTACACTATGATTTGACTATATATATTAAATGTTCTTAAAGGGGCCAGTGCAGTCCAAAACTAGATTTTCCTGTGTTTTATAAATATTTCCACACAATGAGGTTGTAATAATTCTGTGAAAATTATGATAATTCACTTTAAGTGTAAAAGCTGTTTGAAAAGACTGCCTGAAATGTCAGCTTGTTTGGCTGGATGGGATTTTTGAACCAACTGGTGACATCACCAGGTGGTACAAGTTAATAGTCCAATAAAGAGAGTTTGCCCTACTCTCTGCCAATAACAGCTAGTTTTCAAGTTCAATTAGGCTCCTTCAAATTAGGTCCCTCTCTCAAACCACTAGCAGACAGTTCTAACTAAATTCTTGCTTGAGAAATTTCATTTAGCTAAGGAGCTATTTTGGTTTCTTTTTGGCCTTCTTAATGGAAAACAATCACAGTAAGGTACTTCATTTACCCAGAAATGATTTCATATTGAGATGGAAATGGCTGCATTGGACCTTTAAGAAAAATATATTTAAAAAATAGTTTAAATCATATTAAAAAAGAGAGTTCAGTTCCTGTAACAGGGTGGACCTTAAAGTGAGGAACAGTTTTTTTTCTACTTAAAATTAATCACAAAATAAATATGAATCTTCAGAAATGTCTGTCAAAGCAACAAAATAACTAGGGCTTTATGAAATTTACATTTACATTTACATTTAAGTCATTTAGCAGACGCTCTTATCCAGAGCGACTTACAAATTGGTGCTTTCACCTTATGACATCCAGTGGAACAGCCACTTTACAATAGTGCATCTAAGTCTTTTAAGGGGGGTGAGAAGGATTACTTTATCCTATCCTAGGTATTCCTTAAAGAGGTGGGGTTTCAGGTGTCTCCGGAAGGTGGTGATTGACTCCGCTGTCCTGGCGTCGTGAGGGAGTTTGTTCCACCATTAGGGGGCCAGAGCAGCGAACAGTTTTGACTGGGCTGAGCGGGAACTGTACTTCCTCAGTGGTAGGGAGGCGAGCAGGCCAGAGGTGGATGAACGCAGTGCCCTTGTTTGGGTGTAGGGCCTGATCAGAGCCTGGAGGTACTGAGGTGCCGTTCCCCTCACAGCTCCGTAGGCAAGCACCATGGTCTTGTAGCGGATGCGAGCTTCAACTGGAAGCCAGTGGAGAGAGCGGAGGAGCGGGGTGACGTGAGAGAACTTGGGAAGGTTGAACACCAGACGGGCTGCGGCGTTCTGGATGAGTTGTAGGGGTTTAATGGCACAGGCAGGGAGCCCAGCCAACAGCGAGTTGCAGTAATCCAGACGGGAGATGACAAGTGCCTGGATTAGGACCTGCGCCGCTTCCTGTGTGAGGCAGGGTCGTACTCTGCGGATGTTGTAGAGCATGAACCTACAGGAACGGGCCACCGCCTTGATGTTAGTTGTTGATTGTTGAAATGTTGCAGTTAAGTGGGTTAAACTCTTCTGAGATGTCACATAGTGCAGAGGAACATGTACACATTTTGGCACTTTAGCAAAACTTCATTCATATAAAAATCAAATTAATGTATTTAAAGTCTAAGCCTTGGTTGGTTTGGGGGGGTTGGGTAAACAGACGGATTTTGATGGGAATATCGGCCCTAGGGGATGGGTCATTTTTAATATTATAGGCTTTTAAAATCCAATATTGGTGCACAATATCTATTTGAAATATCAAAGGGACTCAGTTTGTGGAATGACCCAACTACACTATTGTTTTAATTAATCAATCTGAACTAACTGGATTTAAAACCACATCTCAGTGACTACTGACTGACATTCTTGTTAGTTTTGTTCTTTTTTTGTCTGTTGTCCTTTATCAGTGAGGGCCATTGTTTCATTCATATAGAGCTGTATCCCGCTTTCCATTCAAATCTTTCAAATGATCTGGAAGTTATTGCTCACCCTAACCTCGTAGATAAATAGACCTGTTCGTCGAACATCTCATTCCAAAATCATGGGCATAAATATGGATTTGGTGCTGCTGTAACAGCCTCCACTCTTTCTGGGAAAGCTTTCCACTAGATGCTGGAATATTGCTGCAGGGACTTGTTTCCATTCAGCCACTAGAGCATTAGTGAGTTTGGGCACTGATGTTGGGCGATTAGGCCTGGCTCGTTCCAATTCATCCCAAAGGTGTTTGATGGGGTTGAGGTCAGGGCTCTGTGCAGTCAAATTATTCCACACCGATCTCAACAAACCATTTCTGTATGGACCTTGCTTTGTGCATAGGGGTATTGTCATGCATATGCTAAAACAGGAAAGGGCCTTCCCCCCAACTGTTGCCACAAAGTTGGAAGCACAGAATTGTCTAGAAAGTCATTATATACTTTAGCGTTAAGATTTCCCTTCACTGAAATTAAGGGAACTAGCCCGAACCAGGAAAAACAGCCCCAGACCATTACTCCTCCACCAACCTTCACATTTGGCACTCTGCTTTACGGCAGGTAGCATGCTCCTGGCATCCACCAAACCCAGATTCATCCGTCGGACTGCCAGATGGTCATAGGAAGGCCAAAAAAGATCATCGAGGACATCAACCACCCGAGCCTGTTCCATCCAGAAGGCGAGGTCAGTACAGGTGCATCAAAGCTGGGACCGAGAGACTGAAAAACAGCTTCTATCTCAAGGCCATCAGACTGTTAAACAGCAATCACTAACTCAGAGGTGCTGCTGCATACATTGAGATCCAATCACTGGCCACTTTAATAAATGGATTACTAGTCACTTTATACAACGCACTAAATAATGCCACTTTAATAATTATTACATATCTTACATTACTCATATCACATGTATATACTGTATTTTATACCATCTATTGCACCTTGCCTATGCCGCTCGGCCATCGCTCATCCATAGACTGACATGTACATATTCTCATTCACCCCTTTAGATTTGTGTGTATTAGGTAGTTGTTAGGGAATTGTTAGATTACTTGTTAGATATTACTGCACTGTTGGAACTAGAAGCACAAGCATTTTGCTACACTCGCATTAACATCTGCTAACCATGTGTATGTGAAACACAATTTGATTAAGTGTGATTTGTCACTCCAGAGAACACATTTCCACTGCTCCAGAGTCCAATGGCGGCGAGCTTCACACCACTCCAGGCGATGCGTGGTATTGAGCATGGTGATCTTAGGCTTGTGTGCGGCTGCTCAGCCACCCATTTCATGAAGCTCCCGACAAACAGATCTTGTGCTGACATTGCTTCCAGAGGCAGTTTGGAACTCAGTAGTGAGTGTTGCAACCGAGGACAGATTATTTTTACGCGCTGCACGCCTCAGCACTCGGTGGCCCCGTTCTGTGAGCTTGTGTGGCCTGCCACTTCGCAGCTGAGCCTTTCTTGCTCCTAGACGTTTCCACTTCACAATAACAGCACTTACAGCTGACCGGGGCAGCTCTAGCAGGTCAAATATTTGCCAAACTGTTGCAAAGGTGGCATCCCATGACAGTGCCACGTTGAAAGCCACTGAGCTCTTCAGTAAGGCCGTTCTACTGCCAATGTTTCCATGGAGATTGCATGGCTGTGTGTTTGATTTTATACACTGGGCAGGCTTATATAGCCGAATCCACTAATTTCAGGGGGTGTCCATATACTTTTCTTTGTATAGTATTCATACTCTGCTCTGAGTTAGGTTGTTTTGAGCACAGGGTTGTTTTGAGCACCGTCTAGTGTTGGGCGCAGGGGAATAAAAATAAAGAACCAGTGTTACTGTACTCACACCATGTGTATGGGCCTCCCATTAGACATACACAGTAGCACATAGTAAGCAATGTGTGACTCTTTTCAGCATGCACAGTTTATGCAAATCAGGGTTCTCCAACTCTAGGGAGATACTGGATGTGCAGGTTTTTTCCCCAACCCAGCACTAACACCTGTTTCCAATAATCAACTCATCGTGACCTTCATTCAACCAGGGATGTCAAACTCAAAACAGTCTATCCATCATTTTGGGAGTTTTTGATGCTCCCTGATTGTCTAGCTTTCAAATTCTCTGATTATTAGTGAGCTGGACACAGTCAAGAACATTTATGTATGTAGGTCCATTATAATTTCTACACAGTTTCGATTTGGTTTTAGTCATTTTAAAGTATATTGAGTTTGTTCCCCCCCACCAAAAAAAAACAAACATTTATATTATTTAAAAAAAAAGAATCAAACCACCCGTGGGCCGGATTGGACCTCCTCACAGGCAGGATCCGAGCTCTGGGCCGTACGTTTGACACCTGTGCCATATGCCAACCAGTGATTGAGCGTTGGAAAACAAAGCATTTATGAATCTCTTTGAAATGCTCATGGATGTGTCTTTGGTTCATCCTTAAATGCCTGTTTCTTGACACATATTTGTGTACAAAGCGCTATTTCAGAGTTGAAAGTGTAACGTGACAAAAATGAAATATAATACAGATCATTGTTGGGCAAAATAGTATGATTGCATTACATTCTCACCTAGAAGACCCCTGAATAACTGAAACCCTAATAAAAGCTACTATTGGTTTTAACAATAAAAATAAACATTTTGTCAACTTCAATTGTTCTCCAAGAAATTGCTGAATTTCCTTTATAATTCACCTAAAAGACTTGAACATTCCCCATATTTTCTTTGTGCATCTTTTTATGTGAGGTAACAGTCAGCTTAATCACATTTGGTGGCAGCGGTGGGATATGTTTCCCTAGCCTGATGGGAAGACCCACGGTTTAAATGTTTTAATTTAAAATTTTCATGTCAGGAATTTATAACACTGATGTCAAGAACATGTTCGGTATGAAGAAAACGTTTTGAAACTTGGTGGCACCACCTGAACATGTCCAAAGATGATATTTCTGTTACAAAAACCTTTTGCTACGGCTATCTGGATGTTTGTTACATTATTCTCATCAGAATGACAAAGTGTCATCATGTATGCATATATATTGTTTCATCAGTGTGTCATAACGAGGGCATCAAGTGCAGTGCAACCCTAACAAATGTCAACCCGAATACTGGGACGTACTGGGACCAGGAATCTTCCTGGGGTATGGACCAGCCCATCTGGCATTTGCCGGAACCGTACAATAAGAAAATGCTCGTGGAGTCATTGAGAAAACTATTGAGAAAATATTGTAGAAATACATTTGGGGGAAAGCACCTATCAAAAACAACCCTACTCATGCCACCATCTCACCCAAAAAGCATAAACTGTTCAATAATTATTATATGTAATGCTACATCTGATCTGATGCTGGAATATGCAGTTAGCAAAGCCACGTCTCCCATTCATACCATAGCATTACAAAACAATGGTTAAAACCAAAAGTCATGGGCAAAACCAAACTCATGGAAAGGAAGAATTTGTGCCTGCTGACACAGAAAAAGGCATGTTTTCTCTCATTACACTGGCAGGATATGTCTGTGAATGACACTAAAATGGCTGCAGGAATAATGGTCGCCCCCCCGCCAAGGTATTCACTTCCCACTGGCTTGCAAAATTGTAGGGTTGCAAAATTCCCAGGTTTTCTAGAAAGTTTACTTGAATTATAAGGAAATAAGACGGAAATCCGTGAATCTTCCAACTGAGATTTCTGGAAAAACAGGTAATTTGGGTTAAATTTTGCAACCCTTGGCTTAACCCTACCCCCAGGTTTAGCACTGCATGTTAATGGACATCCCGACCAGAGGGGGCACCGAACAGCTCATCTTTACATAATCTGGATAGATCAACAACACCCACCGCTAAGGTGGGTCTCATCCATATCATCTAAAGATTAACCGCACTGTGCAGCAGGCGACCCAGCTCTGAGCCGACTACCGTGAAGATGCAAGGAGAGAAGCCTCCCTCCACCGATAAGGTTGGCTCGATCTCTTACCGGTCTTTGGGGTCCGATAGGACGGCCTGACGGGAGTGAATGACAGGGCGACATGGCGGGGCTTCCCCCACTTCGTCTGGAGGCTTCCTCCTCGGTGAGCGTGAGCATGCCCCGGCTGCTGTTGGTTGTGTGGGTCGTCTTGGGCCGCACCACCATCTCCGCCCCTAAAACAAAGGATTGGTTAGGAATCTAGTACCCTTTTCACACTATCATGCCAAACTGTGATGGGTTGAATATTTAATTTTCACATTGTCCTTTTCAGCACGGTTCCAGCAAATGTGATGGATGCATAACCGGGTCAGCTCAGTACAAATACTTTGGTTCGGCTCAGTAGCGTGAAAAGTGTTTGCCGGATTAAGTCAAATGTTAAATAATATTTTATTGTCAGAGGAGAGATGAGCATCATCGTCAACACAACTTGTACGGAATAGAACAGAACTGAATACAACAGAACTGAATAGAACAAAATTGAACTGACTGAAATTTCACATTATTGAATGTACATAAAACCTTCAGGCCCACCTCCTCCCCGCAGCTTCCTCCTCTCCTCTCCCTCCTCCAGGGGCCTCAGCTCCTCAGGCTCCTCATCGGTGGTGCCCGACGTGGTGGGCTGGAAGTCCCTCAGCTCCGTCTCCTTGTCAATGATCACCCACTCCTTGCTATCAAAGTCTTCCTCCTCGGCTAGCGGCACCGATCTGATAAAGGCATTGCTGTGGGCTTCCTGGTCCACGGACGCCACCGAGCCCTCGCCGTGCCGCCCGCGCTGCAGGCCGTCGTCCACAGACAGCATCATGGCTGGTTGGGACGAGTACATGTGGCGCGAGGGCGAGCCCAGGATGTCCATGCGGGACCTGATACTGTGGCACACAGATATGTACACATACACACAGGTACAAGCACGAGGACGTAGAAGTGCACATAGACACACAAGCACGCACAAACAGATGCAACAAAAGACCAAAAGAACACACACATTAAGTATTGAATTAAGTATTAAAGTGGAGGGCTATAATAGATAGGCTTATAGCAGTTACACAGACCCTAACCCAAAGGACTTTCCTGGAACGCCTAAGAGACTAATGTAGCTAGGTACAATACTAAATGTATTTTAGCATAATGCACTTCCTGGTTAACTACTATACTTAAATACTACTATACTAAAAGCTAGTACAGGTCTGTAGCTAATACTAGAGCTGGTTTGTAGTGGTCACCTTTGGCCATAGCCGTCGACGGCCCTCCCATCAGCAGCCGACATGCGGTCTGACTCTGGGCTGTTGATGCGGCGGTACCGGAGGGAGCGCACCTGGCCACTGGGGGACTCTGGGGCCCCTCCTGCCCGGCACGGCGACATGGGACAGGCCCCTCTGCTGGGTTCATCCCCCTCCTGGGCCCCCTGCAGACACAGAGGGGAGAGGAGGGGAAGAGACGGGAGGTCACGATGGTGTATGCTAAACAGTAATTAATTCTAAAATGTGTCCATTACCACTGCTAGGAGTTTAAAGGGGAGGCCTTCGTCTGTCTAGTGTACACATTTTCTGTCTGGATGTTCATCTCAGTCTGTGCATCTGTATGTCAGTCTATCATCCTCTACCCAGCCAACCATCAATCGAGCCCATATTTTTCATTAATAAAAAATGCTAAAAATACTGTTATCAACAAACAGTATAAGCTACGCTAGAACAACATCTACATAGATGCCATACAGTAAAATGTTGTGTTCTCCTTCCCTTCATCCCTCCCCCTTACTCACCTTGCCCAGGCTGATCCTGAGTTTGTTGCGGTTGAAGTCGGTGTCCTCCCATCCCTCGCCCTTTGCGGGCGTCTGGCCACCGCCCTCGCCCCCTTGGCGGCTCCCACTGGGAGGCAGGGCCGGAGGGGCGTTCTCCTGGTCGCTGAGGTGCTCGTCCTGGAGCACGTTCTCCGTGTTCTCTCTCTGGAGGTCTCCGGGCACCGGGGTGTTTAGGGCTCTGTGGGAGAAGATGGATGGGAGTTGCGGGATGGGTTCAGGTTAAATCAGTTGATTAAGATCAGCGGCGGCCCAAGGATGTACACAATGTATATTATAAACACATGTATAACACCTATATGTGAATATATGTCCACTGGGAATGCAGGTTTTTGTTCCAGCCCTACTCAATTCCAAAATGTTTTTTTATTTTTTTATTTCCTGAATTATGCATGCACTTAATTAATGCACTTTGTACAGACAACCCTCAAAGTTCAGTAAACATCTATTTATTCAGTGAAACATTGATTGTAAACTGGTATTTCAAAGTCCTTTTACAGCCTAGTTTAGAATTCAATATCATGCATTTCAAAGGGTTTGGAAGAGCAGTGTGGCACTAGCCTCGAGGTGTGACAGCAATACTGATGGACACAAAACCTGTTCTTTCTCATTTGCACTGGGAGGCTCAGGATGCCTCCTAAATGGCACCCTATTCCCCACATAGTGCAATATGACGTCAAAGTGCACTACATAGGGAACAGGGTGCCATTTAGGATAGAGCCTCATGTGTGATGACGACCAAAACACTAACGATGTCTCCAGAGATAAGGATGTCGTGTTCGCGGGGAAGTCATGCAGCTGTGTGTAGTGTGTGCGTGTCTAGGCAGCCTGAACAGTGAAGAGCTTCAAACCAGACAGTCATCAGAGAGAGAGAGAATCTTCAATAATAATATATTTGGGTGACTGAGTCAAACAATAGCTCCCATGAAAGATGTATAAAAGACAGATCAAAAATAGAGCACTGTGACTGCACTATCATGTTGTGGCACTTTCAGGATCTAATGTATTGTGCCATTGCACTGTGATTTGATACTGTAAATGGCAAGTATCAAAGACAGCCAACTGGTGGAAAAGACTCTAAGATAAAGGAAGATGCAGAAATATGAAATCATCATACACAATGGGGAAACGTTCTGCTTACAAAAGTCAAAGTATTACATTTTTTTTTTAAATAATAATGTATATATTTTTTGTTTTTGCTCAATCTGATTGGATGGGTTTGGCAGGGCCTGGCACCCCCGTGGTGGGCCTGTGTCCACCCAGGCCCACCCATGCTTACTCCCCTGACAAGCCCTACATCTCAAGCAAAAAACAACATCAGCAAACAGCAGTCACCAGCTGGAAGCATTCATTTCAATCCTGTGGAGCATTTGATGGAAAGAGTGTGTGGGCTATATGGAGAGCTTCGGGTCAGAGAAATCATGTCACGGGATCGCTTCAGAGAGATCATGCGTCACCTTCGTTTTGGTGATAAAGAAATGAGAACGCGATGCCTGGAAACAAATTCGCCATGGTATCCAACGTATAAATAATCCACTCTTTTTTACTGCTGTCATATCGATACTTATATTCATTATAATGACATTATTACTTTTGTGCAGATTTTCACCATTTATCAAGTACAGTTGGTGCTAACCATGCGCCTTGGTGGTTGGAATATTTTTTATTTATTTAATCATTATTAAAAGAATGTCACGTCCTGACCTTAGTTCCTTTTTTATGTCTCTATTTTTGGTTTGGTCAGGGCGTGAGTTAGGGTGGGCATTCTATGTTTTTGTTCTATGTTTTGTATTTCTGTGTTTGGCCTGGTATGGTTCCCAATCAGAGGCAGCTGTCTATCGTTGTCTCTGATTGAGAACAATACTTAGGTAGCCTGTTCCCACCTGTGTTTGTGGGTAGTTGTTTTATGTTTTATGTGTCTTCACCTTACAGAACTGTTTTGTTTAGTTCACTCTCTCTCTTTGTTGTTTTTTGGTTATTGCAGTGTTCAGTTTATTTGTTAAAATTAACACGGACACTTACCACGCAGCGTTTTGGTCTTATCCTTCCTATTCCTCATCCGAGGAGGACAACGATCATTACAAAGAAGCTGTTACCGTGTTCCAACACAAAGGCACTCCACAAATAAAACTGATTGAAGACTTGTATTTTTACATATAGCCTACAGCAACATAAACAAATGAAAATGCAATTATGTTATTTGAAATGGTTTTTTTTATTACTCAAATGTTACCTTCATAACACAACCAAATACTAATTTTTGTGATAGCATATATGAAACGTATGAATCACACTGTTAGTGTTGCAGTCAGAATCACTGCTCATTAGCCTGAAGGGGGTTCCTCGAGGCCCAGCGGTTCCAGTGTTAAATGAATTGCAAGCAGAAAGTTGCCCTGCAGTGTAAAATTGTGGACTTTCCTTTTAATCCTAATGGTAAATATATCAGGGTCCTTACCCCACCATGGCGACGGTGGGCCGTGTGTTGTGCTGTGGTTGGGTGGAGGCGCTTGTTGACTGTGTGGGGTCTGTCCCTCCTTTCTCCCAATCAAACGGCTCATTTTCCGTGATGATGCGCTCCTTCATGCTGTTGTCAAACACCGACATCAGCAGCTGGGAAATAAAGGAAATTTGACTTTGGCTACATCCCAAATGACACCCTAATCTTTAAATAGACCCTTTCCCTTGACCAGAACAGCAGCCGGCCAAATAGAAAACAACTTCAAATTAGACTCTGGTTGTGTCCAAACAGCACCCTACTTCCTTTATATTGGTGCAGTATATAAGAAATAGGGTGTCATTTTAGATGCAATTTTCTTATTGGAAATAGCATAGGGAGAACTAGGAAGCATTGATGAAGTCAATATATCAGTTTGTGTGAGCATACAAAAAAGTCCCCGGGAATAGTGAGATGGTGGCCAGTCAAAAAAAAGAGATGTTTGTTGGAGCATTTCAAAACACTTTCAAAGTACTTTCCTTATTCTCTATACTGCGAAAGGTACCTGATAATCCGGCTTGGTGTAGTAGTCCAGGCCCAATACATGGTCGAGGAAGATATGAAACTCTGACGGCATGTGTTTCAGCAACATCCTATGGTCATATCGCTCTTTAATCTGCCCAACTTGCTCCTGCGCAAAAAAAACCCAGAATAAAACATGATATATTTGTTTGACTTTATTTAATTGTCATTCAGTAGCTGAACAAACCAGTCCTTTCCCCTTCCCCCTCCATTTGCCCATTGCGCCATGTGGCACAAGTGTCCGAAAGATGATGGAGTGAAAATGATCAAGGGTGTAGGGGCAAATTATACCATCCTACATGCAACTTCAACAGAGCCAACACACACTGTGATATTTGGAGTTTGCACAATTTCATACAAAGAATCGTACAGAGGTGTACAAAATGATATGCCACATGCATTTATTTCTTATTATCTGATTTCGAGGCGCAACTCATATTACAAAATAAATACCTACTAAATTAAATGTTTAATTGTTACTAACATTGTTAAGAGTTGAAAGATAAGAAGATCCAGAAAGGCTTGTGTTTTGTTCAGCTTGCGTATTATTTGATTATTTGACTTTAACGATTCGCTAGAAATACAGTGGGTCTGTCGTGGACGAGTGAAGGGACTCTACCTTGTCCTTGATTTTCCGCCATGGTAGCTGTCCAACTGCAAATTCCACCAACATGTAAAATAAAGACCATAGGTCATCATGGCGGCCCATTTCCTGGGGAGAGAAAAAATACAAGTAAAGATTATAAATGATATCCACGCTATATCGTTTCAATTAGTGCTTAATAGTGCCAAACCTAAGGTTGCCCCCATAGATATCCTATTAAATAACTGGAGGGGTTATGTATTGTAATTCCTTATTATATGGTTACCCACCACCAATTGACAGTACAACAACATAATTAACAAGTTCTACGTTTATTTCAAAAGAGCAAAAATGGCAGAATACATTTTCCAGCATATACATTTCGACAACATGAACATTGTTTACTTTGTTTTTATGTGCGTTGACTGAGGCGTATCGGACAGTTCCTCGAAAACCTGCAACAGTTCTCGGCTGAAAGGAAATAAAACAGTATTAGTGACGGACGAATATCAAGATGCATATACAACAATGTCTTAGAAAAGGAAAATTCTAACACATCTTCCTTCTAGGTTTATCCCTACTGTTCACTCTCCAAAATCTGGTGGTTTTAAGAAACAAACTATTCCTATCTAAATGTTTACTTAAATGTGAAGTAAATAATAAGGACAACAAATGGAATAAAATAAATGACTGATAACGATTTACATTTACACTACACTAGCATTCTTCCCACATCCGTTAGCGCCAAATAAACATGACACAACAGCTACATAGAAGATACATGCAATTACAAACCATCTTAAGACCCAAAAGCACGCCATCGAACGTTGAAAATGCTATATTTGACCTTGACTATTCGATCTGACATGCGCCATAAGATGCCGAAGTCAAATATAGGTAATATCAATGCTTTTGTTGCCAGCATTTAGTGCCGTAGAGGAGTTATGAATGCTTAATGTAAACACAGTGAATCTAAATTGTAAAAATAAAAGCTAAATAATAAAGTAGACAGAAACATAAGTGAGGGGGTCACACCTTTAATCTGTACACTAATCCTACTAAAAGCTCATGAATGCATATCTGTGTGTTCGGCTCAGTAAGCGACTTGGGTAAAACCATAATGGTATTATAACGTAGTTGTGCTAAATTCCATTTGAATCCAGTCAATATCAATAATTAATATTCAATGAACTTGAATTGAAATATTTCAATAACTCCTTAGAATTGTTTCCTAAATGTCGATTCATTTCCTATACTGACAATCTGAAAATTGAACTAGTTACTCTAGTTGAGTAACTCAATCTCTTGTGTTTGGCTTGGGATGGCAGTATCAGTGGCGCAGAACACGCTGTTCGTTCTCACATTACCCTCGCAGTTTGCTGGTGACATGACCTTAGCTCCGAGGGGAGCAGACTGAACGCTCACGGTCGAGTTCCACGGTCATTTCTCGAAACACTGAGTACTGAGCCCTCAGAGGTAGACACTGAAGCTGCATCCCGAATAGTACTATTTGGGACGCTCTCATCTGGTTATTACAGAGAGAGGCTGCCTGTATGTCAGTCCTGTTAGAAACAGGAGAAACTTCCACATTGCTCTAACTTACACTTAGATATTCTGTTGCTTTCAAGTTTGTTGCTTTCAACTGCGTATGCATCAGAATTAGGACCCTGCTCTGACACATTGCTAAAACCTAAAAGAAACAGAATATCTAAGTGTAAGTTAGAGAGTGAGCAATAATGTACAAATATCTCACATCCGTATGTGGCTCTAATATTACTGCTATGTAGATAGATCCACTTATAGCTGTTGTTATATAAAATGGCTGCAAGCAACAATAAGGGGGTCCTAGCAATAGAAATACCATCACTTGATTAGCTATTGATATAAGTATAACAGAAAGGTCGAAGGTGGGTGTCCTTAGTGTGACCCCTCTGCTATGAGGAGAACAGAAAGCTTGGTGACCACACTCACGTCACTCTGTCATCATGCACATGACAGGCACGGCGGAGCAAGGATCTGATGGAGAAACGGGTTGGAGCATGCACTTCAAAATCAAATATCCAAAGGAACTGTAAAACACAAAACAAAGGCAAGCACTGAAACAAAAGGAATTAATAAATGCAAGGAAATGTAACAGAAATAGGCACACATCACATCACAAAAAGTGACAATTACACATAGTAATGGCAGTAACTTGTCAAACATTTTCTATTGGCTTGCAATGTCCTTGCTCACCATCAATGGCCACAATTCTGTCTGAAATATTAACATTTTTGTAAACGTGTTTCAACTTCCTGTAACAACCACATTCTGGCTTACAACATCACACATTCAGAAAATATGTCAGTTTGATTTGTGGGAACTGCTGGTGAGTGGGGATCTTACTTTTTTTCAACTGGCTGTTTTCAAGTTTCAAATCCCATTTTTTCACCTTCTGTAGGTCTGAAAGTGGATTGAGTGGCATCCTATCCAAGAGGCAATAATGTGGATGAAACAGCCTTAATAATACCTATATAATGGCGTTATATAATCTGTAATAACAGATTATTACAAGTTAAAAGCCTGATAGACGTATTACGTATTGGGGCTGTTTCCCAGACACAGATTAGGCCTAGTCTTGAACTAAGACGCACTAGTGAATGTGTTTTAGTCTAGAAATAGACTTCATCTGATTATACATAAAACTCCCTGAAAAGTGGCCTAATACTGCAGCATTACATACTAAAAAATAGTAAACCAGCTTCAATCAAATATAAGTGTGTTAGAGCCATACATTTTGGCAGCTGATATGTAATTTGACAGATGCCTCAAGATAAAGCTAACTTTGAAAGCATTTTTTTCCAGCAGCGCCTGATATATTTTAAATGTAGCCTTTTTTTAACTGGGCAAGTCAGTTAAGAACATATTCTTATTTACAGCCAAACCCGGACAACGATGGGCCAATTGTGCGCCGCCCTATGGGACTCCCAATCACGGCCGGATATGATACATCCTGGATTCGAACCAGGGACTGTTGTGACACCTCTTGCATTGAGATGCAGTGCCTTAGACCGCTGCGCCACTTGAGAACCCCAATATGTCAATATATGAATATGAAAATGTCCCAAGAGTTTACAAAACCCATCAACATTTAACATGCATGCCAAAATCTCTACATAAATAATATTTTCCACTTCTCAGAAGAAGTCATGGAAAACAAGATTTCTTATAAAACGCCTGATGCGTGCCACGAGAGGAAAAATAGCTCTGCTATTTATTACCCACAATGATTTATTCAGTTATCAGGGAGGGAAAGTGAGGGAGGATCCTTCTTCATTGCGGAGAGAACACTAGTGTTTAGCAGCTGATAGGTCTTTCACTGCACAAGCACTGAATGCCAACGGCTGAGTGCTAACAAATATGCTTTTTGGCTAATGGCTGGGGGCTAACAGCTACATGCTAACAAAAATGCTTTGTGGCTTATGGCTAAGGGGCTGACATAGTGGCAAGGTGAAGGACATTTGGACAGGGGAGGCCCCTGACACTTGCTTCCCTGGAGACCTGGCTGCCTAGGGGTAGGGGAGAGGCATACACTGCTAATGGTCAGGGCCTGGGGGAAGAGGGAGATGAAGAGAGGGAGGGGAGATGGAATGAGAGAGGGAGAGGGAATGAGGAGGAGGGAGAGAGAGGGAGGGAAGCAGGGGTAAAGAACGAGAGAGACATGGAAGCAGGAGGAGTTAAATAAAATGAGATGGAGAGACAAACAGGCAGGGAGAGAGGTAGACAGAAAGACGGAGAAGCAAAAGGGAGAGAAAAAAGGAGGGATAACGATAGAGAGAGAGGGAGCCAGAACCTCACATTCATCACGAATCAATGAGCTGAAGCTGACTCAGCTGTACTGGCTAGAAGGGCAAAAAATCAGAGAGCAAGAGAAGGGAAAAAGGAGAAGGGAAGCGAGAGGCGATGCCATAGCCCACTGACGCATGCAAAAGCAAATTAAATCTCACACTGCTGCACTCACAGAGCTCTGAATGCAGAGAGAGGGGGGGGGGGGCTGCTGCATGAGGACACAGAGTGTTCGGGCCAGAGATATGAGAGGAGAGGGGGGAGATGTAGAGAGAAATAGAGGAGAGCAGATAGTGACTGAGTCAAAGAGATGAGAGGAGAGAAATAGAGAGATGGAGGAGAGTAGGAGAGTGGAGGGAAGGGGGAGAGCGGTGTCTAAGAGATGGGAGGCAAAAGAAGGGGAGAGCAATGGAAAGAGTGGATGGAAAGGGAGAGGAGCTGAAAGAGAAATGGAGTGGATGAGAGAAATGAATAAGAGGCAAGTGGGGAAAGGAGAGAAGATACTTGAGAGAGAGTCTATTTAAAATGAGGGGAGGGGAGAAGAGGAAAGGAGATAGATAAAGGGGAGAATAGTCCAGGGGAGAGAAGGACAAATGCATAAGCAATTGATGAGAGGGAGAAGAAAGGAGAGGAGGTGAAAGTGCTAGAAGAGATGATAAAAGGATAGGGAGAAGAGGAAATGACAGGATGGAAGTGGAGGAGAAGAAGAAGAAGATCAAAGAGGGGAAGAAGTGGAGAGATTGAAAATGCAGTCAATAAATCAAATCAAATTTGATTTGTCACATGCGCCGAATTCAAGGTGTTGTATTGTGTACACCTTACAGTGAAATGCTTACTTATACAAGCCCTTAACTAACACTTTGGATACCTCTCTCTTGGATGAAGGTATGTGTAGAGACTGAGACAAACTGTGCTGGTAGGAGGATGGGGAGGTTAGTCCTTCTTCGGCTTAGTTCTGGTCGCATAAGACTTTGATTAGCATGTACAGTTGAAGTCGGAAGTTTTACATACACTTAGGTTGGAGTCATTAAAACTCATTTTTCAACCACTCCACAAATGTCTTGTTAACAAACTATAGTTTCTACTTTGTGCATGACACAAGTCATTTTTCCAACAATTGTTTACAGACAGATCACGTATAATTCACTGTATCACAATTCCAGTGGGAAAGCAGTTTACATTCACTAAGTTGACTGTGCCTTTAAACAGCTTGGAACATTCCAGAAAATTATGTCATGGCTTTAGAAGCATCTGATATGCTTATTAGCATAATTTGAGTCTGTGGATGCTGTGGATGCATTTCAAGTTCTACCTTCAAACTCAGTGCCAAAATGGGAAAATCTAAAGAAATCAGCCAAGACCTCCACAAGTCTGGTTCATCCTTGGGAGCAATTTTCAAACGCCTGAAGGTACCACGTTCATCTGTACAAACAATATTACGCAAGTATAAACACCATGGGACCACACAGTCATCATACCGCTCAGGAAGGGGATGCGCTCTGTCTCCTAGAGATGAACGTACTTTGATGCGAAAATGCAAATCAATCCCAGAACAACAGCAAAGGTTCTTGTGAAGATGCTGGAGGAAACAGGTACAAAAGTATCTATATCCACAGTAAAACGATTCCTATATCGACATAACCTGGAAGGCAGCTCAGCAAGGAAGAAGCCACAGCTCCAAAACCGCCATAAAAAAAGTCAGACTACGATTTGCAACTGCACATGGGGACACAGATCATACTTTTGGGAATAATGTCCTCTGATCTGATGAAACAAAAATAGAACTGTTTGGCCATAATGACCATTGTTATGTTTGGAGGAAAAAGGGGGAGGTTTGCAAGCCAAAGAACACCATCCCAACCATGAAGCACGGGGGGGGCAGCATCATGTTGTGGGGTGCTTTGCTGCAGGAGGGACTGGTGCACCTCACAAAATAGATGGCATCATGAGTCAGGAAAATTATGTGGATATATTGAAGCAACATCCAAGTTAAAGCTTGGTTGCAAATGGGTCTTCCAAATGGACAATGACCCCAAGCATACTTCCAAAGTTGTGGCAAAATGGCTTAAAGACAACAAAATCAACGTATTGGAGTGGCCATCACAAAGCCCTGACCTCAATCCTATAGAAATTTTGTGGGCAGAACTGAAAAAGCGTGTGTGAGGAAGGAGGACGCAGTTACACCAGCTCTGTCAGGAGGAATGGGTCAAAATTCACCCAATTTATCGTGGGAAGCTTGTAGAAGGCTACCTGAAACGTTTGACCCAAGTTAAACAACTTAAAGGCAATGCTACCAAATACTAAATGATTGTATGTAAACTTCTGACCCACTGGGAATGTGATGAAAGAAATAAAAGCTTAAATAAATCATTATCTCTACTATTATTATGACATTTCACATTCTTAAAATAAAGTGGTGATCCTAACTGACCTAAGACAGGGCATTTTTACTAGGATGATTAAATGTCAGGAATTGTGAAAAACTGAGTTTAAATGTATTTGGCTAAGGTGTATGTAAACTTCCGACTTCAACTGTAAACTAACTTCAAAGACTTTCTATAATGATTAGTTAGCTTGGAGGAAGGATATAGTGTTGTGTGCGTTGCGTCTGTGCACTTAGCTAACTGCTATCCCATAGCCTACAGTACATTGCACATGAAGTGTGACTGGCTGAAGAAAATGCCCCAACATGTTCTCATGCTATCTGATTGGCTCAAAGTCAAGTTGTTGGCCACTGACAAGTGTTGCGTAGGTTCGTCAAAACCGGGTCAGCACATAGCAGGTAACGCTTTTGTTCTAGCAAAAGAAGGAACAGCCTCCCACTGTGATAAGTACCTATCGATTCTCAGTGTGTTACATACTTCAGGGTGGGTGACGTGACGTCGTTGATCCTGACCCACCATTTGGGGAACACTGGGTGCGTCGCAGGTCTGTCTCGCTGCACATTGCAGAACATGGATATATCGTATTACCGTTTGCCTTTTAGATCATAAATGGACAGGGGTACCTGATCCTAGATCAGCACTCCTACTCTGAGATGGTTTATAAATACAAGCCTAGACCTGCTAATCTGTGCAGCCTAACCATTGCGATAAAGATGACCTGGAATTTATCCACGAGCTGGACATTATTCTAATAACATCACAATAACATTTAAGTGGGCGGCAGGTAGCCTAGTGGTTAGTGTTGGGCCAGTAACTTAAATGTTGCTGGTTCGAATCCCCAAGGCACTTAACCCTAATGGATAAGAGTATCTGCTAAAATGTAAATATTAATCTAATTTTGTAGGACAAACCAAAGCAAAGGAACAGAAGAGGAGACTTACAGGGCGGACTTCTCCAGTGGTATTGGTGTACTGCCGCGCGAGGCCGAAGTCTAACATGTAACACTTCCTTAAGGTTGAAGGCAGCCTTCCCATGGCGAAGTTTGACTGCAGAGAAAATACATGATTATACAATGCAGAGAAAATACATGATTATACAATGCATTTTAGATATGGTCTGGTGGCTCAGATGGTAAGAGTGTGGGGCTACTGTAGCAACACCAAAGAACCATCACAGTGCCATTAGTGTTAGCCAGGAGGGGCGCTTGTTCTTCTTAGGGCTGCATTCCCGTTAACGGGATGATATGACAACAGCCAGTGAAAGTGCAGGGCGCCAAATTCAAAACAACAGAAATCTCATAATTAAAATTCCTCAAACATACATGTATCTTATACCGTGTTAAATGTAATCTTGTTGTTAATCCCACCACAGTGTCCAATTTCAAATAGGCTTTACAGCGAAAGCACCACAAACGATTATGTTAGGTGACCACCAACTCACAGAAAAACCCAGCCATTTTCCAGCCAAAAAAGCATCAAAAAAAGCACAAATAGAGATAAAATAAATAAAAGTTCATATTTATATAAAAAAATCTGAGTTTACATTGGCGCTAGTTCCAAAAACATCCAGTGATTTTGCATAGCCACATCAATTCAACAGAAATACTCATCATAAATGTAGATGAAAATACACATGGAAGATGTACACATGGAATTATAGATATACCTCTCCTTAATGCAACCTCTGTGAATTCAATTTTTTTTTACAGAAAAAGCAAACCATGCAATAATCTGAGACGGCGCTCAGAAAATAAATAAAATTATCCGCCATGTTGGAGTCAACAGAAATCACATTTTAAATATTCCCTTACCTTTGATGATCTTCATCAGAATGCACTCCCAGGAATCCTAGTTTCACAATAAATGCTTGATATGTTCGATAATGTCCATTATTTATGTCCAAGTAGCTACTTTTGTTAGGCTCGTGCAGGTCCATCCGAACCTCGGACAAAAACTTCAAAAAGTTATATTACAGGTTGAAGAAACTTGTCAAACTAAATATAGAATCAATCTTTAGGGTGTTGTTATCATAAATCTTCAATAAAGTTCTAACTGGAGAATTCCTTTGTGTGTAGAGAAGCCCTTGGCTCTCTGCCAGACACCTGGCTCATTCAGCTCCCATTCAGGCCCACAACACAGTAGAAGCCTCATTCAAGTTTCTAAAGACGGTGGAAACCCTAGGAAGTGCAACTTCATCCATATCCTACTGTGAATTCAATAGGGGTTGGGTTGAAAATCGACCAACCTCAGATTTCTCACTTCCTGTTTGGATTTCTTCTCAGGTGTTTGCTTGCCATATGAGTTCTGTTATACTCACAGACATCATTCAAACAGTTTTAGAAACTTCAGAGTGTTTTCTATCCAATACTAATATATAATAATATGCATATATTAGCAACTGGGACTGAGGAGCAGGCCGTTTACTCTGGGCACCTCTGGGCTCCTTTCATCCAAGCTACTCAATACTGCCCCTGCAGCCATCAGAATTTTTAAGGGATGGGGCATTGTTTGATGAAACATCAGTTATAAGACCATCTAATATGCCATCTAATTTTTACATGTGTCATGGCACAGCACAGCATGCCACAGCATTATGGAAGGTTATCAGTGCCAATTCTAAAATGCAATGGTTAATTGGAATGCGAAGATGACATCATTTGCATTTAAGCATTGTTTTTTTAGAATTAGCACTGATAACCCTTCATAAAGCTGTGGCATGCTGTGCCGTGATGTTATGTATGATACGTACCGGTTTGATATCTCTATGCAAGAAGCCAACAGAGTGGATGGCCTCTATAGACTCCAGGATCTGTTTCCCCAGGCGGAGTGTGGTGCTCATGGTGAAAGTCCCCCGAGGCTGGCTCCTCCGCAAGTCTGCCAAATTGCGTCCCTGCTCCACCCCCCAAAACAAAACAACGCTCTGGGGTGAAGTTCCCTCTAGGTACAGATCTAGAATCAGCTTCCCTCCCCCAATCCTAAACTTAACCTTTGGTGGGGAAAATACAAATCTGACAGAAAAATCAGCATTTGGGGCCACTTCACCCTACTCCAGAAAATCAACCATACGTAACCAAACAGGCTTTGTGCGAAATAACAAATAGATTTCTTACCGGTACGGTACACCCAATCGCCTAGGTGTGATCATAGAATTACATATAGAATCCCTATTCATTTCATAAATTATATCTGTGGGCCTAGTAGCCTGGGCCTAGTAAAGATTTGTCACATCACTTTTGACATACAATACCTTTTAATATAGGCGGCAGGTGAGTTTCAAGTTTGGGGAAGCAAATTTGAACCATAAACATGCACCTTTATAATAAAGCATTCCATGCATCCTCACATTTACAGACTTATGTAAAATAGGTTACTATTCCTAATGTGATGATTAGATTTAGGCCAATAATATAACTCAATCACTGTTCACAGAATAGACTGTTCAATGCAGCTCGTAGTGGCGTAGAGTAGGCCTGGGCTACAAATACAAGATCGTATTTTTAAATATTCCGATATGCCTGGCTTGGTCTCTCTGTTTTTCACTGACAGTCACAAATCAACAATCATCTCTCTGTTTGTATTCAAAGTCATACCGTATCAAAAGTTTGGTCATGATGGATTTTTACACCCAAGTACCATGACATAACAGCTTTATAGGCTGTGTCTCAATCGACAATGGATTGGATTAAGACTCTCCATAATATACTTTCATATTATAGAAGGCTGACAATGCTGTGATGGATCATGTGACATAATGGCATTTGAATTACTATCCTTCGTCAGTATGTGCTTTGTCAGCCTCTAACCAGCCGCTGCTTATGAATATTCTTTTCAGTTAATATGGCCTATTTGCCAAGACTTCATATTTCACGATGCCTTATGCAGCAAGCTTTATAAATTGCACTTCCTCAGAAAAATGTGTTTTTGTTGATTTGTGGTCAGATTCTCACAGAATGCATTTTGGGGATGGTGGTCAATCTTTATTAAAATCAAAGGTCAGCTTCTTACCTGAAGTTGCATGACCACGTAGTTGAATTTGTCATTTCTCCCGCAGCCAATAAACTTGCAAACATGGTTTTTACCTAAACAAAAAAGTCATATTTTAAGAATCGTAGTTCAAAGATGCATATGCCAAAATATTCCATATCACTTCAACTTGATGATTGGATTGGTTTTCATTGGTTACACCAGGGAGATGAGAGTGGTGACAGGGCCTAGGTAAGATCCAATTCAAATTCCCATATCAATCAATGAAAATACAGCAGAACCACTCATGTTGACACTCAAGGGCTGAAGAAAGGATAAAGCAATATTTTCTTTCCAGGTTTTCTTCCCGGCAACACCTGTATTAGGACTGTTCTTTTCAGAACTTCTTTCTCTAGGACATGGCCTTGTGTTAAATATTCTATAAAAGATCACTTTAGATAAAATACTGGCAGACAAATAAAACTGGACAAATTCATGAGCTGGCCAGTCCATGTTTCCTGGTCTTCACAGTTAATCCCAATTAAGGTCAGTTGGGCATGAATCATTGTTATTCATCATGCACCATTAATATTTTGATGGAGCACCCTGTTAATGTGACTCAGACTCTAAAAAATTCTTAGGGAACTTCAGATTGTTTGATATTCCTTAAAAGGTAGAGTCTGTAATATGACATCATCATTATACACCAAAGGGTGTCGTCCTGCTTTACAACAACAGTATTGGCAAGTCCTGATATGGGCATGCTGGGAAGAGCCAATAGTAGCAGTCTAAGCAGATTTGAATTTGTTTGTTGTTTCGCTCATCTACATTTCGTGATGTCACATTGCAGTCTCTTCCTTTAATATGTGCATAGAAATACCAACACACACACACACAAGCTTCTTCAAAGACATAGTACATGTTGCAAACCGATCATGAGTCATCATCACAATATGAGGGACAAATTTACTTCGAAAGCTGTCACACGTCAGTTACAGTGTGTGACTGTCACCCACAGCTTTCGAGGTAACTTTTTTCCTCATATTGTGATGATGACTCGTAGCCAAAGTGAGTCACTTGTTACCCTGGCACATTGACGTGCATACTCCAGGAGGAGAGAGTTGCTCTCCTTCTATGTGCCACGTGATCGCCATCACATCTAACATGTTACTGCTACCCATGCAAAAACGTGCTGTGAGTCACAACATTTAATCTACATACAGAGGGCCCATTATGGCAGAATTAAAGGAATAGTCTAAGCCAAAAGACTTAGTTTGTTCACTGTTTTGGAAATACTGTTGGGACCATGCAATCAAGCATCAATAAAGTACTTTTAGGATGCATGTTTGGCTTTTTTAAGATATTTGATTGTTGGGACCTCTACTTCCTACTGACATACGTATAACCAAAAACAAGCAACACTATATTGCTTATTTTCCAGGCACATTTTTAAGGGCCTTTTTTAAAATCATGAGTGGAGTATTTTTCACAGCTATGTCATAATGGCCTTGAAGACATTTTACCTACACTATACTTCAAGGAGATCAGAGGCCCCTTAATCAATACACAACATGAGCAATGATGTTGAGTAGTTTACTAGGTTACCTATTGATTCATAAGGTCTACGCTATTCTTAGCCACTCTTCCGTGAAGCTACTATGGGTGTAGTAAGCAAGAGAGACATCGGTTTCCACATTTGCTTGAACCTCAAGCAAAAGATTCAAGGGCCATAATTCAAACAGCACACCAAAATGCAAAAAACGAAACAGATATGCTTAAATAGTGCATCGTGACCCACTAAATAAGGCCAGGAGGAAGAGAAGGTTCCATTAAATAAGCTTAGTGCATGGCAGACAGAGCTAATGTTTGCTCTCCCTAGCCACTTGGACTAAAGCTCTATTCAAAGTCCACAGCCACCGAGTCACAATAGTCTGGCGGCCCATTATTACATATTTACGAAACTAATGTAATTGGCTGTTTATTAGGTTACAGATTCTGTCACAGTAGACTGCATGGCTCTGCAGCTTTTAACTCTGTAGGATGCTTAAGAGTGTACATGACAATGTGAGAGGAAATTCTGATTCCTTTTGACAGGATGTCTCAAAGGACACCCAAAGCACTAACACTGTACCTGGTTTTACTGTCCTGAAACCTATGCTGTGCTGTCATGAGGAGAGGTTATTACACTTTTCACTAGACTGTCATGAGTATGACATAGCAGATTTTATAATCAATCATAAGTGCAGTCTTAAGCAGTATTGATGTAACACATTTATCTTACACAGGAAAGATAAACGTTCTTACTTGACTATGCACTGTAGCTGACACAAACTTTATATATTTGTCTGTCATGACTACAACAAAGTATACTGACACATGGTGTCAGCGGTGGGATCTGGGTTCAAGTCAAGTGACATCAACAAAGAATGCCATTTATTGAATTTAAGAACGGCTGAGCAGCACCTTCATACTCATTGACTAAGCCGAACGGTAAACACAGAATGGTAACCGCAGTGGCACCACCAGGCTCATTGACAAAACTAGCAGAAAGGTACAAAATGGCCACTGCAGTGGGCCCTTACCCTGCAGTTTCTTCAGGACTGCCACCTCCATCTTCAGGACCTGTTTGGGCTGCTGGGCCGACTCCACCTTCAATGCCACGTTCTCCCGAGTCAACAGGTCCAGAGCTTCGTAGATCTCCCCAAAACCTCCCCCTCCAATTTTCTTCAGCTAGAAAAGTGTTGAGGATAAAAAGTGTACTAAACAACATTCTTCTAGTGCTGTTAGAATGCTGGCTTATACTGTACTGTACTGTAAAGAAGCTCAACTTAACAAACCTTTCGCATGACAAACACCAGTTTTGATGGAAGAGTACAGGGAGGTTAGCCTGTTCCCAGATCTGTTTGTGCTGTCTTGCCAACTCCTATGGTCATTGTCATTGTTTGGCATGACAACGACCAAAATTAGTTGGCAAGACAGCACAAACTGATCTGGGACCAGGCGATAGAGAGGTGTGTCTTATTGATCAAACAGTAATTGAGTGAATTCATTTTTGCTAGATAGTTGCCCTCCTTCGTCCCACCCCTCTTTCTCCAGCCCCACTTCCTCAACTCCTCTATTGCATTTTTTTCTTTATTTCACCAAGTACTTAAGTGCTTTGAACAACCCTATTATCCGTTTATGGCTTGATCATGACAGCCAAGTGCCGAAGACAAATATTAACCAGCCATGTGCAAACACACTCGACTTTCTTCCTCAGCTCTTTGGCCTAGGGATCTGTCGCTCCGTGATTGGTTCTGACAGGGTCGTCTAAGTGATCACCATCAGAAGCACAGTAACTGTTACGCAATCACCGAATGCGTGGCGCTGCGTATACGATACCATTATTAAAGGGGCAGAAGTAACCCCAAAAGTTTGTCAGATACCATTAAAGGGACATTTGACAAAAAATACAAAGTTTGTCCAATGATTTAACAATTCTACATTCTGTTCTTGTCATGTCTGCTCCTGCTCCTCCCCTCCGGCGTATGATGTCGCCAGAGTACTAACCACCGGTCCTGGGATTCATCATCACGCACAACTGACACTCATCATTAAGCGCACCTGTTAATCATTATGATTCACACCTAGACTCCATTACCTTCATCATTTCCTCCCCTTTATATGTCACTCTCCCATGTTCGCTCACCAGTTGGTATTGTTCTTGTGTATCGGCGTTCTGCCTTATGTTGGTGTCGTGTTATTGGTTTTGTTGTTTTATTAAAACGTTTCACCTGCACCCGACTCACTGCCCCATCATTACAGTTCTGTAGATCCAGGAGTAGAGTTAAGGAGAAAATATTGTGGTCCCAAATGGATGGGAATAAATGCTGCTGTGAATTAGTTACAATCTTTCCCATTCAGGCTGGATCGAGGCCTGCATAAGTCTGTAATCTGCTTGACGTAAAGGTATGAAAACACCTGACAAACGGATTTGAGATTTATCTGCTCAACTTCAAGGTATGAAAACACAGATTTTCGAGTACACTATCCCTTTAATTCTGGTGAGACACAGAGAACCTTGGTGATGGGGAGTCAAATCTGTGTGTGTGAAGGTAATCTTGTAATTAGCCCCTTAGGGAAACACTGATATAGAGAGACCATACCAAGACAAAACCACAACTAGATCAACTATGTAGCATACTCACCACTTTCCATCGGTCCTTGACCATGCAGTTAGGCGGCAGTATGTCTGCCGTCTCCCCAGCCCCATTCATGTTGGCGTGGTCCTGGAGGCCTGGCACTAGGCACTGAATCTGCCAGCCCGACAGAACGCGGGCAGCTCCCAACTTAAATGAGCCATTTATCTGGAAAAGGATATTCAATAAGACATAAGTCAGTCTTAGTTCCTTTCTTTTAACACAATACCCATGAGCAGGCATCACACAGCGCACTCAAAGCAAAAGGCATAAGTCAGGGTTGTCTTATAAAGCCATTCGTTTTGTTAGCTCGGGCCAAAGTGGAGGAGAAAACAAAATGGTATTTTCCGTTATCCGTGCAAATACCATGGTCATACAGAAAGCTTGCTGGTATTGACGGTTGTAGTTTGACATCTAGATTGTCTTGAAAGAACAAGGGGGACAGACAGTACATACTCTGCATTTCTTGCCTCAAGTGAACGATGGAAAATAAGGCCTTGGGTATACTGTGTGTTGGAGGTACATCAACGACAGCAACTACATATGTCCATGGATACTAAATGTCCTTCATATCTGAATAACATCAAGTCCAATAAGGAGATGCACTTTCCTTAGGGTGTGGCCAATTACTGAAATAATGAAATTCATTATAATGGATATATTATTTGGGTTCAAATTTCTGCTTGTAAACTCATTTTGGAGGTTAAGAAGACGTGATAACTAGATTACAACCATCTGGTCTCTGTTACAATCAGGTAAAGACGTCCTCTTCATGACGAGATCAAGGCGTCACCAGATAACATCCAGATGTGGTGGCTAAAAAGACTTCAGCAAAACTTCATTATACAACCACTATATACAACCACTATACAACCTGACCATGAGTCCGTTGCAACCAGTTTTGCCTGATGAGATAGACACTTCTTAAATTTGAATTGATCTGTTTTGCAATATCTGGCCAATCGCTGTTAGCCCTCTAAACTATTAGACAGTATTGGTATTGGGTTCGAACCGATATCTATCAACTTTTATTTTCTAGATGCTTATGATTATTCTGGGTAAACAACATCGGGATAAGAGTGATGCATGTAAATAGGTTAGTACCAAAACCATGCTATTCTGCATGCAGGGCCATGTACCATTAGTTATGCATGCACAGCTCAGCTCCATTTGGGGGGGGGTACTTAGTCATGCCTAGGCTGAGGCCAGTAGAGAGACTTGTGTGTATTATCTAGCAGATTAGTCCGCTGTGAAAAAGTGACAAAATGCACTAGAACACATACAATAGGTTTAGACAGAGGGTGTGAGCCTACGAGGGTGGTAATTGCCAGTGCTTATGGCTTTAAAGCAAGGTTTGTCAATGCACCTGGGTCGGTTCCCAACATTTGCATTGCTACGGCGGGAAGCATGTGAATGGAGGCTGTGTCATTGAACGTCAATATGCCAATAACTGGTGGTTATTTCAAGCACTCTCATTGCACAGCAAGATTACAGGCGGGTAACACTGCAAATGTAGCAAGACCTGGGTCACGTTCAGTTGGCAAATGTTGTGGAACCTTGCAGATAGAAATGTCATGAATAGAGCTTACGCAGCTCATTATTCTACATGTCAGAGGTGCATGTTCGTTCTACATAACATTTTATATCTGAATGTCCCATAAACATTGCACCATGCTGAAAGCGGCCCTAGCGCCCTCATCAGACTTGATCTAAAACCCACAAGAGCAGGCAATATTGTAAGTAGTTTAAGTGAAATACAAAGAGGTTTGTTCAGGGAGCATTTCCTCACTTAGCGTCCTCTACACACTACAGCCATGGAATTGGAATTAATATTTGACTTTAACCTTAAAATCATTAAAGGGATAGTTCACCCATTTACAAATCATATTGGTTTCCTTGTCCAAAGACTTCTTAAAGGGTAAGGAAATTAATGTAATTTTGTAATTTGAGTGAAATATCCCTTTAAGCTTATTTTATACTTTCAAAAGTATGACTGACTAATAATGAATCAATCGAGATAATTGCTGATCAGCAATTATAGTGACTGCTCATCATGATGCAACCCTGATCATATAAAGTAGGCTTCATTTTGTATGGTTCAAGATAATATATCATTCTCAGTCTAACTATTATAATGTTATGGCCATCTTGCCAGGTGTTATGAAAGATTCTTCTCATGTAGGGAAACACTGCAAGCCTGTTCCCTCCCTTTGGGTGTAGTTCAATAATAATCTTGGAAAATTAAAATCATATTAGCATCACCATAGTTTCATTTTCACTGGGTTGTGATAGTTCAGGGTACAGTTGCCATAGCAAAAAGCAAAACATAGGGGCAGTGCATCAGTGAGGATAGTGAGAGACTCATATCAATTATAACACACAACTAAATGTGTATTTGCTGTCCTATACTAACAATAGTGTAAGGGGATCTACTTTGCAAAAAGCCAAGGGGTTGCAATCAAGTTTCCCAGAACTATGAAATCATGAAATTTCCTTGAAATCCGCGAAGGAAGCCGCGACAGCCATTTGTGTTCAAACTGGTGGGTAAAAGTGCAGCCGCATTTCCAAGGGAACTTTGAAGAACACATGAACCTCTCACCATATTTACAACCTCTTCAAAAACCTTACGTCTGAGAAAAAATCCTGAACTTGGCCAATTTAGTCGATGCCAAAACCCTCCTTTGTAAGCCTACAAGCCAAAATAAAAAAAATACAAATACAAAGAGGTTTGTTACAACTGCCTCCACAACCAAATCAATGATGTTTAGAGATATTTAGATATATAAATAATATTTATGAGAATGACAGTTTAATTTGAAGGAGTAGATCATGAAATAATGACAAGTAATAGTATAATGGACAACAATACACACAAGCCATATACTGCAATAATTTAGCATAACATTCATATAAGACGATGATTAGAACTACGAGCCAATCTTTTTACAATATATGAATTACTTTACAGGTCCCAGGTCTATATTTGGCAGTATAAATGTTGTACATAAAGCCTGATCCAAGCGACTGTTGAACCTGTATCATTAAATGTAACATTGGCAAGTAGAAAGTTGGAACAATTAAACAAATCTGACATCTCATCCTAAAGTATTTTACAATAGCCTAACAATTAGACAAATATTTAGCCTTACTCTTTAAGCACAAACTGTAATAGTAGTATGTTTCTAATGAGTTGAATTGATACTGCTTGATGGGCTATAAGCAAATGCACGCTCCACTGAGTGTGTGCTATAACTCCGTAGACCTATCTGCTACTATACCAATACCAACAAAGGGTCAGGTTAAGTAGTGCACATGCAGTATTTTTTTTAAACAAATGGGCCGAACTGATACTTTAAATATAGTTACATAAACAGCTATAGCCCTATTAAACAATAATTAAACATAACTTTTTGCTAAATTTCGGGACAACATTTCTGTCCATTTAGGGCTCAAGAACAGTCCCAGAGGCAAAAGTCATATAGAGCCTCTTTAATAAAGCACCCAGGAAGTCCTATTCATGTCCGATAGGCCTAGGCCAACTGATATCTATATTATGTGACCGTTATTAGCCAAACAGATGTCATGAAGAATATTACCTGGCGCAGAGACGGCACGTTAGTCTTTTCCGTCTTTTTGGAATCTTCATTTGGGATTTTAAGGTGGCAGAAGACTTCTGACAGACAGTAGCCCTACTGCTACAGCTATACACTCAATAATAGCATAATTTCCTCATGTAAGACCAAATCCATTGCGAGAAAGGTCCATATAAACATCTACTCCGATGTCCGACGCTAAACTGAACCGTACTCCTTTGCATTTAGCAGGCAATTATCCCAAGCGAAACCTCCAATAAATTCAATCAAACATATGATTTTCTTACATTGTGTATTGGCCTAACACACACATTTTATTTTTGTATTTTTCTACATTAGTTTGTCAAGTTGTTTAAATTTGAATAAGATCCAATTTCTTCGACAATAAACGTGTCACGCAAGCGGATTCCGATGATTACAAACTGCAGTGTACAGGTGTATGCTTTGCATGAATGCACAATTAAAATACATTGTCGACGACTAAAATCCAGGTAGCAGTGGGTCCAATTCCGATAAACTATTCCGATACAATGCCTTCTCTTACTAATTGATGTATCGGTTTAAAATACGGTTATATGCTCTCCAACGCCAAGGCTCTCGATCCATCCCACTTCTCGGTTTTTGTCCGCACTGCAGCGTATACTCATGCTTGACAAGAGACCCACCTATTACTACCGCCTTTATGGCGAGAGGTGGCGCACGACACCGCATAGATATTCTGCAAAATCACAAAACTTGTACCATTTTACAAATATTATACCCTAATAACAGTCCGTTACTTCTCCTCGCGCGTAATGGACAGAGTTTGTAATTGGACGTCAGCCTTTCTAATCTTCAATAATATTGCATATTTTAATGGAATTGTTTGATATAGGTAGACCTACCACTAAGAAAAATACTGCCGAATGCAATGTAGCATATATGAGAGCAAAAACACCGGACTACAATTCCCAATGTGAACCAATCACTGGAAAAGGACAGCGCCGAACTTTATCATACTAAAATACGCATAATAATAGATATAACTCTATAATAGCCCATTGGCATTAATGGATTGGGATCAAAATGTTTTGCTATATTTTAACTACATCTACTGCAATTCAAATCCACATTCCACATTTATATTAAACTATAATTCCTTAAATCAGCCACCTGGGCCTTCAGTGTACAAACATACGGCGATATTTGCATAACCCTTCAAACCTGGGGAATGGGAATAAAGAGAGGATAGTAGCTTTTCTTTTTACCTAATTCTCTTCAGACGCGATGACATGAAAGCCTCGAAGACTTTGAAGAGGTACATTGTTTCGCCTCTACGGTCAAAACCATTGCAGGAGGTTCGCCCCACGTACCACCATTTCTACGGCAGCATCCTCTTCCCTGCCCACATTCGCGTCCCCAGCATCAGTATCATTTAGCAACCAAAGTGATCGTCCTCTGTGCTTTCCTCAGAGATTTGTGGTATAGGCTACACGGCACATACCGCCACCTACCGAAGTGGAGAAGAGCATTTTAGACCTGGATGCACAATTAGGACTATACTTATGTTTTGAAAAAATGAACATGGTGACTTAAAAGTTAGGGAGGATGACGGATGAAAATGATTTTTATAAAAAGCCTTATCTATATAATTTTGGGAGTTTCTCAAAGTAATTCTGAGGAGGACATTTCTCCCACAGATATTTCAGAAAAGGCTTGACTGAATATACAGCAGCCTAAAATAGTATTACAGTAGTTTTAACAAGTGACAGGGCATGCAAGATGCCACTGAAGAACATGGCTGACGTTTTGCATTCTCCCAACCAAGTGTGCTATTTTGTAATTTTTGTGGATTTTGTGTAACTTGTTTTTTAAAACTTATTGTGTACATAATGTTGCTGCTGCCGTCTCTTATGACCGAAAATAACTTCGGGACATCAGAAAAGAGATTACTCACCGCACTGGAAAAAAGTTTTTTCTTTAAGGAGTCTCACAAGAAGGATATCCTGCTTTCACTGGAACAGGCCTAGATCCACGCCTTTTGAGTGAAAAAAAGTAGTCGGAAAAGAGACCGCAGATCGGGCACTCTTCTGAGAATCCGGAGGCGAGCAAGTAAACTCCAGTTGCCTTCCATTCTTCTTGCTAATGCACAATCATTGTAAAATAAAATTGATGACCTACAATTAAGATTATCAAATCAAATTGTATTAGTCACATGCACCGAATACAACAGGTGTGGACCTGAGAGTGAAATGCTTACTTACAAGCCCCTAACCAACAGTGCAGTTGAAAAAAAATATGGGTAAGAATAAGAGATAAAAGTAACAAGTAATTAAAGAGCTGACAACAGAGAGTGGCAGTGGTTTGGAGAGGGGAGGGTGGGGAATGCAAATAGTCTGGGTAGCCATTTGATTAGATGTTCAGGATTCTTATGGCTCGGGTGTAGAAGCTGTTTAGAAGCCTCTTGGACCTAGACTTGGTTCTCCGGTACCGCTTGCTGTGTGGTAGCAGAGAGAACAGTCTATGACTAGGGTGGCTGGAGTCTTTGACAATTTTTAGGGCCTTCCTCTGACACCGCCTGGTATAGAGGTCCTGGATGGCAGGAAGATTGGTCCCAGTGATGTATTGGGCCGCTCGCACTACCCTCTGTAGTGCCTTGCGGTCGGAGGCCGAGCGGTTGACATACCAGGCAGTAATGCAACAAGTCAGGATGCTCTCGATGGTGCAGCTGTAGAATCCTTTGAGGATCTGAGGACCCATGCCAAATCTTTTCAGTCTCCTGCAGGGGGAATAGGTTTTGTTGTGCCTGCTTCATGACTGTCATGGTGTGCTTGAACCATGTTAGTTCGTTGGTGATGACAAGGTGACACCAAGGAACTTGAAGCTCTCAACCTACTCCACTGCAATCCCGTCGATGAGAATGGGGGCGTGCTCAGTCCTCTTTTCCTGTAGCCCACTATCATCTCCTTTGTCTTGATCACATTGAGGAAGAGGTTGTTGTCCTGGCACCACAGAGCCAGGTCGCTGACCTCCTCCGTATAGGCTGTCTCGTTGTTGTCGGTGATCAGGCCTACCACTGTTGTGTTATCGGCAAATTTAATGATGGTGTTGGAGTCGTGCCTGGCCGTGCAGTCATGAACAGGCCCCCCATTAACATCAACAGGGCTGTAGTGGAGCTGGTCGAGAGTTTCAAGTTCCTTGGTGTCCACATCACCAACGAACTATCATGGTCCAAACAGACCAAGACAGTCGTGAAGAGGACACAACTAAATCTTTTCCCGATTTAGGCCCAATTTAAGGTCATCTAAATGTAGGATAATCTGGGCCTACAGCAACAATCAAGTTAACTGCGTTGTCTTTGACCAGTGGCCTCATTTATAACTGTTGCGTAAATTTCATACTGAATTTCTGCTTCTGCCATTTTTGAAAAGTCTGCTCACATACAAAAATATAGAGATTTATAAACTTGACACATGCCATACGCATGTTTCCAGTTATAAGTCAGTCGTAAAACTGTGTGGGTGTGAACGAACATTAAAGCTCTGCCTGGTAACGACCTCCATTCTCCTTTCATGGTGACAATAACTCCCTTTATTTTCTGTATAATTTGGAACTATTTGGAATTAGGTCACGACAGTTTCTGGAAGAAAGAGCAATGGCAATTTTGGGCAGAATGTTTTGATATTTTGCCGTGACTAAACATGCATGCTGCCTATAGCAAGGTCCATGCTCCGTCATAATGCAAGATTGATTGTATATTCGAAAACAATTTAAAAGTAGGCTAAATGCTGCAGCCCACACTTCTATACAAAAGACAAATTGATTTTCAATATTTAGTTTACCATAAGATTATTGGGTTTCTATATCCTGACTTGGTATAGGCTTTGAGATTAAATAGGCAAAGATGTCACGCTCCTATCGCACAGCAATACTGTAACCTACCCATAATGTCAAATATTTTACACAAGCTACCTGTAACGGTTTTCCTCCTGGGAAAGGAGAGGCGGACCAAAACGCAGTGTGGTTATAATTCATGGTATTTTTAATAAGAAAAACTATACATGAATAAACTACAAAAAACAAGAAACGTGAAACCCGTGTGGTACAAACACTGACACAGGAGACAACCACCCACAAAATACCCCAAAGAATATGGCTGCCTAAATATGGTTCCCAATCAGAGACAGCGATAAACACCTGCCTCTGATTGAGAACCACTCCAGGCAACCATAGACTTTCCTACACAACTATACTGAACACAACCCCATACATCTAATAAACCCCTAGACAAGACAAAACACAATAAATCACTCATGTCACACCCTGGCCTAACCAAAATAATAAAGAAAACACAGAATACTAAGGCCAGGGCGTGACAGTACCCCCCGCCCCCAAAGGTGCGGACTCCCGGCCGCACACCTAAACCAATAGGGGAGGGTCTGGGTGGGCGTCTGTCCACGGTGGCGGCTCTGGCGCTGGACGTGGACCCCACTCCAACACAGTCTTAGTCCCTTGAGTAGCGACCCTCGCTGCCGACCTTGGCCTACTAATCTTAACAAAGGGCCTCACTGGACTGAGGGACAGCTCGGGACTAAGGTAGCTCGGGACTGAGGGGTAGCTCGGGACTGAGGGGTAAGCTCAAGACTGAGGGGTAGCTCAAGACTGAGGGGTAGCTCAAGACTGAGGGGTAGCTCAAGACTGATAGGTAGCTCAGGACTGAGAGGTAGCTCAGGACTGAGAGGTAGCCCAAGACTAAGAGATAGCTCAGGACTAAGAGATAGCCGTCAACCTGCCTGAGCTCTGGCTGTGTTAGCTGTGCTAACATCATTGCAAAAGGGTTTTCTAATGATCAATTAGCCTTTTAAAATTATAAACTTGGATTAGCTAACACAACGTGCCATTGGAACACAGGAGTGATGGTTGCTGATAATTGGCCTCTGTGTGCCTACAGTATGTACAGTATGTAAATATTCCATTAATGTATATCAGTGATTCCTTAGTGCTTGTCAGTTTATACCATGCTTATATGAGATTATTGCTGGCAGTGAGACATTTTTTTGTTGCCAAATAGCGTTTCTTACTGCCAATAAAAAATCATATCATATGTGATGGGTACTTTGAGCACCTATTTATTAGTTTCTCATTTAGTTAATAAATAATACATCATTAATTTTTAATGTCTTGCATTCATCTTCTGAAGGAATGTTAAGAATGTATAATTGAATTAATTCAATTGTTACTGCATATGTTTTATGGAGGATTTGACATATTTGTCAGGTTTTTTGAGGACCTATTAAGTTAATTAGTGTTACTTGCTCAGCAGACTAAATATTGTATATATCAGGTAAGACCCACATGCAGACCATGTCGAAGTAACAATGTTCATTACAGCAACAGGGGCAAAGGTACAGGACGGCAGGTAGGCTCAGGTCAGGCAGTGCGCGGTAATCCAGAGGTGGGGCAAAGTTACAGGACAGCAGGCAGGCTCAGGTCTGGCAGTGGCCGGTAATCCAGAGGTGGGGCAAAGGTACAGGACTGCAGGCAGGCTCAGGGGCAGGCAGAGTGGTCAGGCGGGTGGGTACAGGGCCAGGACAGGCAAGGGACAAAAACCAGCGGACGAGAAAAGAGAGCCAGGAAAAGCAGGAGCAGATAACAAAAACAATGGTTGAGTTGACAAAACAAGACAAACTGGCAACAGACAAACAGAGAACACAGGTATAAATACACGTGATAATAGGGAAGATGGGTGACACTTAGAGGGGGGTGGAGACAATCACAAAGACAGTTGAAACAGATCAGGGTGTGACAGTACCCCCCCTTCTAGGGGCCCACCTGACATCCTACCTTCCGCATACCTGGTTGACCGGGGTGTCGGCGGTGGAAGTCGGCTATGAGGGCTGGGTCCAGGATGTCTCTAGCGGGGACCCAGTACCTCTCCTCCGGGCCATAACCCTCCCAGTCAACCAGGCACTGGAAACCCCCGAACCCTCAGGTGTCGTCTCACCATGTACGTCGGATGGCCATCGATGACACAGGGAGGAGTGGTGGGCCTGGAGATAGAAGACAAAGGGCTGTGAGACATGGGCTTAATTCTATACACATGGAATGTAGGATGAATACAAAGGGTACGGGGCAACAGAATATGGACAGCAGAGGGGCTAATGATCTTGGAGATGGGGAAAGAGCCGATAAACCGGGGGGACAGTTTGGGAGACTCCACCCGGTGGGACAGATCCCGGGTGGACAGCCATACCTTCTGCCCAAGACGATACTGGGGAACCGGGGTCCGATGCCGACTGGGAGTGAACCCCCGGAGGACAGGCTGGCCAACGACCCAATGACGGTGCAGAACGACTTCCAGAACCGGGACGAGAACTGATGACCCCGGTCGGAGACCATGTCAACGGTCAGTCCATGGATCCGGAAGACGTGCTGCACCATGAGCTGGGCCGTCTCTTTGGCAGAGGGCAGTTGGGGGAGAGGAAAGAAGTGGGTGGCTTTGGAAAACCGATCTACCATGGTCAGGATGGCGGTGTTGCCATCAGAAGAGGGAAGACCCGTGACAAAGTCCAGGGAGATGTAGACCAGGGATGGTGGTGGACAGGCAGAGGTTGGAGGAGACCAGCCGGAGCTTGCTGAGGAGTCTTGTTCTGTGCCCACACCATGCAAGCGGCTACGAATGCAGACACGTCAGGAACCATAATACGAAAAGCACTTCGCACAAAGGTCAGGGTTCGACGGGCGCTCGGGTGGCAGGCCAGCTTGGAAGAGCAGGCCCACTCAAGGACCGCGGAGCAGAAGGCATCAGGAACGAACATCCGGTTATCAACCCCCCTGGGGTTCGGCTGGGAACGCTGCGCCTCACAGACCTGCTCCTTATTCCCCAGCTGAGTGCCGTCGCCAGGCATGAAATGATGGTTTAGGGTTCCGGGGTAGTAGTTGTGGGGCTATAGCGGCAGGACAGTGCATACACCTTGATTTCTTGGATCCCGGCCGGTATGACAGGGAGAGATTGAACCGTGTGAACAGCAGGGCCCATCTGGCTAGCCTGGAGTTGAGGCGCATGGCGGTGTGGAGATACTCCAGGTTCTTTTGGTCAGTCCACACAATGAACAGATGTTCCGCCCTCTCCAGGCCAAGGAGATGAGTGGTAGCGGGTAATGGTTCTTAACCGTAATGTCATTGAGTCACCAGTAGTCAATGCATGGGCGCAGGGTCTTGTCCTTTTCCTCCACGAAGAAGAACCCTGCGCCGGCGGGACATGAAGAGGGGCGGATAAATCCAGCAGCTAGGGAGTCCCCAATGTAGGTCTCCATAGTCTTGGTCTCCGATCCCGACAGAGAGTACAGATGTCCCCGGGGCGTTGTGGTGCTAGGGAGAATGTCAATCCCGCAGTCATAGGACGGAAGGCAGGCTCAGGGTCAGTACAGGCAGAGGTTGGTAATCCCGAGGTGGGGCAAAGGTACAGGACGGCAGGCAGGCTCAGGGTCAGTGGCAGGCAGAGTGGTCAAGTGGGTACAGGGTCAGGACAGGCAAGGGTCAAAAACCAGGAGGACAAGAAAGAGACTGGGAGAAAGCAGGAGCTGATAACAAAAACACTGGTTGGCTTGACAAAACAAGACAAACTGGCAACAGACAAACAGAGAATACAGGTATAAATACACAGGGGAAGATGGGCGACACTTGGAGGGCGTTGGAGACAATCACAAAGACAGGTGAAATAGATCAAGGTGTGACAGTATAACTTGGTTCTGACTTATTAGTCCCACTAAATCCTTCACTCATATCTTACTTTTCTTTGGAACACTATTTTTCATGCAAGGTTTAAGTTAGAAACACTATTCAAACTCTATAAAGTGCAGACTGGTATGGAACGGTGTGATTGTATACAACTTGTTCTTCTTTTTGTCCTTCTCCATCCACTTCGATGGGATTTTTCATAATTTTAAAGCTCCCATTGTTAAAAATGGCCATGACTTCCAACATTCTATTCATTGTAAACAATGTAACTTTTAACACATATTACCTACTTTTACCACTTTCCAAACAGCTTAGACAAACACTTAAAGGGGATGATATGTGTCTACTTCTCTGCTATTCAACCTGTGATGAGGAAAAACATTAAGATCTACAACATTTATTCCACGGGACAAAACTAGGTCCAAGGTATGACTGTGGCAGTGAGTAGGTTCGGAGACATGTTGGACAAAACCCACTGAGTCGATGATGGCTTCGAAAGCCTTTTGGTTTGGGCCTGTGGACTTTTCCATGTGAATATTAAAGTCACCAAAAAAATTGAATATTATCTGCCGTGACTACAAGGTCCGATAGGAATTCAAGGAACTCAGTGAGGAACGCTGTATATGGCCCAGGAGGCCTGTAAACAGTAGCTATAAAAAGTAATTGAGTAGGCTGCATAGATTTCATGACTTAGAAGCTAAAAAGACAAAAATGCAGTAGTTTTTGGGGGGGGGGGTAAATTGAAATTTTATATCGTAAATGTTAGCAACACCTCTGCCTTTGCGGGATGCGTGGGGGATATGGTCACTAGTGTAAGCGAGAGGTGAGGCCTCATTTAACACAGTAAATTCATCAGGCTTTAAGCCATGTTTCAGTCAGGCCAATCACATCAAGATTATGATCAGAGATTAGTTCATTGACTATAACTGCCTTGGAAGTGAGGGATCTAACATTAAGTAGCCCTATTTTGAGATGTGAGATATCACAGTCTCTTTCAATAATGACAGGAATGGAGGTCTTTTTCCCAGTGAGATTGCTAAGATGAACACAGCCATGTTTAGTTTTGCCCAATTTAGATCGAGGCACAGACACGGTCTCAATGGGGGTAGCTGAGCTGACTACACTGACTGTGCTAGTGGCAGACTCCACTAAGCTGGCAGGCTGGCAGGCTGGCTAATCTCATTGTGGAGCTAGAGGAGTTAGAGCCCTCTCTATGTTGGTAGATAAGATGAGAGCACCGCTCCAGCTAGGATAGAATCCGTCACTCCTCAACAGGCCAGGCTTGGTCCTGTTTGTGGGTGAGTCCCAGAAAGAGGGACAATTATCTACAAATTACAGTTTTCAACCAGCGATTGCGTTGTGAGACTGCTGTAGAGCTCATCACTCCCCTTAACTGGGACGGGACCAGAGACAAATTGCCGACACATCTTTTTAGCTGATTTACACCCTGAAGCTATGTTTTTTTGTTGTTGTTTTTTTATATTTTATTTTTGCATTTTCCAATTAAGAACATTCAAAACAAAAGTGAAAAGATATTAGACAACGATAGGACAAAGTGACAGTAACAGACGAGCGTAACAAAAAAAATATTATAATTATATATACAAACATACAAAAAGAAAAAAATTATAACGAGACATTGGATCACCTGCCGTAGGCTACATATTATACATTACATGTGAAACATTATGTGAGGATTATATATAGATTCAATTAATGAGATGTGGGGGGAGATTCTCCATATAGTCAATAAAAGGTTGCCAAATTCTGTAAAATGTCTTTAACTTATTCCTCAAGCAGTAAGTGATTTTCTCCAAAGGGATACAACTATTAACTTCCGATAGCCACATTGCAACTGCCAGGGAGGAATCCAATTTCCATTTCAAGGCAATACATTTCTTGGCCCCCTGAAGCTATGTTGCGCTTGGTCTGACTGTTTCATCCTAACATCGTTGGTGTCGCCATCGCTACAGTCACCAGTTTTAGCCTTAGCCAGCACCATCTTCAGATTGGCCTTAACGTCGGTAGGCTTGCCCCCTGGTAAACAGTGTATGATCGCTGGATGATTCGCCTTCGTCTTAAGTCTAATACTGCGGGTAATGGAGTCGGCAATGACTAGGGTTTTCAATCTGTCACAGCTAATGGTGGGAGGCTTCGGCGTATCAGACCCTGTAACGGGAGGAGGAGAGACCAGAGAAGGCTCGGCCTCTGACTGTGACCCGTTTCTTAATGGGGAGAACTGGTTGAAAGTTTCTGTCGGCTGAATGAGAGACAGCGGTTGAGCATTCCTACAGCATTTCCTTCCAGAAGCCATGAGAAAATTGTCCGGCTGCGGGGACTGTGCGAGGGAATTTATACTACTATCTGTACTTATTTGTGGCACAGACGCCATTTCATCCTTTCCTACACTTAAAATGCCATTGCCTAACGATTGCATCTGAAGCTGGGCTTGCAACACAGCTATCCTCACCATAAGGCGATCGTTCTCCTGTATATTATAAGTACAGCGACGAAGGCATAATGTTAATGTTACAACTTAGCTTCGGCTGGTTGAGGTCCTGACGAACCACGTCCAGATAAAGGGTCCGGTGTGAAAAAGTTGAATGAAAAAAGTTGAGCGAGGTAATTAAAAAATACAAACCGTAAAGTTGGCAGGCAGCAAAGTAAGGTTAGCAACAAACCGCACAGCAGCACGTAAACAAGTCTACAAGTTGTACAGAAATCGTAGTCGACTTTTCTGTTATTTAAATCTGAAATCAGAAAATTTAATTATATTGATAACTACAAGTAACTCAGTACCAGTTAATAACTATACCTAGTAACTCCAAGGAACATACAACGTCACAAAAGGTAATTATACAGCAAAACATTTTTCCCAAAAGTAAGTACAAGTAAGAACCAGCTTATTACTATATAAATACTTAGTCACACCAGTCTCTTTCAAAGTAATACCTAAGAATCACCAATAAACATACATGGTAATTTATAATGTATTACTATGTAAATACCAACCAAAATACCTTCTCTCGTTGTTTCTATGTACTTAACCTTTAGTTACCATGAATGTTCATAGTAACATCTTCCTTCACTCATGCTGCCAAACATACCCTCGTAAAACTGACCATCCTACCATCCTACCGGTCCTTGACTTCGGCGATGTCATCTATAAAATAGCCTCCAACACTCTACTCAGCAAACTGGATGCAGTCTATCACAGTGCCATCCGTTTTGCCACCAAAGCCCCATACACTACTCACCACTGCGACCTATACGCTCTCGTTGGCTGGCCCTCGCTTCATACTCATCGCCAAACCCACTGGCTACAGGTTATCTACAAGTCTCTGCTAGGCAAAGCCCCGCCCTATCTCAGCTCGCTGGTCACCATAGCAACACCCACTCATAGCACGCGCTCCAGCAGGTATATCTCACTGGTCACCCCCAAAGCCAATTCCTCTTGGGTCGCCATTCCTTCCAGTTCTCTGCTGCCACTGACTGGAACGAACTGCAGAAATCACTGAAGCTGTGATTTCCCTCACTAGCTTTAAGAACCAGCTGTCAGAGCAGCTCACAGATCACTGCACCTGTTCATAGCCCATCTGTATACAGCCCATCTATCTACCTCATCCCCATACTGTATTTATTATTTATCTACCTCTGTCAGGTTGGATGGGGAGCGTCGCTGCGTGGCTATTTTCAGCTCTCTTCAGAGATGTAGGTATGTATAGAACTGGTTGTATGTTGCTGCATTTAGCAAAGTCACCTTGAGTGGGCACATAGTAAAGTTCTCTGAGTGGGGCCCCACTGTATGGATTACTGCCTGAGTGTTGTGGCTGTCTTAGGTACGTGGTTGCACTGATTCGAAAACGGTTAATCTTTTGACAGCGTTTGCATGTATGGCCCTTAGCTGGGCAATCTGGAGCTCTTGTAGCATGACGGGTAGATTTCCACAGCGCCTCTACTGATGGACAATGGCTGCCGTTTTGTGGGCTCCTAACCAATATGTGCTATTGTGTGTGTGTGTTATTTCTGACATAATGTTTCTGCCACCATCTCTTATGAACCAAAAAGAGCTTCTGGAACAGCAATTACTCACCTCGTACTGGACAAGGAAATTTTTCTTTAACAAGTCGGGCGCAAAGGATTTACTTCAGACATAGGACAAGGCCTCAACACGGGGGCCCCACAAGGGTGCGTTCTGAGCCCTCTCCTGTACTCCCTGTTCACCCACGACTGCGTGGCCATGCACGCCTCCAACTCAATCATCAAGTTTGATAACGACACAACAGTGGTAGGCTTGATTACCAACAACGACGAGACGGCCTACAGGGAGGAGGTGAGGGCCCTCGGAGTGTGGTGTCAGGAAAATAACCTCACACTCAACGTCAACAAAACTAAGGAGATGATTGTGGACTTCAGGAAACAGCAGAGGGAACACCCCCCTATCCACATCGATGGATCAGTAGTGGAGAGGGTAGCAAGTTTTAAGTTCCTCGGCATACACATCACAGACAAACTGAATTGGTCCACTCACACTGACAGCGTCGTGAAGAAGGCGCAGCAGCGCCTCTTCAACCTCAGGAGGCTGAAGAAATTCGGCTTGTCACCAAAAGCACTCACAAACTTCTACAGATGCACAATCGAGAGCATCCTGGCGGGCTGTATCACCGCCTGGTACGGCAACTGCTCCGCCCTCAACCGTAAGGCTCTCCAGAGGGTAGTGAGGTCTGCACAACGCATCACCGGGGAAAACTACCTGCCCTCCAGGACACCTACACCACCCGATGTTACAGGAAGGCCATAAAGATCATCAAGGACATCAACCACCCGAACCACTGCCTGTTCACCCCGCTATCATCCAGAAGGCGAGGTCAGTACAGGTGCATCAAAGCTGGGACCGAGAGACTGAAAAACAGCTTCTATCTCAAGGCCATCAGACTGTTAAACAGCCACCACTAACACTGAGTGGCTGCTGCCAACACACTGTCATTGACACTGACCCAACTCCAGCCACTTTAATAATGGGAATTGATGGGAAATGATGTAAATATATCACTAGCCACTTTAAACAATGCTACCTTATATAATGTTACTTACCCTACATTATTCATCTCATATGCATATGTATATACTGTACTCTAGATCATCGACTGCATTCTTATGTCACTAGCCACTTTAACTATGCCACTTTGTTTACATACTCATCTCATATGTATATACTGTACTCGATACCATCTACTGTATGCTGCTCTGTACCATCACTCATTCGTATATCCTTATGTACATATTCCTTATCCCCTTACACTGTGTATAAGACAGTAGTTTTGGAATTGTTAGTTAGATTACTTGTTGGTTATCACTGCATTGTCGGAACTAGAAGCACAAGCATTTCGCTACACTCGCATTAACATCTGCTAACCATGTGTATGTGACAAATAAAATTTGATTTGATTTGATTTGAAGGCCCAAATTCCCGTCATTCTCATGAGGAAGAGACGGAGATATAGGTCGGGGTGCCTTGTAAGAATTCCGACGTTGAGTGAGTAACCCGCCTCTACCATCAGTCCTATTAGCCAATGTGCAATCATTGGATAATAAACTGGATGAGCTCCGATCAAGATTATCCTACCAATGGGACATTATAAACTGTAATATCTTATGTTTCACTGAGTCATGGCTGAACGACGACAAGGATAAAATACAGCTGGCTGGGTTTTCTGTGCAATGGCAAGACAGAACGGCTTCTCACGATAAGTCAAGGGGTGGCGGTCTGTGTCTATTTATCAATAACAGCTGGTGCAGTAAATCTAATATTAATGAAGTCTCGAAGTTTTGCTCACATGAAGCAGAGAATCTCATAATATGCTACAGACCACACTATTTACCAAGAGGCTTTTCATCTACTAAGACCGCACTCAACGAGCTGTATTCTGCCATAAGCAAACAAGAAAATGCTCATCCAGAGGCGGCGCTCCTAGTGGCCGGGGACTTTAATGCAGGGAAACTTAAATCCGTTTCACCTCATTTCTACCAGTATGTTACATGTGCAACCAGAGGAAAAACACCTCTAGACCACCTTTGCTCCACACACATGTTCACACAAGACATGTTCAAAGCTCTCCCTCACCCTCCCTTTAGCAAATATGACAGTAACTCTATCCTCCTGATTCCTGCTTACAAGCAAAAACTAAAGCATGAAGTACCAGTGACTCGCTCAATATGGAAGTGGTCAGATGACGCAGATGCTAAGCTACAGGACTGTTTTGCTAGCACAGACTGGAATATGTTCCGGGAGTATTCCAATGGCATTGAGGAGTACACCACAGTAACTGGCTTCATCAATAAGTGCATAAATGACGATGACCCCACAGTGACCGTACGTACATACCCCAATCATAAGCCATGGATTACAGGCAACATCTGTACTGAGCTAAAGGGTAGAGCTGCGTCTTTCAAGGAGCGGGTCTCTAACCCGGACGCTTATAAGAAATCCCGCTATGCCCTCCGACGAACCATCAAACAGGCAAAGCGCCAATACAGGACTAAGATTGAATCCTACTACACCAGCTCCAACTCTTGTCGGATGTGGCAGGGCTTGGAAACTACTACGGACAACAAAGGTAAGCAGAGCTGCCCAGTGACACAAGCCTACCAGACGAGCTAAATAACTTCTATGCGCATTTTGATGCAAGCAACACTGAAGCATGCAATGAGAGCACCAGCTGTTCCGGACGACTGTGTGATCACGCTCGCCGTAGCCGATGTGAGTAAGACCTTTAAACAGGTCAACTTTCAACAAACAGATTACCAGGACGTGTACTCTGAGCATGCGCTGACCAACTGGCAAGTGTCTTCACTGACATTTTCAACCTGTCCCTGACTGAGTCTGTAATTCAACATGTTTTAAGCAGACCACCGTAGTCCCTCTGCCTAAGATCACCAAGGTAACCTGCCTAAATGACTACTGACCCGTAAGCACTCACGTCTGTAGCCATGAAGTGCTTGGAAAGGCTGGTCATGACTCACATCAACAACATTATCCAGAAACCCTAGACCCACTCCACAGATGACACAATCTCTATTGCACTTCACACTGCCTTTTCCCAACTGGACAAAAGGAACAACTACATGAGAATGCTATTCATTGACTACACCATAGTGCCCTCAAAGCTCATCACTAATTTAAGGACCCTGGGACTGAACACCTCCCTCTGCAACTGGATCTTGGACTACCTGACGGGCCGCCTCCAGGTGGTACGGTTAAGTAACAACACACCTGCCACACTGATCCTCAACACGAGGGGCCCCTTAGGGGTGCATGATCTGTCCCCTCCTGTACTCCTTGTGCATGGCCAAGCACGAATCCAACACCATCATTAATTTAGCTGACGACACAACAGTGGTAGGCCTGATCACCGACAACGATGAGACAGCCTATAGTGAGGTGTCACACCCTGATCTGTTTCACCTGCCTTGTGCTTGTCTCCACCAAGTATCTCTTATTTGTTCCCATTACCTCCTGTGTATTTATACTAGCGTTTTCTGTTTGTCTGTTGCCAGTTCGTCTTGCCCTGTCAAATCCTACCAGCTTGATCCCGTGTTTCCTGTGGCTAGTTTTTGTTTTCCTAGTCTTCCCAGTTCTGAACTTCCTGTCTGTCCTGACCCTGATCCTGCCAGCTGTTCTGTACCTGCCTGACTCTGATTTGGATTTTTAACTCTTTGCCTGCCTTGACTTACCTTTTGCCTGCCCCTTCTACTGTAATAAACTCAGAGACTCGTACTATACGCCTCCTGTATTTGCATCTGGGTCTTAGCCTGAGCCGTGAAAGGAGCAGGTCAAAGATCTGGCAGTGTGGTGCCAGGATAACAAACTCTCCCTCAACATGATCAAGACAAAGGAGAAGATTGTGGACTATGGGAAAAGGAGGGCTGAGCACTCCCCCGTTCTCATCGACGGGGCTGTAGTGGAGCAGGTTGAGAGCTTCAAGTTCCTTGGTGTCCACATCACCAACGAACTGTCATGGTCCAAATATACCAAGACAGTCATGAAGAGGGCACGACAACGCCTATTCCCCCTCAGAAGACTGAAAAGATTTGGCATGGGTCCTCTGATCCTCTCCAGCTGCACTATCGAGAGCATCCTGACTGGTTGCATCACCGCCTGGTATGGCAGCTGCTCGGCCTCCGACTGCAAGGTACTACAGACAGTAGTGCGTACGGCCCAGTACATCACTGGGCCAAGCTTCCTGCCATCCAGGACCTCTATACCAGGCGGTGTCAGAGGAAGGCCCTAAAAATTGTGAAAGACTCCAGCCACCCTAGCCATAGACTGTTCTCTCTGCTACCGCACGGCAAGCGGTATCGGAGTGCCAAGTCTAGGTCCAAGAGGCTTCTTAACAGCTTCTACCCCCAAGCCATAAGACTCCCGCACATTGACTCTGTACCAGTACCCCCCTGTATATAGCCTGATTGCTGTTATTTTATTGTTGCTCTACTCTCTATTTGTTATTTTTCTTCTTTTTTTCATTTTTATTTATTCATTGTGGAGTGATCTTGTGCTTCAGTCAGATTTTTCAAATGGAGGGCGAGGGAGAGCTTTGTATGTGTATCTGTGTGTGGAGTAAAGGGGATCTAGAGTTTTTTTCCCTCTGGTCGCACATTTAACAGGCTGATAGAAATTAGGTAAAACGTATTTAAGTTTCCCTGCATTTAGGTCCCCGGCCACTAGGAGCGCAGCCTCTGGATGAGCGTTTTCCTGTTTGCTTATGATGGAATACAGAACTTTGAGTGCGATCTTAGTGCCAGCTTCGGTCTGCGGTAGTGTGTAGAGAACTACGAAAATAGAGATCAAAAGTCTCTTGGTAGATAGTGTGGTATACAGCTTATCATGAGATACTCTACCTCAGGTGAATAAAACTTTGAGACTTCCTTAAATATCGTGCACCAGCTGTTGTTTACAAATATACATAGACCGCCACCCCACATATACTGCCACCCCACATATACCGCCACCACATACCAGAGGCTGCTGTTCTATCCTGCCGATGCAGTGTGTAACCCGCCAGCTGAATGTTAATCATGTTGTCATTCGGCCACAACTCAGTGAAACATAAGATATTACAGTTTTTAACCTGGAGGGAGGAGATGGACACCTACAGAAGGCCTGGTGCGTGGAGGAGTCACCGGATGGACCGGGCTGTGGGGGAGCACTGGAGCTCTGGTGCGCAGCCTTGTCACCACTAGTCCAGGCTGGATGACCACTTTAGCCCGGACCCTCCAGAGTGCAGGCACAGGTTGAACCGGGCGTTGGGTGAGCACTGGAGATCTGGTGCATAACACTCGCACCTCTCCCTTAGGCTCAATGCCCACATTCGCCCGGCATGGGCGGAGCGCAGGCATAGGGCCCACTGCACCCTCCCAGCGCCCCGGAGACACAGCACGCAGAGCCAGCGCAGGATACCCTGGGCCGAAACGGCGTACCGGAGACTAAACACGCTGAGCCGGCACAATACGCCCTTCCTGGATGTCCACTCTCGCATGGTACTTGCGGGGGGCTGGCCTATAGTGCACCGGGCTATGACCGCGTACTGGCGACACCGCATAACAAGGTGCCTGACCAGTACTCCGCTTCTTCCAGTAAGCACAGGGAGTTGGCTCAGGTCTATCGCCTGACTCCGCCAATCTCCCCGTGTCCTCCCCCCCCCAAAAAATTGGGGGGCTGCCTCTCGTGCCTGTTGCGCTGCCTTACCTCATATCACTGCCGCTCAGCTCTCGCTGCCTCCAGATCTTCCTTGGGCGGTGATATTCCCCAGCCTGTGCCCAGGATCCCTTGCCTTCCAGTATCTTCTCCCAAGTCCAGGAGTCCAGAAACCTCTGCTCCTGGTTACCACGCTGCTTGGTCCTTTTTTGGTGGTGGGTAGTTCTGTAACGGTTTTCCTCCTCTTCTGAGGAGGAGTATGAAGGATCGGACCAATATGCAGCGTGGTAAGTGTTCGTCATTTTATTAAACTGAACTGAAAACTAAAATACAAAGTAACAAAAATAATAACCGAAACAGTTCCGTCTGGTAACTAAAACAAAGACAGAAAACAACTACCCACAAATCATAGTGGGAAAACAGGCTGCCTAAGTATGGTTCTCAATCAGAGACAACGAGAAACAGCTGCCTCTGATTGGGAACCATACCAGGCGAAACACAGAAATACAAAACCATAGAACACATAGAATGCCCACCCCAACTCACGCCCTGACCAAACTAAAATAGAGACATTAAAAAGGAACTAAGGTCAGGACGTGACATTGACATGTTAAATACATCTATGATGTATTTTCTTCTATGAATTTGCAAAAATACCACATAATGTATTGTGTGTAGGTCAGTGACAAAAAAACGATCTAAACGTAATCAATTTTAAATACTGCTTGTAACACAACAAAAGTAGAAAAAGTTAAGGGGTGTGAATACTTTCTGAAGGAACTGTAGGTATCTAACCGTAACAGTCTCTGCACGGTGTCAGGTAGGGGTGCAGGCATAGGGCGCACTGCACCCTCCCAGCACCCCTGGGAGGGTGCAGTGGGCTACCCTGGGGCGACAGGGTAGCCTAGTGGTTAGAGTGTTGGACTAGTAACTGGAAGGTTGCAAGTTCAAACCCCTGAGCTGCCATGGTACAAATCTGTCGTTCTGCCCCTGAACAGGCAGTTAACCCACTGTTCCTAGGCCGTCATTGAAAATAAGAATTTGTTCTTAACTGACTTGCCTGGTTAAATAAAGGTAAAAAAATAAATAAAAGAAAAAGGGTAGGCTATGCCCCAAACGGCCAAAGCTTACTTGAGAAAGTGAAGAAAGTGGCTGTACTGATGTCAGAGCAAACCAGTCTTTGGTAAATTAATGCTTTGTTACATGAAATGTTAGTTTGGCCACACATAATACATCACAAGAAAGGCTTTAAATTTATTTATTTTTTTTACCCTTAGCTGGTATGCTTTATTAGTAAACATATAATGATGTATATAGGCCTACAGAAGAATGGTTGGTTGGATGTGAGGACTGGTTTCCTGGACACAGATTAAACTCATTTCAATTGAGATTCTGCATTGAAGCTTTTTAGTCCAGGATATGGCCTGATCGGTATCCGGGAAACTGTGAATAAATGACAATATCAAGTAAAAATGTGGAAATAATTGAGAGTAAAGTCTGTACATACAGCATGTATTTGAGTCAGATTGCCCAATAGAAACAGACAATATATACAACCTTTCATGCTGTGGCAATTTACCTCATTAGATTTTCAATTTTATATAATTTCAGTTATGCCTTCATGATAAAATATCAAATGCTGTTCCTTTGAGTATAACTTCAGAGATAGAGATAATCAAACAAGAATAAAGTCTCTTTTTCGATGAATGTGGATTGTGTTGTCAAGATATTTACAAAAAGCAGTATATGAAATAGAAAAATAGCAAGCTAAATACTACATTGAGGAATGTTTAACCGTTTATAGCGTATTGTGTTTTACATAAACCTCTAGAAATATTTCATAAAATATAGTATTTGTTATGATACATTTCAGTACAAAACATTTTTTGTGTATTTATTCCCTTTCTGACCACGGCTATACAGAATCAAAGGTTGAATTTGGGAAGTTCAGATTCGATGGGTTATTGGGATCGAAATCTTCGTCTTCTGCTAAATTCTCTGGGTCTAGGTCCGCCTCAAACATCCTCTGTAACAAACCGTCCACAGTTTTGTATCCTGGGAGGAAGCAGGCAGAAAGCTGAGGTCAGTACAGATGGTTAAAAGGAAGGCCCTATTCAGGTAGACTACTACCTGAACTTGTCTAACAAAAACACAGATTTACATTTTCCTTTACTAAATCTTTTGCTGTTTCCTATTGAAAACAACGTAGGTTTTTGATAACCTTTTTCCAGGTATTAAATCATCATTCTGTGTATGATGCATTGATTGTGCATTCAGAATTCACAATATTGTATAGCACATTATATCAGCCATCATATTTGAAAATGCATTAAATTGCCATACACATTCATATATTTCCAAGGTATAAAATGTATCATATCAGCATACAGGTGATTAAGACAGCGCTACAATGAATTCTCCTCAAAGCTTATTTTTACAGGCGATCTTGAACATGAGTGCAGGTTTTCCCTTGGTCGACTCAGAGGTGCCCATATTGTCGTTAGTTTCCACGGCATCCACCAAGTTTCCACCAGTTTCTCTCCGATTGGCACAAAGAGAACGTACAATAAAACAAGATAAACATGGCTGTTCAGGAGAACATAATTACAGAACGTTCAGATTGAAATGTTTTGCATAGATTGAGCAGCTATGATTGTCATGTTGAATAGGAAATCGTATCAACTCTTCATCATATTTCTATCTGGAACACTGAACCTTTCACCTCACTTAACACCAGTCTGCCACATCTACTGGCAAATAAGCTATTAGCAAACCCTTTGTTTTAAGGCAGTGCATCATGAATACTGTATGTGGTTTAGCTTGGAACATGACTCGTGGCTACAGGAAATGATGCATGCTACACTTTCACCCCTCTGACTCAATACGAAATCAAGCCCACCCCAAGGCATGGCAAATTATTATTCTCCAATTGCAAAACTATCAGGCACGTACTGTTCGACGCCCAATTCCAGTTCCTCAATTTTCTTTTCCAAAGAAGATTGTAGGTTACTTTGGTCCACCGTGTACTCCACGAATAAGGCTTACAGGATGAAAGCAATGAAAATACTGAGGAACAAATGCACGTGATACTCAATTCTCATAAAGAGCGAGCGAGTTATCAAAGTCATACTATACTGAGTTCCAACTGGATTCCTATCACTACCCCTTAGGCACTCCTGCAGATCTGAAACTATTGGATGGGTACAAGCCAATCAAAAGGCAAAGTGAAGTTATTACCATATTGATTAAGCTTGTCTCATCCTTTTAGATCTACTGTAGTGCCTGTAGGGGTCGGAGCTAGGGGTCAATTTGATATTCAGCAATAGAGTATCATTGAGAAAAGTTTGTTTGGTTCTCAATATTTCAAAGGAGACTTGTTCTTACTTGATGACTACAATGTGGAAGAGGACGAAGAACATCCTGGCTGAGATGTGAGTGACCGCGATGAAACCGCTGGACAGCAGTGGGACCAACATTAAAGAAAATAATAAAATAGTAACAATTCTCCACTGAGTGGTCAGGAATGGTCAAATTAGCCTGGCAACTTAGAGAATCACTGAGAAATTACCCAGTTGTCTAAAATAAGCTATGAAGACGAGTAAATAAAAAGTTGTTATATTGCAATTTCATCTCATTTTTAACCCTCTACACACTAACCTACTGTAAAGTTTTAGTCAGTGACCATTGCTTACTGTACATTACAATTCAACATTTCTATCTTGTAGCAACATTTTCACAAGAGTACAGAAAAAGTATCGTTTTAGCTCAATGTATTTTCCCAAGCTTTGAAAGGGATATCATGCCACTGGTTGAACACGGTGAGTTCCAGTAGGAGGATAAAAGAGGAAACAACGTTGTTAAAGTTGTTCTTGCAGTAGTTGTGCTTGGCGAACACTAAGTTTGAGCAGGGTGTTTCCACAGAATGCCTTATCCGGATCAGTGGAGTTGGCCTCGAAAAAGCATATTTTTCCCTTTGAACAACTCAATTCCCACCATGGTGACTATGTAATAGACCACCTGAGAAATATATGGGACAACTATGCAGTCAATCAATCAGTTGCAACACAGGATTACATATTGGAGGGATATTTCACTCCAAAATCAATTGTCTGATGTTTTCAGCCATCATAATAAAGTGTAATTTAAATATGCGTCAATGACCAAGACCATCTGTTTTGTAGATCCAGCTGTATGGCCTAATCCAAAATGAACATAAGAGATAAGCCCCATTCATTTGGGGTTGAGGCATATAGCTGGATATACACAGCTGACAGATTGGGAATTTGATTCATCTTGACATTTGAAATCATCTGATATCCCTTACAAGCGTCAATCTCATGAGCTTTGTTCAACTGAACCCAAAATAAGCTTGTTCACTCCAATGTTTGTAAACAAACAACGACAATGAGCTGTCTGAAAGTGAGTATCGTTGGTCCAATCTTGATGAGGGTATTGATAATGGCACTGAACCTGAGGGGAGAAAGAACATCAGGAAGAGTGAGTTCCACGTCTAAGTCCATGAATGATAATATCAAATCAACCATATCTGACTTGTATAGGTCTTTCTGCCAATTCATTTTGTCACAGATACTAGCTCTGGCAAAAAAGGTTTGATAATGTTTCACATCTTTATTTTGAAACTCTCTTACATGCACGCGTACTGTACATGAGCACACATATATACACACACACACACACACACACACACACACACACACACACACACACACACACACACACACACACACACACAGGAAATGGAAGTCCTTGATCTCCTAACCTTTTGATGTTGTCTACCACTCGTATGAGCCTCAGGATGCGCAGGATGAACACAATGTCCAGGATCTGACGGCTGGTGTAGCCATCAGAACACATGAACATCACAACATGAACGCCAAGCAGACTCAGAGGGCAAAACCATTTTACATGCATGTGTTCTATGCTGCAAGTTACCCATGTTCCAAAACAGGCTGTAGTAGAGGGCACCATTGACAGCATAATGAAAAAAGGGACACAAAGAAAAGAAACATCCAAAGTCAACATAGGAAGCAGATGCTTGATTTATAGCGCTTTTCAACAAGCTCCTAAAAGTAGGAAAAACCTCATCCATCGCCAATGTATGCCACCCACTACCAATATATGTCATTATATGCTATACTGATTTTTCAATTATTTAATTGATGAGTATCTATCATGAGTCATCTATCAACAAAAAAAACATGAATAAAGTACCATCTTATTTGATCTTTCATTGCTCAAATTTCAAATGAAACATAATGACGACTCCTCATTCAACAGGCAATCATCAATAGGTTTAAAATAATACATGAAAAAATCAAAGCGCTATGGGAAACAGAAACAGGATGACACCAACACACCAATGGCAGGCTTACTGTCAGGATTTGGCCAGGGTTGTTCCGGTTTTGATCACTAGATGCCCCCATTGTGCTTTTTGACCCTTTTGTTTTCCCTTGTTCCCAGTTATGATTTGCACCTGTGCCTCGTTTCTCTTGAATGTATTTAAACCCTTAGTTTTCCTCAGTTCTTTGCTCTGTGTTTGAATGTTAGCACCCAGCCCCAGCGAACATTTGTTGTTCCAGTTGGACTCCCTTGAGGTACTCTGTTTTTGTTCTTATTTATTTTTGATTATCTTTTGAGGCTTTTTTTCTGCTGTACCTACCACCTTGTGGATTTACCTTTTGACTTGGAGGATTACCTTTGTTCTCTTGGAATTACTTTTGACGTTGTGGATTTATATTTTTTCCTGAACTTTCCTTTTTACTTTATTAAAACACTGTTTCCAGTACTGCTGTGTCTGCCTTCAATTCCTACTTTATTGACTCTGTCAGGGTACTGACACAGAACCCCTCCACTGGTTTCTTGGGCTCAGTGCTAGTGAATGACACTCAACCTGTCTTCATCATAAGGGAGGTTTCTGAGTCAAAGGTGAACAAGGTGATTAGCTCACTAAAGAACTCTAAAGCCAAAGATGTGTTTGGGATGGACTCTACCTTTCTTAAACTACAAAGAGTCACTCTTTGGCCCCATTACTAAGGTCACCAACACATCTATTGGTCTCGGTGTGTTTCCAAGGGTATGGAAGTCGGCCATAATAACGGCCATCTTTAAATCAGGCGACCCTGCTGACGTGAGTAACTACAGGCCCATTAGTATACTACCTGTGGTGTCAAAGGTTGTTAAAGTGTGTAGCAGAACAACTGATTGCCCACCTCAACAACAGCCCCTTCACATTACACTCCATGCAGTTTGGCTTCAGAGCGAAACACTCCACAGAAACGGCCAACTGCTTTCTTCTGGAAAATGTGAAGTCCAAGATGGACAAAGGGGGTGCTGTTGGGGCTGTGTTTCTGGACCTAAGGAAGGCTTTTGATACTGTTAACCATGAGATTCCCATCACAAAATTGTCCAAGTTCAACTTTTCCCCTGATGCCTTGAGATGGATGAAATCATACCTTGAAGGCAGAAGTCAGAGTGAGCAATAAGCTGTCGCCCACTCGTAGCTATGATGTGGGCGTGCCCCAAGGGTCAATACTGGGGCCCCTCCTGTTCAGCCTGTACATTAATGATCTGCCTTCTGTCTGTACTGGGTCTGAAGTTCAAATGTATGCAGATGATACAGTGATATATGTGCATGCGAAGAGCAAACAAGCTGCACAAGAACTCACTACTGTAATGGTCCAGGTTACAAAGTGGCTCAGTGACTCGTGTTTGCATCTCAATGTGAAAAAAACTGTTTGCATGTTCTTCACAAAGAGGGCAACAGATGCTACTGAGCCAGATGTCTATGTGTCAGGGGAGAAGCTCCAGGTGGTATCCGATTTTAAGTACCTTGGCATCATACTTGCTTGATAGGAAGCCCAATATCCATCATCATTGTCACATCCTTAGAAAGCATGAGCTCTTGAGTTGGGAAAATCTTGTGCAATACACCGACGCATGTCTTCTATTCAAGATCCTTAATGGCCTGGCTCCCCCTCCACTCAATATTTTTGTTAAACAGAAAACCCAGACATATGGCAGCAGATCCACAAGGTCTGCCATGAGAGGTGACTGTATAGTTCCCCTAAGGAAAAGCACCTTTAGTAAATCTGCATTCTCTGTGAGAGCTTCCCATGTCTGGAATACACTGCCATCACACACATAACTGCACCACATATCACAAAATGCTTGAAGACATGGCTAAAGGTCAATCAGATTTGTGAACATGGTCCCTAGCTGTGTGTTGCCGCTTTCCATGTCTGTAGCTTGTGAGGTGTGGAAACACTTTGTTGCTTTTATGAATTTTGTCTTGTTGCTTTTTGTTCTATGTTGCTCTGTCTGTATGCTATGTCTTGCTTGTCCTATGTTGCTATGTCTTGCTTGTTCTATGTTGCTATTGTCTATATTGTAATTGTTTTTAATAACCTGCCCAGGGACTGCAGTTGAAAATTAGCCGGCTGGCTAAAACCGGCACTTTTACTGAAACGTTGATTAATGTGCACTGTCCCTGTAAAAATAAACTCAAACTCAAACTCATCATCTGGGTTCTGCCGACTATTAGTGGCTCAGTTTGCTAAGTGACTGTTTCTCACACCGGAGACCCGAGTTCGTAACCGGGTCCTGACACTTACTATAGGTGACCTTCCACCTTCCCGGGGCCAGCACAATGGTCAACAGGAGCCAGCATTAAAAATGAGCCGCGATCACCACCAGAGGGTGGCTTATGGGGAACAGCAAACCCCAGACAAAATGGACAATTAAGTTGCATATTGTATTTCACTTAATAACGTTTACTGTTATCTCAGACCCGGTGGTCTACAATCGGAAATGTAGGCCTAAAACATTGATGGTTGCAATGCAGGCACACTGCTGCTGAGCCCTTAACAAATAAAATAACATTTACCGTTTGAGTAAAGCGTGGAAGTCATCCATGATAGCACAATGTGCTAGATTTAAAGACATACAGTACCCATCAAAGTTTGGACACACCCACTCATTCAAAGGTTTCTCTTTATTTCTACATTGTAGAATAATAGTGAAAACAAACTATGGAATCACGTAGTAACCAAAGAAAGTGTTAAACAAATCAAAATATATTTTTGATTCTTCAAGCAAGCCACCCTTTGCCATGATGACAGCTTCGCATTCTCTCAACCAGCTTCACCTGGAGTGCTTTTCCAACAGTCTTGAATGAGTTCCCACATGCTGAGTGCTTGTTGGTTGCTTTTCCTTCACTCTGCAGTCCAACTCACCCCAAATAATTTCAAATTTGTTTGTGGTCAGGTGATTGAGGAGACCAGGTCATCTGACGCAGCACTCTATCACTCTCCTTCTTGGTCAAATAGCCTTTATACAGCCTAAAGGTGTGTTGGGTTATTGTTCTGTTGAAAAACAAAATGATAGTCACACTAAGCACTAACCAGATGGGATGGCGTATCGGTGCCGAAGGCTGTTGTAGCCATGCTGGTTAAGTGTGCCTTGAATTCTAAATAAATCACAGACAGTGTCACCAGCAAAGCACCCCCACACCATCATACCTCCATGTTTTACAGTGGGAACCACACATGCATAGATCATCCGTTCACCGCCTCTGCGTTTCAAAAAGACATGGCGGTTGGAACCAAAAATCACAAATTTGGACTCATCAGACCAAAGGACAGATTTCCACTGGTCTAATGGCCATTGCTCATGTTTCTTGGCCCAAGCAAGTCTCTATTGTTCTTTAGTAGTGGTTTCTTTGCAGCAATTTGAACATGAAGGCCTGATTCCCACAGTCTCCTCTGAACAGTTAATGTTGAGATGTGTCTGTTAAACTTTGAAGCATTTATTTGGCCTGAAATTTCTGAGGCTGATAACTCTAATGAACTTATCCTCTACAGCAGAGGTAACTCTGAGTCTTCCCCTCCTGTGGTGGTCCTCATGAGAGCTAGTTTCAGCATAGCGCTTGATGTTTTTTGTGACTCCACTTGAAGAAACTTTCTACATTGACTGAGCTTCATGTCTTAAAGTAATGATGGACTGTCGTTTCCCTTTGCTTACTTGGGCTGTTCTTGCCATAATATGGACTTGGTCTTTTACCAAATAGGGCTATCTTCTGTATACCACCCCTACGCTGTTACTGCTGATTGTCTCAAACGCATTAAGAAGGAAAGAAATTCCATAAATTTACTTTTAACAAGGCACACCTGTTAAATTAAATGCATTTCAGGTGACTACCTCACGAAGCCGGTTGAGAGAATGCCAACAGTATGCAAAGCTGTCATCAAGGCAAAGGGTAGCTACTTTGAAGAATCTAAAAAATATATATATTTTGATTTGTGTAACACTTTTTGGGTTACTACGTGATTCCATATGTGCTATTTCATAATTTTGATGTCTCCACTATTATTCTACAATGTAGAAAATAGTAAAAAGAAAAGAAAAACCCTTGAATGAGTAGACGTGTCCAAACTTTTGACTGGTATTGTATTGGGCCGGTTTCCCGAACACAGATTATGCCTAATCCTGGAATAAAAACCATGCTCAATGGAGATTCTAATGTATTTCTAATCCAGGACTAGGTTTAGTCGGTGTCCAGGAATATTGCCCATTTTTGTTTTGGATGTTCAAACTTAGAAATATGTAGTACACTGCTGCACTGGGTGCCGATGGCATGGACGTCAATTAAGGCAGCACCCCACACCTCTCTGATTCATTTGGGTTAAATGCCGAAGACCTGAATAGGTATCCCTTTTCCCTTCCCTGACACAGATTTAGATTTTACTTACATAATTTCAGTGCTGAATTGATGATCATAGCTATCAAGACAGCGATGACAATGATGGTGTGTTAATGGGATTTATATGTTTAAATTAATGACTATAATACTCCACCCTGAAACCATATAATTGTATGAAATTGATTAGGATCATAAAGTTATAATTAATGAGGGGTGTTGTTTTTAGTCAGTAAAACAATATCTCTCTACAGTATCTTAAACACAGACTGTCTGAGCAAAATTCGGTGCCGACCTTGGCTAGGGGACACTGAGAGATTTGGTCTCACGGCCTCTGTAATCTATGTCGGCTGGGTAGGGAGACAGTGTGTGCGCAGGATACCTACTGTTTGTGTGGAAGTATGTGCGCCGCTATAAAATGGATGTCTTTGTATTGTGGACTTCAGAACGTTCTCGTGAATAAACATTTGACTATTATAGGCTGGGCCACTGTCTGTTTTCATTTCAACCAGTATCTTACAAATTCTGGGTTACAGACTGAGAAGTTAATTTAAGTTCAGTTTATGAACATTGAGAACAAAATTCTCTTAACATGGTGTCAAACCTGTAGATGGTGGTGAGGAAGATATTACTACACAAGTAATTAAACAAAACGGAAACGGTCTCCTTTCATTGCAATTCAATCATCATAACCCTTATCAGCTAGTACCAATTAAGTATGCAAGCCTTGGTCACAGAATTAGGGATGCTGCATCTACACGGCATAAGAAGAACATAAAACTTTGCTTCAGACCTGGGTTCAAATAGTATTGGTTTTCTTACTTTGCTATGAGACTGAGCTCAGGTGCATCCTTTTTCCATTGATCATCCGTGAGATGTTTCTAGAACTTGACTGGAGTCCACCTGTGGTCAATTTCATTGATTGGACATGATTTGGAACAGCACACACCTGTCTATATAAGGTCCCACAGTTGACGGTGCATGTCAGAGCAAAAACCAAGCCATGAGATTGAGGGAATTGTCCGTAGAGAGCCGAGACTGGATTGTGTCGAGGCACAGATCTGAGGAAGGGTACCAAAAAATGTCTGCAGCATTGAAGGTACCCAAGAACACAGTGGCCTTCATCAATCTTAAAATAGAAGTTTGGAACCATCAAAACTCTTCCTAGAGCTGGCCATTCAGCCAAATTGAGCAATCAGGGGAGAAGGGCCTTGGATCAGGTAAGTGACCAAGAACCCGATGGTCACTCTGACAGAGCTCTAGAGTTCCTCTGTGGAGATGGGAGAACCTTCCACAAGGACAACCATCTCTGCAGCACTCCACCAATCAGGCCTTTATGGTAGAGTGGCCAGGTTAGAAGCCACTCCTGAGTAAAAGGCACATGACAGCACGCTTGGAGTTTGCAAAAAGGCACCTAAAGACTCGAACAATGAGAAACCAAGATTGAACACTTTGGCCTGAATGCCAAGCATCACATCTGGAGGAAACCTGGCACCATCCCTACTGTGAAGCATGGTGGTGGCAGCATCATGCTGTGGAGGTGTTTTTCAGTGGCAGGGACTTGGAGACTTGTCAGGATTGCGGCAAAGATGTACGGAGCAAAGAGAGATCCTTGATGAAAACCTGCTCAGGAACTCAGACTGGGGTGAAGGTTCACCTTCAAACAGGACAATGACCCTAAGCACGGCACGGCCAAGGCAACCCATGAGTGGCTTCAGGACATTTCTCTGAATGTTCTTGAGTGGCCCAGCCAGAGCGCGGACTTGAACCTGATTGAACATCTCTGGAGAGAACTGAAAATACCTGTGCAGCTACGCTCCCCATTTAACTTGACTGAGCTTGAGAAGATTGGAAGAAACTCCCCAAATACAGGTGTGCCATGCTTGTAGTGTCATACCCAAGAAGACTTGAGGCTGTAATTTCTGCCAAAGGTGTTTCAACACAGTACTGCGTAAAGGGTCAGAATACTTACAGTGGGGCAAAAAAGTATTTCGTCAGCCACCAATTGTGCAAGTTCTCCCACTTAAAAAGATGAGAGAGGCCTGTAATTTTCATCATAGGTACACTTCAACTATGACAGACAAAATGAAAAAAGAAAATCCAGAAAATCACATTGTAGGATTTTTAATGAATTTATTTGCAAATTATGATAAACAAAAGTTTATCTCAATACTTTGTTATATACCCTTTGTTGGCAATGACAGAGGTCAAACGTTTTCTGTAAGTCTTCACAAGGTTTTCACACACTGTTGCTGGTATTTTGGCCCATTCCTCCATGCAGATCTCCTCTAGATCAGTGATGTTTTGGCTTTCAACTCCCTCCAAAGAATTGGAGACTGGCTAGGCCACTCCAGGACCTTGAAATGCTTCTTACGAAGCCACTCCTTCGTTGCCCGGGCGGTGTATTTGGGATCATTGTCATGCTGAAAGACCCAGCCAAGTTTCATCTTCAATGCCCTTGCTGATGGAAGGAGGTGTTCACTCAAAATCTCACGATACATGGCCCCATTCATGCTTTCCTTTACACGGATCAGTCGTCTTGGTCCCTTTTCAGAAAAACAGCCTCAAAGCATGATGTTTCCACCCCCATGCTTCACAGTAGATATGGTGTTCTTTGGATGCAACTCAGCATTCTTTGTCCTCCAAACACGACGAGTTGAGTTTTTACCAAAAAGTTCTGTTTTGGTTTCATCTGACCATATGACATTCTCCCAATCTTCTTCTTGATCATCCAAATGCTCTCTAGCAAAGTTCAGACGGGCCTGGACATGCACTGTCTTAAGCAGGGGGACACGTCTGGCACTACAGGATTTGAGTCCCTGGCGGCGTAGTGTGTTACTGATGGTAGGCTTTGTTACTTTGGTCCCAGCTCTCTGCAGGTCATTCAATAGGTCCCCCGTGTGGTTCTGAGATTTTTGCTCACCGTTCTTGTGATCATTTTGACCCCACTGGGTGAGATCTTACGTGGAGCCCCAGATCGAGGGAGATTATCAGTGGTCTTGTATGTCTTCCATTTCCTAATAATTGCTCCCACAGTTGATTTCTTCAAACCAAGCTGCTTACCTATTGCAGATTCAGTCTTCCCAGCCTGGTGCAGGTCTACAATTTTGTTTCTGGTGTCCTTTGACAGCTCTTTGGTCTTGGCCATAGTGGAGTTTAGAGTGTGGCTGTTTGAGGTTGTGGACAGGTGTCTTTTATACTGATAACAAGTTCAAACAGGTGCCATTAATACAGGTAACGAGTGGAGGACAGAGGAGCCTCTTAAAGAAGAAGTTACAGGTCTGTGAGAGCCACAAATCTTGCTTAGGTGACCAAATACTTATTTTCCACCATCATTTGCAAATAAATTCATTAAAAATCCAACAATGTGATTTTCTGGATTTTTTTTCTTCTCATTTTGTCTGTCATAGTTGAAGTGTACCTATGATGAAAATTACAGGCCTCTCTCATCTTTTTAAGTTGGAGAACTTGCACAATTGGTGGCTGACTACAACCTCGGTAGTCTAAAGTATGCGTTCCTTCATCTTCACTTATCTAACACCCACCTAGGGAAAGTGATGAGACGGTTCTCATAATGAGTCCTTTTTGACACCACCCAATTATCAGCTGCTCACTTTTCTCACCAACTCAGTGGCCTTGTGGTTAGAGTGTCTGCCCTGAGATTGAAAGGTTAGGAATTTGATGACCGGCGGAGACATACCAAAAGAGAGTAAAAATAGGACCTGATGGGTCTCTGCTTGGCACTTAGCATTAAGGAGATCTGAGGGTAAGGCCCTGCGATAGGACGCTAGTCTTTCTTGGGGGGAGGGGGGGAGGAGGAGGTGGTGTGATTGTGCTTTCTTGGTGACACTGTCAGTGATTTATTTAGAATTCAAGGCACACTTAACTAGCTTGGCTACCACAGCATTCTGTAGTGATACGCCATTCCATCTGGTTTGTTTTTCAACAGGACAATGACCCAACACACCTCCAGGCTGTGAAAGGACTATTTGACCAAGAAGGAGAGTGATAGTGCTGCATCAGATTACCTAGTCTCCACAATCACCCGACCTGGGATGAGTTGGACCGCAAAGTGAAGGAAAAGCAGCCAACAAGTGCTTAGCATATGTGGGAACTCCTTCAAGACTGTTGGAAAAGCATTCCTCATGAAGCTGGTATAGAGAATGCCAAGACTGTGCAAAGCTGTCATCAAGGCAAAGGATGGCTACTTTGAAGAATCTAAAAATATATTTTGATTTGTTTAACACTTTTTTTTCATTTCCACATGATCCCACATGTGTTATTTCAAAGTTTTGATGTCTTCACTGTTGAAAATAGTGAAAATAAAATAAAAACCCTTGAATGAGTAGATGTGTCCAAACTTTGACGTGTATTGTAATTGTCTGTATTTTAAAGATTAAACAATTACATTTCTACAGTTTAGTCATTTAGTTCAGTAGGCAAAACCCACCACGTATTACCATCATTGCAAGTATAATCTACTCTCAGCAAAATAGTTGTAGGTTTATTAGTTACGTTACCTGTTCAGTCACGTGTCCGTGGCTTGCTATATAAAGCAGGCAGACAGGCAGAGGCATTCAGTTACTGTTTAATTTAACATTAGAACAGCAAAACGAGTGACATTGGCGACTTTGAACGTGGTATGATCGTCAGTCCCAGGCGCTACGGTTTCATCTCAGAAACGTCCATCCTCCTGGACTTTTCACACACGATCTTGTCTAGGGTTCACAGAGAATGGTGCATCCAAAACAGCTTGTTGATAAGAGGTCGAAGGAGAATGGCAAGAATCATGCAAGCTCCTGGCACACGTTAGGTCACTTGAGCAATATTTCCATGCCCCAAATAATTCAGGCTGTTCTGCAGGCAGAGGGACCCTGGATAAGTGTCTAAGGGCAACTTGATCCTCGACACCTCCCTCTTCTATTGGGATAGAATAGCGGATCCTAGACCTTCTCTTATAGAGGCAACTACGGTAGTTTTCAGTGCAAATTTAAGTGCTACACATTTGGTAATAATTCTTTGCTTGCCAACTATATCAGACTGGCATGGGTGCAGGCTTCTGTTCCAACCTAGTATGAACACACCTGACGCCAACTAATAAAAGTCTTGATAGAATATGAGTTGATTAGTTGAATCAGATGTGTTAATGCTTGGCTGGAATAAAGGCCTGCATTCAGACCAGGCTTCTGCAGACAAAATGGTCACCCCTGTTCTAGATTTTACAAAGCTGGCAGACATATGACTACAAGACATTCCTGATCCTGACTTACCTTTTCCCAAAGAGTTTGAGGGCCATGAGTGAGAACATGAGCATGCTGAACATGAAGAGCAGGAAGACAGAGGATCTGAGGCAGTGCATTACGGATGCTTCGGAATGCTCTCCGGAGCTAGAGGAATAAAGAGAATGTGAGTGAGTGAGAAATGAAAGGGAAAGGAAAGAGGATACCTAGTCAGTTGCACAACTGAATGCATTAAACTATAATGTGACTTCCGCATTTAACCCAACCCCTCTGAATCAGGGGGAAGATGGTGTTTGAGACAGACTAACTGACATACAGAAAATACATTCACACACACACACACACACAGATTTAACCTGTTGTCCCTCAGTGATGTTGACCAGTAGGAGGGGCCTCAGTACCCGCAGCCAGTAAACCACTGGCTTTCAACGCCCCATAAATTATCATGTCAACAAGTAGGGGCTGAGAAGGACGAGAAAATGTCAATTACTACCCAGTTTCTTTCTTTTTAAATAGGAGTAGTAAGTCAAAGTTGCATGCTAAATTACAAATCAACCTCTAACGTCTCCTGGAGACCAAAGTAAATTGTATAGATTTAGTGTGGTAATTGTATTGTAGCCATATTGTTTCCATCTATCCAATCCTGAAGTGGGTGAGAGTAATGGCTAATGGTTGACTTGCAATTCAGAATTTTTCATTATTTCATAGTAATTCTCACACAGAAACTTCTTAAAGGGGAGCCCAGTGTTGGAAGTTGGAATTGGTCTAGCTTTAAGCAGCATGGCGGCTTGAAGCTAGACCAATTCCAACATTGGGTTCATTGGTAAAAAGTTCCATTCAGCTATAGCTCTATATAAAACGGTAGATTTAAGGTGATTTGTCCTTGGCTTGAGTTGTTTTAGCTGTCCTGAATTTGCCTGTCTGGTTTGGTGGTTATGCGTGTGGCAATTATGTACTAATTGGACTGAAAAAGACATTGTATTTTTGAAACATAAAATATTCTTAAAGAAAATCAGAAGACGAGATAGTAATTTGTTTTTAACGTGAAGCCATGAGAGATTCTGATGCATTTTAATAATATTCATTCGGTTAGAGCAATGAAGAGATAATCTGGCAGCCCTGTTTTGAGCCATTTGGAGCTTTTTTATATATCTTTCTTTGCTGCAGATGACCATATAACCGAACAGTACTCTAAGTGTGATAGGACAAGGGATTGAATCACCTGATTCGGAGTGCTAGATGTTACATACTCTGAAATTCTTCTAGTAACAGCAATTCCCTAAGACTTGCTATGTGTTCTGACCATGATAAAGCTGCGTCCAACATGACGCCTAGTAGTTTTGTTTTTTTCACTTGCTCTACATGTATTCTATTCATCTGCAAATTCAATTGGGAGTCATCAGCAAGCATATATCTTGAACCAAATACAATACATTTCATTTTAGAAATATTCAACACCAATTTGTTCATATCAACCCACTCAGACACCATTCTTAGTTCACTGCTCAGTACATCTGTTAGTCATCAGCATACATGACCACTCTTGCTTTGTTCATTACTGAAGGTAAATCATTAGTAAAGATACATTAGAGTAGTGGGCCTAGGCAGCTTCCTTGAGGAACACCACAATGTGTATCTTTACTATTTGAAAAGCTACCATTAAAGAACACTTTTTGCCTTCTCCTGGATAGATAGCTTTCCATCCAGGATAGAGCTGCATCCTTAAGACCATAACATTTGAGTTTTCCTAGTAACAGTTCATGATCAATTACATCAAAAGCAGCACTGAAATCTAGCAACACTGCACCAACTAACTTCCTATCATCCATACTCTTTAACCAATTATCTGTCATTCGTGCTATGGCCGTACTCTTAGAATGCCCTTCTTTGTATGCATGCTGGAAACCCGTTATCAGACCATTATATGAAAAAGAATCCTTGATTTGTACAGATACAATTTTTTCCAATAATTTACTTAACACAGGCAGCAAGCTTATAGGACAACTATTAAGACCAGTGAATGCAGATTGTTTATCCTTAGGTAGAGGAATAACCTTTGACTCTTTCCAGACTTCTGGGCACACCCCATACATCAAGCACTTATTAAAGATTTGAGAGATTGGTGTAGATATTTGGTTAGCTGTAACTCTAAGCAATTTGGCGTCTAGATTATCTGTACCAGGTGACTTGTCATCCGAAAGAGACAACAGCATCCTTTCATCCACCTCTGCCCTTTCTACTTGGTGAAATTTGAACCTGTATTGCCTCTCCTTCATGATACAATCTTTTATAAGGGTATATGACATGGAGCCATCAGTTGGAATTATAGCATTCCTCAACTTGTCCACTTTGCCTGTAAAATATTAATTAAAGGAGTTTGCGATGTCATGTGGTTTTGTAATAAATATACCCTCTGATTCAACAAAAGAGGCAGACATGTTTGAATTCCTACCCATAATAACGTTCTCCACAGCTTTTTTCCCCCATCACCCTTTACTCCGTGAATTTTGTGCTGATAGAATCCCTTCTTTCCTTTGTTTAGCTTGGTCACAAGATTTCTTAATTTACAATAACTCTGCTTATCAAACAAAGGACCAGATTTATCTGCTACTTTTTTTGGCATCATAATGTTGAATCATGAGATTTCTCAGCTTGTCATCAATCCACCATTTGACCTCACAGTGCATTTTCTTAAAAGGGGCGTGCTTATCAGCTATACTCATAAATAATTTCATAAACAAACTTAGTGACATTTCAGGATCATCCTTACTACACACTTTAACCATTGCACATTCTTAATCTCATCCACAAATGAGTCCTGATAGGACCTGCGGTAGATTATTTTAGGGAAGAGCCTTTGGTATTTTAGTTTTCCTAGTGAGTGCAACCAGGTTATGATCCCTGTAAGCTAGTGCCACTGATACAGCTTTAGAACAATGTTCAGCCATGTTAGTAAAAATGTGATCGATAAAAGTTGATGATGTAATACCAGAACTATTAGTGAACGTTCTGGTTGGTAATGTCATAACTTGGTTTAGGTTACATACATTGGCAACAGAAATACCTTTCTTTCTCTTTGGACAGTTTGTATAAAAAAAATCAATATTCATATCTCCCAAAAAATATACATTCCCTATTTTCATCAGATACCTTATCCAACATTTCGCAAATTACATCAAGATATTTCACATCAGCACATCAGTTTCAAATGTGGTAAATGCACCTATACCCATAGTGCCTCTAATCCATTCAACATGAAGTCCTTACGTTGTTTTGCTGGAATATGATTCTGGATGTAAACTGCAACTCCACCCCCATATCTATTTCTGTCCCTCCTGAACAAATTGTATCCATGTATAGAGATTTCAGCATCCTCAAAAGAAGAGTCCAAGTGAGTCTCTGATATTGCCAATACATTAATATTGTTTGACTGCACTACAGAGCCTATTTCCTGAATTTTGTTCCTTAAACTGCATATATTCAAGTGAGCAATTAACAGAACTTTCTTTGGTAGATTTACATGTCCAAACCTGAATCAGTAGTTTGAATCTGAGAGAGAGATACTCAGTGTGTGTATGTGGGGTTGAAATTACTTGTGTCTGTCGCTCCTCTTAACTCCATGGGAGGGAGGGTGAACAATCAGTTTGTCATACCTCAGATATGCTATGTCACCTCGTTCTCTTGCAGCCTTCATGGCTGGTATTAGTTCCTTTATTCTTTGACGGACTGAGAAATCCTCATTGATGAAGACTGCAATCTAATCCTTGAACCTGAGGAATTTCACTACAATTGGCCTGGGTCTGGTTCCATTCTCATCACTAGTGACCCCTGGTTTCCCAGACCGGTGAGCACGTTCCAGCTCTACCTGTTGATTCAGTTGTAGCTCCTCATAAAACAGCTTTTGAACTTTGTCCTCTGATTCAGCCCATGTCTCACGTTGGCTCTCCTGGATACCATCTATTACAAGATGAGTTCTCCTTGATTGTCCATTCAGGTGATCAGCCTTGCTCTGGAGGCCCTCCCAGACTGTGGTGATTTCATTCCATATAGAGGAAGTTTCCACATCCTGTGTGGTCTTCCACACATCCACATCCTTTTATGTGAACTGAAGGCTTTTTTTAATGTCTTGTACATCTTTAGTTAGGTCGTCCAGCCGTTTGTTGGTAGACTCCATGATCATTTGTATGAATCTTTAAAAGTTATTTTCCTGCTGAAGTATCATTTCCTTGTAGAAGACTTTCTGCTTGTCCAAGAGTTAACGTACCTGCCCAGCAGAGATGTAATCCTCATCTTTTTTCTGAGGCATGATAGTAATGATAGTAGGACGAGCCCTCTATTCACTCCGTGAAATGAGAGATGCCAGCAGTAGAAAACTCTGGAAATCGGTGGTCCTAAAACCGAGGCAAATTGAAGTGCGGCCCTAGCCACAAGGGCTAACCGCTTAGCGTGCTTGGTATCCAGCAACAGTAGCCCAGGCTGCCTAGCTTGATGGCTAGCAGTTAGGCTAGCTGATTTGCCAATGTATTACCACCTTGTTTGAGCTAGGATCCCTGGACATATATCAGCGGTCCCAGCGTTAACGCAAACTGGGTCCCAGGATCCAGATATGAATAGGAAAACTATTGTAAACATTTATTAGCTAACTAGGTCGTTTGTGGTTAAAGTAAAACAAACCGAGTGTCTAGTCATAGCGTTACCACAAGGAAGTAACTAGGAGTTGAGAATCACTGACACAGGGAAACTTCGGGATCAAGGTTGTTTCACAACAATGTGCAAAGCACTTCTCAGCACATTCTCAACTTGTAATACAGTTCCTTCAAATGCTGCTACACTGACAGTCTCTGGGTGGGTTACCCAATTCCTTCTTGGCCAAAGTAGTATGCTATTTCTTTCAACGACCCAGACTAATACATGTTAGCAATACCTTGGTTGTGGGTTTGATTCCAGTACTGTTCATATATACAGAATATGTATAAGCTGTCGCTGGATAAAATCATTCTAATAATTAAAAATATATTATTCAGGTACCTGTACCTAGATAGAGATATGCATACTGAATCAAAAGCACTGGATCCCAATGACCCTAGTGTCCATGTCTTGTGAGGAGAGGTAGGAGAGAGCGGAGCAGACAAGGAATTTCCAATGTTGTAGTTGGACAAATAAAGTTGTATTGAATATATTGTATTGCACTAGAGAACATGAGGGTAATATGCACTCCCTAAACTTTAGTACACCAGGGCTGGGCTGAAAAATAATTCTGATAATAAATGAGAGGTCCGCTCACGGAATATTCCTGGTACCCTGTGCTTTATTCCTGCACCTAAAAATAATTGTATTGCCTGGATTTTGGCATTGCATCAGCCCCAGCCATTTGGCAATGAACTATTGATCAGATTTTGCAAGGAATCCCAGGAACCCAGTGTATCTTGGATGACATGATCATAACAGGACACACCGACAAAGAGCACCTGGTTAATCCGGAAGAGGTCCTGAAAAGACTGAAAGAGTATGGACTACAGGCAAACTTACAGAAGTGTAAGCTCTTCAAAGACAAGATTGTCTTCTGACATGGCAGTGGACAGAACACTGTGAAAATGTGTTTCTTGAGGCAAAACAGCTCATCACATCTGAACAGGTCTTGGTGCATTACGGCCCTGAACTGCCAGTGAAGTTGGCTTGTGATGCGTCCCCTTATGGCTTAGGGGCCGTCCTTTCACACACACTGAAAGATGGGTCAGAGAGGCCAGTTGCATTTGCGAACATTGAATGATGCAGAGAAGAACTACTCACAAATCGACAAAGAAGCACTGGAGCTAGTGTGGGGCGTCAAGAAATTCCACGCCTATATGGCAAGCGTTTCACACTGGTTACGGATCACCAGCCGTTGCTTTCCATTTTCAGTCCAAAGAAAGGCATTCCGGCAATGACAGCGGCCAGGTTACAGCGATACGCCTTGTTCCTTGCCAGTCATATGTATGACATTGATTTTAAGCTGTCGTCCCTCTACCATAATTCAGATGGATTATCCAGACTGCTGTGTTCAGAGGAGTGTGGATGCAGTGGGCATTTTCCATACCTCTCAGCTCGAGGCACTACCTGTCACCAGCACAGTTATCAAATGGGAGACAAGGAAAGATGTGACCTTGTCAAAAGTATACACCCACAACATGTCAGGATGGCCAGCTACAGGCAGAAAGGAGCTGACTCCGTATTTCCAGCGGAGAAACGAAATTACAACGTACCAAAGATGTTTGATGTGGGGAATGAGAGTCACGATACCCCAGAAATGCCAACATCAGGTTTTGCAGCAACTACATAAAGGTCATATTGGAACTGTCAAAATGAAGCTGCTCGTAAGGAGCCACTTCTGGTGCCCGTGTCTCGATCAACAGATATAAAACATGGTGAAGAACTGTAGCGGGTGTTTGGAAACCCTTCACATGCCTGCTCCTGTCCCAGTCCACCCATGGGAATGTCCCACAGAGCCATGGCAGAGAATTCATGTGGACTACGCTGGTCCCTTTGAAAAGCACAGGTTTCTGGTTATAGTTGATGCCCATTCCAAATGGCCAGAGGTGTTTTGCACTGACTCCTCCACCTCAGCTCAGACGATAGAGTGTCTCAGAACAACATTTGCATGCTTTGGATTGCCAATGCAGCTGGTAAGTGACAACGCGCAAGCTTTATTAAGTGATGAGTTTACAAGATTCGTGTCAGTAAATGGATCCTGGGCTGGCAGAACGCTTTGTGCAAACGCTAAAGCTAGGACTCTGTGCAGCAAAACGAGACGAGGGGACTTTGCAAACAACACTGGCCAAGTTCCTGGCATCCTACCGAAACACCCCACATGCCACGACAAATGAAAGCCCAGCCGCACTGATGTTCGGGAGGCCTCTCTGCACACAGCTGGACATCATGAAGCCAAACAGGCGTAATGAAGTGCTGAACAAACAAGCCAAGATGCTTTCGGGTGGCCGGGAGCGCCATCTCCATACAGGACAGGAAGTGATGGTGCGAGACTACAGAAGGGGAGGGAAATGGACAAGAGGGACCGTACACACACAAACAGGACCCAGAACTTACCAGGTTCAATTGAGCCCAGACATAATGTGGCGGCGTCACATTAACCAAATGCATTCCACGGAAAACAGCACAACAATCGAAAGAGAATCAGCACAGAGAGCTCCTAAAAGTGACACACAAGGAACTGTAGAGGACGGTGGGACAGTAAAGTAAACCCCAGGCTGAAAGAAGGGAACGTGTTGATGAAGATGCTGCTATAGCAGAAGCTATAATGGAGCAAGCACACACTGAGGATGTTCAGGAGCCTCCAGACAATCCAAGGCGTTACCCAGAACAAAGGCACCATCCACCAGACAGACTGGACTTATAAAGAAACAAACACAAACAAAAACGAACTGTTCAAGTTCAAATCAAAATATGCAAAATAACTACAACAAGTTCTGGGAAATGTTTCAGTTGTGGTTTGGTAAAAGTAACTCTGATTGTATAAGAGAAGGAATGTTATGTTCTGTTAATTACTGATGTCCCCTTTAAGAATGGAGCACCCTTGGTCATGCGCAGGTTGTTCTATGTTGTTCTGGTACTAGCTTGTTTTTAGTAAATGTGAAGCTCCTGTTCATTTCCTTGTATTCGGAGTCTTTTTTATTATATAAATAAGTAATAAGAGCTAAGACACTACAATGTTGATGACATGTATAATATAAAACGTTAAGGGAAAAACAAGCATGGTGTACTGGCTGTGACAAAACAGATTATTGCCATGCCAGTAAGAGAGCCTATAGTTGATGCATTACTATTTAATGCATTATTATCATGATTTTGAACAGTACACATAGCCTACAGTAGCCTAGAACAACGGTATAAAACTATGCACCTACGGTATTCTGCACAAACGCAATCAACTTAAGTATGGCCATGTGATGAGACAGTGACAGAAAGAAAATACTGTATAGTGTATTGACTTGGAAATGCATAGGTGATACGTCAGCAATAGGCTACAAAATATCACTTTGTCTTTCCGTTCACAGTCTCAGATGTATTTCCACTGTTTGTTATCCTCTTTCCATTTTTGGGCGCCTCTTCTGGATTGATTTGCTTTTCATCTGGCTCAGACATTGTTTTGAGCATTACATTTCCCTTAAAATGTACTTTTCTCCTCTTTCGCAGGCCTAGATCAACTATTCGCTCCTGTTAAGTTGGCAGGATATTCCGTTATTGAGTTGGGATTCGTCACTAAATTGTTATAACTCATGTTTTCCTACGGGGTAACATCGTCTGCTACATATAAACTCAGCAAAAAAAAAACGTCCCTTTTTCAGGACCCTGTCTTTCAAAGATAATTCGTAAAATTCCAAATAACTTCACAGATCTCTATTGTAAAGGGTTTACAATGAACCATAAACAATTAATGAATATGCACCTGTGGAACGGTCGTTAAGGCACGAACAGCTTACAGACAGTAGGCAATTAAGATCACAGTTATGAAAACTTAGGACAAAAAGAGGCCTTTCTACTTTCTACTGACTCTGAAATACAACAAAAGAAAGATGCCCAGGGTCCCTGCTCATCTGCGTGAACGTGCCTTAGGCATGCTGCAAGGAGGCATGAGGACTGCAGATGTGGCCAGGGCAATAAATTGCAATGTCCATACTGTGAGATGCCTAAGACAGCGCTACAGGGAGACATGCAGACCACGTGTAACAACACCTGCACAGGATTGGTACATCTGAACATCACAACTGTAGGACAGGGGCGGGTGGTATCCGCCCTGACCTACCAACCCCTGTTGGGCTTGCTGACGGCGGCCTCGTTGCTGATTCCCTTGGGCCTGCTCCATCTCCAGCCTCTTCAACGGTGGTTCAACTCCCACCGGCTGCACCCAAAGCGCCACTGTCACCTCCAGCTGCGGGTGACTGCACAGTGCCTCAGGGCATTGTTGAGGTGGCGCTGTCGCTCCTTTCTCTCAGGTGGGGTGGAGATGCTGAGGATGTGCCGCCAGGAGCTGGTCAGCACAGAAGCCTCCCAGATCGGCTGGGGAGGTGTGACCAAGGGCAGGCCGGTAAGCGGCTGTTGGCTTCACCCTTGGAGCGGCAGGCGCATCAATACACTCAAGCTCAGAAATGTGCTGCTGGCCCTGCGGTCTTTCCTCCCACACCTGAAAGGAAGACATGTCCTGGTCAGAAAGGACAACACCACAGTGGTGGCTTACATCAACCATCAGGGTGGACTGAGGTCCCATTGCCTCCATCTTATAGCACGGGAGCTCCTTCTCTGGGCTCAGGGACGTCTAGCGCAGCGCACGTACCTGGCATCCTGAATGTGGCAGCGGATATGCTCTCGAGGGAGAGCCCGCTACCTTGGGACTAGAGCATACATCCCCAGCGCCTGTGGGACAAGTTCGGGAGGGTGCAGGTGGACCTGTTTGCCTCCCTGGACAATGCACACTGCCCCCTGTGGTATTCCATGTTGGAGCCCCCAGGGCCTCTGATGACCAAGATGACGGAGCATTGTTTGCTGCTGGCACCATACTGACCCAGACGACCCTGGTTAAGCCTTCTTCTGTCCCTGTTATCTGGGACACCTTGGCAACTGCCCCTGAGACCAGACCTGCTGTCTCAGGCCGGGGGAACTCTGTGGCATTCGAGCTGAACCACCTCAGTCTGTGGGCTTGGCGGCACCAATGGTCCATGTTAGGACTACAGGAGGGCATAATGTACACCAGGCAGAGCGCAAGGGCCCTGCTGCATACCAGTTGTGCTGGCGATTGTTCTGCTCTTGGTACATTGGTACTGAGGTTGTGCCCGAGTCATGCGAGGTGCAGTATGTCCTCCAATACCTGCAGTCTCGCTTGGATGAGGGTTTGGCAGCCTCTACACTGAGAGAGTATTTGGCTGCGATATCTGCCAGCCACGTGGGATGGATGGACAGGCCAGTGGTGTGCCATCCCTTGGTCTCCAGGTTTCTGAAGGGGGTTCATCGCCTGCGTCCAGCTAGGACTCGCTCAATGGCGAGCTAGGATCTGGATGTGGTCTTGGCAGCTTTGGCAAAGCCGGCTTTCGAACCATTGGAGTCTGCCTCCCTGAAACACCTCTCTATGAAGGTGGATTTCTTGGTAACGATTACTTCCATGAAGAAGGTGGGTTAGCTCCATGCTCTTTTGGTAAGTTCTGAGTGCTACCGGATTGACCCCAGTGGGAGGAGTAAATCTTCATTCCTCCCGAAGATTCTTTCAGACAGGTGAACATCACTTTTATCCTGTCTGCTTATGACCCCCCCCCCCCCCCCCCCCCCAGTAGTGGCGGGGGAGTCTTAGCCTCCCACCTACATGCTGTGCCCTGTGAGGGCACTGGCTGCCAATGTGGAGCGGACACGGGCAGTGAGAACAACAGACCAGCTCTTTGTCTGCTATGGTAGGAGAGTCCTGGGGGGCTGGGTCATCAAAGCAGAGTCTAGCTCACTGGATCGTGGACACGATTACGACAGCATACCGCCTGGCTAGCAGGCCAGTGCTGGGATCTGTGGTGGCACATTCAACATGAGGTGTGGCTTCGTCCTGGGTTCTACTAAGAGGAGTTCCGCTCGCTGATATCTGTGCTACGGCCAGCTGGGCTTCCTCTTGCACCTTTGCTAGGTACTATCGGGTAAATGTGGCACCTCCCTCTGCTGTTGGTTCAGAGGTCCTGGGCGTCACCTCCCCTTCTGGGGACTGTGGCGGGACCCCCCTTCCACATTGACGGCCCCTGCGTCTCGGTCCCGAGCTGGGACTTCACCGCTGGATGGCCAGGTCCCTCTAGCACCGGCTAAATCTGGTACAGGTATACCAAAATATTAGAGTGATACAATATAGTGAAACATAACGAAGGTTACATATGAAATCATGGTTATGTGAGCTATATGGATCACTCCAATCCTCAAAAATGATGTAGAGAACGTGTCACGGCCATGGCGTCTATATATAGGGGCGATATGGAGCTTCCGCAATGGCCTTCACCTTCGATGGGGCCTTGTAGAGCCCCGAACTTTCGATGACGTGGCCCAGGTACTCAACATTTGTCCTTCAGGACCCTCAGACCGTACTCCTCCAATCTCTGTAGTGTAGCGTTCAGGTTTCTCAGGTGCTCCTGCTCGTCCATGCCAGTAATGAGTAGATCATCGAGGTAACATTGGACCCCAGTGAGCCCGCTCAGTATCTGGTCCATAGCTCTCTGAAACAAGGCCGGAGCTGAGGTGATTCCAAAAAGAAAACTCCGGCACCTGTACAGTCCTTTTTGAGTCACTATTGTCAACAGTTCTTGTGACTCTTGGTCCACATGCATCTGTAGATAGGCCTGACATAAGTCTATCTTACTGAATTGATAGCGGGGTAGTGGATATTTTTCAGCGGTAAAGATTGGGTTGATGGTGACTTTGAAATCACCACAGAGTCTGAGTGATCCATCTTTTTTTATGACTGGAACAACGGGTGTAGCCCATTCACTAACATTCACTGGGTCCAATACTCCACTCTCCACTAGTCTGTTTAGCTCAATTTCATCTTTTGGTTTTATGGCGTATGGGACAGGTCTAGCTTTGAAGCATTTTGGCTTGCTGTCTGGTTTCACGGTCAGTTTAACTGTCATGTCCTTCATACTGCCACGGTCTCCTTTGAACACATCCGCGTGTTTCCTCAATATCCCTTGTAGGTTTGTATCCTCTTTTGCAACATGTGAATTTCCTGCCAGTTTAGTTTGATCTTTTCCAGTCATGTGAGTCCTAGCAATGCTGGATGGTTGCCTTTCACAATGTTTACCTTCTGTTTTTTGAGCTCCACTGTAACAATCACGCTTCCTCTCACTGGAACAATCTCTCCGGTGTATGTTTTCAGCATCATCTTTCTGGGCCTTTGTGTGAGGTGATGTAGTTTCTCCTTGTATACAGCCTCAGACAGCAAAGATATGGTTGCTCCAGTGTCCACATGCATCCGTAATGCGTTTCCATCCAGTAACGGTGTCACCCAGTATCCGTATCCATTGTCTGAAATGGACAAAACATGCAAAGATTCTTCCCCTTCAGACAGGGTATCACGTTGTTCATCCACTGTGTGCTCCATTTTTTGCACTTTCTTTTTGTACTCCCTGAAGTCGCTTTTCCGTTGTTCAGTACTTTTGTTTGATCATCTCTTTTTGTTTTTACATGCATGTTCGATTTGACCCTTTTTCCACAACTTCTGCAGTCTAAGTCATTGCACCAACACTCCTCTGCTTGGTGACCTGGTTTCACACAGCGATAGCATGGCTTGCCACCTCCTGCCTTGTTTTTTAACTCCGGAGACACCTTGTGCACTTAGGTCGATGCACTTAGCCGTCTTTATTTGCCATTTCCATTGATGTACTCACTTATATTGCTCTCTGCAATGTTAAGTTACTCTCAGTCAAAAGGCATTTCTGAATTGCCTCGCTGCGCATGCCACACACCAACCTATCACGTATAGTGTCACTCATTGATTGCCCAAATTCACAGTGTTCAGATAACTGTTTCAATACAACCACAAACTGTGAGATTTATTCCCCCTCCTCTTGATTTCTCTTATGCAACCTGAATCTCTCTGCGATTATCAGTAGTTTGGGAGAATAATGTCATTTTATGGTAGCCACAATATCATATGATTTATCACCAGGTTTTTCAGGCGTTACTAGGCTGTGCAGTAGATTTAATGTTTTCCTCCCATAACAGTCAAAAAAACGTTCTGTGTAAGAACTCCATTGTTCCACAGATTCATCAAATGTTCCTATATTTCCAACCAATGCAGACATTTTTGGCTTATTTTTCTTTCTCACACTTTTCAGACGGTCCCTTTACTCCCAGACCCTTTAAAAAAATGTTTTAACTCACGCATACTTCACTTTCTCCCGCAGTGAAACTCTTTCTATTCCTCGAGGGCCTCGTTGCTGTGACATCAAAAGCTAGCTAGCATCACTCGACTGGCTAGCTTCACGTTTTGTTTGCGTCTTTCTACAGCGAAAAAATTAGCACGAACGTTTCTTCCTCGTCGCCAGTTTTGTTGTATAGCACACTGTATTACTTATACAACTAATATAAGGACAAGACATGATAAGGAATATAAATTAACGTGGGCATTGTTTAATGCGTAAGCAAGGGGGGGTTACAGGTACCCTAAAAGGGACAAAACTAGAATATCAATACACAACAGATATGTAAAAAATAAATGTTTTGTCATTTAGATATTCATGAATGAGAGTATTTTAATCACCACAAACTACATTTTAAACCAGCCTTGGTTTATTCACTCATTTAATTTGGCAGCACATTATTTGAATTGTGTACAGAATAAACATTATCAAAGCAAAAATAAGCAATAATGAATACATTCCACATTTACAGTTGATGTCAGAAGTTTACATACACTTAGTTTGGAGTCATTAAAACTCGTTTTTCAACCACTCCACACATTTCTTGATAACCAATTATAGTTTTGGAAAGTCGGTTAGGACATCTACTTTGTGCATAACACGAGTAATTTTTCCAACACTTGTTTACAGACAGATTATTTCACTTATAATTCACTGCATCACAATTCCTGTGGGTCAGAAGTTTACATACACTAAATTGACTGTGCCTTTAAACAGCTTGGAAAATTCCAGAAAATGATGTCATGGCTTTAGAAGCTTCTGATAGGCTAATTGACATCATTTGAGTCAATTGGAAGTGTACCTGTGGATGTATTTCAAGGCCTACCTTCAAACTCAGTGCCTCTTTGCTTGACATCATGGGAAAATCAAAAGAAATCAGCCAAGACCTCAGAAAAGAAAATGTAGACCTCAAGTGTGGTTCATCTTTGTGAGCAATTTCCAAACGCCTGAAGGTACCACGTTCATCTGTACAAACAATAGTACGCAAGTGTAAACACCATGGGAACATGCAGCCGTCATACCTCTCAGGAAGGAGACTTGTTCTGTCTCCTATAGAGGAACGTACTTTGGTGCGAAAAGTGCAAATCAATCCCAGAACAACAGCAAATGATCTTGTGATGATGCTGGAGAAAACAGGTACAAAAGTATCTATATCCACAGTAAAACGAGTCCTATATCGACATAACCTGAAAGGCCGCTCAGCAAGTAAAAAGCCACTGCTCCAAAACTGCCATTAAAAAAAGCCAGACTACAGTTTGCAACTGCACATGGGGACAAAGATCATACTTTTTGGAGAAATGTCCTCTGGTCTGATGAAACAAAAATAGAACTGTTTGGTCATAATGACCATCGTTATGTTTGGAGGAAAAAGGGAAAGGCTTGCAAGCTAAAGAACACCATCCCAACTGTGAAGCACGGGGTCGGCAGCATCATGTTGTGTGGGGGTGCTTTGCAGCAGAAGGGACTGGTGCACTTCACAAAATAGATTGCATCATGCGGTAGGAAAATTATGTGGATATATTGAAGCAACATCGCAAGACATCAGTTAAGCTTGGTCGCAAATGGGTCTTCCAAATGGACAATGACCCCAAGCATACTTCCAAAGTTGTGGCAAAAGGGCTTAATTAAAACAAAGTCAAGGTATTGGAGTGGCCATCACAAAGCCCTGACCTCAATCCTAGAGAAATTTTGTGGGCCGACCTGAAAAAGCATGTGCGAGGAAGGAGGACTCAGTTACACCAGCTCTGTCGGGAGGAATGGGCCAAAATTCACCCAACTTATTGTGGGAAGCTTGTGGAAGGCTACCTGAAACATTTGACCCAAGTTAAAGAATTTAAAGACAATGCTACCAAATACTAATTGATTGTATGTAAACGTCTGACCCACTGGGAATGTGATGAAAGAAAGAAATGCTAAAATAAATCTTTCTCTCTAGTAATATTCTGACATTTCACATTCTTGAAATAAAGTGGAGATCCTAACTGAACTAAGACAGGGACTTTTTACTAGGATTAAATGTCAGGAGTTGTGAAAAACAGAGTTTAAATGTATTTGCCTAAGGTGTATGTAAACTTCTGACTTCAACTGTATATGTTGAAGTGGGTGGGGCTTAAACTGCATCCCTGTCTCACCCGACGGCCCTGTGGGAAGGACTCTCCCTCTCTGAAGAAGCGCACCAATTTTTTGTAAGACTTGAACAAGATGTCGACCTCTTAAGTAAAGCTAAAAGAATTACCACTTGGTGGCAATGTATTCCTAGGGGATGTTATGAAACCAGTTCTACAGTTGAAGTCGGGAGTTTACATGGTCCCTTTAGCTCCAAACCTGGGGTGCATTCAGAATTTTTCTGAGATGTGGACTTTTTCCTTTCCTATGACTTTTCCTTGACCTCGTTTGAAAACATCACAGAGTTCAAGGTAAAGAAGGGAGGAAAAGTCATAAAGTAAATAAAAAGCGAAAAGAGCATAGTGTTTGAAAGAATCCTCTGTCACTACTCTCCGATTCTGTCACTACTGAAATATAAAGAATTAATTAAGTAACATTTTAAGGATTTATTCATCCATATGAATTGAACAAACCCACATTAATAATGATTTAGTGGCATTTCATTGTTTTAGAGAATGTCCCTAAATTATTTTAAACTGTCAAACCAATCATTATCTTAAGGCTATCGCCAAAAATTATTCCGCAAAGAATATTCCTTTGCATATTTGGCAAAAGGAGATAGGTAAGGACTCTGTCATGCAAAACACATTTGTAAAGACAAGGAGTTGGCATGATGGCACAAACAGACTAGTACCCAGGCTCATATAGTATACAAATTATCTCAGAATCATCCTTTTGTTAGATAGAATCTCATAATTCTAAGGTCACAAGGTCAATCGTCAGCTAAATTAGCCATGAAGCATTTCCCAAAGAACAAATATGACCGGGCATCTACTCTACCTACTGGTCATCTCTACTTGGACCCCATTCATAAAAATAAAAAAACACAAAAAAAACATGAAATCCAAGAAGAAAAGCCCACGCGATAAAGCCATCGTTGAATCATCACATTGGGAAGAAGAACAAAATTAAATAAAGATGAGTAATTTTCAAGGATCTGGATACATCACTTTGCTGGAAACCAGATCCCCTAGAAACAGTAGATAGGCAGACTACTAGTGTCCTGGTCTGGTGACACAGAGAGAGGGGTGGATTGTGACCTCTTCTCCTCTCCCTGGCTACATAAAGGATACTACTTGTGCTCCCTGCAACAGGGAGAGAGAATTTGAAATGATCAAGTAGTTTGAACTTGTATTACTACAGTGGTACTCTAAATAATACTTTATATTAAAAACAAACTACAAATAACTTTTTGAGCCAAGCTATAGTAATTTGATTGATATATATTCTGGTGAGTAACAAGGAAATAGCTATAACTGTAAAATAAAGTAGTTATTGTAGTATACTTTGGTACACAAGACTGTCCTGACACATTTTCATTGTCTGTTGCTATCTATTTCCCCTATTTCCCCTGACAAAACTGGAACCCAGACTCTAATTAGCTAAAGTGTTAGTCCTAAAGAGAAGAGCTGTTGAATAGTCGTGTCCTGACATATTGGCCTATTGTTTCCACCGCAGTCCTGTTTACACTGTCTATGCTGGCATTATTGGCCAACCATAGATCTACAGGAGTAACTACCTAATCACACTGAATGGCGCCAGAGGAGATTTCTGCTGTTTTACATGCTCCTAACCAACTGTGCTATTTAGTTTGTTTTTTCGCTTTGTTTGTAACTTATTTTGTGACGGTTGCTGCTACCATCACGAATGACCGAAAATAACTTCTGGACTCAGAACAGTGATTACTCACCTAGAACTGGACAAAGATTTTATTCGTTAATGAGTACAACGCCAAGGATTACCTCAATTACCTCGACTAACCGATGCCCCAGCACATAGACTCTGAACCGGAACCCTCTGTATATAGCCTCACTACTGTTATTTTATTGTTGCTCCTTAATAATTTGTCTTATAAATCTTATTTGTTTTTTGTAATTGATCAAATTAAACATCAAGGGCCGGTTTGCAGGCTACAGATAAAAAATGCAGGCCATAGGCTAGCTTTAAAAAAAAATCTGACAGTTGATGTTGAGTCCTTGCATCCATAGCTTCATCTATGAATCTTAAACCAAATCACCCATTTCTCCCAGCAATCATTGTCAAAGGTGCAATATGCAGAAATCACTCTACCATTTCCTGGTTTCTAAAATTCTAATAGTTAGCCTAATTTCAGTTTATGTGACAAAGTGTATTGTGTGTACCTTGTGTTTTGCTTCATAATGATGAAACTTGTGGGGGAAAGCTCTATTGTCAGTTTATTGTCTAATGTAGAGGAAGTGTTGGGTCACAGAAAGTCATTTAAGGAATTTAATCTTGCATCTTGTCATCACAACTTGCAGACTTCAAGTGCCATTTAGCCCTAGGGAACATGCATAGACCCCACATACAAATTACTTTAACATCCACAAGCTTTGCAAAGGGAGAGGTTGAATGGATGCCAGCTTAACATTTTATTTAATTGTTCATTTGGATCGGACCCTTTAAAAAATAAAAAATAAACGCCTAATTTACATACCCAAATCGAACTGCCTGTAGCTCAGGACCTGAAGCAAGGATATGCATATTCTTGATACCATTTGAAAGAAAACACTTTGAAGTTTGTGAAAATGTGAAGTTAATGTAGGATAATATAACACATTAGATCTAGTAAAAGGTAATACAAAGAAAAAAACATGTTTTTTATTTGTTTTCCCCATCATCTTTGAAATGCAAAAGAAAGGCCAATATATGACTTAGGGATCTAGGCGCAACTTGGATTTTGGCCAGGAGATGGCAGCAGTGTATGTGCAAAGTTGTAGACTGATCAAATGAACCATTGTATTTCTGAGAAAAAAAATTATATCAAGACTGCCCACATGTGCCTAATTGGTTTATTAATACATTTTCAAGTTCATAACTGTGCACTCTCCTCAAACAATAGCATGGTATTATTTCACTGTAATAGCTACTGTAAATTGGACAGTGCAGTTAGATTAACAATAATTTAAGCTTTTTGCCCATATCAGATATGTCTATGTCCTGGGAAATGTTACTTACAACCTCATGCTAATCACATTAGTATACGTTAGCTCGACTGTCCCATGGGGAGGGGGGAGGCACCGATCCTGTAAATGTTAAAAACAAATGTTAATGAGAAATAGCTAGGTTTCAAACATGTTCTTTAACATAAACAGAATCTACTCTTCCAATTATATTTGTTACTTCAGGGGTCATTCAGGTCAACAATGCACCAACGCTTCAAAAACAAAAGACATATTAGAGAATTAAAAGTGATCAAAGGCTTCAATGGAAAATGTCAGTAAAGTCACATTTTGAAACACATGCATTTAAAAAAAAAAAGCTCTGTGCTCAACTCCCAAAAAAATGTATGACTAAGCTACTTCTTCCAGCACTGGAGACAACCCACCAGCTTTACTCAAAATAACTTTGGTGTCCAGAGAGTCAGTAGATAGGCTACAGTGGTTTGCGCCAGTGGGCAACTGAAGATGAACTACATGAGCATGGCCATTTGTGCAATGTCATCTGCTGTGCTGTAACACCACATGAATTCAAATGTACCCTCCCCTCCCAGTTTCAGTCACTCAGTGTGAGTCCTGAGGTGCAAAATCTGACAGCTGAATTTTATCCCTTGATGAGATACACTATTTTTACAAAAGTATGTGGACATGCCTTCAAATGAGTGGATTTGGCTATTTCAGCCACACCCGTTGCTGACAGGTGTATAAAATCGAGCACACAGACATGCAATCTTCATAGACTAATATTGGCAGTAGAATGGCCTTACTGAAGAGCTCAGTGCCTTTCAACGTGGCACTGTCATAGGATGCCACCTTTCCAGCAAGTCAGTTCCTCACATTTCTGTCTTGCTAGAGCTGCTCCGGGCAACTGTAAGCTTTGTTATTGTGAAGTGGAAATGTCTAGGATCAACATTGGCTTAGCCGTGAAATGGTAGGCCACACAAAATCGTCTGTCCTCAGTTGCAACACTCACTACCAAGTTCCAAACTGCCGCTGGAAGCAACGTCAGCACAAGAACTGTTTGTCGGGAGCTTCATGAAATGGGTGTCCATGGTCGAGCAGCCACACCCAAGCCTAAGATCACCATGTGCAATGCCAAGCGTCGGCTAGAGTGTTGTTAAGCTTACCGCCATTGGACTCTGGAGCAGTGAAAAAGTGTTCTCTGGATTGATGAATCACGCATCACCATCTGGCAGTCCAATGGACAAATCTGGGTTTGGCGGATGCCAGGAGAATGCTACCTGCCGCAATGTATATTGCCAACCCATTGTTCCTAGGCCGTCATTGAAAATAAGAATTTGTTCTTAACAGACTTGCCTAGTTGACACAGATCCAAGATGGCGTAGCAGTAGTTGTCCTGTCGTATCGTCTCTCTGTAAATATCGTCTCTTTTTCGTTTTAGATATTTTTTAGATATTTTTTTCTTCGCATATCCTTAAAAACATTTTGCTAAACCTAAGCTTCCAAATACTCTTCTGCAACCCGCCAATGTAGCTACTTTCCTAAAGTAGTTATATTTACTTCGGAACCGGACTCTCTCAACTGAAGCTAGCCAGCTAACTACCAGCTATGCTAGCGGTCATCAACTAACCAGAGCATAACGGACCTAATTAAAAAAAATTTTACCCCCGGATTCCCACCACAAACAGAACATTCTTCAGCTGGATCCTCGCAACTAGCTATCGAGCGAAACAGCAACCCTGGTTGATTACTCCTGGCTAGCGTTTCCACCCACGTAGCTTGAAGCTAGCCCGGCCAGAGCTTCTAGCATACTCCTGGGCTACAATACCTTGACTACGACCGGTCTATCGATATCACTGCATGAAGAGGAATAAACAGACTCACCCCATCGCGACGTCCTCCAAAGGCTAACTCTCTAGCCCTCCCTATCTCCTTAGGGAGAAGTCCTGCGACTTCCGGGTTGGAGCGAGCGGTCGCATCTGCACTCGGTCCGCAGGTAGTATTACATTTCATTACATTTCATTATAGTACAACGGTTTGATTTGTCTAATCTTAGCAATTTCTTCTTAGCTAGCTACACAGCCGTCTTTGTATCATAGATAATTGCGTAATTATCGTATTTCGTCGTCCTAACGCAGTCTACACTGCCCTGCAGCTAGCCAGCTAGCTAACGTCCACCGTTAGCTAGTCCACCGTCTACCGATTAGCAGCACAACTATTACACTCAACTGAACGACTTGATTAGTGTAGTGTTAGCTAGCTACATAGTTGTCTTTGCTGTCTTCGTACCCAAGATAATTGTGTAGTTTAGAGTGTGTAGTTTTATGTCGTCCTTAACATAGGAGACTCTGCTAGCTAGCCAACAGCTAGCCAACGTCTACCGAACAGAACTTCTGCACTCAACAATCCGGTCGCATTTCGCTTCGCTCCACAGGTAGTATCACATTTTCATTTCATTTCATTACAGTACAACGGCTTGATTTGTTTGATCGTAGCTAGCTACATAGCTAGCTACATAGCCGTCTTTGTATCAAAGATAATTGTGTAGTCTAGAGCGATTTCCTAGGTTAGTTAGCCAGCTATTGTCGTTCTTTTAACGCAACGTAACGTAATCAAACACTGCTAGCTAGCCAGCTAGCCCGAATAGCAGCACAGTAGAAACTATTACACTCAACGGAACGACTTGATTAGTGTAGTGTCAACAACGCAGCCAATGCCAACTAGCCTACTTAGTCAACAACGCAGCCTCTGCCAGCTAGCCTACTTCAGCAGTACTGTATCATTTTAATCATTTTAGTCAATAAGATTCTTGCTACGTAAGCTTAACTCTCTGAACACTCGTGACGTGTAGTCCACTTGTCATTCAATCTCCTTTGCATTAGCGTAGCCTCTTGTGTAGCCTGTCAACTATGTGTCTGTCTATCCCTGTTCTCTCCTCTCTGCACAGACCATACAAACGCTCCACACCGCGTGGCCGCGGCCACCTAATCTGGTGGTCCCAGCGCGCACGACCCACGTGGAGTTCCAGGTCTCCGGTAGCCTCTGGAACTGCCGATCTGCGGCCAACAAGGCAGAGTTCATCTCCGCCTATGTCTCCCTCCAGTCCCTCGACTTCTTGGCACTGACGGAAACATGGATCACCACAGACAACACTGCTACTCCTACTGCTCTCTCTTCGTCTGCCCACGTGTTCTCGCACACCCCGAGAGCTTCTGGTCAGCGGGGTGGTGGCACCGGGATCCTCATCTCTCCCAAGTGGTCATTCTCTCTTTCTCCCCTTACCCATCTGTCTATCGCCTCCTTTGAATTCCATGCTGTCACAGTTACCAGCCCTTTCAAGCTTAACATCCTTATCATTTATCGCCCTCCAGGTTCCCTCGGAGAGTTCATCAATGAGCTTGATGCCTTGATAAGCTCCTTTCCTGAGGACGGCTCACCTCTCACAGTTCTGGGCGACTTTAACCTCCCCACGCCTACCTTTGACTCATTCCTCTCTGCCTCCTTCTTTCCACACCTCTCCTCTTTTGACCTCACCCTCTCACCTTCCCCCTACTCACAAGGCAGGAAATACGCTCGACCTCATCTTTACTAGATGCTGTTCTTCCACTAACCTCGTTGCAACTCCCCTCCAAGTCTCCGACCACTACCTTGTATCCTTTTCCCTCTCGCTCTCATCCAACACTTCCCACACTGCCCCTACTCGGATGGTATCGCGCCGTCCCAACCTTCGCTCTCTCTCCCCGCTACTCTCTCCTCTTCCATCCTATCATCTCTTCCCTCTGCTCAAACCTTCTCCAACCTATCTCCTGATTCTGCCTCCTCAACCCTCCTCTCCTCCCTTTCTGCATCCTTTGACTCTCTATGTCCCCTATCCTCCAGGCCGGCTCGGTCCTCCCCTCCCGCTCCGTGGCTCGACGACTCATTGCGAGCTCACAGAACAGGGCTCCGGGCAGCCGGCGGAAATGGAGGAAAACTCGCCTCCCCTGCGGACCTGACATCCTTTCACTCCCTCCTCTCTACATTTTCCTCTTCTCTCTCTGCTGCTAAAGCCACTTTCTACCACTCTAAATTCCAAGCATCTGCCTCTAACCCTAGGAAGCTCTTTGCAACCTTCTCCTCCCTCCTGAATCCTCCTCCCCCCTCCTCCCTCTCTGCAGATGACTTCGTCAACCATTTTGAAAAGAAGGTCGACGACATCCGATCCTCGTTTGCTAAGTCAAACGACACCGCTGGTTCTGCTCACACTGCCCTACCCTGTGCTCTGACCTCTTTCTCCCCTCTCTCTCCAGATGAAATCTCGCGTCTTGTGACGGCCGGCCGCCCTACAACCTGCCCGCTTGACCCTATCCCCTCCTCTCTTCTCCAGACCATTTCCGGAGACCTCCTCCCTTACCTCACCTCGCTCATCAACTCATCCCTGACCGCTGGCTACGTCCCTTCCGTCTTCAAGAGAGCGAGAGTTGCACCCCTTCTGAAAAAACCTACACTCGATCCCTCCGATGTCAACAACTACAGACCAGTATCCCTTCTTTCTTTTCTCTCCAAAACTCTTGAACGTGCCGTCCTTGGCCAGCTCTCCCGCTATCTCTCTCAGAATGACCTTCTTGATCCAAATCAGTCAGGTTTCAAGACTAGTCATTCAACTGAGACTGCTCTTCTCTGTATCACGGAGGCGCTCCGCACTGCTAAAGCTAACTCTCTCTCCTCTGCTCTCATCCTTCTAGACCTATCGGCTGCCTTCGATACTGTGAACCATCAGATCCTCCTCTCCACCCTCTCCGAGTTGGGCATCTCCCGGCGCGGCCCACGCTTGGATTGCGTCCTACCTGACAGGTCGCTCCTACCAGGTGGCGTGGCGAGAATCCGTCTCCACACCACGTGCTCTCACCACTGGTGTCCCCCAGGGCTCTGTTCTAGGCCCTCTCCTATTCTCGCTATACACCAAGTCACTTGGCTCTGTCATAACCTCACATGGTCTCTCCTATCATTGCTATGCAGACGACACACAATTAATCTTCTCCTTTCCCCCTTCTGATGACCAGGTGGCGAATCGCATCTCTGCATGTCTGGCAGACATATCCGTGTGGATGACGGATCACCACCTCAAGCTGAACCTCGGCAAGACGGAGCTGCTCTTCCTCCCGGGGAAGGACTGCCCGTTCCATGATCTCGCCATCACGGTTGACAACTCCATTGTGTCCTCCTCCCAGAGCGCTAAGAACCTTGGCGTGATCCTGGACAACACCCTGTCGTTCTCAACTAACATCAAGGCGGTGGCCCGTTCCTGTAGGTTCATGCTCTACAACATCCGCAGAGTACGACCCTGCCTCACACAGGAAGCGGCGCAGGTCCTAATCCAGGCACTTGTCATCTCCCGTCTGGATTACTGCAACTCGCTGTTGGCTGGGCTCCCTGCCTGTGCCATTAAACCCCTACAACTCATCCAGAACGCCGCAGCCCGTCTGGTGTTCAACCTTCCCAAGTTCTCTCACGTCACCCCGCTCCTCCGCTCCCTCCACTGGCTTCCAGTTGAAGCTCGCATCCGCTACAAGACCATGGTGCTTGCCTACGGAGCTGTGAGGGAACGGCACCTCAGTACCTCCAGGCTCTGATCAGGCCCTACACCCAAACAAGGGCACTGCGTTCATCCACCTCTGGCCTGCTCGCCTCCCTACCACTGAGGAAGTACAGTTCCCGCTCAGCCCAGTCAAAACTGTTCGCTGCTCTGGCCCCCCAATGGTGGAACAAACTCCCTCACGACGCCAGGACAGCGGAGTCAATCACCACCTTCCGGAGACACCTGAAACCCCACCTCTTTAAGGAATACCTAGGATAGGATAAAGTAATCCCTCTCACCCCCCCTCCCCCTGAAAAGATTTAGATGCACTACTGTTCCACTGGAGGTCATAAGGTGAATGCACCAATTTGTAAGTCGCTCTGGATAAGAGCGTCTGCTAAATGACTTAAATGTAAATGTAAATGTCCTTGCTTGCTAGTTCGGCACGCTAACTGCTAGCTTGTTTAGCCCAGGTCCGCTAACTACTACCTTGTTTACCCCGGCCTGCTAATCTGTTAGCTTGTTAGCACAGGCCTGCTAACCGTCCCGCCGCGTCCCAAAAACGCAGTGGCCCATATGTACTCTATCTCTTCCCGATTTAAAAAAAAAAATTGTTTATACCTTCCGGAAACTTGCCTCACCCAATGTGATACGGAATCGCTATTATCTTTATTTTTAGAACACACTCAAGAACCTCCAGAAGCTAACCAGCTAGCTAGCTACAAGCTATTTAGTCATTGTTAGTTTTCTTAACCTGGATAACACTCGCCAGCCCAGCCCCCCTGCCCCATCCACCGCTGTCCCCTGGACTCTGATCACTTGGCTACATAGCTGATGCACGCTGGACTGTCCATTAATCAAGGTACTCCATTCTGCTTGTTTGTTTTATCTGTCGGCCGAGTTGCCTAGTCAATGCCATCTCACCTGCTGTTGTTATGCTAGCTGATTAGCTGTTGTCTCACCCACTGTTTTAGCTAGCTTTCCCAATTCAACACCTGTGTTCACTGTATGCATCGCTGTATGTCTCTCTCAAATGTCAATATGCCTTGTATACTATTGCTCAGGTTAGTTATCATTGTTTTAGTTCACAATGGAGCCCCTAGTCCTATTCCTCACACCCCTGATACCTCCTTTGTCCCACCTCCCACATATGCAGTGACCTCACCCATTACAACCAGCATGTCCAGAGATAAAACCTCTCTCATCATCACCCAGTGCCTGGGCTTACCTCCGCAGTACCCGCACCCCACCATACCCCTGTCTGTGCATTATGCCCTGAATATATTCTACCATGCCCAGAAACCTGCTCCTCTTATTCTCTGTCCCCAACGCTCTAGGCGACCAGTTTTGATAGCCCTTAGCCGCACCCTCATACTACTCCTTCTCTGTTCCGCGGGTGATGTGGAGGTAAACCCGGGCCCTGCATGTCCCCAGGCACCCTCATTTGTTGACTTCTGTGATCGAAAAAGCCTTGGTTTCATGCATGTCAACATTAGAAGCCTCCTCCCTAAGTTTGTTTTACTCACTGCCTTAGCACACTCTGCTAACCCTGATGTCCTTGCCGTGTCTGAATCCTGGCTCAGGAAGGCCACCAAAAATTCAGAGATTTCCATACCCAACTATAACATCTTCCGTCAAGATAGAACTGCCAAAGGGGGAGGAGTCGCAGTCTACTGCAGAGATAGCCTGCAAAGTAATGTCATACTTTCCAGGTCCATACCCAAACAGTTCGAACTACTAATTCTGAAAATTACTCTCTCCAGAAATAAGTCTCTCATGGTTGCCGCCTGCTACCGACCCCCCTCAGCTCCCAGCTGTGCCCTGGACACCATTTGTGAATTGATTGCCCCCCATCTAGCTTCTGAGTTTGTTCTGTTAGGTGACCTAAACTGGGATATGCTTAACACCCCGGCAGTCCTACAATCTAAGCTAGATGCCCTCAATCTCACACAAATCATCAAGGAACCCACCAGGTACAACCCTAACTCTGTAAGCAAGGGCACCCTCATAGACGTCATCCTGACCAACTGGCCCTCCAAATACACCTCCGCTGTCTTCAACCAGGATCTCAGCGACCACTGCCTCATTGCCTGTATCCGCTACGGTGCCGCAGTCAAACGACCACCCCTCATCACTGTCAAACGCTCCATAAAACACTTCTGTGAGCAGGCCTTTCTAATCGACCTGGCCCGGGTATCCTGGAAGGACATTGACCTCATCCCGTCAGTTGAGGATGCCTGGTCATTCTTTAAGAGTAACTTCCTCACCATATTAGATAAGCATGCTCCGTTCAAAAAATGCAGAACTAAGAACAGATACAGCCCTTGGTTCACTCCAGACCTGACTGCCCTCGACCAGCACAAAAACATCCTGTGGCGGACTGCAATAGCATCGAACAGTCCCCGCGATATGCAACTGTTCAGGGAAGTCAGGAACCAATACACGCAGTCAGTCAGGAAAGCTAAGGCCAGCTTCTTCAGGCAGAAGTTTGCATCCTGTAGCTCCAACTCCAAAAAGTTCTGGGACACTGTGAAGTCCATGGAGAACAAGAGCACCTCCTCCCAGCTGCCCACTGCACTGAGGCTAGGGAACACGGTCACCACCGACAAATCCATGATTATCGAAAACTTCAACAAGCATTTCTCAACGGCTGGCCATGCCTTCCGCCTGGCTACTCCTACCTCGGCCAACAGCTCCGGCCCCCCGCAGCTCCTCGCCCAAGCCTCTCCAGGTTCTCCTTTACCCAAATCCAGATAGCAGATGTTCTGAAAGAGCTGCAAAACCTGGACCCGTATAAATCTGCTGGGCTTGACAATCTGGACCCTCTATTTCTGAAACTATCCGCCGCCATTGTCGCAACCCCTATTACCAGCCTGTTCAACCTCTCTTTCATATCGTCTGAGATCCCCAAGGATTGGAAAGCTGCCACAGTCGTCCCCCTCTTCAAAGGGGGAGACACCCTGGACCCAAACTGTTACAGACCTATATCCATTCTGCCCTGCCTATCTAAGGTCTTCGAAAGCCAAGTCAACAAACAGGTCACTGACCATCTCGAATCCCACCGTACCTTCTCCGCTTTGCAATCTGGTTTCCGAGCCGGTCACGGGTGCACCTCAGCCACACTCAAGGTACTAAACGACATCATAACCGCCATCGATAAAAGACAGTACTGTGCAGCCGTCTTCATCGACCTTGCCAAGGCTTTCGACTCTGTCAATCACCATATTCTTATCGGCAGACTCAGTAGCCTCGGCTTTTCGGATGACTGCCTTGCCTGGTTCACCAATTACTTTGCAGACAGAGTTCAGTGTGTCAAATCGGAGGGCATGTTGTCCGGTCCTCTGGCAGTCTCTATGGGGGTGCCACAGGGTTCAATTCTCGGGCCGACTCTTTTCTCTGTGTATATCAATGATGTTGCTCTTGCTGCGGGCGATTCCCTGATCCACCTCTACGCAGACGACACCATTCTATACACTTTCGCCCCGTCATTGGACACTGTGCTATCTAACCTCCAATCGAGCTTCAATGCCATACAACACTCCTTCCGTGGCCTCCAACTGCTCTTAAACGCTAGTAAAACCAAATGCATGCTTTTCAACCGATCGCTGCCTGCACCCGCTTGCCCGACTAGCATCACCACACTGGATGGTTCCGACCTTGAATATGTGGACACCTATAAGTACCTAGGTGTCTGGCTAGACTGCAAACTCTCCTTCCAGACCCATATCAAACATCTCCAATCGAAAATCAAATCTAGAGTCGGCTTTCTATTCCGCAACAAAGCCTCCTTCACTCACACCGCCAAACTTACCCGAGTAAAACTGACTATCCTACCGATCCTCGACTTCAGCGATGTCATCTACAAAATAGCTTCCAATACTCTACTCAGCAAACTGGATGCAGTTTATCACAGTGCCATCCGTTTTGTCACTAAAGCACCTTATACCACCCACCGCTGCGACCTGTATGCTCTAGTCGGCTGGCCTTCGCTACATATTCGTCGCCAGACCCACTGGCTCCAGGTCATCTACAAGTCCATGCTAGGTAAAGCTCCGCCTTATCTCAGTTCACTGGTCGCGATGGCAACACCCACCCGTAGCACACGCTCCAGCAGGTGTATCTCACTGATCATCCCTAAAGCCAACACCTCATTTGGCCGCCTTTCGCTCCAGTTCTCTGCTGCCTGTGACTGGAACGAATTGCAAAAATCGCTGAAGTTGGAGACTTTTATCTCCCTCACCAACTTTAGCCCACCCAATTTACCTACCTCATCCCCATACTGTTTATATTTATTTACTTTTCTGCTCTTTTGCACACGAGTATCTCTACCTGTACATGACCATCTGATCATTTATCACTCCAGTGTTAATCTGCAAATTGTAATTATTCGCCTACCTCCTCATGCCTTTTGCACACAATGTATATAGACTCTTTTTCTTTTCTTTTTTCTACTGTGTTATTGACTCGTTTATTGTTTACTCCATGTGTAACTCTGTGTTGTCTGTTCACACTGCTATGTTTTATCTTGGCCAGGTCGCAGTTGTAAATGAGAACTTGTTCTCAACTAGCCTACCTGGTTAAATAAAGGTGAAATAAAAAATAAATAAAAAATACTAAATACTAAACACACAGAAATACGAGCCTTAAGTCAAATCCGGAAACTATCACCTCGAAAAACAAAACGTTTATTCCGTTCCGTATTTTATCTAACGGGTGGCATCCATGAGTCTAAATATTCCTGTTACATTGCACAACCTTCAATATTATGTCATAATTACGTAATATTCTGGCAAATTAGTTCGCAAAGAGCCAGGCGGCCTAAACTGTTGCATATACCCTGACACAATTTCACCTGGATAATATTGCCTGCTAACCTGGATTTCTTTTAGCTAAATATGCAGGTTTAAAAATATATACTTATGTATTGATTTTAAGAAAGGCATTGATATTTATGGTTAAGTACACACTGGAGCAACGACAGTCGTTGATTGATTGTTTTTTATAAGATAAGTTTAATGCTAGCTAGCAACTTACCTTGGCTTACTGCATTTGTGTAACAGGCAGGCTCCTCGTGAGGCAGGTGGTTAGAGCGTTGGACTAGTTAACTGTAAGGTTGCAAGAATGTATCCCCCGAGCTGACAAGGTACAAATCTGTCGTTCTGCCTCATTCCTAGGTTGTCATTGAAAATAAGAATGTGTTCTTAACTGACTTGCCTAGTTAAATAAAGATTAAATAAAGGCGTAAAAAAAATATATATAATTAAATTGGCAAAATCGGCACCCAAAAATACCGATTTCCTATTGTTATGAAAACTTGAAATCAGCCCTAATTAATCGGCCATTCCGATTAATCGGTCGACCTCTAGTCTTAGGGACCAAGCCAAATTTTCTATACCACACTGACTGTGTGGGTGGACCATTTCAGATTGTCAGTGATGTGTACTCCAAGGATGTGGATAGGGGCCTGCTCCCTCTGCTTTTTCCTGAAGTCCACGATCAGCTCATTCGTTTTGTTGAGGGAGAGGTTATTTTCCTGGTACCACTCCTCCAGGGACCTCACCTCCTCCCTGTAGGCTGTCTCGTCATTGTTGGTAATCAGGCCTAATACTGTTGTGTCGTCTGCAAACTTGATGATTGAGTTGGAGGCGTGCTTGGCCACATCATGGGTAAACAGGGAGTACAGGATGGGGCTGAGCACGCAACCTTGTTGGGCCCCTGTGTTGAGGCGGCCCGTCAGGAAATCCAGGACCCAGTTGCACAGGGCAGGGTTCATACCCAGGGCCCCGAGCTTAATGATGAGCTTGGAGGGTACTATGGTGTTGAAGGCTGAGCTATAGTCAATGAACAGCATTCTTACATAGGTATTCCTCTTGTCCAGAATGGATATGGCAGTGTACAGTGCTATAGCGATTGCATCGTCTGTGGATCTATTGGGGCGGTATGCAAATTGAAGTGTGTATAGGTATGGCAAATGTGATATGATCCTTAACTAGCCTCTCAAAGCACTTCATGATGATGAGTGAGTGCTACGGGGACAGAGGTGAGTGCTACGGGGCGATAGTCATTTAGTTCAATTACCTTTGCTTTCTTAGGTACAGGAACAATGGTGGACATCTTGAAGCAAGTGGGGACAGCAGACTGGTATAGGGATTGAATATGACCGTAAACATTCCAGCCATGCATGTCTGCGCATGCTCTGAAGACGATGCTAGGGATGCCGGCAGCCTTGCGAGGGTCAACATATTTAAATGTCTTTCTCACGTCAGCTACGGAGAACGAGAGCCCACAGTCCTTCGGAGCGGGCCTCGTCGGTGGCACTGTGTTATTCTCAAAGTAGACAAGGAAGGCGTTTAGCTTTTCCAGGAGCAAGATGTCGGTGTCCGCGACGTGGCTGGTTTTCCCTTTGTAATCTGTGATATTCTGTAGACCTTGCCACATATACGTCATGTGTCTGAGCCATTAAATTGCTACTCTACCTCATCTCTGTACTGACATTTGCCTGTTTGATTGCCTTATGGAGGGAATAACTACACTGTTTGTATTCAACCATATTCCCAGTCCCCTTGCCATGGTTAAATGCGGTGGTTCGCGCTTTCAGTTGTGCGTGAATGATGTCATGTATCCACGGTTTTTGGTTTGGGTAGGTATAGTCACAGTGGTGAATAATCATCTCCTATACACTTCCTGATGAACTCAGTCACCGTGTCCGTGTATACTTCAATGTTATTCTCAGAGGCTACCCAGAACATATCCGAGTCCGCGTGATCAAAACAATCTTCAAGCATGGATTCTGATTGGTCAGACCAGCGTTGAATAGACCTTAGCACGGGTACTTGCTGTTTGAGTTTCTGCCTATTGAAAGGGAGCAGCAAAATGGAGTCGTGATGTGATTTGCCGAACGTAATGTGTGGGATAACCTTGTAGGCATCCCGGAACGAGGAGTAGCAGTAGTCAAGCTTTTTAGCAGCGAGAGTACTACAGTCAATGTGTTGTTAGAATTTCAGAAGCATTTTCCTCAAATTTGCTTAGTTAAAATCCCCAGCTACAATACAGTGCGGAGAACAAGTATTTGATACACTGACAATTTTTCAGGTTTTCCTACTTACAAAGCATGTAGAAGTCTGTAATTGTTTATCATAGGTACACTTCAACTGTGAGAGACGGAATCTAAAACAAAAATCCAGAAAATCCACATTGTATGATTTTTAAGTAATTAATTAACATTTTATTGCATGACATAAGTATTTGATACATCAGAAAAGTATAACTTAATATTTGGTACAGAAACCTTTGTTTGCAATTACAGAGATCATACGTTTCCTGTAGTTCTTGACCAGGTTTGCACACAGTGCAGCAGGGATTTTGGCACACTCCTCCATACAGACCTTCTCCAGATCCTTCAGGTTTCGGGGCTATCGCTGGGCAATACGGACTTTCAGCTCCCTCCAAAGATGTTCTATTTGGTTCAGGTCTGGAGACTGGCTAGGCCACTCCAGGACCTTGAGATGCTTCTTACGGAGCCACTCCTTAGTTGCCCTGGCTGTGTGTTTCGGGTCGTTGTCATGCTGGAAGACCCAGCCACGATCCATCTTCAATGCTCTTATTGAGGGAAGGAGGTTGTTGGCCAAGATCTCCCGATACATGGCCCCATCCATCCTCCCCTCAATACGGTGCCGTCGTCCTGTCCCCTTTGCAGAAAAGCATCCCCAAAGAATGATGCTTCCTCCATGCTTCACGGTTGGGATGGTGTTCTTGGGGTTGTACTCATCCTTCTTCTTCCTCCAAACACGGCGAGTGGAGTTCAGACCAAAAAGCTTTATTTTTGTCTCATCAGACCACATGACCTTCTCCCATTCCTCCTATGGATCATCCAGATGGTCATTGGCAAACTTCAGACGGGCCTGGACATGCGCTGGCTTGAGCAGGGGGACCTTGCGTGCGCTGCAGGATTTTAATCCATGACGGCGTAGTGTGTTACTATTGGTTTTCTTTGAGACTGTGGTCCCAGCTCTCTTCAGGTCATTGACCAGGTCCTGCCGTGTAGTTCTGGGCTGATCCCTCACCTTCCTCATGATCATTGATGCCCCACGAGGTGAGATCTTGCATGGAGCCCCAGACCGAGGATGATTGCCGTCATCTTGAACTTCTTCCATTTTCTAATAATTGCGCCAACAGTTGTTGCCTTCTCACCAAGCTGCTTGCCTGTTGTCCTGTAGCCCGCCCAGCCTTGTGCAGGTCTACAATTTTATCCCTGATGTCCTTACACAGCTCTCTGGTCTTAGCCATTGTGGAGAGGTTGGAGTCTGTTTGATTGAGTGTGTGGACAGGTGTCTTTTATACAGGTAACGAGTTCAAACAGGTGCAGTTAATACAGGTAATGAGTGGAGAACAGGAGGGCTTCTTAAAGAAAAACTAACAGGTCTGTGAGAGACGGAATTCTTACTGGTTGGTAGGTGATAAAATACTTATGTCATGCAATAAAATGCAAATTAATTACTTTAAAAAATCATACAATGTGATTTTCAAGATTTTTGTTTTAGATTCCGTTCTCACAGTTAAAGTGTATCTATGATAAAAATTACAGACCTCTACAAGCTTTGTAAGTAGGAAAACCTGCTAAATCGGCAGTGTATCAAATACTTGTTCTCCCCACTGTAAATGCAGCCTCAGGATATGTGGTTTCTAGTTTTCACAAAGACCAGTGTAGTTCCTCGAAGGTCATCGTGGTATCGACTTGAGGGGGAATATACATCCCTGTGACTATAACCGAAGAGAATTCTCTTGGTAGGTAATATTGTTGGCATTTGATTGTGAGGTATTCTGGGTCGGGTGAACAAAAGGACTTGAGTTTCTGTACGTTATCACAGTCACACCATGAGTAGTTAATCATGAAACGTTCACCACCGCCTTTCTTTTTCCCGGAGAGTTTTTTATTCCTGTCTGTGTGATGTACTGAGAACCCAGCTGGCTGTATGGATGAGGACAGTATATCTGGAGAGAGCCATTATTCCGTGAAACAGAGTATGTTACAGTCCCTGATGTCTCTCTGGAAGGAGATCCTCACCCTGAGCTCGTCTGCTTTATTGTCCAGAGACTGAACATTAGGAAGTAATATACTCGGAAGTGTTGGATGGTGTGCACACCTCCTGAGTCGGACTAGAGGTCCACTCTGAATACCTCTTCTCCGCCAGCAGCGTCTTGGAGCAGCCTCTGGGATAATTTCAATTGCCCTGGGGGTACGAACAAAGGATCCAATTCAGGAAAGTTGCATTCCTGTTTGTAATGCTGGTGAGTTAACGTCACTCTGATATCCAAAAGTTATTTCCGGCTGTACACAAAAAATGTTCTGGGCTAATAATGTAAGAAATAACACAAAAAAAACGAAATACTGTAAAGTTTCTTAGGAGCTAGAAGCAAAGCTGCCATGTCTGTCACCACATTGCCTTGATTTGAGTCCTCATTTTAAAACTTCTTAACTTCTTCGAGATAGGGGGCGCTCTTTTAATTTTTGGATAAAAAACGTTCTCGTTTTAAACAAGATATTTTGTCACGAAAAGATGCTCGACTATGCATGTAATTGGCAGCTTTGGAAAGAAAAAACTCTGACGTTTCCAAAAGTGCAAAGATATTATCTGTGAGTGCCCCAGAACTAATGCTACAGGCGAAACCAAGATGAAGTTTCATACAGGAAATGCCCCAGATTCTGAAGGCGCTGTGTTCCAATGTCTCCTTATATGGCTGTGAATGCACCAGGAATGTGCCTGCCCTTTGTGTCGTTTCTCCAAGGTGTCTGCAGCATTGTGACGTTTTTGTAGGCATATCATTGGAAGATTGACCATAAGAGACTACATTTACCAGGGGTCCGCCCGGTGTCCTGTGTCGAAATTATTGCGTAATCTTTAGGTCCATGCGCCGTTCCATTTCTTCAGAAGAGAAAGTCAACTGCCACGATGGATTTATCGTCGTGGCATGTGTGAAAAACACCTTGAGGATTGATTCTAAACATCGGTTTGCCATGTTTCTGTCAATATTATGGAGTTAATTTGGAAAAAATTTAGCGTTTTAATGACTTAATTTTCGTTTTTTTTCTTACCCAAACGTGATGGAGAAAACGGAGCGATTTGTCAACACAAATAATATTTTTGTAAAAACTGAACATTTGCTATCTAACTGAGAGTCTCCTCATTGAAAACATCTGAAGTTCTTCAAAGGTAAATTATTTTATTTGAATGTTTTTCTGGTTTTTGTGAAAATGTTGCTTGCTGAATGTCAGGCATAATCCTATGCTAGGCTATCAATACTGTTACACAAATGCTTGTTTTGCTATGGTTGAGAAGCATATTTTTGAAAATCTGAGATGACAGTGTTGTTAACAAAAGGCTAAGCTTGAGAGCAAATAGATTTATTTCATTCCATTTGCGATTTTCATGAATAGTTAACGTTGCGTTATGCTAATGAGCTTGGGGATAGATTTACACAATCCTGGATACAGCTTTTTTTCGTAGCTAAACGTGACGCAGAAAACGGAGCGATTTGTCCTAAACAAATAATATTTTTATAAAAACTGAACATTTGCTATCTAACTGAGAGTCTCCTCATTGAAAACATCTGAAGTTCTTCAAAGGTAAATTATTTTATTTGAATGTTTTTCTGGTTTTTGTGAAAATGTTGCCTGCTGAATGCTAACGCTAAATGCTACGCTAGCTATCAATACTGTTACACAAATGCTTGTTTTGCTATGGTTGAGAAGCATATTTTGAAAATCTGAGAGGACAGTGTTGTTAACAAAAATCTAAGCTTGAGAGCTAGCATATTGATTTCATTTCATTTGAGATTTTCATGAATAGTTAACGTTGCGTTATGGTAATGATCCCGGATCCAGGATGGCTCGTCGCAACAGGTTAAGGATTGGTGTTCTGCTAGCGGGACAACTTCTGGTGAAACTGGAGGGCGCACAATTCAAACAAATAATCATAAATATTATGGATTTTAAACATTTAGGTACATATAAGTGTCTTCTATCGGCTGAAAGCTTAAATTCTTGTTAATCTAAATGCTCTCTCCAATTTACAGTAGCTATTACAGCAAAAAAATGCCATGCGATTGTTTGAGGACAGCGCCCCCACATCAAAATATTTTTCCACCGGCACAGGTTTCATACATTCACATATAACGATTAAATATTCACTTACTTAAAAAAAATATTCATCTGATTTGTCATCCAAAGGGTCCCAGCTACAACATGTAATATTGTTTTGTTAGATAAAAATGTCAGTTTAGTTGGCACCATCGATTTGAGTAATCCACTCGTTCAACTTGCAGAGAAAGGAATCTGAAAATCTACCCCGAGACTTTGTTTCAACAAGTCAAAATACGTTTCTATTTACTGTTCATAATACTCCTCCTCATAACTCATAATATTTATTTCGGAAAGAAGTATGTTCAATAAGAAACCGATTTTAGCAGGTGCATAATGTCTTCATGGGCGCAAACACGAATTTCCACGACTGTGTCCTTCTACTAAAACTGATATTTCTTATTCGTTTTTGAAGTTACAAGCCTGAAACCTTGAACATAGACTGCTGACACCTTGTGGAAGCCATAGGAATTGCATCCAGGGAGCTACTTTTCAATATGACCTTTCTCTTGCATTTCTAAGAGGATGGTCTCTCAAAAAAAATCTGGTTGGTTTTTCTTTGGATTTTCTCCTACCATATCTGTTATATATAATGTGTTATATTCTCCTACATTATTTTAACTTTCTACAAACTTCAACGTGTTTTCTTTCCAATGGTACCAATTATATGCATATCCTGGCTTCAGGGCCTGAGCTACAGGCAGTTTACTTTGGGCACGTCATTCAGACAGGAAGTGGATAAATAAGGGGCCTATCCCTAAGAAGCCTTTCACTGACAGCAAGATATTTAAGGAGTGCATGGTGACTGAAATAATTGGCTGACAAAATCTATGGATAGTAGACTATCATTTTGTCTCTTGTTTCTTTAATAGGAAGAAATAGGCTCCAACAGAAAGCCCCCTTGTTAATAGCCTAAACTCAAATGTAAGTCTCGAATTAGCCTACTTTCAGCACTGTCCATCTCCGCGGCTGCCACTTCATAATAATGTAAGTTTTGCAAATTATATATGGCTTATTGTGAGGTCAATAACTCTGACAAATAGCTTCATTACGGGCAACGAAACATATTGTTTTTACTAAAGTTAATTGTAGAAAGCTTACCTCCGGTTCTCTTTTACATTTTCACGCTCTCCCTCTCAAACTGGATATCAGTATGCCTAGTCCACACGCACAGATATTGCATCAAAGACGCCTTTGACTTGCCTCCTGAAGAGCCACCATACACAGTACATCCATTGGTTAGGTAGCACAAAAGTGTTTACATCAGCAAGAGCAGGGCAAGCCATGGCTCATGATTGTGTGTAATGCAGTCTGTAATACAGTGTAGCCTAGTTTTATACACACCATCCCAGCAGCGAAAAAACTCGGGAAGGAAGTACATTTCTTTAGATATAGAACTTTGCCCTGTGCTTCTCAGTGCATGCTGTTTGTGAAATCGCACTAGGCACACTTGATATTGGCTTCCAGCAAAGAATCAGAGATGAGGGGCAGCATCAGGCGCACATCGAGATATAATATGCAACTAATTCTCAAACACTGAGCAATATGACATGTAATCAATTACAAATTATATGATCCTCCCCTGGACTAAATAAAAAAAATACTAAACCCTCTCCCTGACAGAAATGTAAAAACTATTACCCTTAACAAGTGTGCATATTTAGACTGCTACCTTAAACTACAACCAATGAGTGATCAAATGTCATTGGTGTGTTGCCACATAAAGGCTAGGCGCCTAGTAGATTGAAATTGAGGTTTAGCCACTCTGGTCTGTAATGTTGAATATAATCTGAAACAGCCTTCTTCATTTATGGTGTGGTAATATACTGTATAATCCTGTTGTAATGTGTTGCCTGCAGTCTGTCAGTCATATCTGATGTCAGGCAGTATTTGCCCCTTGGGAATAACTTGAATTTACATGCATTGAATTAAATGGAATTAAAATTGGTAATGGTAGTGAGCTCTTTGTCACAGAGCCATCTTCTGTAGACACCCACACGTTACCTCCTGCTTGCAGGGGCGAGGTGCGAGCGGAGGGCCACACAATCCCATCAACACCCTTCTGCTTCACTCCTCCTCCTCCGTTCCAGTGTCCTGCGCTTGACATTTTACACACCGCGGATAAAAATAAACAGATCTACTGGAATGTTGGAAAATAAACTGTCTGCGTTTCGTCCTCCTGCAGCAATAGGAGAAATGTTACCACTCGAATGCTGTCATGCCAGAACTGCTTAATGTTTTGTTACACTGTGGTTTAATGAATTAACATCCAACTGTGACCATATAAGAGAAGTGATGCCCTGTGTGACTAAGAAGAGATAGATTTATTTAGACAGAAGAGTCAGCTTTTATATGTAATGCCTTGGATTGTCATTACCATACATTATGATAATGAAATGTATGTGATATTGTTTTGTGGTAATGTATGTAATAATGTGTTTGAGGTGATAATGTACAGTATGTGATAATGTGTGTGCTGTGGTAATGTATAGAAACCGGATAATAAATGTTTAAATGATTGAATGCTTTTGAATAAAACATAATGTACAATCCGTGTCCCCTCATTATCAGTATCCTACTGTAGATCCCCAAAGCACTTGGTGTTAACTAAGAATCTGCAGTCAGTGTTGTGTGTGGAAGCATCATGCCACAACGAGGTATTCATATATCTAAGCTGTTTGATGTTTGATGAATCCATAACTGGACCTTGTGTGTGTGTGTGTGCATGCCTGTTTGTGTGTGTGAGAGAGAGAGAGGCAGGATTAGGACGATACCCGCTAAATTATCAAAATTCTAAAACCACCTAAAAGGAAGCGATTCTCAAACCTTCCATAAAAAAAACATCACCTACAGAGACGAACCTGAAGAAAAGTTTCCTAAGCAAGCTGGTCCTGGGGCTCTGTTCACAAACACAAACATACCACACATAATTGTTTATATTTTATTTAACCTTTATTTAACTAGACAAGTCAGTTAAGAACAAATTCTTATTTACAATGACAGTCTAGGAACAGTGGGTTAACTTCCTTGTTCAGGGGCAGAACGACAGATTTTTACCTTGTCAGCTCAGGGATTCAATATAGCAACCTTTCGGTTACTGACCCAACACTCTAACCACTAGCCTACGCTGCCGCCCCACCCAGGACAGCAACACAATTAGACCCAACCAAATCATGAAAAAACTAAAAGATAATTACTTTACACATTGGAAAGAATTAACAAAAAACAGAGCAAACTAGAATGCTATTTGGCCCTAAACACAGTGGCAGAATACCTAACTACCGTGACTGGTCCAAACTTAAGGAAAGCTTTGACTATTTACAGACTCGGTGAGCATAGCCTTGCTATTGAGAAAGGCCACCGTAGACAGATCTGGCTTTCAAGAGAAGACAGGCCACAAACCATATTTATGTTTATTTATTTTCCCTTTTGTACTTTAGCTATTTGCACATAATATGACATTTGAAATGTCTTTATTATCTTGTAACTTTTGTGAGTGTTACTGTTATATTTTGTATTATTGTTGATTTCACTTTTGCTTTGGCAATGTAAACATATTTCCCCATGCCAATAAGCCACGTGCTTCTACACCTGCATTGCTTGCTGTTTGGGGTTTTAGGCTGGGTTTCTGTACAGCACTTTGAGATATCAGCTGATGTACGAAGGGCTATATAAATACATTTGATTTGATTTGATTTTAAATTGAATTGAGAGCGAGTGCAGGTGAGCGAGTGAGCGTGCGTTGAAAGCAGTGACTGTTCCAGATATGTTTCAAACATTTTGTGCTCAATCACAAGAGAGAGCCTGTATTGTTGACACTTTCAATGTAGCCTGCATACCAACACTATATTGTCTTAAGAGTTATCGGTAATTAGGCTACATTGCTTGTGACATCTTAAACAACTGTACTGTGACGCATGCAACGAAAGCGTTCAACCACAATTCCAATCATTGACATTCGATGCATCATAGCAGTCCAACCAACAGGGCTCCGGGCAGCCGAGCGGAAATGGAGGAAAACTCGCCTCCCTGCGGACCTGACATCCTTTCACTCCCTCCTCTCTACATTTTCCTCTTCTCTCTCTGCTGCTAAAGCCACTTTCTACCACTCTAAATTCCAAGCATCTGCCTCTAACCCTAGGAAGCTCTTTGCAACCTTCTCCTCCCTCCTGAATCCTCCTCCCCCTCCCCCCCCCTCCTCCCTCTCTGCAGATGACTTCGTCAACCATTTTGAAAAGAAGGTCGACGACATCCGATCCTCGTTTGCTAAGTCAAACGACACCGCTGGTTCTGCTCACACTGCCCTACCCTGTGCTCTGACCTCTTTCTCCCTCTCTCTCAGATGAAATCTCGCGTCTTGTGACGGCCGGCCGCCCTACAACCTGCCCGCTTGACCCTATCCCCTCCTCTCTTCTCCAGACCATTTCCGGAGACCTCCTCCCTTACCTCACCTCGCTCATCAACTCATCCCTGACCGCTGGCTACGTCCCTTCCGTCTTCAAGAGAGCGAGAGTTGCACCCCTTCTGAAAAAACCTACACTCGATCCCTCCGATGTCAACAACTACAGACCAGTATCCCTTCTTTCTTTTCTCTCCAAAACTCTTGAACGTGCCGTCCTTGGCCAGCTCTCCCCGCTATCTCTCTCAGAATGACCTTCTTGATCCAAATCAGTCAGGTTTCAAGACTAGTCATTCAACTGAGACTGCTCTTCTCTGTATCACGGAGGCGCTCCGCACTGCTAAAGCTAACTCTCTCTCCTCTGCTCTCATCCTTCTAGACCTATCGGCTGCCTTCGATACTGTGAACCATCAGATCCTCCTCTCCACCCTCTCCGAGTTGGGCATCTCCGGCGCGGCCCACGCTTGGATTGCGTCCTACCTGACAGGTCGCTCCTACCAGGTGGCGTGGCGAGAATCCGTCTCCACACCACGTGCTCTCACCACTGGTGTCCCCCAGGGCTCTGTTCTAGGCCCTCTCCTATTCTCGCTATACACCAAGTCACTTGGCTCTGTCATAACCTCACATGGTCTCTCCTATCATTGCTATGCAGACGACACACAATTAATCTTCTCCTTTCCCCCTTCTGATGACCAGGTGGCGAATCGCATCTCTGCATGTCTGGCAGACATATCCGTGTGGATGACGGATCACCACCTCAAGCTGAACCTCGGCAAGACGGAACTGCTCTTCCTCCCGGGGAAGGACTGCCCGTTCCATGATCTCGCCATCACGGTTGACAACTCCATTGTGTCCTCCTCCCAGAGCGCTAAGAACCTTGGCGTGATCCTGGACAACACCCTGTCGTTCTCAACTAACATCAAGGCGGTGGCCCGTTCCTGTAGGTTCATGCTCTACAACATCCGCAGAGTACGACCCTGCCTCACACAGGAAGCGGCGCAGGTCCTAATCCAGGCACTTGTCATCTCCCGTCTGGATTACTGCAACTCGCTGTTGGCTGGGCTCCCTGCCTGTGCCATTAAACCCCTACAACTCATCCAGAACGCCGCAGCCCGTCTGGTGTTCAACCTTCCCAAGTTCTCTCACGTCACCCCGCTCCTCCGCTCCCTCCACTGGCTTCCAGTTGAAGCTCGCATCCGCTACAAGACCATGGTGCTTGCCTACGGAGCTGTGAGGGGAACGGCACCTCAGTACCTCCAGGCTCTGATCAGGCCCTACACCCAAACAAGGGCACTGCGTTCATCCACCTCTGGCCTGCTCGCCTCCCTACCACTGAGGAAGTACAGTTCCCGCTCAGCCCAGTCAAAACTGTTCGCTGCTCTGGCCCCCCAATGGTGGAACAAACTCCCTCACGACGCCAGGACAGCGGAGTCAATCACCACCTTCCGGAGACACCTGAAACCCCACCTCTTTAAGGAATACCTAGGATAGGATAAAGTAATCCCTCTCACCCCCCCTCCCCCTGAAAAGATTTAGATGCACTACTGTTCCACTGGAGGTCATAAGGTGAATGCACCAATTTGTAAGTCGCTCTGGATAAGAGCGTCTGCTAAATGACTTAAATGTAAATGTAAATCTAACAACTTCTTGGCTGGAGATTTTCGTGGGTCTTTATACATTTTTTTACTTACCTCTGTAGTGTTTCTTTCTCTTACAGATTGAACTATTCTTTGATGGGTCCTTTGTTTTGGGATCATTTGAAATGTGGTTCGTGTAAGACTCTTTCTCCTGAGCAGATCCAGCTCATGCCCTCAGTCACATGAAAACCTTGTGTCACTTCGCAGGCGGCAAGAATGAGATGGCACAATGGGTTCATTACAATGATTTCCTGTCTTCCATCATTACTGGAGTGAACGTATTATTGTCTCTGTATATTCAAATGATTTACCCTCACAAGAAGAAACTGCACTCATATGGGCATTAATGTCTTATTTGAGTTTTCAAAACAAATTGCTTTGAAATGGGGTTGAATCCCCAAAGCTTGTGTAATTCAAATATAAATAACAAGAAATCCACATTAGCCTTTGTAGTTATTTCTGTCTTAATCAAGTTAACTATTGGATGTGAGGGGAATGTGGCATTTGACTATCTATTAATTCAATTACTTTTTCATTTTTACTGTCAATTGACTTCAAGTCATTCAGCTTGTGATTCAAATCCTTTAACACTCAATTTGCAGTTGCAGCAAAGTACACAACCTAAAATGATAATATGTACATGTATTTAGGAAAAGCATTGCATTTCCAATGTTTCAATCAAGACTGGCTGATGATAGTTTTCCACACTGCCCTTTACAGTAGCAAGTCCAGGCTGGAGGAAGTTGACACTTGATTTTGGCATTGGCAGTGCTGTTGTGTGCCCTGGATGACTTCTCCGCCAGGTTTGGCATCAATACGGAACGTGTCACAACAAGAGACTGCCCATTTCTAAATCATATGTTAACTTCCTCCTTCTGAGGTAAATGCTGTGCAAATCAAACACACTTCTGAAAAGGCAGTGTAGAAAATGTCATTTCTGCAATGATTGAATGGCAGTTTATGCCTCAAGGCTTTTGACTAGCTAATATGTTGTAGAATTGTCCTCCAAAATGGTGGATGCTCCATGATGTAAGTAACCTTAAAAACCAAAATAAAGTGTTTTGAGATAATGGGGTATTCTGTAGAAACATATCCATGTTTATTTTCCTCTGAACACAACACAACTTAAAAGTGGCAAAACCAAAGTCCCATTCACTGGGCAAAAGATAATGAATATTTCCGAACGCAAATGCTACCAAGACACCATCTGAGCTCATCCAATAGACATTTACATTACATTTAAGTCATTTAGCAGACGCTCTTATCCAGAGCGACTTACAAATTGGTGCATTCACCTTATGACATCCAGTGGAACAGCCACTTTACAATAGTGCATCTAAATCTTTTAAGGGGGGTGAGAAGGATTACTTTATCCTATCCTAGGTATTCCTTAAAGAGGTGGGGTTTCAGGTGTCTCCGGAAGGTGGTGATTGACTCCGCTGTCCTAGCACCGCTTATTTATGCTTCAAAAGCGATTGCTCCCACTTGAGGTTAACGCTTGCGTCCTAACTCTGTGTGGAACAGACGTTTGGCACGACTTGAATTTTCCAACTTGGATCATGATGTCGAAGGAGCACAAAGGGGGTCCAGTAAATAGAGCAGCGTGCTGCTTGGGGCCAAATGAAATGAAGCTCAGACACAGACTCTGTGTCCCAGACGGGGTGAGATAAGGTTTCTCTTTCAAGGGAACCGTGGAGGAGGGAGCATTGTCACTGCAAATAAATCACGACGACTACTCGATTGGAGAGGAAAACCAAATGGTGTGAAACTATCTACGACAGCTTGCTTTACAAAGCTCGGCTACAGTGGCAGGAAAAAGTATGTGAACCCTTCGGAAATACCTGGATTTCTGCATAAATTGGTCATAACATTTGATCTGATCTTCAGCAAGGTCACAACAATAGACAAACACAGTCTGCCTAAACTAATAACACACAAACAATGATATGTTTTCATGTCTTTGTTGAACACACCGTGTAAACATTCACAGCGCAGGGTGGGAAAAGTATGTGAACCCTTGGATGTAAATGGTTGACCCTCCTTTGGCAGCAATAACCTCAACCAAATGTTTTCTGTAGTTGTGGATCATACCTGCACAACAGTCAGGAGGAATTTTGGACCATTCCTCTTTACAAAACTGTTTCAGTTCAGCAGTATTCTTGGAATGCCTGGTGTGAAATGCTCTTGAGGTCATGCCACAATATCTCAATCGGGTTGAGGTCAGGACTCTGACTGGGCCACTCCAGACTGGGCCACTTCAAGCCATTCTGTTGTTGATTTACTTATGTCTTCTGGGTTGTTGTCCTGTTGCATCACCTAACTTCTGTTGAGCTTCAATTGGTGGGCAGATAGCCTAACATTCTCCTGCAAAATGTCTTTATATTTTTCCGTCGATGATAGCAAGCTGTCCAGGCCCTAAGGCAGCAAAGCAGCCCCAAACCATGATGCTCTCTCCACCCTAGTTTACAGTTGGGATGAGGTTTTGATGTTGGTGTTGTGTGTTCCTTCCAAACAACTCAACTGTAGTTTCATCTGTCCACAGAATATTTTGCCAGTAGCACTGTGGAACATCCAGGTGCTCTTTTGCGAATTTCAGATGTGCAGCAATGTTTTTTTTGGACAGCAGTGGCTTCTTCCGTGGTGTCCTCCCATGAACACCATTCTTGTTTAGTGATTTACGTATCGTAGACTCGTCAACACAGATGTTAGTATGTTCCAGAGATTTCCGTAAGTCTTTAGCTGACACTCTAGGATTTTTCTCAACCTCATTGAGCATTCTGCACTGTGTTCTTGCAGTCATTCTTTGCAGGACAGCCACTCCTAGGGGAGAGTAGCAACAGTGCTGAACCTCCTCCATTTATAGACAGTTTGTCTTACCGTGGACTGATGAACATCAAGGATTTTATAGATACTTTTGTAACCCTGTCCAGCTTTATGCAAGTCAACAATTCTTAATCTTAGGTCTTCTGAGATCTCTTTGTTCGAGGCATGGTTCAAATCAGACAATGCTTCTTTTGAGTAGCAAACTTAAATGTTGTGTTTTTTATAGGTCAAGGCAGCTCTAAACAACATCTCCAATCTCGTCTCGTTGATTGGACTCGTCTCGTTGATTGGTTAGCTGACTCCTGACTCCAATTAGCTTTTGGAGAAGTCATTAGCCTAGGGGTTCACATACTTTTCCAACCTACACTGTGAATGTTTAAATTATATATTCCATGTAGACAAGAAAAATACAATAATTTGTGTGTTATTAGTTTAAGCACACTATGTTTGTTTATTGTTGTGACTTAGATGAAGATCAGATCAAATTTGATGACCAATTTATGCAGAAATCCAGGTCATTCCAAAGGGTACACATACTTTTTCTTGCCACTGTATATGCTTCATATTGTTTAATAACACTTAGCATAGCAGAATATAGGGTATGTAACATCCTCATTCATTTACATTCATGCCTTCCTATTAAAGTGCATGAGGGCTAAAATAGCAAATTACGCTGATTAGTTGATTATGGTTTCAGATATGTCAATCATTTTGTCAATCATACTGTTTTACAGTAGCTTTAATGAACCTCAACCCTTTTAAGGCTGCCACCCTTCCTCTCAATATCTCTACTCTTCCACCAGACACTAGTAGAAGATGGTTGATATCTGTGTGCTCATGACAAAGACAGATATCAATTGGGTGTGCTATCTTCTTCAAGTAATCACTGCCTTGCTCTCACCCTCAGTTTTGATAGGGAGTTTGTTGGCTTCACACTTGAAAAGGGCTGAACTTAAGCTATATTGAAATGGCTCTTGAAATGCTTCTGGTTTATTATGAATCAAAATGTATTTGGCAGCAAGTGGTCATAACTTTGAAACTAATGTTCACGTGTTGTACAGTGTCACAAGAGAGTAAAATGATGTGATCCATGTAGTCTGTCAGACACTGTGAACCAATGTGTAAAAGGGCTGAACACACACACAGACATTCAATAAAGTTTGCAAGTGATAGGAAATGAGACAACGGACCCCTATAGTTCACATTTTTGAGTTACAACGCTTCCAAACATATCGACAGATTGAAACCTTGTTACTTTGACAAACACATTGGGGAGAACTGAAACACTAAGAACATCCCCTTTGTTCACCTCTCATCCACCCATCCCCTGGATTCATAATACAGACTTCAAGAGAATTTTTGGAGATATCCATATACCACCTCCACGGTCAAAGGGCCTGGAAACAGTTGAAAATCACCCTGGAGGGAACCACTTATCCACCACATTCCTCCATTGGTGGTGGTGGGGGGGGGGGTTCAACGTTGCCTAAAAGGTACCCACCATCCAAACACTCCAAACCCTTTATCTCCCATGTGTCGGTGGCGACAAGGAGCTGCCAGATAGCCGGCCTACTCCAGAAGCCCAGAGTGACAAGCTCCATCAGCAGAGTCCTTGTATGGCCATGGATCGGGCTGAGGAGGACGATAAGCAGCAGCCAGCCCAGCTATGCAGCCCATGTTTAGAGAGACTCCTTGGGACCGGGCATCCGCAGAACAATGTCTGTTTCTGTTCAATTCAGAGTGGTTATTGCACACTGTTCTTCCCGCTAGGCAGTACGTCTTTTTCACAGCTCCATTGGGACTAACAGAGGTGAGTAAGAGAGGTTCTTGTTTGGCTGGTCAGCATGTTCATCTTTGACGGCATCCGCAGAACAATGTCTGTTTCTGTTCAATTCAGAGTGGTTATTGCACACTGTTCTTCCCGCTAGGCAGTACGTCTTTTTCACAGCTCCATTGGGACTAACAGAGGTGAGTAAGAGAGGTTCTTGTTTGGCTGGTCAGCATGTTCATCTTTGACGAATTTGAAATGTGTTTGTCACCAATTGTCACCAAGAGTTTTTCTTAAACATGGTGAGATGTTTGGCTTTGGTTTTTTGACTGTGTGTGAGGTGCATGGGTGGTTGGACTTCCATGAAAGTCCTTCACCTTGGAAAGAATGATGGTGTAGTAGACTAGCAGATGAGGAATCATCATGTGTCCTCAATTCTACGTTTTTGCATGATTTTCTTAATTCCGTTTATAACATGGATCATGGGAGATTCAAATATTACATTAGCAAACCATACCATAATAGAGGTTGTTTTTTATTTTCAGCCTTTGAATCCAATTGATGACATAAGCACCTGAACAAAAGTCCTCTACATTCAGTGAGAAATTGGACTTTCAGGCAAAGGGGGTCAGATAAATCTTGATTCAGAGCTAATTAACTGATGCAGCTCATGCACTGGATAGGAGTGGTAAAGTTAGAACACGAATAATTACACAAACAAAAAATAAATGCAAGACATACATTTGTATGACTTTTAAAGAGAGTTCTCCCAAATTACAAATATATATTTGCTCCATTACCCAGAAAGCATATTATGGACACTGGTTTGGTTGAACTTTTGACTGCCACCAACAGTTAATATTAGCATTTTCGAACCAAAATGTTAGTTAATGTCTCCCAGATAACATCATTAAAATGGCATGCAGTTAACAGACATACCCTGACGCTACACTATTGTCCTCCCAGTTTTTTATTATCTATTGTAATGTACTGCATGAGAATGGCTGAATATGTCACTGTGCAGCCTATACTCTGGATAAGACAAAAACAAGGAGAACATGAATATACAGTCGCTGAAAGTGTACACACCCCTTGCACAGTCTTCACATTTTTGCTGCCTTAAATTTAAATCTAAGGTTTCAATTAGATGTTGTTCCTATCGATCTGCACAACCTACTCACAAGGTTCAAAATGAAAGACAAATGTTTGAAAATGTCCTAGATTTATTGTATTCATTATTAAGATGCGTTGACTGCGTATGTCTTCACATCCCTTTTGGTGGAAGAACCTTTGGCAGCCATTACAGCTGTGAATCATTTTGAACAAGGTTCGACCAACCTTGGACAACTCTTAGGGCAACATACTGGGCATTCGGAAAGTATTCAGACGCCTCTAAAATGGATTAAATACAAAAAAATCCTCATCTACACACAATACCCCATAATGACAAAGTGAAAAACGGTTTCTTAGATGATTTACATAAGTATTCAGACCCTTTGCCCTGAGACTTTGAAATTGAGCTTGGGTGCATCCTGTTTCCATTGACCATCCTTGGGATGTTTCTACAACTTCATTGGTGTCCACCTGTGGTCAATTCAATTGATCGTACATGATTTGGAAAGGCACACACCTGTCTATATAAGGTCCGACAGTTGTCAGAGCAAAAACCAAGCCATAAGGTCGAAGACATTGTGTGTAGATGAGGGGAAAAATGATTTAATACATTTCAAAATGTGGAAAAAGTCAACGGGTCTGAATACTTTCCGAATGCACTGAATATCAATTGCTTTTGTTCAAATTACTCAAGCTCAGTAAATTGGGTGGGAATCATTGACAGTCAACAGTATTCAAATCTTATCTCTGATTTTCAAACAGATTTAAATCAGGACCGAGACTGGACCATTCAGGAACACCTCTTGGAAAGACATTCTGGTGTGTTTTTGGCATTAAAAGTTTAGCTGAAATTGTGCCGCTGAAAATAAAACTCTGTCCCAGGGTTAGGTTTTCAGAAGACCATGGCGGGTTTTCCTCTAAACTCCCCAGTCCCTGCTCGTGCCAAGCATACGCATAACATAATGCTGCCACCACAATACTTGAAAATACAGAGAATCAACAATATTGCATTGTAATTTTGTTTAAAAAAAGGGATAAATAAAAGTGTTGCAGCCCATGGCCTGTGATTATGATTTTTGAGCAGATGTATCATCATTTGGCTAATTGTCTGCAGTAACATTTTACAGACACCAGCCCCAAAGTAGTTTAGTGGATCATCCCATCAATCAATAAGTGCACACACAAAAATTAGATGGTGTGGAGAAATGCTATGGGACTGATTTCTGATCCCAATCCATACTTGGAATTACAAATGTGTACACTGTACCCTCTGAACATAACTTACATTCAGTTATGCAGCAAGCTAGCCTTGAAAGCTTACATTCCTATGATATCAATACCTACTTTAGATATCGTGACTGCTTATCACATCTTTCACTTATGGTTGGGGCAGAGCTAGTGTGTTGGAGTGAACGGCCGTGTTTGAGAGAGGCTCTCGCAACTTTTTTGTGAAACAATCTAACTTAACCTACTTTACAGCACTTTTTACAACATTAGTCTCTTTCTAATACGAAATTGTAACTTCTTATGTGAACATGCCGAGTAATAGGCAACTAAAGGACAATAAATCCTCATCGGAGGCCCACCAAACAACGAGACAGACATGGCAGAAGGCACAGGTAATAATGTGACACTTTCAGGACTTATCCGGGCTCTGGGAGAACTACGTGTTGCTATAGCTGAGGATTTTAAGGCTACTATTGCTGAACTGGACACCAAAATTGAGAGCACCATTTGAACGGTTGCTTCGCAGGGCCAGAGTATTGTGGACCTTGAGAAGGCTTCTGAATTCAACGCTGGTAGGATCGACGAGTTAGAGAAGCTATGCACGTCCTTGCAGGATAGTGTGCAGATGCTTTCTGTGAAAGTGGTCGACCTAGAGGGCCGGTCCAGACGTCATAACCTTCCTAACCTGCGTGAAGGCTGAATGAACCTGTTACATGAAAGACATCCCTTCCGTGTCTATGATGATTACGCGCCCGATGTGGCAAAGCATCTTGCCGACTAGAGGGATGTCATGACCAAACTCTGCAAACTCCATCTTCCCCCAGCCTTGCTCTTCCCTGCCAGACTCAGAATTGCCCCTCCTTCTGGTGAGAAGATTTGTCTCTCCTTGAGTTTTGGACGTAGAGAAATGTATCCGGGAATATACACCAATCCCCGGTATGGGTTAGAGTGCCTTGTCATTGTGTGTTAGGGTGTGCTCTTGGACTCGAATCCATACTGAGCCATAGCAGGTGAAATCTTAAACGGTCTCAACAAGGGCTGCCGACTGAAGTTGTATTGTTGCTCCCGGACATGTAAGACGCTGAGCCGGCAAATAGAGGGCGGTCAGAGCTCTCATTACACTTTCATTCTGGCTGGACGACTGACCTGTCGTTGGGGTTTAGTGCGATGCCCGTTTGAGTGGCTTGCCAGGTTTGATCATTGACACTTTCGGATGGATGTCCTTATATTCCCACATTTTTGTTTTATTACTAGGTTACTATTATTATTATCATATCTTTTATCTATTGTTTGCAGGGGACTGGTGGTGATGGCTGGGCCGGGTCAGATGGGGTGGCATCAGACACCTGGATATCATGTTGGTGTTTTGTGCTTCGGTCATTGCCGCGGGCCCGTTCTCCCACCAGCCTCCTGTGGTGTTTGTGTATATATGTGTAGCTGTGTGTACATATAATTATTATTTGTACTTAATTCTTTTCTCTTAGCATTTTATTATTATTATTGTGTGTGTACACTACCGTTCAAAAGTTTGGGGTCACTTAGAAATGTCCTTGTTCTTGAAAGAAAAACATTTTTGTTCCATTAACATAACATCAAATTGATCAGAAATACAGTGTCGACATTGTTAATGTTATAAATGACTATTGTAGCTGTAAATGGCTGATATTTAATGGACTATCTACATAGGCGTACAGAGGCACATTATCAGCAACCATCACTCCTGTGTTCCAATGGCAGGTTGTGTTAGGTAATCCATGTTTATCATTTTAAAAGGCTAATTGATCATTAGAAAACCATTTTGCAAAACGGTTGTTCCTGATTAAAGAAGCAATAAACATGCCCTTCTTTAGACTAGTTGAGTATCTAGAGCATCAGCATTTGTGGGTTCGATTACAGGCTCAAAATTGCCAGAGACAAAGGACTTTCTTCTGAAACTCGTCAGTCTATTCTTGTTCTGAGAAATGAAGTCTATTCCATGCGAGAAATTGACATGAAACTATAGATCTCGTACAACTTTGTGCACTACGCCCTTCACAGAACAGCACAAACTGGCTCTAACCAGAATAGAAAGAGGAGTGGGAGGCCCCGGTATACAACTAGGCAAGATGACAAGTACATTAGAGTGTCTAGTATGAGAAACAGATGCCTCACAAGTCCTCAACTGGCAGCTCCATTAAATAGTACCTGCAATACACCAGTCTGAACATCAACAGTGAAGAGGCAATTCCGGGATGCTGGCATTCTAAAGAGGGTTGTTATATGATCGTAATAGGAAAGATCCATTCTACTTCTGAACTCTACTGAATATCTATGGGCCAAAAATGTATGAGCCCACATTTTTTCAAAAGAGTCTTTGCCCTGATTCCAGATATCTCCCATACTAACCTGGTCATTGGAGAGGGGGACCTTAATTGTGTGCTAGACCAATATTTGGATAGATCCTCTACCCGACATACCCCTACCTCCTATTCAAGCAAATTCTTGAATACCTACATAAAAAATTCTAACTTATTTGATATATGGGGGATTGGTAACCCAACGGGCAGGGAATACTCCTTTACTCTCATGTTCACAATGTTTCTACCTGAATTGACTACTTTTTGGTTGATGCGAAATTACTCCCTTACACCTGTAATGCGAGGTATCATGATATTATAATCTCTGACCACAGTCCACTCACCTTCTACCTGAGATTGGGTGACATCGTATCAAACTAGTTGGTCTGGAGGTTGAATCCTCAGCTCCTCACACCATCTATGGAGAAACATTAAACAAATGACAGCTTCAAAACGTGAATATAATCAGATTCTCTCAGCTGAAATTGCTAAATCTTTTCTCTCTGCCAAGCAAAAATATTTTGAGTTTGGTGACAAACCACACAAATTACTTTTTTATTTTATTATTTTACCTTTATTTATGTTTTTTTTCTCATTGAGATAACATCTCTTTTCCAAGAGAGACCTGGTCCAATAGCAGCAGGGGGAACAACGTTTCAGACAAAAAAACGTACATACACAAACACAACATTAAAGAAAACTATAAACACACATACAGTACAACAAAAACATTGTACATGAAAAACACAAACATCTTGACTAAAAACAGCTGGCCTAAAAACAATTACACTCTATGATATGGACATCGATCAAGTGTTTAAACTCCACCAACGAAACTAGATCACATTTTCAAATGTTCATGACAGAATTCCAGGACCACGGATCTAAGTAACTAAAACTATTTCTACAATGTCCTATTCTAATTTTTGGTACTGTTAGAAGCAAATCAGAATGGAACTGTAATTTATGTTTATTTACTGACCTGACAAAAAAAAAGGGAGATAAAATGGCATTTTACCCAATATGGCCTCATAAATCAGTGTATACCAGTGTTTAAGCCTACGCAAGGTCAATGACGACCAGCCAACAGCGCTGTAGAGATCACAATGATGTGTTAGACGTTTCTGATTTGAAATTAACCTGAGGGCTGCATGATACACTGAATCAAGTGCTCTCAGGGTAGTGGCTGAGGCCAGCATATATATAACATCACTAAAATCTAAAACTGACAGTAATGTACATCGTACCAGCTCCTTCCTGGCCTCAAAAGAAAAACAAGCCTTATGCCGGTAATAAAATTATATTTTCAGCTTGAGCTTCCTTATCAAGTTCTCTACATGCACAGTGAAGCTCAGCTTATCATCAACACACACAAATATTTGTACACTTTAACTTGCTCTATAGTATGTCCAGCCAATGTAGCAATGACATGATTTGTATCATGCCTGGCATTTAAAAATACCATGCATTTTGTTTTACCCGAATTTAGAATCAGCTTTAAATCATACAGATTCTATTGTATGATGTTAAATGCTCTTTGGGCATTTTCAAAAGCTAAAGATAAACTACTACCACTTGAATAAAATACAGTATCATCTGCATAAAAATGAACATCCGCTGTTTTAATAAGATCCCCAATGTTGTTGAGATACAAAATTAACAACAGTGGGCCCAAAATAGAACCTTGAGGAACACCTGAGCACACCTCTATGGACTCAGATTTACAACCATCCGCCATTAAAAATCCATCTAGAGCATGACCAGTAATTCCACAACATTTTAACCTTTGCACTAACACAGCGTGGTCCACGGTGTCAAAAGCCTTTGACAAATCAATAAAAACAGACACACAATGTAACTTCTTATCAAGAGCACAGTGGATGTCATTAAAACCTTAAATGTTGCTGAAACAGTGCTGTGGCCAGACCTAAAACCTGATTGCATTCCATTTAAGATGTTGTTTTCTTGGAAGTAGACCTTTAGCCGCCTACTAACTAAGGACTCCAGTACCTTTGACAGTACAGACAATTTTGATATGGGTCGATAGATGTCAAGTAGCAAAGGTTCTCCACCTTTCAGGAGAGGTAGTACAAAAGCAGATTTCCATAACAAGCGTGAGGTTAAAAATACATGTTAAGGGGGAGCAATGATGTCTGCAGCTAGGTGTAGGAAGCAAGGGTCTAGTTCATCAGGGACAGGGGATTTTTTTTAAAATACATTTCTTTCAAGGCTTTACACACTTCTGAAACAGACAACTTCAAAAAACTGAGAGTGACCGAATGATTCACACTGTTAAATCTGCAACTGGGGAATTACTATCTTCCCCAAGGACATCAATGACAGATTCTGTCAGATTTACGAGACTCTATATACATCTAAAGGAGATCCTAACCCTTAATTATGCAAGAACTTTTTAGAAGACTAATCTACCTGCCCTGAACCACAAAGATTGCAACTTCCTGAATAAGGAAATATCTCTTGGAGAAATTCAAGAAACAATTACATCTCTAAAGAGTGGCAATACCCTGGGCCCAGATGGATTTCCTGGTGAATTCAGGAAATTCAGCAACATGCTCTCTCCCTACCTGCACAAAATGTTTGTTCGGGCCAATGAGGATGGAGCTCTCCCACCTACTTTGGATGAGGTGTTTATTACAGTTATACATAAAAAGGGTAAAGATCCAGAAGAGGTAGGGTCATACAGACCAACATCTCTCCTTAATACAGACCAAAGGATTTTAGCAAAAACTCTGGCTAACAGGCTTAGCACTTTAGTGGGCAAATTGGTCCATTCAGACCAGACCAGCTTTATCCCGAACAGAAACTCATTCTTCAATTTCAGGCGCCTCTTCAACATTACGTATTCTCAGAGTTTACCCAACTTGGACCTTGCCGTTATATCGCTTGACGCCGAAAAGGTTGAGTAGTCCTATCTATTCAAGGTCCTACAGAAATGTAATATTGGAGATGAGTTCATAAAATGGATCCAGCTTTTAAATAGCAACCCCTGTGCGAGAATACTCACTAACCAATCCTTGTCGCCCCGATTTAACCTTTATAGAGGGACAAGGCAAGGTTGCGCGCTATCGCCAATCAGATCTCATACAGCAATCCACGGCTATAATAAAGATACTCTAAATATGATTTCTCTATACGCAGATTACATTCTCCTCTATGAAACAGAACCACAATCTAGTATTCCAGCTATTCTTGATTTGATTAATTTGTTTGGTACCTTCTCGGGATACAGAATAAATTTGAACAAGAGTGAATTAATGCCCATACGGTTGCAAAACACCTCTTGGTTAGAACTTCAGAACTTCAGAAAAATGTACCTATCTAGGAATTGTAGTTACCAAACAATACTCCTCACTATTTAAAGAAAATGTCCCCTCTGATGCAAAAACTCAAGGCAAACATACCATTTTGGAGAACTCTCCCAATTTCTTTGCTCGGGAGAATTAATGCCATTAAAATGGTCTTCCTCCTACAACTGCTTTACTTATTCCAGAACATCCCAGTATTCATCGCTAAGTCCTTTCATAAACAACTGGACTCAATTATCCATCCAGGATTATAAAACACAGAGGATAGGTAAAAAACACCTCTGTAAATCCAAGATGGAAGAAGGATTGTCTCTCCCAAATGTTATATTGTACTATTGGGCCGCTAACCTCTGCGATGTTACGTTTCTGCTGGATGACGCACGTCCGTCATATGTGACGCTTTTCAATCTGTTCGCACACCTTCTACAATGCCATTAAGGCAAAATGGGAGGAAGAGCTAGGGACTGACATTTCTGTGGCAGACTAGGAAGATAGCTTGGAGTATATCCACACCTGCTCCATTAACTATCGTCTCATACAATTCAAGGTATTACACAGATTACACTATTCCAAAACTAAGCTGCATAGGATATTTTCTGATACATCCCCTATGTGTGATGAATGTCATGCTGCGCAGGGTACACTACTCCACTGCTTTGCCCTATGCTGTAACTTGCATGGTTATTGGTGTGGAATTTTTGGGATCTTCTCTGAAGTTTTGGAGACTTCAATTGACCCAGATCCGCTTCTGATCATCCTGGGAGTGTTGTTTTTTTATTGTATTTATTTCATCTTTATTTAACTAGGTAAGTCAGTTAAGAGCAAATTCTATTTACAATGATGGCCTACCGGGGAACAGTGGGTTAACTGCCTTGTTCAGGGGCAGAACGACAGATTTGATGGATGGGGGGGTATGGGGATAAGAAGGGGGTGACATCTGCCCTCTTTCTGTTTACCTGTCCTTGTTCTGTATGTCTTATTTTGTATTATTTACTTTGTACTTAGAACTCTGGGTATTTTTGTTTCTGTCTGCTCTTTTATGTTTAGATAAGAATTGTATACTTGTCTTTTCTACAAAATACCTATACACCATTCTTGTGTGTTCAATAAAAAATATTTTAACATAATCTTTCACTTACTATGTGTTGTGCGACGATGCAAAGGACTGTTTAAGGACTGAGGGAGTACAAGCAAAGTCTGGCCAAGTACATGTAAGTCAAAATAACCCTGTAAGCCAAGATAACTGATAGTAAAAACACGAATGACTAACTGACTGACTGACATTCAAGTAAAGTGTGTCCAGTCTGTGTGAGCCAAGAGCAAAAACATGACTGACTCAACTGTGAGTTCACCCCAACTCTCCCTCGGATGAAGTTATTTGGGGAGTAAGTTTCCCAGTATCATTAAAACTCCACTGACTCAGAATGGAGTCAGGTTCATCTGCATGCTGTGTCTCTGCCAAGGGACACGCATCTACATTGTTTCAAAAGGAAACAAAATTATGCACCGCGCATTCGATGAAACTTTGATGGAACCGCTCTCGCCTCTCCCTTAAGGTGAATTGATTTCAAAGTTAAAGCTTAAAATAATGAAAAGTAGTCACTGTGTAACCTAATGTAGTAGGCATAGAAAGATGCCTGAGATTGGAGTTCCCACTTCCGTTTTCCTGGGGAAACGGAAGTTAGGTTGAAAATACTGTATCCCTGAAAACCGAATGTTAGCGTTTTCTGGTGACTCTGCATAGGCTAGTCACTGTGGTGTGTACTGCATTTGGAGCAGCATAGGCTAATTCATAGAGTGACTATTGCAGCATCCTCTGACATATTATTCATATCTGTCGGCTGCTAAGCTAGCCTTCTACCGGAGGCCTGGAGATAGAGGGAGTTAAACAAGGGGAGACAAAAGATGTCAGAGAGCTCAGCGTTGGGTAACTTGTCCTGACATTGCAGTGACTCAAGGTTACATGCAGGAGCAGCAAACTATTTTCTTTAGTGAGTTACAACTGACCTCAGCTTATCTGACAGGCTGGTCTCATAGACTAGACGTAACATAGTAAACAAAAATCAGGGACACTCAAATTAGTGTCATATATTATGTATGGTAGGGTTACATAACACAGAAGGTTAACTGAAAAGAGGGGGGTTGGTCAGGGTGGATAGGTAGGTGTATACCGCGAACATCTAGCAACACAAAAGTTAGCAACTTTGCAACTACTTGCTACTTTTTAGCTACTTTGTAACTACTTAGCATGTTAGCTAACCCTTCCCCTAACCCTTAAGCTAACTCTTTGAGATATGCATCTTTCCCTTTCAAGACAATTTGATAAATATCTAGATACATGGGCCTCGATACTGTACAGGAATTATACATTTTAATTTGAAATTATTCGGTGTGATTCAGTTTGATAAGAGGAATAATGCAAATGTCTAGCAACCCAAACGTTGCATGTTCAAATCCCATCATGGACAACTTTGTCATTTTTGCTAATTATGAACTTTGTAACTAAACTCAGCAAAAAAAAAAGAAATGTCCCTTTTTCAGTACCCTGTCTTTCAAAGATATTTGGTAAAAATCGAAATAACTTCACAGATCTTCATTGAAAAGGGTTTAAACACTATTTTCCATGCTTGTTCAATGAACCATAAACAACTAATGAACATGCATCAGTGAAATGGTCGTTAAGACACAAACAGCTTACAGACAGTAGGCAATTAAGGTCACACTTTTGAAAACTTAGGACATGGAAGAGGCCTTTCTACTGACTCTGAAAAATACCAAAAGAAAGATGCCCAGGGTCCCTGCTCATCTGCGTGAACATGCCTTAGGAATGCTGCAAAGAGGCATGAGGACTGCAGATGTGGCCAGGGCAATAATTTGCTATGTCCGTAGTGTGAGATGCCTAAGACAGCGCAACAGGGAGACATGACGGACAGCTGATTGTCCTCCCAGTGGCAGACTACGTGTAAAAACACCTGCACAGGATCGGTACATCCAAACATCACACCTGCGGGACAGGTAAAGGATGGCAAAAACAACACAATCCCTCCATCAGTGCTCAGACTGTCCGTAATAGGCTGAAAGAGGCTGGACTGAGGGCTTGTAGGCCTGTTGTAAGGCAAGTTCTCACCAGACATCACCGGCTACAACATTGCCTATGGACACAAACCCACCGTCGCTGGACCAGACAAGACTGACAAAAAGTGCTCTTCACTGACGAGTTGCGGTCGGATTTGCGTTTATCATCGAAGGAATGAGCATTCCCCCTGAGTTCTGTCTTCTGGAGTGGGATCGATTTGGAGGTGGAGGGTCCGTCATGATCTGGGGCGGTGTGTCAATGCATCATCGGACTGAGCTTGTTCTCATTGCAGACAATCTCAACACTGTGCATTACAGGAAAGACATCCTCCTCCCTTATGTGGTACCCTTCCTGCAGGCGCATCCTGACATGACCCTCCAGCATGACAATGCCACCAGCCATACTGCTCGTTCTGTGCGTTATTTCCTGCAAGACAGTAATGTCAGTGTTCTGCCATGGCCAGCGAAGAGCCTGAATCTCAATCCCATTGAGCACGTCTGGGACCTGTTGGATCGGAGGGTGAGGGCTAGTGCCATTCTCCCCAGAAATGTCCGGAAACTTGCAGGTGCCTTGGTGGAAGAGTGGGGTAACAGCTCACAGAAAGAACTGGCCAATCTGGTGCAGTCCATGAGGAGGAGATGCACTGCAGTACATAATGCAGCTGGTGGCCACACCAGATACTGACTGTTACTTTTGATTTTGACCCCCCCTTTGTTCAGGGATACATTATTCAATTTCTGTCAGTCACATGTATGTGGAACTTGTTCAGATTATGTCTCAGTTGTTGAATGTTATGTTCACACAAATATTTACACGTTAAGTTTGCTGAAAATAAACAGAGTTGACAGTGAGATACTTACAAATTTTTAGCTACATTGCAACTACTTAGAATGTTAGCTAACCCTTCCCCCAACCCCCTTAACTCCTAGGGTGTGAATCTTTCCCTTTCAAGACGATTCGATACATGGGCTCTGATATGATACAGAAACGCAACATTTTTGTTTGAAACTATTCAGTGAGATTTCGTTTGATTAGAGGAACTAATCAATGCGATTCGGTTCGATGCGAACCGATGCACTAATATTTGTTGCATAAACACATACATTTTCCATTCTTAATTCAAATCTGCTGTTCATATGCTGGGCCTCTGAGCTGAAGTGTGTAAGTTTGTGTGTGTGTGTGTGTGCACTTAAACTGAGCCATAATAGAAACTAGGCATCTACTACTTCATTATCAGTAATGGGGAGGGGGGCAATGCTAGCTTTTGATCTGAAATCACCGTCACCCAACTAATTTCTCATTTTTGCAGATTCAAAGTGTTAAGAGCTAGTATTGTATCAATATTTTTCTAAAACAATTAGCAATTAAATAGTCAATAAATACATAGCAGAACTTTAGATTTTAAATATTTTTTGTATAAAGGATTAAAAAAAATATTTATATAGCATTATGGCTAAACAAAATGGAGCATATCTAGGTTTGCATTAGGAGTAGGTTGCATTAACCTCGAACCCCCCTGTATATTAATATTGTCCCAATAATGTAGTTTCCACAAGTAAATGCTTCTAAAATACATGACATGAAGAAACGATACTGATTTGTTCAAACATGATTCATGTTCAAGTTCTGGTTAGATAGAATGACACTATTCCTAAAATAAGCTGTTAGAATAAATGTATTATTTTTTCTCAAGAAAGAAAATCAAATAATATATGGAAATGAATTCCCCCGTTGCTTTGCATCCGCGTCAAAAAAAACATTATTGCATCACTTGAGAGATTAGAGCATGGACATTAACACCAGGATGAGAAATGAGAGGGTGGGACAGAGCAAGAGAGTGAGTGAAAGAGCAAGAGCAAGAGAGTGAGTGAAAGAGAGCAGTCCCGAGGAAGCGTGCGCTGAGAGCCCATGATCGTCTCTAATCGGCTTTCTATACTGTGGCAGAACATTTGTATTTTTTTGGAACAAACGGTTTACCTATACAACAACTCAAGATTTATTGACGATGTCACAATTTACGTCATTGTTTTATCAAGGGTTGGAAATTGAGGATTTCTCAAGGATTTCTGTTTCCTTTTTCAGCCTCGAATAATTTCTCAGTAGTTTATCAATTCCGTTCCCCATTACGTGGATTAAAACGGTAGGCTAGCAGTTTGGGCAACTACTGTCACTTGAAATGTTACGCATTTCTGTAGGCTACTTTATCGGCTAGTTGACTTTAAATCCTACCTGTAAAGAACATGTGCATGGATGTAAATTGCAGACTAAATTGCCGATACTGTATCTTTGTGATTTCATGTTGCAAATGAGAATCATGTAATTAGGACAAATGTGGTCTAGCCTTTCAAAAAAGAATAGCCTATGTAAAGAAAGATAAGACTATGAAAGACATCTTTCTATCGCCAGCTTTAGCCAGCTCTAGCCTTCTGGGGGCACTAAGCAAGATTTGGTTTGGGGGGCAGCTTCGGGCAAACACTTTAGTGACCCCCCCTCTTGGAGAAAATTTGTTTTTTTAAGTTCATTTCCTGCAATTCACATTTTGTCATGGGGGTGTATTGAAAATGTTTTAAAGCAGTTCTCTGCAATTCTACACATTTTGTAATGAATTTGCAATGTTAATATGATATCTGAGGGAGAATGACTGACAAAATCAATGCGGAGGTCAGGGCCCTTGGACATGTGCGCTGTGTGCCCGGTCAGGATTCCGCATGATTACTAAAAGTTTAAATGGCTAGCTAGACTAACTGTCAATCTAAAAATATTTTGCTGACATGGCTAATTGAGTGACTGTCATAACAAGATAAAAACTGCTGATGCACCACCAAATTTCGAAATTGCACCTGGTGTATTCTACCATTCTTACTCTCAATAGTAAATTGAGACACCAACTGAGTAACACAAAAAAACAAGTAAATCAAAACTAGACGTTGAATTGGTTTGAATCCCCGAGCTAGGTGAAAAATCTGTAAGTCACTCTGGATAAGAGCGTCTGCTAAATGACTAAAATGTAGTGTAATGTAATGAACTGACGTTTGTACGCAGTGGGTTATGCCTGGAACTGGCCCTAACTATCTCGTAGGCTAAATGCACACATTTTGGTTCTCAAGCAAAGTAGGTGACATTTTTATTGCATTAAATCAAAGTTGCAAAGTGTATTTCATTGCAACATATTTTTCAAATATTGTAGTTTCATGGCAGTATGTCTAGAGGACGTAGTAAAGATTGTATGGAGAAATGTAATCATTGGTGCCATTTTGCCATCTAAACCAGTTATTCAAATGATACAATGCAAGTGATCACTCTAAGACACGGTCACATTTGTATAAAGGGATCGGGAGACAGGCAGGCAGAATGCTTAGTTTTTTTTACTTCACTTTACTACGAAGACCAAACAAACACGTATACAAAACACAGGGTTGAAACCCAAAACAAAAACGCGGAGTACCTCAAAGAAATACACCAGGACGAGACCCATAACATACACGCACACAATGATTCTAAAGACCCGTAATCAATACAAGCAGCACAGGTACTCACACGACCAACAAACATTGGAACAATAACCGACAGGCCAATCGTGAACCAAAGGACACATTTATACAATTACAATCAGTGGGAATGGGGACCAGGTGTGCATAATGACACAGTTCCAGTGATACGTGACAGACACACACAATCAGAGAGAGAAGTGTGTGGTACGCTTGTGTGGTTGTCTGGTGAAACCAGTGTTATTTTCTAGAAATTATTTAGGAAGTGTTTCCCCTACTAGGTTAGACAGGTCCCCCCTCCTAACTTGGTAGCCCAGAGGACACCTGAAGCGCCCTCATATCTGACAAAGCTTCAATATTAAATGTGTGATGTGTGCATTGGAGGCGGCTCTGGGGGATGTTGCTTTATATCTACTGTAACTTAGGGAAACACTGGAGTTAGGAATATTGATATTTCTCTTTCAGTAATTTGTAATTTCTCAAATTTGTACAGTTTTTGGTAGTTCTGTTCTCATCAATCCCTTTTATTTTTTGCATAGGTGAAAGGAAGAGTTGGAGCATAACACCTCATCAGAATCATGAGACGAACTGGGACATCATCTTTCCTCTTCTGCGCTCTTCAACTCACAGTGTTGTTGGCAGTTTTCTCATCTGAAATTAAATTTGTTACAGCTGGGAATTCAAACCCAAGCCTCGGAACAAACTCTTCCATTGGCAACCAAACTAATAAGAAGTGTGATTCAGTGGATACTGAATGCAAAGTGGGTGTCATTCTGCCCATATGGTTACCAGAGAACCCATCTTTTGGTGATAAACTGGCAAGAGCCACAGTTTACTTTGTGGCCTTGTTTTACATGTTCCTGGGGGTCTCTATCATTGCGGATCGCTTCATGGCGTCCATCGAGGTAATTACATCACAAGAGAGGGAGATCACCATCAAGAAACCAAATGGCGAAAAAGTGACAACCACTGTGCGTGTATGGAATGAGACGGTGTCCAACCTGACCCTTATGGCCCTGGGTTCCTCAGCCCCGGAAATCCTACTGTCCGTCGTTGAGGTGTGCGGTCACAACTTTGACGCAGGTGATCTGGGCCCGAACACAATCGTTGGTAGTGCTGCCTTCAACATGTTCGTTATCATTGGATTCTGTGTTTCTGTCATTCCTGATGGAGAGCACCGGAAAGTCAAACATTTGAGGGTATTTTTTGTTACCGCCACCTGGAGTATATTCGCGTACACCTGGCTTTATCTCATCTTGGCTGTCATCTCTCCGGGCATCGTACAGGTGTGGGAGGGCCTTGTCACACTGTTCTTCTTCCCATTGTGTGTTGGGATGGCTTACGTCGCGGATCGCAGACTTCTTGTCTATAAGTACATGTACAAACGCTACCGCGCAGGGAAACGAAGAGGGGTGATCATTGAGACGGAAGGGGAGGCGCAAATACCTTCAAAGATGGACATTGAAATGGACGGGAAAATGCTCAACTCAGAGAGCTTCATGGACGGAGCAATGGGTTTCGATGAGAAGGACCTGGATGAGGAGGAGGCCAGAAGGGAAATGGTCCGGATCCTGAAGGAACTGAAGCAGAAGCATCCAGAGAAGGAGACGGAGCAGCTGATAGAACTGGCCAACTACCAGGTATTGACACAGCAGCAAAAGAGTCGCGCCTTCTACCGATGCCAGGCTACCAGGATCATGACGGGAGCAGGGAACGTACTGAAGAAGCATGCAGCAGACCAAGCCAGGAAAGCTGTTGGTGCGTACGAGATCCGCTCCGAAGTTTCTGAGAATGACTTTTCTTCAAAGGTCTTTTTTGACCCCGGTACATACCAGTGCTTGGAGAACTGCGGTACAGTGGCCTTGAATGTAGTACGCCTTGGTGGGGACTTGACTAACACTGTTTCAGTGGAATACCGTACCGAAGACGGCACTGCCAATGCCGGATCGGACTACCAGTTCACTGAGGGCGTTGTGGTGTTCAACCCCGGTGAGACTGAGAAGGAGATCCGGATAGACATCATTGACGATGACATCTTTGAGGAGGATGAGCATTTTCTGGTCCACCTTAGCAACGTGAAGGTCATATCGGAGGGCACTGGCTACGTACAACCAAGGGCTAATCACTTGGACACTTTGGCGGGCCTTGGCCTACCCTGCTCAGCCACCGTGACTATCTTTGACGATGACCATGCCGGGATCTTTACTTTTGAAGAACCGGTAATGACCATAAGCGAAAGTATCGGCATGATGGAAGTAAAGGTTCTTCGTACCTCAGGAGCGCGGGGTCTAGTGGTTGTACCCTACAAGACCATGGAGGGTACAGCAAAAGGAGGGGGAGAAGACTTTGAAGATACGCACGGAGCGCTGGAATTCCAGAACGATGAGATTTTGTAAGTTACACACTTGCTATTAACATTACATTGTCATGTTTATATTGTTGTCATGTAAATGAGGTGTGGCCCACAGCACATTGAAGTTCAATTTGGACAACTGTTATGTCTTAGTAAAGTCAATGTCTCTGTTTCTACTATGTCCCACAGAAGTGACTTTCTGTCTCATAAAGAAAGGAGCTTATTGTTGTCGCCTATCACTAAGCATAGACGTCAGTTCAACCTATATATTTTTTTACACTTTGTTTAGTTGTCAAACAATTCTGAATTCAATGTGAAATCAACAAACATGTCATCATGTCATTGGATTTGGGTGGAAAAAAAATATGAAATTCCAATACGTTGATGACTTTTTGCAAATCCAATCAGTTTTCCACATTGATTCAATGTAATTTTTTTGTTTATGACGTGGAAACAAAGTTGATTCAACCAGTTTTGAAACAGTGGGTTTTTACCTTGTATGGCCCGTTGACCTCGTCATTAGATTCCATTCATTTCAATGTGCATTCCATTCCAGTTATTGTTTTAATCTATTATCTTAGATTCCATTTTCTCCGGGGATGTAAGTGTCTCTGGGGTTCAAGAAGGAATCCTGTCTTAAGTTCCTACAGTGCCTTGCGAAAGTATTCGGCCCCCTTGAACTTTGCGACCTTTTGCCACATTTCAGGCTTCAAACATAAAGATATAAAACTGTATTTTTTTGTGAAGAATCAACAACAAGTGGGACACAATCATGAAGTGGAACGACATTTATTGGATATTTCAAACTTTTTTAACAAATCAAAAACTGAAAAATTGGGCGTGCAAAATTATTCAGCCCCTTTACTTTCAGTGCAGCAAACTCTCTCCAGAAGTTCAGTGAGGATCTCTGAATGATCCAATATTGACCTAAATGACTAATGATGATAAATACAATCCACCTGTGTGTAATCAAGTCTCCGTATAAATGCACCTGCACTGTGATAGTCTCAGAGATCCGTTAAAAGCGCAGAGAGCATCATGAAGAACAAGGAACACATCAGGCAGGTCCGAGACACTGTTGTGAAGAAGTTTAAAGCCAGATTTGGATACAAAAAGATTTCCCAAGCTTTAAACATCCCAAGGAGCACTGTGCAAGCGATAATATTGAAATGGAAGGAGTATCAGACCACTGCAAATCTACCAAGACCTGGCCGTCCCTCTAAACTTTCAGCTCATACAAGGAGAAGACTGATCAGAGATGCAGCCAAGAGGCCCATGATCACTCTGGATGAACTGCAGAGATCTACAGCTGAGGTGGGAGATTCTGTCCATAGGACAACAATCAGTCGTATATTGCACAAATCTGGCCTTTATGGAAGAGTGGCAATAAGAAAGCCCTTTCTTAAAGATATCCATAAAAAGTGTCGTTTAAAGTTTGCCACAAGCCACCTGGGAGACACACCAAACATGTGGAAGAAGGTGCTCTGGTCAGATGAATCCAAAATTGAACTTTTTGGCAACAATGCAAAACGTTATGTTTGGCGTAAAAGCAACACAGCTCATCACCCTGAACATACCATCCCCACTGTCAATCATGGTGGTGGCAGCATCGTGGTTTGGGCCTGCTTTTCTTCAGCAGGGACAGGGAAGATGGTTAAAATTGATGGGAAGATGGATGGAGCCAAATACAGGACCATTCTGGAAGAAAACCTGATGGAGTCTGCAAAAGGCCTGAGACTGGGACGGAGATTTGTCTTCCAACAAGACAATGATCCAAAACATAAAGCAAAATCTACAATGGAATGGTTCAAAAATAAACATATCCAGGTGTTAGAATGGCCAAGTCAAAGTCCAGACCTGAATCCAATCGAGAATCTGTGGAAAGAACTGAAAACTGCTGTTCACAAATGCTCTCCATCCAACCTCACTGAGCTCGAGCTGTTTTGCAAGGAGGAATGGGAAAAAATTTCAGTCTCTCGATGTGCAAAACTGATAGAGACATACCCCAAGCGACTTACAGCTGTAATCGCAGCAAAAGGTGGCGCTAAAAAGTATTAACTTAAGGGGGCTGAATAATTTTGCACGCCCAATTTTTCAGTTTTTGATTTGTTAAAAAAGTTTGAAATATCCAATAAATGTCGTTCCACTTCATGATTGTGTCCCACTTGTTGTTGATTCTTCACAAAAAAATACAGTTTTATATCTTTATGTCTGAAGCCTGAAATGTGGCAAAAGGTCGCAAAGTTCAAGGGGGCCGAATACTTTCGCAAGGCACTGTATCTCTCTTTCCACTTACTACTTTCTGCTTCACTGTGTTGTGTTCCTTTTCTCTCAGCTTTGCCCTCACTGCCCTTGTTGTTTTAATCATTCATGTGAGCATTCATTTGACTGCCTGACTAGTCCCTGTCTACAAATCTACCAATTACTGTTTTGCATACCACATGTAGAGATACTGTGGACTGTAGTATTGCAGAACTGGCTTGGGTTTTTTCTGCAATTTCTCATCCACTTTCGCTCAACACCCCTTGGATATTTTATGACCTGCAGTGCTTCAACATAGAACATACTGTACAATTGAGAGTATTCAAGTGTACCAAATACCGTGTCTCACTGAAGACGGGACTTGATAACTCACTGGTGCTGGACAAAAGAGAGACAACAACTTCAAGAAATTATCATTCTGATGCTAATGATGCGTTAGCATGTTTGCGTGATTAGATTAGGTATGGAATATGTTGGAGCCCAGAGGCAGCAGCTGTTCTTTGGCTGATCATTTTGTGTATGCGATGTAAGAACACTGGAATACCTTCCTGATAAAGATAAATAATATCAATATAACAGGTGTATCAAAAGATATAATGGACTCTAAACAGTTATCGGGCAAACGGTTACTATTTATGAAGAGCTCCCAAAAAGGACTAAACTAATTTTAGTACGTTATAGGTTCCAGAGAGATACAAGTGGAGAAAGCAGTTATGAACATGAGACTGTAGGACTCCTACATGTTCACTCCACATGCAGTTTACATAATAGTTCAAATCATTTGGATCTTGAATTGGTCCGCAGTCTGTCCTGTTTATTTAAACTCAAAACAAACTCCTCATGCATAAGACATTACAGGTCAGCTAGGCAGTTGTAATATTGAAATGTTTTTAATCAATATCATGTTAAAAAAAAATGCAGCTGCTATCGATACAGATTTTCCATATCAGTGTGTCATCATTTATAGAAAACCACCAGAATAGAATGTGAGTAAGGCCTTTTTGCCTTTTTCAGTGGGAAATCCAGCAACACTTTTATCACTCCCCTCTTCAAACTGAAACTCCTGTGAATGATATACTGATATGGTCAGGTATACTGTACATACCTGGAATAGCAGTTGGGCCAGACATTTTCCATGGATTGTGGGGTGGAGGATATAATGACAACAAATGTATTCCATAGAGGATTAACATTGCCAGTTTGAGGATAGCACCAACGTGTTGAAATGGAAAAGGCTCTGTGCTTGTTTTAAGTTAAGACATCCACACATTTATACAGAGGCAAACAGATTGCTTTGAAGTGAGCAATGTAAATCAGCTCAGCAAGCTTTGCATAGAGAAACAGTACCATATATAGACACGGCAGCCGTCTCGGTTGGGGAGTCCGTTCTTAAGTTTTCATTTGGAAAATGTATTAGCGTTGACATTGACACATTTGAGAGGATGCAGTTGCAAGTTATTTCCAAACCTATTTTAAGATGCATGCAATGTCCATTGCAATGTAAACACTTATTTATGTTTCTGCACAAATCATTCACTTACGCTACAGACAGAATGTGATTGATGGTAATTCCATTTGTCACTGAAGCAAGAGACCTGGTTACACTCAACCCTGCTGTGTCCCGTATCCAGATAAGGGTGGTTGAATAGTCAAAGACGATCTAGTTATATCGTTACAAGAAACTACACGGTCAGGACCATGTTCTTTTGTTTTGCTGGTAGGAACAAGTGTTAGTTGTTGTGATGATATTGGTGGACATTAATGTGTAATAAGGGCTTAGCTCCTGACTGAGCCAGTATAGGTTTTTAAGAATTAGCACCAGGTACTCCACCAAGGACCTTTCAGCGACCTTTGAAATATCAAACTAACAATGTTCTACAAAGTACCCATTTCAGTAACATTTCGACTGGATCTTTTCTCCAAAAATTGGGTTTGGTCCGCTGTACTTAACTCCACTGAATAAACACGGCATCATTTTACATCACAATTTATTATAGCCAGAATGTGTCCTTTGTATCCGACTGTCCTTATCAGACAAGATCATATCTGCTGCCCTCAACCGTAAAGAATGATGGTTCAACCATGCCTTTTTTTTTATTTTGACAAGACCCGCCCTCTGGTAATGTAGATGTTATTAACTTCGCTGCCTACATGTAGTGAAATGAATGGCTTTGCATTGACTACACACATTGACAAGCATGAAACTTGACAGGGGATTACTTTGGGCTTTAGGAGGAGGTACTATTTTAAACAACTAATTAAATCGTTTTCTTTGCCTATGCTAATTTTGCCCTCTCATCTCTGGCCTGCTCTCACATGAGGACAGACCTTGTGCTCCTCTATCCTTATAAGCTCAGTAGACCACTGTCATGATCCAGGGCTAGCATAGCTTCCCGTACGGCCCACGGGAAGCTATGGCCTGTGGATCACATGGCTGGGGGAGTGATGTGTTGCCTTGGGCTGCATGACAGCGGGGCTGTCACCACCGCTTCATCAGACAAGCGACAGACCGAGGCAGGAGACCATGGCACTTTGGACCATAGAGGAGCAAGAAGACCAAGTGTTCAAATCATGTTTGAAATCTTTCAAATTACTTCAAGCTGTGCTTGATTAAGCTTGCCTGGTGCAGGCTCAAGCAAATGCTTAAAGTATTTGAACGATATCAAATACTATCCAAACCCAGGCCTGGGAGGAAGAGGGAGGAGGACACACAAAAACTCGCCAACTCCACTGACTCAACCTCTGTCTATATACGCCTCACATTTCCCTTGCAGCCTTTGGATGTTTTTGAGGGGGTTGGTCATTGCAGTGCATATGTCCCAATTTTTGGGGAGCTAAGCACTTCAGGGGTGATGGACATATTTGTGTCTTATTTTTCTGCAGGTGAAATGTTTGTCGGGCTTTCTACATGACTGAAACAATGTTTGTCAGGCCTCTAATTGGCCGAGACATAGAGACTGGGAGCAGATAATGGCAGGCATGTTACTTACAAATGGCGAGGGGGAGATGAAGAGACATCCACAGCTTGATCACTCATTATGCCCATCTCATCTGTGCTGACGGATTCTCTTAGCGTTGTGTCCTATTGTATACTTGGAGCAAAAACCGATCACACTGACGACCCTGGCTGCTACTCAAGTAAGCTCATCAATGAAGATGCCATGAAATAAACATACCATATCTTAGCAAAATACATTTATTTTAGTGGAAAGACACTCAATATAGGACACACATGCCCGATAGTCAGAAACAGCATTGTTATATTCTGCATCTCAGCCCCTTAGGAACACTCGGCTACCTCTCTATCAAGTTACATTTGTGTACTCACAAGGGTATAGTCTATAGGTTATGAATAGCTGTAAGAAAAACAGTGACAAATGACGAATTGTAGCATTATTTAGACTTTTTTTTAGTAGCTTTGCTGATGTAATACCATCGAACTTCTTCCCACCCCAAGAGGGATACTTAACATTATGTACACTGCAGATAGGGGAACCCTCGTCTCTTTGTAAATCAATTTAAATTCTGAGACCGCATGAACTCAAATCACATTTTCCATGCTTTACAGTAGCAGTAGCAGGAATAAAGGACAAGGAAAAACTTTCAGTGAGCTGCATTGTATATTTTGTGAGGCAGCAAATAGCAATGCAAACTGACTACCATTTTACCATATACCCAATTTTGACTTTACAGCTGGCCTATCTAGCAGAAGTTGCTCAGATCTGCCCCCAGGGCAAGTTTCATGACAATAAATGTCAACCTGCTGAAAAATATGTCAATGTGCCCTTGAGCAAGGCACTTAACCCTAATTGCTTGTGAGAGTCACCTTTGATAATGGCAGACCCTGGCCATGACCCCACTCTCAGAGGGGTTACTCAGCTGGAGTTGGGAAATGCAATTTCCAAATCAGACATGTTTATTAATACACATGTGTACATGAGTGAAATAGGACAAATAAGCACCCACCAAATTATTATTATTTAATAAGCCTCCCTCACTTCATGAGCTGTCTTCTTACAAGATCACTGGCATAAGGCTTTTACTCATCTCATATGTATATACTGTATTCTATACTATTCTACGGTATCTTAGTCACTTAATAATGTTTACATATCTTGCATTACTCATCTCATATGTATATACGGTATAATATACTGTTCTACTGAATCTTAGTCTGTTCCGCTCTGACATCGCTCGTCCATATGTATATAGTCTTAATTCATTGCTACTTAGATTTGTGTGTATTGGGCATATGTTGTGTAATTTGTTAGATATTACTGCACTGTCGGAGCTAGAAGCACAAGCAATTCGCTACAGCTGCAATAACATCTGCTAATTACGTGTATGTGACCAATAAAATTTGATTTGATTTATAGCAGGGCCAGAAATAGAAAATGAATGTGAGGTGGGAAAAACGAATTATATTCATGGTAGGGAAGGCAACTTATTGGTCTGCCTGCTCCTCTCTCCAATGAGAGACGGACTGCGGAAAAGGATAACCTTTTCTATTTGGTTTGGTCTCATTTAGTATGACTGTTCATGTTCTTATAATAGTACTAATTTGGGTCTGGTCAACTCAATGGCTTTGCTAAGCTATTCTTTAGCACTCAATGTGTCTTTCCTTTGATTTACTCAGTTAGAATAACTTGTTTAGCTCTTTCCACTCATATGTGGGTTGAAAATTGAATATCTTGTCATTGATAAGTGCTTTAATTGGATTGCAGTGACTGTACAGTAACATATATGCAATATATGACGTCAGAGCTCAGGTTCTCCACTTCACAGCGCTGTATGAGTTTTGATTGACAGCTGTTATGAAATTGAGCACCACACAGACAATAATGCCCCCATCCCTCCAACTAATTTGGCTACTTTTGCACATTTGTTGTTGTCTGAGTGAGGGAAATGCTGTTAATCGAGAGGAGTCGATGTGTTCTGGAAGGTGAGATGTTTAGTATTATAAAAAATACCTTTGATGTCAAATGGGCAAACGACACACCCATGAATCCAAATGTACTTCACGTTTCCATATTTGAAAACTCATTTAATTTACATTTTCAATGTTTATGATCGCTATTTTTGATCCAAAGTTTCAAGGATAACATGCGTTATACACTGGATTGTTCTGAACAGAATGAACTTATGTTTGTCGTATTGTGAATTTTCTTTGCCGCAGAATACGTACTTGAATGCACTCATGACTCCATTCTATGCGCAACAAAATTACAATCTGTTTGTCTGAAGTGCCTTTTTAATGCCTAACACTGTAAGATCTTATTTTATACCTTAAGAATACGTTTTCAAATGATGCCCACCTCACCCAGATAAAGGAACGTTATAAAGGAACGTTTTTGGATTGTGTAAACAGCAACAGTAATTATCTGATGGTGCTGTGTTCCAAACATAAAACTATAAGTGTGCTTTCTTCAGTTCCTCAATGGCAAACCTAGGAGAGCTCCTTTTGATTGAAAGCTCTTTCCTTGAATCATAAAATTGCATTGAAATTACTTAGGAACTGTGTGTTTGCATTTGGAGATGCCAGTTAGACCTCTCATTCAAACCCTTGTAATTGTTTTTTCTTATCTTGCACCAATCCAACATTTCAGTAAATATTCTTATTGTGTTACTGAATGTATCCAGAGTATTTTAAAATGTTGTTATTGACAAATGCTATAAAAAGTACGGGATCGGTGTCCCTATACCGGGACGGTTGAGCTAATGTGATTAGCATGACAGTTGTAAGTAACAGCAAACTTTCCAGGACATAGACATGTCTTATATGGGTAGAAAGCTTAAATTATTGTTAATCTAACTCCACTGTCCAATTTACAGTAGCTATGTGTAGTAGCTACAGTGAAAAAATACCATGCTATTTTTTATTTTTTATTTTACCTTTATTTAACTAGGTAAGTCAGTTAAGAACAAATTCTTATTTTCAATGACGGCCTAGGAACAGTGGGTTAACTGCCCTGTTCAGGGGCAGAATGACAGAATTGTTTTACCTTGTCAGCTCAGGGGTTTGAACTTGCAACCTAGTCCAACGCTCTAACCACTAGGCTACCCTGCCACCTCAAATTACCATATCATTTTTGTATTTTCTCTATAGTTATGTACTTGAAAATGTATAAATTGACAAATTCGGCACATTTGGGCAGACTTGATACAAAATTGCAGCATTTCACTGGATCAATCTGAAACTTTGCACACACACTGTAAATTTAGCTTGAACTGCAATATCATATTATGGTATTTCTCTTGCATTTCAAAGATGATGACATTTAAAAAATAGAAAACACATGTTTTTTTGTTTGTATTATCTTTTACCAGATCTAATTGTGTTATATTCTCCAACATTAATTTCACATTTCCACAAACTTCAAAGTGTTTCCTTTCAAGTGATACCAATAATATGCATATCTTTGCTTCAGGTCCTGAGCTACTGGCAGTTAGATTTGGGTATGTCATTTCAGGCAAAAATTGGAAAAAAAGGGTATGATCCTTAAGATTAAAATGTCAAATGCACATAAAATGAACAGTGTAATGTTTGGGTTCAGTCTTGTGTCCTCACCTTTGGTCCAACTATTTCTCCATAATCTCCAATGTTTTCTTTCAGTTGCTACCATTGTCATGCATATGCTTTTTATAGTTCTTATGTTAAAAACATTTAGATTTGGCCCTATCCAAATAGGCCGATTTCCACGGGTGTTTTAAACCATTAATTTCTATTCAATTCTCGTCACAATAAAGCCTACTATGAGCTTGAGTCTTTCGCAAATCGGACATTAAAGTATAACTTTCTGGGGACCTCCCGGGTGGCGCAGTGGTCTAAGGCATTGCATTGCAGTGCTAGCTGTGCCATTAGAGATCCTGGTTCGAGCAGGCTCTGCCACAGACCCATGGGATGGCGCACAATTGGCCCAGCGTCGTCCTGGTTAGGGGAGGGTTTGGCCGGCAGGCATGTTCTTGTTCCATCGCGCACTAGTGACTGGGCACAATGCACGCTGACACGGTCGCCAGGTTTACGGTGTTTTCTCTGACACATTGATGCTTCTGGGTTAAGTGGGCATTGTGTCAAAAAGCAGTGTGCGGCTTGGCTGGGTTGTGTTTCAGAGGATGCACAGCTCTCGACCTTCACATCTCGCTAGTCCGTACGGGAGTTGCAGCGATGGGACAAGACTGTAACTACCAATTGGATACCATGAAAAAAAGGTATAACTATGTGGTGCTGTGTTTCACAGAAAATAAAATTGCCAATGAACTGACGCTGACAAGGTCAATGGTGTTGACATTCAGGGACTGTTGACACTGCCTATTTTGTGGGAGTATGGAAGTACTGGGGAGATGCTGGCTCGCAGCTAGTGTTTGGCCCTGAGTCAAACAGCGCATCGGCTGATTTGACTCAGTTGGAGGGCTGGCTCATAGGGATAGGATCGACATGGGGCTAAGAAGCCAAAGGAACATTCTCTCTCCTCTCTGTCCTCTCTCTCACACTCTTTTTTTCTCTCTCTCTGTTGTTCGCTTCTCTTCTCCCCTTTATGTCCACTCTCTCTCTCTCCCTCTCTTACTGTCATTGCCATTCAGTCGCTCTGTCATGACTCACCCACTGTCTGTCAATCTTTCTCTCTGTGTCTGTCAGTCAAACTGCCTTTGGAAAAGCTGTGAGGAAGCTGGCACATGTAATCCTGCTCAGAGCCAACACAGTAGAAATATCCCTTCCTTTTTCAAACCGACTGCTCAACAGAGTTGTTGGCCTCCAACTTTTACTTTGTTGTGCATCCTTGAAAAAGGGTACTGTATCTCTTCAAAAGCCAGTTGAAATGTGGAGACAGTCCAACCTCCAGTTTCCCATGCTTGTGGGAGTAACAATGGCTCACTAGGGGGGTCTCTCTGTTGACTTTTTCAGATTAGAGCCACTAAGTAGGTTTAGTAACCCTGTCTACCGTTTTTGCCAGGTGGCAGAAGAAGCACTCTGAATTTGCCAAAAGAGTATTAGTTTGCAGCCTCTCTGTTAGGCACTCTAAGCCTGTAGGAGCAATCAAAAATAGAACACTTTTTTGATCAGGATACCTGCTACAGTATGACATTGTAATAGGCCATCAATCCAAACAAGGAACTTCTTAATCTTTCTTTAAAAACTATTATTGAGGGCTCGGGTACGAGCAATGAGATTATCACACAGACATCATCTGCTGTGTGTCCTGTTGTTTTGTTTAAATCCAGGGGTGTCAAACATATTGCGAGAGGGTCCAATGTTCCCTGAAATCTTTTTTGGCAATGAGCAAATTTCAGGTCTGCTGAACACAAACTTGAATTCTGTGTAACTGTACCCATTTTAAGTTACAGTTTCAGACTGTGGCTATTTGATTGTAATGTAGGCCTACCAAAGTGTTCTACCATCAATAACAATGGATAAAATGCATCCATAACATTTTAACATGGAAATAGCTGTTCTATCATTCAGCCTACAGAAGCAGTCAATAGGGGGGTGCTCAATTTCGGCCTACATTCCCTGACTTTTGAAAAAAAAACATGCTGGGCTTGACATTAACCTGTTTATCCACTTGTCCTTCAGACAAGGAGGTGACTGCAAAGGTTGTTGTCTTGTTTGATGCAAGAAACCACTTTACAAATAAAATGCATTATTATTCCCACACCATTATTACAGAGAATCAGACAAATTATCCTGCCCTCTGCCTATTGGCTACTTAGCTTATTCAAGCCTGTTTCAAAATGCAACACTGCCCTTTTAAGACCAAAAAAGCTCTTTACCGGACTCGCTTTTCAGATGTCTAGAAATGTACACGTTTTGTGCTCTTGTAGGAAGCAAGGAAGCACTCCCCCATTGCTGACAACAAATGATCTATAACTGGGCTAAAAACTCACTAACTAGCAAAGGATATGAACAAATGTGCACACATGACTACATGCAGCTCTTGCTTTGATCTCAAAACAAACGCATCTACTCACGACCGCTCATGCTGTAAACACAGTCCAGTTCAAAGTGATTGGCACAGTTCCATGTGTGGGAAATGAAAATACCTATTTGCATATAGGTCTACTGCAGCTCTTATTGTTTATGCCACACAGGTATGTGTAGAGCATGGCGTCATGCTTTTCAATGCAATAGAATCCTACTCCAATGTCTTCTGCCTACAACAACATCTCTTGCGTAGTTAGTTTTGCATTCTAAGTCTTGCGTAGTTCATTTTGTTTCATTATGTTGAATTAAAAGTGGCAAAGTGTTGATTCGAACACAATTCCCACAGTAAAGGGAAACTTTGATAGTGTTAACTTAAGGGAGAAAACTCTAGAAAGTTGAGTAAAGTTCAATCTCGTGCTACTCTGTGCGTGTTCATATTTCTTCAGTGTGCTAGTCCCGAAGGATCTGCGCGCCCTTCCGCAGCTTAGAGGGAACATTGCCCACAGGTGGATTGAAAATTGAGGGGGGAAACGAACTCTAAACTGTGTGAAATGATAATGGACCTACACTATCTTCATATAGTTTCTTGCCTGTCCAGCTCACTAATAATCACTGTGCACAGTCAATGGACCTACATTCATACAGTTTCTTGAATGTCCAAGTCACTAATATTCACTAGACAGTCAGGAAGCATAGAAAATTCCCAAAACAATGGCAAGGAAACGTAACCAATTTTCAGTGCGGCCTGCCGTACCTCGTAGAAGACACCCCTGGTTTAATCCATGACACCCAGGGCTACCTGAGAGGGTGAATAGGAGGTGTCACAAGAGGAAGGGACTGACTCCCTGTTATGTCACCCAAGGGCCCAGCAGGACTCTTGCTATTTCCTTTCACCAGAGACTCATTCACCTACGTGGCACCAAGAGGCCGTTGATCAATAATTCATGTTAATCTTAGTCAATCACATGAACATCACCTTAATGACTATAAAAAGGTCCCCTGTCACTTAGTAATTGACTTTTGAATAATGGACAATTCCAGCGTGATGGATGTGACATTTCCACACCAAATCACAAATTAAATGTCTCACAGAATGGACAAACAAGACATGAATTAAAGTGTTGCATGTCATGGGTTGACTATCCCACATAATTGCCCTAATTCTAATCAGTTTGGAGGGTCCAATAAGTTTGAACTAGTTTGTGGTTTGTCAATCCCTCCCTCTGAAAAAGTAATCAAAGTGTTCGGACTCCTGAGTGGCGCAGTGGTCTAAGGCACTGCATCTCAGTGCTAGAGGCGTCACTACAGACTCTGGTTTGTTTTCAGGCTGTATCACAACAGGGCGTGATTGGGAGTCCCATAGGGCGGCGCACAATTGGCCCAGTGTCGTCCGGGTTAGGGTTTGGCCGGGGTAGGTCAAATAAGAATTTGTTTTTAACTGTCTTGCCTAATTAAATAAAGGTAACATATTACATTATTACTGACAATTCACCCATACTGTATTCACACTGTGTAAGATTAGCTTCCAGTTGACTCGTAGCCTCTAACCCAAAAACCATGTAATGTTAGGAACAATGTAAGAGCAAAAACCTCATACCTCCAATATATGCCTTTGAGAATATACCCACAAATCACTGTGGAACCCACGTATACCAGCCTGATCTCCTAGAGTAGACGTAACATAGTAAATGTATATCCGAGATACTCAAATTACTATGATATGTTACGTTTTGTATGGTTATGTAAGACAGATGTTTACTTACTATGGTGGTTGGTCAGGGTGGATGGTAGTCCCGTGTAGCTCAGTTGCAAGTGCCATGCACTACCAACGCCAGGGTGGTGTGTTTGAGTCCCACAGGGGACCAGTACGAAATAAAGTATTAAAATGTATGCACTCACTACTGTAAATCGCTCTGGATTAGAGCATCTACTAAAATTTTAAATTATGGGTTGGCTTATAACACAAACATCTAGCAACCCAAAGGTTGTGAGATCAAATCTCATTATGGACAACTGTAGCTACTTTGCAACTACTTAGCATGTTAGCTAATCTAAATCTAAACTAAACCCTAACCTTAACCCCTAGCCTAGCTAACGTTAGCCACCTAGCTAGATTTTGTAACATATCATATGTTTTGGAAATTCGTAACATGTTGTACATTTAGCAAATTTGTAACATATAATACGAATTGTAATTCTTAACTTATCAAACGAAATGGGTGATGGACATCCACAAATTAATACTTACCATAAGATATCATACTAAATAGGAGTGTCTCCGATTTACATACAGAATAATACGAAATGCTCTGAGACCAGGTTGAACATGAATTAAAGTGTTGCATGTCATGGGTTGACTATCCCACATAATTGCCCTAATTCTAATCAGTTTGGAGGGTCCAATAAGTTTGAACTAGTTTGTGGTTTGTCAATCCCTCCCTCTGTGTTTATTTTCTATGGCAATTTTCCCTTCCAAAAGGTTTTGACATTTCCAATTGCTACAAAGCAGCACTGTTTTATCAAGAGTGTAATTCCACTCCAATTAATGACCCTGTTTATCCCCCAGTCTCTGAATATGTGTAAGCAATTGAAATCGCACCAATGTTGACATTTGTAATAAGATTGGGCCGAAGAGGATGGTTGACGTGTTACATGCTCCTAACCAATTGTGCTATTTTGTCAGTTTTCTTGCATTGTTTGTAACTTGTTTTTTTTTATACATATTTTGTACATAATGTTGCTGCTACCGTCTCTTATGACCGGAAATAACTTCTGGACACCAGAACAGTGATTACTCAACACGAACTGGAAGAAGCTTTTTCCTTTAACGAGTTCGATGAGAAGGACATACTGCTTTCCCGGGAAAAGGCCCAAATCCCTGTAATTTGCGTGAAGAAAAGACGGAGGAAAAGAGGGCACAGGTCGGGCTGCCTTCTGAGAATCTGTAGAATCTGAGAATTCCCACTGCCATCCATTCTACGAAATGCAATCACTGGAAAATAAAATTGATGACCTATTATCCTACCAACAAGACATTAAAAACTGTAAAATCTTATGTTTCACCGAGTCGTGGCTGAACAACGACACGGATAATATAGAGCCGGCTGGATTTTCCATGCACCGGCAGAACAGAGAAGAGTCTGGTAAGACGAGGGGTGGGGGTGTGTGTCTTTTTGTCAATAACAGCTGGTGAGCGATGTCTAATATTAAAGAAGTCTCGAGGTATTGCTCGCCTGAGGTACAGTATTGTACCTTATGATAAGCTGTAGACCACACTATCTACCAAGAGATTTCTCATCTATATTATTCGTAGATGTCTATTTACCACCACAGTCCAATGCTGGCACTAAGACCGCACTCAACCAACTCTACAAGGCAATAAGCAAACAAGAAATTTCTCATACAGAAGCGGCCCTTCTAGTGGCCGGGGACTTTAATGCATGCAAACTTAAATCAGATTTACCACATTTTTACCAGCATGTCACATGTGCAACCAGAGGGAAAAAAACTCTAGACCACCTTTACTCCACACACAGAGATGCACACAAAGCTCTCCCCTGCCCTCCATTTGGCAAATCTGACCATAATTATATCCTCCTGATTCCTGCTTACAGTCAAAAACTAAAGCAGGAAGTACCAGTGACTCGCTCAATACGGAACTGGTCAGATTACGCGGATGCTACGCTACAGGACTGTTTTGCTAGCACAGACTGGAATATGTTCTGGGATTCATCCAATGGCATTGAGGAGTTAACCACCTCAGTCATTGGCTTCATCAATAAGTGCATCGATGACGTCATCCCCACAGTGACCGTACGTACATATCCCAACCAGAAGCCATGGATTACAGGCAACATCCGCATCGAGCTAAAGGCTAGAGCTGCCGCTTTCAAGGAGCGGGACACTAATCCGGATGCTTATAAGAAATCGCGCTATGCCTTCAGGCGAACCATCAAACAAGCGAAGCCTCAGCACAGGATTAAGATTGAATCATACTACACTGGCTCGGACACTTGTTGGATGTGGCAGGGCTTGAAAACTATTATGGACTCCAAATGGAAAGACAGACACGAACGGCCGAGTGACGCAAGCCTACCAGATGAGTTAAATGCCTTTTATGCTCGCTTCGAGGCAAGCAACACTGAAGCATGCACGAGAGCACCAGCTGTTCTGGATGACTGTGTGAAAACGCTCTCGGCAGCCAATGTGAGCAATACCTTTAAACAGGTCAACATTCACAAAGCCACGGGGCCAGATGGATTACCTGCATGCGCAGACCAACAGGCAAGTGCCTTCACTGACATTTTCAACCTCTCCCTGACTGAATCTGTAATACCTACAGCCTAATACCTGCAGCCCACCATAGTGCCTGTGCCCAAGGAAGCGACGGTAACCTGGCTAAATGATTACCACCCCATAGCACTCACGTCGGTAGCCATGAAGTGCTTTGAAAGGCTGGTCATGGCTCACATCAACAGTATCCTCCCAGATACCCAAGTTCCTTGGTGTCCATATCACCAACATATTATCATTGTCCAAACACACCAAGACAGCCATGAAGAGGGAACGAAAAAACCTTTTCCCCCTCAGGAGACTGAAAAGATTTGGCATGGGTCCCCAGATCCTCAAAAAGGTTCTACAGCTGCACCATCGAGAGCATCCTGATATGCTATGGCTGCTATGGCAACTGCTCGGCATCTGACCTCAATTCACTACAGTACATTTCTGGGGCCAGGCATCCTACCATCCAGGACCTATATAATAGGCGGTGTCAGAGGAAAGCCCATAAAATTGTCAGAGACTCCAGTCACCCGAGTCATAGACTGTTTTCTCTGCTACCGGAGCGCCAAGTCTAGGACCAAAAGGCTCCTTAACAGCCTCTACCCCCAAGCCATAAGACTGCTGGACAATTAATAAAATGGCCACCTATCACGTTCGTCGTAATGATGAGACCAAGGCGCAGCGTGATAAGAATACATTCTTCTTTTAATGAAGACTAAACACTGAACAAACTATGCGACACAAGTACTGACAGGACACTACACATAGACAATAACCCACAAATCCAAAATGGAAAATGTCAACCTAAACAACAATAAACAGCTGTCTCTGATTGGGAACCAATTCAGGCCACCATAGACCTACATATACCTAGACATACCAAAACCCCATAGAATTACAAAAAACCCTAGACAGGAAAAAAATACACATACCACCCTCGTCACACCCTGACCTAACCAAAATAATAAAGAAAACAAAGATAACTAAGGTCAGGGCGTGACATCACCGGACTATTTACTTTGACACCACCCTCCATTTGTATTGTACACTGCTGCTACTCGTTGTTTATTATCTATACATAGTCACTTCACCCCTACCTACATGTACAAATTACCTCAACTGACCTGTACCCACGCACACTGACTCGGTACCGGTACTCCCTGCATATAGCCTCGTTATTGTTGTGTTATTGTGTTACTTTTTATTATTTTTTACTTTGGTGTATTTGGTAAATACTGCACTGTTGGTTAAGGGCTTGTAAGTAAGCATTTCATGGTAAGATCTACAGTTGTTGTATTTGGCGCATGTGACAAATTAAGTTTGATTTGATTTGTGTTTATGCTATTTCTATTAGGACTTTCAATCAGTGTTTAGCCTACCTTTAATGGGGGAAATACATGTCAGACCACAGAAATGTTCTGTTATTAGATGCAGTTATCTGCCAGATTAAAATGGTCCATCTTGTCACGGGAGAAATATGGCAAACACAGCAGCCTTGAAAGATCGTTCATCAACCATCCACAAGGTTACATTTTGAATTGGTTTGTCACATGGATTGGCTGTTTATTTTTTTTAGGATGATAAATTGTCAACAAATCGTGGATTTTGTGAATAGTTCATCCCTAAAATGATCACAGTCTGTTGTGATTATTTTCTGTTATTTCACATCCAACAGCAAATGGCCATCTGCCACAGCAGCTAGTTTCTGCATTATTTAGCAGTAGCAATCAGACAACGAATAACTTATAAATTGACAATGTCATCTCCTGTTAAGAGAGATTCAAAGCTGCCTACATAGTTTTTGTCATTACTTGCATCTTTTGTCCAAGTATATTAGTAGTGTGGTGTTTGGAGACATGTTCAGACATGTTTGGCTAGCTGTTAGAGCGACAAGCCTATCATCTCCCTCTCACCTTACCCCTAGTCTGGTCTGGTCCCAGATCTGTTTGTGCTGTCTTGCCAACTCCTATGGTCATTGTCATGAGTTGGATATACAGTACAAACATATCTTGGATCAGGAAATCATTTCCCCATGGTTTAGTTTATAAACATTATGCAGGAGTGCATCTTCAACCCATGGGTGCTCTGCTTTTGTCTCAGAGAGTTGTTTTAGTCTCCATATTTGGGTAGCATCGATGTTGAGAGGATCCTGGTCATTCTCAAACATGGGCCTGAGCCACAGTATAAGACTATAAAATAGACTGATAGACTCTCTAGGCCTTTTCGCATTACTGAGCCAAGCCAAGCTCAACTTACATTTGGCCTGTTGTTGAGAATAAAAAATGAGGTAATATATATTGGAGGGAAAACATGTCCACCATGTTTGTCTGTACATACAGTAGGGCCTGTGGCCTATAAGAACACTAACAGTACAATGCAGCACTGCATAGTCACACTTGAAAATATTTCAGTCTTGTTGTGATTTGTTTTGTCCCTCATTTGTCTCAAATTACTTTAATTCAGAACTTAAATGTAGTATTTTGATGAGGCGATATATGGGGGTGTTTTCATTTTTCCAGTACATTTTTGTATAAAAGACATTGATTTCATTGTTTGTGATTTATTGTCTCCCCCTACCGGAATCGCTTGATGTCACTCTACAACACATCTTCACATTTGTTTTTGTGCTGTCGCCAATGTGTCGTTTGACAATGCATGGCTCGTCGTTCTTCTTCCCTCATGTTCGCACTCTCCATACGCTTTTCTATCTGCAACCTTGTGTTCTTTCTTTCTCTCTTTCTCTCTCTCTGTTTCAGCAAATCTATACAGATCAATATAATCGATGACGAGGAGTATGAGAAAAACAAGAACTTCTTCCTTGAGATGGGAGAGCCTCAGCTGCTGGAGATGAGTGAGAGGAAAGGTGGGGCGTTCCCTTCCCAGGCTTTGGTCCCAACCCTGTACCCCTTAACCCCGCCCCCATTCCATTCACCATGTATGGCGTCCCCTACTGGATCCATCCACTATTACTTTGCGTTCGCTCAGACCTACTGTATTGGGTATACATGGATAAAGGCCACATTTACATCCTCCATGGAGCATTTTCACAATCCTGGTCCAAGAGGAACACTGTAATAGACAGGTTTTCCTACCCACTGGATTCTCTTTTTTGGTATTTTTTCATTGTTACCTTTCAACCACATTTGTATAATGGTCAGGTGTAGATTTCTTGATTATGAATCCCGTGGTCCTCCAGGACCAGCATTGAGCCTAAAACAATTTTAGTCAGACCTAGACTACAGAGCACTTGTGACCTTTTATTGACCTCAGCACCTACACAAAACAATATCAATGTTATGAGAGGTAAATACCAGGACATAACGATATCAAATGCACAGACTTAACAATAGTGATATTATGTTTAGAGGTGAAAATCAATGAAAAGCTTTCATCTTTAAACTCAAACTGAGATCATAGAGGCTTCCAAACAGAGTTCCAACTGTCCCTCCATGTATGCACCATGAGGTGGTACGAGTGTGCAACAGAGCTCGACTTCCCCCCCTACCCCCGACAAACTGTTCCATCTGTACATCCATGGATGGCTCAGTGGATAGGTGGATATCGAAACCAGTCCAAATCCGTTTTGCTGTGTGTGTGTGTGTTTGTGAAACGTGCACAATCTATCCTTCCCCCTTCCCCCACTTCCTCGCCCTCGTCTTTCACCTTTCCCTTTTTGTTTTATACCTTGTCTTGTGTCCCCTTGCAGGAAAACCATAGCGGTTAGAATACTTGACCACGACGAATATGAAAGACAGGCCAGATTCTACATAGAGCTGCAGGAGCCCCATTGGAAAAGGCGATTGACAGGTGTGAGAGTAACTGAAAAGAGTAGAAGATGGGCTCAAGCTTCTGACCTCCTCCTCTTCTTCCTCCCACTCCTTCTTACTGCCATCTTTCCTGTTATTTTTCTTACCCTCTTCTGCTCCCTCTCGTATTTTCTCCACTGTTGCAAGGCTACCTACCCTCTCCTCTGGTTTCTTGTATTTCTACTGCCCCTGGTCAACGCCGCTGTTCAGTGAACAGGATTTGGAACAGGAACAGGATTGGAGCAGAGTCAGTGAAGTTTATTTCCGTCCTGTTAAGGAGTCCCATCCTATGAGGCGTGCAGAGCGATAATAGCTTTTTGGTGGATAAACAAAGGTGGAATGTTGACTGGTAGTGGTAGTATGCTCAAGAAGGTGCTTTTCTAGCCCTTGAGCTCTTGTGGTCTTCAGCCAAGCAAATGGTCCAAGTTTATCCTTTTACAACCACACCCCTTGGTACTAACTGTGTTCCACTGTTTATGTTTTGGGTGCTGCTTGGAACACACACTCACAATACTCAAAACATAAGTTTTTCAGTATGCATGTTGGACTTTGATTAACTCCTTACCGTAGGATTTTGGAAGAAATGCCATTAGATATATTTTTAGAATTACATAATACAATATTAACCTCTATATAAGGTACCAATAAATATACTGAATCACCACTCTCAATGTACGGAAATAACTAAAATAAAAATGCTGTGATGCGGTGGTTAATTTATCATGCAAACTTTGCCATCACAGAGAAGTGATTGCTGTACATGTTTATTGTGGTGCCATTTCATATTTTGTATGTATAACTCCAAATGAAGCTATGCTAGAGCCCAAGGCCCTGCTTCCCAAACCTTTGTAACGTTACATTTTCGGACATTAGGGACGGTGCATCGTTAAAACGCTCTTATGAGACTTCAGTTCCATCTCAGGAAACTGGGCCCAAAACAGTACGCTGCAGGATAATGCTAGCGCATCATTTTGACAATACTCTGTCTTGACTTATTCAATGTGCGTTTAGGCATAATTCCTCATCGTTTAAACTTTCATCCAGTGGAAACATTTAGCGGGTAACAAATACCATTATGAAACCCACACTGATACCTTGTTTTTATTTCCGAATATGTAACATTTTTAAATTCTCACAGATATTGTGAATTTAAATTGTGCCGAATATATAGTACCTCTGAGATTTGATTGGCCCAAGTGTTTCATTGCCATTTAATGTACAACATTTCGAGTCCTACAAGTCTGATTTCAATTTCAAAAACTTGTTAGACATGTCTAGTCTGTAGTGAACCACAACCTAACCACGAAATCTGTATATTATAACTAACTTGCCTGATGACTATAACTTTTTGCCGCCGGCTTGTGTATATTCATTCCTCTTGTTTCCCTTGTTACTTGTTTCCATTTCTCTTGTTTCTCATGTCTTGTTTCTCTCTGCTCAACTGTCTCTTATCTCATCTGTTTCCATCCTATCAGCTGTGTTGCTTCAAGAAATTGGTAAGCAGTCTACGTTTTCTCGTTAGTCTGCTCTGGTGTGCTGTCACACTCTTTGTTTCCCCTCGCTTCTGAAGTCACCTATTACTTCAAATGCCATTCATTGTCTGTTACTATTGTAGTGAAGTGTCAAAAGTGCATACACTGGCAGTCCGTGTACATGGTAACCTTCTACAGAAGGGTGAATTAATTTCCTAAATTATGTTCTCATTTGCAAGAAAACATGTGTAATTGTTCTTATTAAAGAGTGAGTTTGGAAGTAGGCTTATACAGTATTTTTATTACTAGAGTTGAATTATTATTTGCTGATCAAAATTGGTCATTAATGAATAATACTATTAAGATACTTCATATAAACTAATACCCACTCGCAACCAAAAGGCATGTTTGATTTATTTTCTTTATTTTCTATGGTTTTAGGTGGATTCGTGAAGACAGGTATGGAATATTGCTATTGCAAACAAAAATGATATTATTTGGATTCAATGTATATATTGATTGATTGATTAATTAATTCATTAATTAATGGGTCATTTTTATTAATTTTAATAGACAAAAGGCTTTATGGTAAGAAACAACTCAGTGTTGTAATGAATTGCTTTTTAAATCGTTGAAATTTAAAGCAAGTTAAATTCAAGTAACAAATGTGTCACCTTGGTGAGAATCATGCGTTCTACTCCCCATTACTAATGGCACAAGCCTTCCAGGCTACTCTTTCATTGTTTAGACTATCTTTGTAACTATGTCTATTTAGACATAGACATTTGTAATAAACCAATGTAATAGATTGATTATATTGAGAAAGCTTTGATAGACTTTAGTTGATTTGAGCATGGCATATTTTCAAATCAAATATACTCCAAAGACAGCACTGTGTACACTTGAATGAATATATTCTACTGTGTACTACTGTAGTACTACTATAGTCTTTTCTTTGATGAATACTAGAAATGTCGTTTTTTTGGTTTGCACTTCCAGGCATTCAACATGTAGGCTTATCCTATCACTGAATGAGTCACACTTCACTGTGTGCGAAAGAGTGTGAAAGAGGATGAATGACCTCACTGCGTGTGACCACACTGTGTGTTTCTGTAGGCGTGTACCAGTGAACGCTGCTGAGGGGGCTCATAATAATGGCTGGAATGGAGTCAATGAAGTGGTATTAACCGCATGGAAACCACATCTTTGATGTGTTTGATACCATGCCATTGACAGGGCTGGGGAGTAACAGATTACATGTAATCTGTTACATGTAAGGGATTACAAAAACAACTGGTAACTGTAATCCGGTACATTACCAGAAAAAAATACTGTAATCAGATTACAGATACTTTTGAAAAACTAGATGATTACTTCGAGGATTACTTTTGAATTCAGAAAGGATGTTTGCGAAAAAAATCTTTGACACTTCTTTGATTTCTCAATGACATTCAAATCAGCATTGAAAAAGGTGCACATTTAAATTTGTTCCACCTGACCCAGTCTGACCACTATGATGACACACCAAATGTGTTTGATGTATATGTAAAAGAGCACAAACAAGCTTTTGTAGGCTACAGTCCAAGCTATCTTCCAATGGTGCGACTGCTGTCGGCATCCGAAGATTATCCAACTTTAATAAACGCTTGGAGGAAAGGATGACAGCAGTGGTGTAGTCTACGGCGATCCGGAAATAACTTATTATTAATATCGACATAGCGTATTGATGTGAATCACTCTGCTGCTCTCTCATTTAGCTATTTGCGCCTTACAGATTGTGTTTGTTGTGGATGGCTGTTCACAAATCTAAATATGTATTTGAACTCAATAATGGTTGAATTCAACAAGTTCATGGTGCTTATCAATCATTGTTTTGTAAACCATTGGACAGCCAGTGAAAAATGCACTCTTGCAATAGCTGCATAGGGCAGATCCCAGCCTATGGAATAAAAGTGGGGATTTTATTGCTCAATCTAATTCATGCTGATAAAAAAAACATCCATAGGCCTAATGGACACATGCTTAAACTCACACACTTCTGATCTGTAGTTGGTACATCCATTTTTGGACTTATAAATTATATATATTAATGTAAAGATATAAGAGAGTCATATTATTATATATAGTAAAAAGCGATGGGTTAGAAGAAGCCTACATAACCAACCCATAAAGTAAAATTTAACATCCATATATGGCCAGCTATGTAAACTTTAACATTGATTTATCCTGCAATGGATGTCATTCAATTGGTAACATACATTTTTGTCTTCTTCTAATGACTCTTAAGGGGAAAGTAATCTAAAAGTAACTGCATGTAATCAGATTAAGTTACCGTGTTTGGGTAATCCAAAAGTTACTTTATTGATTACAATTTTGGACAGTAACCCTGGCCATTGACTTCATTCCAGCCATTATTATGAGCTTTCCTCCCATCAGCAGCCTCCACTGGCATGTACGCGTCGAGACACGTGTCATTTGCATGCCACAGGGGTTCATGGAATGATTCAAAGCCTAGATTGACCTTCAAAGAGACAGCTTTTGCCCTCTGTCCACTTTGGCTTATATGCACCACGCCCGTGATCAGATACTCACTGGTATCACTGAGCACACTCTGTGGTCCTTTAGCGGTTGGGTCGTGGACCGTTAATGGCCAGGTCACACTATTCATCAGGGTTCAATCAAGTCTCTTGGGAATGCAATTTCCACCAACACTTTGTACTTACTCAACTATATACAGAAGGCTAATTACTGACAAGGTAAATATAACAACGTAATGAAACTAGTTAAATTCTGATTCAGATCATTTCATGTCCCAAGGAACTTGAGTTGAATTCCCCCTATTTTACAGGAAATAGACACTCATAAAGCTTACACACTTGACACACTTTTATTTGTAATTCAGGTATTACAAATTATTCATAAATGGTTTATGAATGTGTTCTTGTTGTGTAAGGTGTGACCAGTTGTATAGCCATTTCACCTAACATGCCTGGTGATTGCTGTATGTGCTATATCAGTGGTCACTCCGGTTCAAAAGAGGTACTGGGTGTGCAGGCTTTTGTTCCAGCCCAGCCCACCACTTAGGCTACACACTTCATTCAGCTCTTCAGTCTGGGCTGGGATTAGGTGAATCAGGTGTGTTTGTGATCCAAATGCTATATGAAAAATAATATTTTCAAACACAGTCACTGGTTTCCCCCGGATAACTTTAAAAACATGATTCCTCTAGAGCTGCAACTTTAACAAAAGTCTCAAAGCAAATGTACTCAAATGAATGTACTCAACAAAGTAATGTTTACAGTGGGATCAAAGAATCTCAACAACCTTTCAAATGAAACCTGTGTTCGTCCACCATAATATAGTGACATATATTGGATAGTGTTTTTTGACTTATCCGGAAACCTTGGGAAACAGTTTTTTTTCATCTAATGGGGGCTCTTTGTGCAATGAACTTTGAACTGTGAACTTATCCCTCAGGCAGGGACGTCTACCGGAAAGTGCAGGGTAGGGATAACCCTGTCCCTGCCACCATTATCAGCCTTGCAGGTATACATCCTCCCTTTGTCCTCTCCATCTTCCCCTCACTTCGCTATTGTCTCGCTCTCCTCTATCCTCCCTCACTTCTCTATCATCTCGCTCATGTGACTCATGAGTTCTTTATCACGGATGTCTCAATACTGCCTCCGGCTGGAAACCTCTGTGAATTAACAGTCTGCTTTTTCATTTCCAGTCTCACTCTTTTTGAATGAACTCCCTTTCTCTTATCAGCTCAGTACGTCAGTGCTTCTGCTTTGGTGACTAGCTTTGGGCCAGTCAAATGGCTAGATTGTCACTGCAAAGCTAATAGTCAGTATCATGCAGCTATTGAAAATGTGCCTCTTTCACACACCTTTGTGCCTCTCCTACTACACTTTTTTTAGTCCTCACTTTATCGTACATCAATTAGCATAAACAGAGCACAAGAAGGTACACTTGCAACAGAAACCTGGACTCAAGTGACATTTTCACACTTATGAGCCTCGCTAAACTGAACCAAGCTGAACTGTTATGCACTGGCCAGGTTATGCATCCAACACAGTAGCTGGAGCTGTGCTAGAAAGGATTATGTGAAAATAAAATATCCAAGGCACAGCTGAGCACAATATTTGGAAAAGTGTAAATGTTTTCAAGAGCAGATGTTGAGCAGTCAACAGCTAAATTGACCACTCACAGACATACATGCATGGCCTTTTATGGGTGCCGTCCTTGTCATGGCCACTAAACCACCCAAATGTGTTCACTCCCTTTATTTCTCCCTCTCTCTCTCTCTCTCTCTATCTTTCTCCCCCTCTCTCCCTCAGAGGAAGGGGACGAGGAAGCTCTCTCTAAGAAGGAGGAGGAGGAACGCCGCATCGCTGAGATGGGCCGGCCCACCCTGGGGGAGCACGTCAAACTGGAAGTCGTCATCGAGGAGTCGTATGAGTTCAAGGTACGAGAAAATATATTTTGAATAACCCAAAATATTGTATTTTCAGCTCTTTGAAGCTGAAGTACAAAACTGAAAATAAAAATAAGCAACAACGTACAGAGGGGAAGCATAGCATACCGCACAAAGAACAGGTCTACCACTTACCAGACTTGCTTTCAATGAGAGTGACAAATCATTAACTCTCATTTATATCTGAAATATTTCGGGTCGCGCACAAACCTGAAAATTGTACCTTTAATAATAGTAAGTCACAGCTTTGATAGGACCCTAAAACAAACAGCGCACTATAAAACCACTCACTCCACCACTTGGAAAAGGAGTAAGACAACCAGCTGCACTTGAGATTGTATCTCCCATTACTTAAGTCGTACCTCCGATGTCTTAAGTGGTATCTCCCATTACTTAAGTCGTACCTCCGATGTCTTAAGTGGTATCTCCCGTGTATTAAGTCGGCCCAGCTGGAGTCCTTTCAATGTTTAATTTCATCCAAACTCCAACTTTCACTGACATGGCCATCTGTCAATCCAAAAGGTAGCCAACTATACTGATACTGTAAATTCCATATTCCATATGAAAGAGACAGTGATTAGGATGAACATTTCGGGATTTGAGCATTAAAAATGTCTTTGCAGTTTGGGGTAGTTTTAGGGGTAGAAGTTGGGGTATGTTTGAGGTTGATATAGGGGTTGAGATATGGTTTAGTTCCCAGTCTGGCCTGATAAATCAAACTGCTTTGTCTTTATTGTATTGTATAGACTTTTGCATCATGTGCACTGCCAATGTGTATTCATTGGGCATGTATCTTTGTTTGTGGAATGCTAAATAACCAGGATTGAGGATTATTAGACTGAAATATTATGTTCTGGTGCCCCACAGAACACAGTGGATAAACTGATTAAGAAGACCAACTTGGCTCTATTGATTGGAACCAATAGCTGGAGGCAGCAGTTTATGGAAGCTATCACAGTCAGCTCTGGTAAGCAGATCAATCAATCAATCATTTAATTGGCAGCGTATAGAGCTTTTTAGAAATGTGTTTGTAACAAAGTGACTAACCAGAAATCCAGGCCTAACAACCCCAAAAGAGCAAACCACAACTAGAGTGGCAGGGGAAAACTCCCTGGGTCTAGGAAGTGCAGTAGGAAGAACCCTTCCAAGTAGCCTCTTAAATACCATATCTGCGTCTCAAATGGCATCATATTCCCTTTATAGTGCACTACGTTTGACCAAGGCCTATAGGGCTCTATGGGGCGGCAGGGTAGCTTAGTGGTTAGAGCGTTGGTCTTGTAACCGGAAGGTTGCAAGTTCAAACCCCCGAGCTGACAAGGTACAAATCTGTCGTTCTGCCCCTGAACAGGCAGTTAACCCACTGTTCCTAGGCCGTCATTGAAAATAAGATTTTGTTCTTAACTGACTTGCCTAGTTAAATAAAGGTAAAATAAAAAAAAGTAGTGCACTATAGTGAATAGGTTGCCATTTGGGAGCCAGCCTATATTCTGATTATTGGACAACACAACAATACAGGATGATGTATTCAGAGCAAAATCAAATCTTGTCCAAAAGAGAAAATATTATGTTATTTTCCTTTCAAATCACATTTGTCTTAATTGGCTACACAATCACCCTAGCCACAAAGCCATCTGCCCAAATCTTAATTGTAATTTAGAGGGAACTGTGAAGTTCTTGTAGCGGCTCCCTCCGAAGCACATTCCAGACATAATGCACTGTTGATTTATCAACAAGGTAGCGCTGAAGCACAACTAACTCATCAAGCAACACACACACACACCCACACAATCATATATGCACACATCTCACACACACACATGCACGAACACACGCACACAGACAGACACATACACACACACACAAATTTCCACTGAGGGCCTGAGCGGAGATGACAAAGCTTGTTAGCCATGGGAGTGCACTCCAGAGGAGATTCCTCCAGGGATACAGTAGTAATGAGATCATTAAAAAGTCTATGTAATGAATTAGTCTGCTCATGGGGTTCTAAACTACATGTATGTTTGTGGCCATGTCCAGAATCAGGCTTTCCTACTACTTACTTAACTGCATATTGTGTGCTAGTATCACATACTGTTCAAAAATAATAATTAAGTAAGCAACCAATATCAGCATACTAGAATCCTGAGGATGCATAATCTAATGAGCAATTCCGTTTATTCCCGTCATTCGTTCATTTTGGTACAGCATATCAGCTGTTGTCAGACACTTGGTTCTCGAAAGACAATTTTCTTCCTCAAAGGTGTACAGCGAATTCTACTGGCTGAAAAGCTGAAATTAGTATGACATCCTGCGATTTAAAGCATACAAACATTTTGAAATTTCACATGCAAACATTCCTACTATTCAGAATGCAAGTATGGGTATTCGGACACGACCATTGTGTGTGTGTGTGTGTGTGTGTGTACTCGTGAGTTCTGAACTGTGCTAATATCCAGGAAGACCCTTTCCACTAGGATAGGCACAGAGTCTTTGCTGCAGATGGGCTATGGTTGATGGGCTATGGTCATCCCTAACCTGTATGTTTACTGTAACACAAATTCAATTGGAGACAAAACAGGACAGGACATGGTCAAGCTGGATCTGTTTAACCACTATGGCCTCCTGTCCACTCAAATGCATGCATGAGGACACGCACCCACACATGCGTTCACATGTAGAAACAAACATTGAAACAAGTACTGCAATGCAGGCCTATGTCTTGAAACATACTCATGGACACGACATGTATTGCATTATCAAAAATAGACACAAATACAGACACACACACAAAAACGTGACCATTCCCTGCTCCCGTGCAGAGAAATGCATTCAGGTGGATTTTGCCCATCAGCTATTTTAAGCAACGTCACCCTAATGAACTCTCCCATGGCTTCAATGAGTAGAGATGTGGCTCACTGTCCTGACTTGATGTGATAAGAGACTTCATTATTTGTGTAATGTGGAAATTCACTCTCCACACAGTCTGTAAGGAGAGGAGAGAGTGGGGCTAACGGCTAACACTACTAGGAAAGCCTGAACGTCTGTGTTTTAATTTAGAATGGACTAGTGGTGGCTAGTTTCTCCTGGTCTACTCACAGTTTAAGACTAGTTTACATTGCAGAGAACCTTAACATTGTAGCAGAGGTTTTAACCATGTTAAATGTTGAAATTGAACTACGAAGTTGGGGTTACAACTAACTACCGGGGGTTTGCTAACTACCTCGCTCTAAGAGTGCAGAGTATAAAGTCAGACAATCTGCTGTCTCAGCCACTGCCTGTCACCAATGGAGTACCCCAAGACTCAATCCTAGGCCCCACGCTCTTCTCAATTTATATCAACAACATAGCTGTATGCAGATGATACAGTCTTATACTCAGCGGGCCCCTCCCGGGATTTTGTGTTAAATGCAACGAAACTTTCTTAGTGTCCTACAAGCTTTCTCTGCCCTTAACCTTGTTCTGAACACCTCCAAAACAAAGGTCATGTGGTTTGGTAAGAAGAATGCCCCTCTCCCCACGGGTGTGATTACTACCTCTGAGGGTTTAGAGCTTGAGGTAGTCACCTCATACAAGTACTTGGGAGTATGGCTAGAAGGTGTCCTTTTCTCAGCACATATCAAAGCTGCAGGCTAAAGTTAAATCTAGACTTGGTTTCCTCTATTGTAATCACTCTTCTTTCACCCCAGCTGCCAAACTAACCCTGATTCAGATTACGGAGACATAATTTATAGATCGGCCTCTTGGGGGGCTAGATGTTCTTTACCATTTGGCCATCAGATTTGTCACCAATGCTCCTTATAGGACACAACACTGCCCTCTATACTCCTCTGTAAACTGGTCATCTCTGTATACCCGTAGCAAGACACACTGGTTGATGCTTATTTATAAAAACCCTCTTAGGCCTCACTCCCCCCTATCTGAGATATCTACTGCAGGCCTCATCCTCCACATACAACACCCGTTCTGCCAGTCACATTCTGTTAAAGGTCCCCAAAGCACACACATCCCTGGGTCACTCGTCTTTTCAGTTCGCTGCAGCTAGCGACTGGATCGAGCTGCAACAAACACTCAAACTGGACAGTTTTATCTCAATTCCATACATGCTTTTTCACTAAGCTGACTGTGCCTTTAAACAGCTTGGAATATTCCAGAAAATTATGTAATGGCTTTAGAAGCTTCTGATAGGCTAATATACATAATTTGAGTCAATTGGAGGTGTACCTGTGGATATATTTCAAGGCTTACCTTCAAACTCAGTGCCTCTTTGCTTGACATCATGGGAAAATCAAAAGAAATCAGCCAAGACCTCAGAAAAAAATTGTAGACCTCCACAAGTCTGGTTCATCCTTGGGAGCAATATCCAAGTGCCTGAAGATACCACGTTCATCTGTACAAACAATAGTACGCAAGTATAAACACCATGGGACCACGCAGCCATCATACTGCTCAGGAAGGAGACGCGTTCTGTCTCCTAGAGATGAACGTACTTTGGTGCGAAAAGTGCAAATCAATCCCAGAACAAATCAATCCCAAATTCACTCAATTTATTGTGGGAAGGTTGTGGAAGGCTACCTGAAACGTTTGACCCAAGTTAAGCCATTTTATGGCAATGCTACCAAATACTAATTTAGTGTATGTAAACTTCTGACCCACTGGGAATGGGATGACATTCTGACATTTCTGACATTTCACATTCTTAAAATAAAGTGGTGATCCTAACTGACCTAATACAGGGAATTTATACTAGGATTAAATGTCAGGATTTGTGAAAAACAGAGTTTAAATGTATTTGGCTAAGGTATATGTAAACTTCTGACTTCAACTGTAGATGTATTTATTTTTATTTTTAATCCCAGCACCCGTACCCACAGGAGGCCTTTTTCCTAAATTGTAAATAAGAATTTGTTCTTTACTGACTTGCCTAGATAAGTAAAAGTTAAATAAAATAAACACAACACATCTTCCCTCCCCTCAAAATGTCTCAGGCGATGATGACGAGGGCGAGTGCGGCGAGGAGAAGCTGCCCTCCTGCTTTGATTACGTCATGCACTTCCTCACCGTCTTCTGGAAGCTCCTGTTCGCATTTGTGCCGCCCACCGACTACTGGAATGGCTGGGCCTGCTTCGTGGTCTCCATCAGTATGATTGGCCTGCTCACCGCCTTCATTGGAGACCTGGCCTCCCACTTTGGCTGTACCGTGGGCCTCAAGGACTCCGTGACCGCTGTGGTGTTTGTGGCGCTCGGGACGTCTGTGCCAGGTGCGTTCCATACATGCTGCAATACACCCAGACACACATACACGCGCAAAGACATATTCACAAACTCTGGGTCTTATGAAGACTCTGTCACCAGTCTGGTGTTTGCGGCATTGGGACGCCAGGCTAGTAACATACACCATCTAGCTCTTTACTCTCATGACAGGTTTTTATTATAATTAGACAAAAAAAAGTATTTAGTCAGCCACCAATTGTGCAAGTTCTCCCACTTAAAAAGATGAGAGAGGCCTGTAATTTTCATCATAGGTACACTTAAACTATGACAGACAAAATGAGAAAAAAAATCCAGAAAATCACATTGTAGGATTTTTTATGAATTTATTTGCAAATTATAGTGGAAAATAAGTATTTGGTCAATAACAAAAGTTATCTCAATACTTTTTTATATACCCTTTGTTGGCAATGACAGAGGTCAAGCATTTTCTGTAAGTCTTCACAAGGTTTTCACACACTGTTGCTGGTATTTTGGCCCATTCCTCCATGCAGATCTCCTCTAGAGCAGTGATGTTTTGGGGCTGTTGCTGGGCAACACGGACTTTCAACTCCCTCCAAAGATTTTCTATGGGGTTGAAATCTGGAGACTGGCTAGGCCACTCCTGGACTTTGAAATGCTTCTTACGAAGCCACTCCTTCGTTGCCCGGGCGGTGTGTTTGGGATCATTGTCATGCTGAAAGACCCAGCCACGTTTCATCTTCAATGCCCTTGCTGATGGAAGGAGGTTTTCACTCAAAATCTCACGATACATGGCCCCATTCATTCTTTCCTTTACACGGATCAGTCGTCCTGGTCCCTTTGCAGAAAAACAGCCCCAAAGCATGATGTTTCCACCCCCATGCTTCACAGTAGGTATGGTGTTCTTTGGATGCAATTCAGCATTCTTTGTCCTCCAAACACGACGAGTTGAGTTTTTACCAAAAAGTTATATTTTGGTTTCATCTGACCATATGACATTCTCCCAATCTTCTTCTGGATCATCCAAATGCTCTCTAGCAAACTTCAGACGGGCCTGGACATGTACTGGCTTAAGCAGGGGGACACGTCTTGCACTGCAGGATTTGAGTCCCTGGCGGCGTAGTGTGTTACTGATGGTAGGCTTTGTTACTTTGGTCCCAGCTCTCTGCAGGTCATTCACTAGGTCCCCCCGTGTGGTTCTGGGATTTTTGCTCACCGTTCTTGTGATCATTTTGACCCCACGGGGTGAGATCTTGCGTGGAGCCCCAGATCGAGGGAGATTATCAGTGGTCTTGTATGTCTTCCATTTCCTAATAATTGCTCCCACAGTTGATTTCTTCAAACCAAGCTGCTTACCTATTGCAGATATTCAGTCTTCCCAGCCTCGTGCAGGTCTACAATTTTGTTTCTGGTGTCCTTTGACAGCTCTTTGGTCTTGGCCATAGTGGAGTTTGGAGTGTGACTGTTTGAGGTTGTGGTCAGGTGTCTTTTATACTAATAACAAGTTCAAACAGGTGCCATTAATACAGGTAACGAGTGGAGGACAGAGGAGCCTCTTAAAGAAGAAGTTACAGGTCTGTGAGAGCCAGAAATCTTGCTTGTTTGTAGGTGACCAAATACTTATTTTCCACCATAATTTGCAAATAAATTCATTAAAAATCCTACAATGTGATTTTCTGGATTTTTTTCTCATATTGTCTGGCATAATTGAAGTGTACCTATGATGAGAATTACAGGCCTCTCTCATCTTTTTAAGTGGGAGAACTTGCACAATTGGTGGCTGACTAAATACTTGTTTTTGCCCCACTGTATGTAGGGTTTATATGAAGTGTTCTTGAATAGTACACTGTCATAGCTCTTGTCATGCATTCTTGTCATGCATTCTCTTTATCTCTCTCTCTCCCCCCCAGACACATTCGCCAGCAAGGTAGCTGCAATCCAGGACCAGTACGCCGATGCCTCCATCGGCAACGTAACGGGCAGCAATGCCGTCAACGTCTTCTTGGGCATCGGCGTGGCCTGGTCCATCGCTGCCATCTACCACAATTCCAAGGGCAACGACTTCCGGGTGGACCCGGGCACCCTGGCCTTCTCCGTCACCCTATTCACCATCTTCGCCTTTGTCGCCGTGGCCGTGCTCATGTACCGGCGCCGGCCCGAGATTGGGGGCGAGCTGGGTGGGCCCCGTGGCCCCAAAATCGCAACCACCTGCCTCTTCTTCAGCCTGTGGCTCATGTACATCGTCTTCTCCTCCCTGGAAGCTTATTGCCACGTCAAGGGCTTCTAACTTCTCTATAAAGTATCTGAAAGCAAGATTCCAAAAGGGATAATTAAAAGATCTAAGAAAGCTTCTGAAAGATCTTCGAAAGCTTCTTAGTCTTTGAAAGCTTCTATAAGGTCTAATAAAGCTATTCAAAAGTATTTGAAAGCTTCTAAATATATTTTAAAGCTTTTTAGTCTTTTAAAGCTTCTAAAATAAATGGTAATGCTTCTAAAAAGAACCACTTTATTGACATCCTACGCCATTGACTTCCATGTCCCTTTATCCTAAATCTAACATCAATGACTCTACATACCCTTCTCGTCCTATGCTTAAGCCATCTACTGCCACATCCAATACATCCGAAGCATCCACTACTACAACTAAGGCCTCTAAACCAACACCAGCCGGATGGTGGCCCAAAAATAGGGATTTTTAAAATTATTTTTAACTATTCATTTAGTGTTTGTTCTCTAGCTCCTTCAATCCTGTTGTTGCAGCTTTATTTTAAATGGAAGCTATCTGTTGACTTTCATTGGATCAAGACTCCTAAGGCTGTGTATCCAAAATGTACTTTCAGATGAAGCAAAAACGTGTGCTTGTTTGGTTATACAGAACACAGAACTTCAAAGCTGGGCATAAAAGTGCTGCTGGTTGGCGTCCACAATTTCTGTTCAGTGCCCCCCCCCCCCCCCCCCCCCAAAAAGACAAATTTGTCATAATATTCCTGTAGCCAGAAACGTGAGTGATTGTTTAAATGCAAAGAGCATATGGATGAAAAATGCATAGTTACTTATGTAAAAACTTGAAAGAGGCTATAGCTCATTTTATGTCTACACTGTACTGTTGCAGTGATGACTGTACCTCTAATTTTACAGAAACTAAAAACTAAAAACGAATTCTTAGGGGTTTAGTCGGGGTCTCAACTCACTGTTGAGGGTTAGAATAAAGAATACACAAGATGCAATTTAGAAACGTGCTTGTGCATCAGCAGTCACTCAATTAGCCCATTTCAGCTAAATGTTTTTTGATTGGTAAGTCAGTGGCCAGCTATCTTAACTTGTAGTAAGCATGGTTGAATTACCGACCGGGTGGGGCCCTTTGGTCATCAGTTATCATATTAAAACTGCTAACATTTGCATCCACCCTATGGTAAAATGTGTAGAATTGTTTTCTCCAGTCCATGGCAAAATGAGTAGAATTGCATGAAATGAGTTATAAAATAAAAATATATTCTCTTTGCCCAGTGGCAAAATGTGTAGAATTGCAGGAAATTAACTTTAAAACTTCAAATGTTTCTCTTCGCTGTCACAGGGGTGCTTTGCTGGCGGGGGGTGGTATGGATGTGGGTACACAGACCCACGAACCACTGCAGCCCCTCATGATGAGTTCTGTTGTCCATCCCTGTAGTAAACTATCAAGATCTCCAACACAGAGACTGCCAATCCCTTTATATATGTGATGTCCATAGCATCTTTCATTTGGTCTGTTAACTATCACAGGTGACAGACAAAACAACACAAACACTTCTTTCATAGAAAAGTCATCAAAAATGTCTTGCGTGTCAAGTTTTGTCATACGTTGTTGTTGATTCTTTGTCCAGGTGTGCGGCGATGTTCACTTTAGCGCTGTGGTGAGCATAGTGTGCTTGTGTTAACTCTGACTGAATAATCCTCAATGTTGGATTATCAATGTGCTAATTGTAAACTATATGCATGAGTGTAAACATAACTGTATATCATAAGCCGTAGTTATCATTAACATTAGGGGACACATTTTAATAATGAGTAGTAATGGATTTGGGTTCATTGAGATTGTTTTTGTGTGTTTGCTCCAAGAACAATGTTATCTGAAAGACTACAATTCTTTAAAGTAATGTGAACAAATAATGTATTATTTGTATGAAAGGCAATATCTCATACTCTTGTGTTGATTAAATAGGTATTTGTACTGTCCAAAACTATATTGCTCTGCTTGAGTTTGCTGATGTCAAGTTTGCGGAAAATACGAAGCAGTACTTTGTCTGTGTTATCTGTTTTTGTATATAGTGTACAGTGTTGTCAAAGTGAGGTAGTTGGCCTCAATGTTGAAAATATAAGATTCAAGCTATTTATTTTCCTACCCTTTGGGGACACAAGAATAGCTAATGTTGCCTTCCAGGGGACCCACGTTTGAATTGACGTTCTCCCCTCTATTTTTCTGAATGAGTCTGGGTGGTTCTTGTCCTTGTTGAGGTATTTTGATCCTTTCTTGCGATGGAAGTTGTCTTGTCGTCAATACATTCAGGGGCCAAAACGGATACTACATACCTACTACAGAGTGAATTCAGCCAAATCTAAAATAAATAAGCATCACTTTACCAGTACTGTGTGAATGTATGGTATTGTAACTTCTTGCACAGTTTTGACTAGCTTAAACAAAACAAAAGGAATCCAGCCCAATTCTTTCTCTCACATTAAGAACATTGATTCCCTATTAGGACAGCTGATGCATAAAAAATTGCCATATTATGGCTTCTGTTTATTTCACTTTTCTCATTGTCCCTATTGGTGATGTCACACACATTGACAATATTGTATTGATTCACTCTTCCTCAACTTGTCACAAGCCTAGGCCCACCTCTAGACGAATTGTTCTATGTATTAACATTGGTTATACATACTGTATAGCCTTGTCCCCTTCTGTAACTGTGCTGTAGCCAACTTTCTATTCTTCCATCCTTTTCAAGCTATACATACACTATATATACAAAAGTATGTGGACACCCCTTCAAATTAGTCTATTTGGCTATTTCAGCCACACCAGTTCCTGACAGGTGTAGAAAATCGAGTACACAACCATGCAATCTCCATAGACAAACATTGTCAGTAGAATGGCCTTACTGAAGAGCTCATGTCACATGTCACATGTCACCGTCATAGGATGCCGACTTTACAACAAGTCAGTTCGTCAAATTTCTGCCCTGCTAGAGCTGTCCCGGTCAACTGTAAGTGCTGTTATTGGGAAGTGGAAACATCTTGGAGCAACAACACCTCAGCCGCGAAGTGGTAGGCCACACAAGCTCACAGAACGGGACTGCTGAGTGCTGAAGCGCGCAGCACATAGAAATCGTCTGTCCTCGGGTTGCAACACTCTACTGAGTTCCAAACTGCCTCTGGAGGCACCGTCAGCACCATAACTGTTCGTCGGGATCTTCATGAAATGGGTTTCCATGGCCGAGTAGTCGCACACAAGCCTAAGATCACCACGCGCAATGCCAATTGTCGGCTGGAGTGGTGTAAATCTCGCCTCCATTGGACTCTGGAGCAGTGGAAACACGTTATTTGGAGTGATGAATCACCCTTCACCATCTGGCAGTCTGATTAATCTGGGTTTGGTGGATGCCAGGAGAACACTACCTGCATAGTGCCAACTGTAAATTTTGTGGAGGAGGAATAATGGTCTGGGGCTGTTTTTCATGGTTCGGGCTAGGCCCCTTAGTTCCAGTGAAGGTAATCTTAATGCTACAGCATACAATGACATTCTAGAGATTCTGTGCTTCCCACTTTGTGGAAGGCCCTTTCCTGTTTCACATGACAATGTCCCAGTGCACAAAGTGAGATCCATACAGAAATGGTTTGTCGAGATCGGTGTGGAAGAACTTGACTGGCTTGCACAGAGCCCTGACCTCAACCCTATCGAACACCTTTGGGATGAATTGGAATGCCGACTGTGGCTGAATGGAAGCAAGTCCCCGCAGCAATGTTACAACATCTAGTGTAAAGCCTTCCCAGCAGAGTGGAGGCTGTTATAGCACCAAAGGGGGGACTAACTCTATATTAATGCCCATGATTTTAGAATGAGATGATCGACAAGCAGGAGTCCACATACTTTTGGTCATGTAGTGTACATCTTGGTATGACAAGGAACGAACACAGAGAGGATTTGGCAAAAGCACAAACAGACTGGACCACCAGGCTGGGCAATACAAACACCATATTTCTCTCAGAATGCTTGTTCTATAGGTTTCACTTAACTTTTTTATTTTATTTATCAGGGTTTTTGGTTTAAATGTATTTGTTTGCTGTAAAATGTATTTGAATGTCATGATTTTTCTTTCACTGTGCATGCAAAACAGGAGGTAATGTGTACCAAGGCTCAATTAGTTCTGTCACAGAAAATAAAAGTTTTGAAACCTAGCTTGTTTCTAGGAAATCAGTAGAGTTGTTATTGGTGTGTACATGATTGTGTATGATGTTAGGAGTTGGGTATTTGGTCAAATAGATATTTCTGATAAACAGTAAGTTGGCTCCCCCTTCTGGTACATTTAGCTGATACTGTATTGACAAACGCTTAAGATACATATTACTTTATTCCTTTACAGGACTTTAACTTTTTTCCCATATTTTCTTTTAAAGATTTTTATAATTTTGAAAAAATTACTGAATATTAATCTAATCGTATAAAATGTCCTTTAAACGTCTCTGTGTGTGCAGGTCAACCAGGAGAGATTCATGAAATGGCAATCTGCAGTTCAAACAATAACAAAGTGGTCACCATCCATCAGATCAAAATGATAGTTTTACCCATGTTTTGAAGCTATACACTGTTTGTTTACAAATAATGGAGTGAAACAAACTTACCTTTTACGGTCCTGATGGGGTTAGATGTTTCTTATAACTCCTTCATGTAGCAAGATGGTGACACGCTGAAATGACACTTCTTGATCTTCAAATGCGCCACTGAGCATTCTCATAGGGAACAATGGGGTGATGTCATCGATGGCTTCGTCCATATTTTTTACAGTCTGTGGGTTAGACAGTTGAACTAAGTACATGAAGCATTTATAGGTTATATTCTTCAAGAATCAATGGCTTTATATTATTAATTTAAGAGTCCACAAATGGAAGTAGCAGTTGCAGATTGCCCAGCTGATGGAAAGAGTTGAAAAACAGAGGCTGGGGAGTGAATTCAACAAGAGAGGAGGTTTCACTCAACCCAAAGTCTGTCCATGAAAATAAGCACACGAAGTGAGGATTTTTTGTATGGAGGTCAAGGAGACCAAATTTGGACAACAAAAAATGTAATTGCTAATTTTCTAAGTGAGGCTTATTTGATCGAATAGGAGTTTCGTAATTGTTAGGTTGTTAGGAATGCACTGATATGGATGCATATGGCATTTGGGCAACTTTGGAAAAAAACGACTTTATATAGGAGTTGTCTGTTATCATAAAGATAGATAGAGGACTTATGACGGATATACCCTATTTAGCATGAACATTGCAATGGAGAGCTTCCATGATTTTAAAGTATCCAACTGGGTGGGGATTCTTATGAGTTGGGAGCAATCAGCCAATGAAGAAGAAGATAAATGACTACTTTCAAATGGAGCCTCAATGGCGCTACCCATGCTGTCACAGATGCTATAATGGCACAGATACAAATTTGAGTCCTCCATCTATCTCTATGGTCTGTTGTTCATACGCATATCTGCACTCTCATTGGCTAGAATTGTCCCACCTGATCTCGCCTTCTCCCACCTGCCTTCCATCTTTGAGAACATGTATTTCCATTGTTAGAGCGGTCACATGAATATCTTGTCAATATAATACACAATCTTTGATCCAACCAGAGAACAACTTTCCCCTTTCATTGAAGCAATGGAAGTTCACAGCCGACCGCGGTACTGTTAGCAGAAAAACGGATCCCCCATTATAGTGAATGTAATAATGGCAATCTTCGTGGTCCATCTTTCTGTAAAAAAAAATGTTTTTAAACAATCATGGTACCAATAATTTCTTCAAATTAACCAGATGTATGTCCTTCAACCGAGTATTTTAAAATCGCACACAGAAGAAGTTATAGGGATAATATAACTCCATTTGGCCTTCAACTTGAGTTACTCAATGAGAAGGGGCAGCACTGAGCTAGCCTGCAACATCACTTCCAGGAGTAGCTCAAACTGCACACATTGCACCAAATGTGGATCTAGGTCTGCTGTTGCTCTGCTGATCGTTCAGCGCGCTGTGTTTTAGGGACCAGCCCCTGTAGACTCCGACTGCTGACATTTTTGTAGAAGTCTGACTGTTGACAGCTTTCACGGTATTCCACATATAAAATCAGTGTGTATTCTGTTCGCAAATTACTTTCACGGGTGCTAAGTACTCTCGTTTAACAAACGCTTATGGTGTGTTTGAGCCCTTATGTCTCCATCAGAGGCCATCTTAACTGACTTTATTTAGCTTCAATGCGCTGTTGAGTCTTCCCATAGGAATTAATGGTGTCACGTGATTGGTGATTGATGGCTTTTTCTATTCATATATACAGTCATTGGACCCAACCCAGATTTGTCACATGATGTCTTAAGTGACGAAAGTGAGAGAGGTGATGGTATTTTATTCAACCCCAAGGGGAAATGAGTTACAGCAGCAATAATACAAACAATCACAGGATGATTACTGTTAAAAGTTCAAACTGACTTACATTTTTGGGATGTAATTATTTATTTAAAAAATTCCAACACTTTGAGAGTATTTGATGTAAATCAGTGACAAAAAAATGAGGCACTGTAGTTGTTGCATATCAGCAAATGTGCAGTTGCAGAAGTTTTTTAACTATGATAAGCAGTGATGAGTGCAAAACCTGTCGCCAGTGAAACCTGTCGTCAGCACACAAAACGTGTGCTGTGGTAAACCACACCAGATATTGACTGTTACTTTTGACCCCCCTTTGTTCAGGGACACATTATTCCATTTCTGTTCGTCACGTCTGTAGAACTTGTTCAGCTTATGTCTCAGCTGTTGAATCTTATGTTCATACAAATATTTACACATTTTGAGTTTGCTGAAAATAAATGCAGAGGATGTTTATTTTTTTGCTGAGTTTAGTTACAGTAGGCTAACCTCAAAATGTGGCCATAAGGTTGAATAAATACTATTACAATATTTTGTAAGGTTATTAACTTTAGGCTATTTACTGTATTACAAAAGTATTATTGAATTGTGTTTGGCTGACAGCGCAAATTAATTTCAACATTTGAAGGAGATGTGTCTTTTGTGTCACTGACTTAGTCTGGCTTTAATTCCAGTTTGTCTACAAATTAATAGTTGATATGTTGATGTCTCCATCTCAACCAAGAATACTTAGTTAAAGAATAGGACTAAGTCAAATCAAACCTTATTTAAAGTGCATTTACATTCTAATTTGATTTAGTCTATTCTTTAACTTGTATTTTTGTTTGAGATGGAGATGTGAGAATGGCGCCGACAGAGATGGCCACCTCGCTTCGCGTTCTTAGGAAACTATGCAGTATTTAGTTTTTTATGTATTATTTCTTACACTGTTACCCCAGGAAATCTTAAGTCTTATTACATACAGCCGGGAGGAACTATTGGATATAAGAGCAACTTCAATTTACCAACATTACGACTAGGAATACGGATCCTCTGTTGGACCACCACCCAGGACAATGGATTGGATCCCAGTAGGTGACCCAAAACAACGGCGCCACAGAAGGGGCAGACGGAGCCGTCTTCTGGTCAGGCTCCGTATACGGGCACATCGCTCACCTCTCCCGAGTATACTACTCGCCAATGTCCAGTTACCTTTCAGAGAGACATTGCGAAAACAGGGCTCATTGGGGATATGTTATCAGAGTCGGTACAGTTACCCGGTGTCTTCACGCATCGCGCCGACAGAAACAAACATCTCTCTGGTAAGAAGAAGGGCGGGGGTGAATGCCTTATGATTAACGAGTCGTGATGTGATCATAACAATATACAGGAACTAAAGTCCTTCTCTTCACCTGACCTAGAATTCCTTACAATCAAATGACGACCGCATTATCTACCAAGAAATTCTCTTCGATTATAATCACAGCCGTGTATATCCTCCCCCAAGCAGACACCTCGCCCACCCTGAAAGAACTTCATTGGACTCTATGTAAACTGGAAACCATATATCCTGAGGCAGCATTTATTGTAGCTGGGGATTTTAACAAAGCTAATCTGAAAACAAGGCTCCATAAATTTTATCAGCATATCGAATGCGCGACCCAGGCTGGCCGCATTCTGGATCATTGCTACTCTAACTTCTGCAACGCATACAAAGCCCTCCCTCGCCTTCCTTTTGGGAAATCTGACCAAGACTCTATTTTGAAACTAAAACAGGAAACTCCTGTGCTCAGGTCTGTTAAACGCTGGTCTCGACCAATCAGATTCCACACTTCAAGATTACTTCGATCACGTGGACTGAGATATGTTCCGGATAGCCTCAGACAACAACATTGATGTATACACTGATTCGGTGAGCAAGTTCATTACCAAATGCATCGGTGATGTTGTACCCACTGAGACTATTAAAACCTTCCCCAACCAGAAACCGTGGATTGATGGCAGCATTCGCGCAAAACTGAAAGCGCAAACCACTGCTTTTAATCATAGCAAGGCGACCGGAAACATGACCAAATATAAACAGTGTAGCTATTCCCTCCTCAATTGCAATCAAACACGCTAAGCGTCAGTATAGAGACAAAGTAAGTCGCAATGCAACGGCTCAGAAACGAGACGTATGTGGCAGGGTCTACAGTCAATCCCGGATTACAAAAAGAAAATCAGCCCCGTTGCGGACACCGACATCTTGCTCCCAGACAATTTAAACAACCTCTTTTCTCGCTTTGAGGACAATGCAGTGCCACTGACACAGCCCGCTACCAAAACCTGCGGGCTCTCCTTCACCGCAGCCAACGTGAGTAAAACATTTAAACGTGTTAACCCTCGCAAGGCTGCCGGCCCAGACGGCATCCCTCAGAGCATGTGCAGACCAGCTGGCTGGTGTGTTTACGGATATATTCAATCAATCCCTATCCCAGTCTGCTTCAAGAGGGCCACCATTGTTCCTGTTTCCAAGAAAGCTAAGGTAACTGAGCTAAACGACTATCTCCACGTAGCACTCACTTCTGTCACCATGAAGTGCTTTGAGAGACAAGTCAAGGATCATATCACCTCCACCCTACCTGACACCCTAGACCCACTCCAATTTGCTTACCGCCCAACTTGTCCACAAAAGACGCAATCGCAATCACACTGCACACTGCCCTAACCCATCTGGATAAGAGGAATGTAAGAACGCTCTTCATTGACTATAGCTCAGAATTTAACACCATAGTACCCTTCAAAGTCGTCATTAAGCTCGAGACCTTGGGTCTCGACCCCGCCCTGTGCAACTGGGTACTGGACTTCCTGACGGGCCACCCCCAGGTGGTGAGGGTAGGTAACAACATCTCCACCCCGCTGATCCTCAACACTGGGGCCCCACAAGGGTGCGTTCTGAGCCCTCTCCTGTACTCCCTGTTCACCCACGACTGCGTGGCCACGCACGCCTCCAACTCAATCATCAAGTTTGCGGACGACACAACAGTGGTAGGCTTGATTACCAACAACGACGAGACGGCCTACAGGGAGGAGGTGAGGGCCCTCGGAGTGTGGTGTCAGGAAAATAACCTCACACTCAACGTCAACAAAACTAAGGAGATGATTGTGGACTTCAGGAAACAGCAGAGGGAACATCCCCCTATCCACATCGATGGAACAGTAGTGGAGAGGGTAGCAAGTTTTAAGTTCCTCGGCATACACATCACAGACAAACTGAATTGGTCCCCTCACACAGACAGCATCGCGAAGAAGGCGCAGCAGCGCCTCTTCAACCTCAGGAGGCTGAAGAAATTCGGCTTGTCACCAAAAGCACTCACAAACTTCTACAGATGCACAATCGAGAGCATCCTGGCGGGCTGTATCACCGCCTGGTACGGCAACTGCTCCGCCCTCAACCGTAAGGCTCTCCAGAGGGTAGTGAGGTCTGCACAACGCATCACCGGGGGCAAACTACCTGCCCTCCAGGACACCTACACCACCCGATGTTACAGGAAGGCCATAAAGATCATCAAGGACATCAACCACCCGAGCCACTGCCTGTTCACCTCGCTATCATCCAGAAGGCGAGGTCAGTACAGGTGCATCAAAGCTGGGACCGAGAGACTGAAAAACAGCTTCTATCTCAAGGCCATCAGACTGTTAAACAGCCACCACTAACATTGAGTGGCTGCTGCCAACACACTGACACTGACACTGACTCAACTCCAGCCACTTTAATAATGGGAATTGATGGGAAATGATGTAAATATATCACTAGCCACTTTAAACAATGCTACCTTATATAATGTTACTTACCCTACATTATTCATCTCATATGCATACGTATATACTGTACTCTATATCATCGACTGCATCCTTATGTAATACATGTATCACTAGCCACTTTAACTATGCCACTTTGTTTACATACTCATCTCATATGTATATACTGTACTTGATACCATCTACTGTATCTTGCCTATGCTGCCCTGTACCATCACTCATTCATATATCCTTATGTACATATTCTTTATCCCCTTACACTGTGTATAAGACAGTAGTTTTGGAATTGTTAGTTAGATTACTTGTTGGTTATTACTGCATTGTCGGAACTAGAAGCACAAGCATTTCGCTACACTCGCATTAACATCTGCTAACCATGTGTATGTGACAAATAAAATTTGATTTGATTTGATTTCCACCTGACTCTTACTGTCTGTCACTCTGGTCTCCAGGACTGACACCTCAGCTGCTTGGGCTGAAATTAAAAAATACTACATAATCTAGAGGCAATCAAGGCAATATCCATAGCTGTTCATTTTACAACTGAGGAAATAATGAACTCAACTTTTTTTCATAACAGATATTACATGTACCTGCATTCTCTTTCTGCAATTTCACCACCTGTCTCTCATTGGTTGTCACTCTGGTCTCCAGGGCGGAAAATAAACATTGCTAAACGTATCAAACATTACTGAGTTGAGACAAGCACTACTTTTTATGGCATATACAATGAGTGTACCAAACATTAGGAACACATTCCTAATATTGAGTTGCACCCTCTTTTGCCCTCAGAACACCCTCAATTCGTCGGGCGTGGACTCTAGAACACGTAAAAAGCGTTCCACAGGGATGCTGGCCCATGTTGACTTCAATGCTTCCCACAGTTGTCTCCTTTGGGGGGTGGGCCATTTTAATACACACAGGAAACTGTTGAGTGTGAAAAACTCAGCAGCGTTGCAGTTCTTGACACACTCAAACCGGTGCGCCTGGCACCTACTATCATACCTAGTTCAAAGGCACTTAAATATTGTGTCTTGTCCACTCACCCTCTGAATGGCACACATACACAATCCATGTCTCAATTGTCTCAAAACTTTAAAATCCTTCTTTAACCTGTCTCCTCCCCTTCATCTACACTGATTGAAGGGGATTTAACAAATTACATCAATAAGGGATCATAGCTTTCACCTGGATTCACCTGTTCAGTCTGTCATTAAAAGAGCAGGTGTACCTAATGTTTTGTACACTCAGTTTATATTCACAGTCCTGTCTCATTATTACCTGCATTCTCATTCTTCAGTTTCTCCAGCTGGGTTTCACTGCCTGCCACTCTGATACCCAAGGCTGACAGTTCTGCTGCTTGATCTGGAATTATAGCAGTCAATATCCAGATTTGTAGTGTGTTATTTACTGTTAAACTACACTCAGTATAAAAATGTTATAATAATAATATAATATAATATAATAATGTTCTTAATATAAACGTTTTCTTAATACTTCCCAGACCTCCAGTGGAATGTATTCATGTATGCCAACGTAAGCCAAGCTTCCTCCAAAACCTTACACAAAAAAGGTAGTTTATCATTTGTCTCTCTGTATTTCATAATTATCCTTCAATTCGCAAGAGGCTGGATGTAATCTCACCAGAGAAAGCGTCCAGGCGAAACAGTTCCCCTCTGTCTCTGTCCATCTGTCTGATGCTGTCTGGTCAAAAGGAGTATGAATGACATTGTTGCCGCCAGTGGCATTGAATGCAAGGAAGCCAGTGAGCATTTCGCCTCCCTTGAAAAACATTATACAATAAAAGCCTATCAGTGTTGATATAAGAGATTATATTTAGCTTATGTTGCTTGGACTAAATCGTTTTTGGAAACTTTTAGTTTTCATGGTATTAGACTGAGCAGCTCCTGTTTTCTTCGCGGCTTGCGCTAATTCTCTGGTGTTCTAAATCAATAGTTGTTTAATAGTCTGAAAATCTCAAAAACATTAACTTGATTGACATACTGTATGTCATGTAACTTGTTACATGCAAAATGCTTTGTGGACTCCACCAGACAGATGTTGCTCTCTGGTTGAATTTATTCTGCCATTGTCTTCTTATTGTCTCGGCCTTGGACCTATAGTTTGCGGTGGCAAGGCATATGAACTAACAGGTTATAGAGCAAACAACGGAAGTATCACAACACATGTTGGTACACCTCCAGTATTATGGCTTTTTTTCCGGATTGGCTTCCCCATTGATTTTCCCATGAACCGCTACTGCAGACCTCGTAGTTTGATTGATCATCCGTGATTTTGTTCTGGGCTGTTGTGATAATTGCATTGTTTGCTCTATAACTTGGTAATTCTTCACCTTTGTTTTATCACAAAACCAGATCGTAACCTCTGTCTAGTGAAGTCCACAAAGCATAATGCATGTACAGTAAAAGACAGTTACATGACCTACAGCAATGTCAAGCAAGGTAATATTTAAAAACAAAAATTGGAATCCAAAACAACTATTGATTTAGAACCACAGAGAGATATCGCAAGTCGCAAAGAAAACAGAAGCTGCCTCCACTATTCCAGATTCAACAAGGTTTGGTTTAGGTTTAGGGGTTAGTGAATGATTTGTCCCAAACACAATGCTTTTAGTTTTTGAAATATTTAGGACTAACTTATTCCTTGCCACTCATTCTGAAACTAACTGCAATGATTTCACTCAATGTAGTAGCTGATGTGTATAGTTTTGAGTCATCTGCATACATAGACATACTGGCTTTACTCAAGGACAGTGGCATGTCATTAGTAAAGATTGAAAAAAGTAAGGGGCCTAGACAGCTTCCCTGGGGAATTCCTGATTCTATCTTAATTATGTTGCAGAGTCTTCCATTAAAGAACACCCTCTGTATTCTGTAAGACAGGTAACTCTTCATCCACAATATATTAGGGGGCGTAAAGCCATAACGCATAAGCTACACTGAAGTCTAACAAAACAGCTCCCACAATATTTTCTCGAGACCACATTTTGAGTGTCTCGGTCTTGTCTCAGTGTCGGATACATTTGTACTCAGTCTTGACTCGGTCTCGGACAGTGATCGGACAGTGAGACCAGCCTAGACCAGCAGAGTAAAAAAAAAATGTTTATCAGCTTCCATTCAGTCAGCGCATAAAACAGCTTCGTCAGGCAAAATATATACACTCCTTTCTTGAAACATTAATATCTTAGAAGTCTTTATATCTATTAAAGACATGTTTGCGCAATGTTCTTAAAATTTCCCGGATTTACAGACCTTCATATCTTAAAGTAATGATGGACTGTTGCATCTCTTTGCTTATTTGAGCTGTTCTTGCAAAAATGTGGACTTGGTATTTTACCAAATAGGGCTATCTTCTGTATACCACCCCTACCTTGTCACAACACAACTGATTGGCTCAAATGCATTAAGAATGACCCCTTCTGTCTCAGCCTCCAGTATTTATGCTGCAGTAGTTTATGTGTCGGGGGGCTAGGGTCAGTCTGTTATATCTGGAGTACTTCTCCTGTCTTATCCGGTGTCCTGTGTGAATTTAAGCATGCTCTCTCTAATTCTTTCTTTCTTTCTCTCTCTCGGAGGACCTGAGCCCTAGGACCATGCCTCAGGACTACCTGGAATGATGTCTCCTTGCTGTCCCCAGTCCACCTGGCCGTGCTGCTGCTCCAGTTTCAACTGTTCTGCCTGTGGCTATGGAACCCTGACCTGTTCACCGGATGTGCTACCTTAAATAATGTATTCAATATAGTGTTATTAGTTTAAGCACACTATGTTTGTTTATTGTTGTGACTTAGATGAAGATCAGATCAAATTTGATGACCAATTTATGCAGAAATCATAATTCCAAATGGTTCACATGCTTTTTCTTGCCACTGTAGCTAGCTAGCTAGCTAGCTGCTAGGAGTATGTCATGTCATCAATCAATCAAATGTATTTATAAAGCCCTTTTTGCATCAGCCAATGTCCCAAAGTGCTCTACAGAAACCCAGCCTAAAATCTCAAACAGCAAGCAATGCAGATGTAGAAGTACGGTGGCTAGGAAAAACTCCCTAGAAAGGCAGGAACCTAGGAAGAAACCTAGAGAGGAACCAGGCTCTGAGGGGTGGCCAGTCCACTTCTGGCTGTGCAGGGGGGAGATTATAACAGTACATAGCCAAGATATTCAAAAGTTCATAGATGACCAGTAGGCTCAGAAAATAAATAAATCACTGTGGTTGTAAAAAGTGCAGCAGGTCAGCACCTCAGGAGTAAATGTCAGTTGACTTTTCATAGCCGATCATTCAGAGTTAGAAACAGCAGGTGCGGTAGAGAGAGAGAGTCGAAAACAGCAGGTCCGGGACATAGCCGCAGGCAGAACAGTTTGAAACTGGAGCAGCAGCACGACCAGGTGGACTGGGGACAGGTAGTCCTGAGGCATGGTCTTAGGGCTCAGTTTGTCTGAGAAAAGAGAGAAAGAGAGAGAGTTAGAGAGTTAGAGGGAGCATACCTAAATTCACACATGACACCAGATAAGACAGGAGAAGTACTCCAGACTTCCCCTGATATCCCATTGGAGGAGTGGGTGAGTGACTGACTTTTTTCCCTCACATCGTTTTTTGATGTCTATACACAGCTAAAGATGCAGGTGTAATTTGGCCAGCTAGCAAGAACTTGAACGACTGTTATAGTTAGCATATCTCTTGTGTTCACAAATTCACTCTGGGCAATGTACTCCGATTTCAGAGCACTCTCGTCTGAGAGTGCCAGAGTGCAGAACAACGGATTAATTTACGAACACGCAACACCTGCTGAATATGACCGGTGTCAGTAAACATAGGCAAAACAAGTAATAGTTTGTCAAGAACACTCTAGATAACAACATGTAAACAGCCTAACCAGCTCTGCTATGTAGAATAAAATGGTCAGAGTGAGGTTATCTCTCATTTGTGTCTGGAAGTAGCTAGCTAGCAAGATAGCCAACTTCAGCCAGTTAGCTTGGGCACTTGGTTGGGACAAGCATGCATTTGCAGGCAAGCTGTTTATTTTGTTGTTGTTGATGTGCATAGCTGAGGGAGAGAGAGCCTACCTTTTCATGGTTGTTTGATCAATAGGACTGTAAAGTTCTCAAATGTAAGAGGACTCCTGTGGTGTTTACATATTTGCATAAATCCATTCAGGTCTATTTTGTGGCTTTTGGCGAATGCGTTCTAAGGATCTAAAGTACAACGGTTTGATTTGTCTAATCTTAGCAATTTCTTCTTAGCTAGCTACATAGCCGTCATTGTATCAAAGATAATTGCGTAATTATCGTATTTCGTCGTCCTAACGTAGTCTACACTGCTATCTGCCCAGCAGCTAGCCAGCTAGCAAACGTCCACCGTCTACCGAATAGCAGCACTGTAGAAACTATTACACTCAACTGAACGACTTGATTAGTGTAGTGTTAGCTAGCTACATAGTTGTCTTTGCTGTCTTCGTATCCAAGATAATCGTGTAGTTTAGAGTGTGTAGTTTTAGAGTGATTATCTTAATTTACCGAGGTTAGCTAGCCAGCTATTTGTCGTCCTTAACGTAGGAGACACTGCTAGCTAGCCAACAGCTAGCCAACGTCTACCGAATAGAACTTCCGCACTCAACAACCCGGTCGCATTCCGCTTCGCTCCACAGGTAGTATCACATTTTAATTTCATTTCATTACAGTACAACGGTTTGATTTGTTTGATCGTAGCTAGCTACATAGCTAGCTACATAGCCGTCTTTGTATCAAAGATAATTGTGTAGTCTAGAGCGATTTTCTAGGTTAGCTAGCTAGCCAGCTATTGTCGTTCTTTTAACGCAACGTAACGTAATCAACACTGCTAGCTAGCCAGCTAGCCCCCGAATAGCAGCACTGTAGAAACTATTACACTCAACGGAACGACTTGATTAGTGTAGTGTCAACAATGCAGCCACTGCCAGCTAGCCTACAAAGTCAACAACGCAGCCACTGCCAGCTAGCCTACTTCAGCAGTACTGTATCATTTTAATCATTTTAGTCAATAAGATTCTTGCTACGTAAGCTTAACTTTCAGAACATTCGAGACGTGTAGTCCACTTGTCATTCCAATCTCCTTTGCATTAGCGTAGCCTCTTCTGTAGCCTGTCAACTATGTGTCTGTCTATCCCTGTTCTCTCCTCTCTGCACAGACCATACAAACGCTCCACACCGCGTGGCCGCGGCCACCCTAATCTGGTGGTCCCAGCGCGCACGACCCACGTGGAGTTCCAGGTCTCCGGTAGCCTCTGGAACTGCCGATCTGCGGCCAACAAGGCAGAGTTCATCTCAGCCTATGCCTCCCTCCAGTCCCTCGACTTCTTGGCACTGACGGAAACATGGATCACCACAGATAACACTGCTACTCCTACTGCTCTCTCTTCGTCCGCCCACGTGTTCTCGCACACCCCGAGAGCTTCTGGTCAGCGGGGTGGTGGCACCGGGATCCTCATCTCTCCCAAGTGGTCATTCTCTCTTTCTCCCCTTACCCATCTGTCAATCGCCTCCTTTGAATTCCATGCTGTCACAGTTACCAGCCCTTTCAAGCTTAACATCCTTATCATTTATCGCCCTCCAGATTCCCTCGGAGAGTTCATCAATGAGCTTGATGCCTTGATAAGCTCCTTTCCTGAGGATGGCTCACCTCTCACAGTTCTGGGCGACTTTAACCTCCCCACGTCTACCTTTGACTCATTCCTCTCTGCCTCCTTCTTTCCACTCCTCTCCTCTTTTGACCTCACCCTCTCACCTTCCCCCCCTACTCACAAGGCAGGCAATACGCTCGACCTCATCTTTACTAGATGCTGTTCTTCCACTAACCTCATTGCAACTCCCCTCCAAGTCTCCGACCACTACCTTGTATCCTTTTCCCTCTCGCTCTCAACCTACTCGGATGGTATCGCGCCGTCCCAACCTTCGCTCTCTCTCCCCCGCTACTCTCTCCTCTTCCATCCTATCTCTTCCCTCTGCTCAAACCTTCTCCAACCTATATCCTGATTCTGCCTCCTCAACCCTCCTCTCCTCCCTTTCTGCATCCTTTGACTCTCTATGTCCCCTATCCTCCAGGCCGGCTCGGTCCTCCCCTCCCGCTCCGTGGCTCGACGACTCATTGCGAGCTCACAGAACAGGGCTCCGGGCAGCCGAGCGGAAATGGAGGAAAACTCGCCTCCCTGCGGACCTGGCATCCTTTCACTCCCTCCTCTCTACATTTTCCTCTTCTGTCTCTGCTGCTAAAGCCACTTTCTACCACTCTAAATTCCAAGCATCTGCCTCTAACCCTAGGAAGCTCTTTGCCACCTTCTCCTCCCTCCTGAATCCTCCCCCCCTCCTCCCTCTCTGCAGATGACTTCGTCAACCATTTTGAAAAGAAAGTCGATGACATCCGATCCTCGTTTGCTAAGTCAAACGACACCGCTGGCTCTGCTCACACTGCCCTACCCTGTGCTCTGACCTCTTTCTCCCCTCTCTCTCCAGATGAAATCTCGCGTCTTGTGACGGCCGGCCGCCCAACAACCTGCCCGCTTGACCCTATCCCCTCCTCTCTTCTCCAGACCATTTCCGGAGACCTTCTCCCTTACCTCACCTCGCTCATCAACTCATCCCTGACCGCTGGCTACGTCCCTTCCGTCTTCAAGAGAGCGAGAGTTGCACCCCTTCTGAAAAAACCTACACTCGATCCCTCCGATGTCAACAACTACAGACCAGTATCCCTTCTTTCTTTTCTCTCCAAAACTCTTGAACGTGCCGTCCTTGGCCAGCTCTCCCGCTATCTCTCTCAGAATGACCTTCTTGATCCAAATCAGTCAGGTTTCAAGACTAGTCATTCAACTGAGACTGCTCTTCTCTGTATCATCGAGGCGCTCCGCACTGCTAAAGCTAACTCTCTCTCCTCTGCTCTCATCCTTCTAGACCTATGCCTTCGATACGGTGAACCATCAGATCCTCCTCTCCACCCTCTCCGAGTTGGGCATCTCCGGCGCGGCCCACGCTTGGATTGCGTCCTACCTGACAGGTCGCTCCTACCAGGTGGCGTGGCGAGAATCTGTCTCCTCACCACGTGCTCTCACCACTGGTGTCCCCCAGGGCTCTGTTCTAGGCCCTCTCCTATTCTCGCTATACACCAAGTCACTTGGCTCTGTCATAACCTCACATGGTCTCTCCTATCATTGCTATGCAGACGACACACAATTAATCTTCTCCTTTCCCCCTTCTGATGACCAGGTGGGGAATCGCATCTCTGCATGTCTGGCAGACATATCAGTGTGGATGACGGATCACCACCTCAAGCTGAACCTCGGCAAGACGGAGCTGCTCTTCCTCCCGGGGAAGGACTGCCCGTTCCATGATCTCGCCATCACGGTTGACAACTCCATTGTGTCCTCCTCCCAGAGCGCTAAGAACCTTGGCGTGATCCTGGACAACACCCTGTCGTTCTCAAATAACATCAAGGCGGTGGCCCGTTCCTGTAGGTTCATGCTCTACAACATCCGCAGAGTACGACCCTGCCTCACACAGGAAGCGGCGCAGGTCCTAATCCAGGCACTTGTCATCTCCCGTCTGGATTACTGCAACTCGCTGTTGGCTGGGCTCCCTGCCTGTGCCATTAAACCCTACAACTCATCCAGAACGCCGCAGCCCGTCTGGTGTTCAACCTTCCCAAGTTCTCTCACGTCACCCCGCTCCTCCGCTCTCTCCACTGGCTTCCAGTTGAAGCTCGCATCCGCTACAAGACCATGGTGCTTGCCTACGGAGCTGTGAGGGGAACGGCACCTCAGTACCTCCAGGCTCTGATCAGGCCCTACACCCAAACAAGGGCACTGCGTTCATCCACCTCTGGCCTGCTCGCCTCCCTACCACTGAGGAAGTACAGTTCCCGCTCAGCCCAGTCAAAACTGTTCGCTGCTCTGGCCCCCCAATGGTGGAACAAACTCCCTCACGACGCCAGGACAGCGGAGTCAATCACCACCTTCCGGAGACACCTGAAACCCCACCTCTTTAAGGAATACCTAGGATAGGATAAAGTAATCCTTCTCACCCCCCCCTTAAAAGATTTAGATGCACTATTGTAAAGTGGCTGTTCCACTGGATGTCATAAGGTGAATGCACCAATTTGTAAGTCGCTCTGGATAAGAGCGTCTGCTAAATGACTTAAATGTAAATGTAAAGTAATGCTGTTGAAACTGCCTGTGAACACAAAGTCCAGTTCAAAGTGAATGATGGCAGGCCCGTGTGGCAAATAACTTGTTTGTATAAAGGTCTACTGTAGTTCTGATTGGCTGTAGTGCATCGGTCTGTGTAGGCGCCGGTCCTGGACAAGACAGATGTTTTTATTTGGTTTTATTTACTGCACTGTCTATTAATTGGGGGCGGCAGGGTAGCCTAGTGGTTAGAGTGTTGGGCTAGTAACCGGAAGGTTGCAAGTTCAAATCCCCTAGCTGACAAGGTACAAATCTGCCGTTCTGCTCCTGAACAGGCAGTTAACCCACTGTTCCTAGGCCGTCATTGAAAATAAGAATTTGTTCTTAACTGACTTGCCTAGTTAAATAAAGGTAAAATAAAAATAAAAAAATTGTCTAAACACATGGCAACTTTCCCACTCTATATTGCAATAGAATTTTCACAAATGCCTTAGTTGAAGTCGGAAGTTTACGTACACTTAGGTTGGAGTCATTATAACTAATTTTTCAACCACTCCACAAATTTCTTGTTAACAAACTAGAGTTTTGGAAAGTCGGTTAGGACATCTACTTTGTGCATGACACAAGTCATTTTTCCAACAATTGTTTACAGACAGATTATTTCACTTATAATTCACTGTATCACAATTCAAGTGGGTCAGAAGTTTACATACACTAAGTTGACTGTGCCTTTAAATAGCTTGGAAAATTCCATAAAATTATGTCATGGTTTTAGAAGCTTCTGATAGGCTAATTGACATAATATGAGTCAACTGGAGGTGTACCTGTGGATGTATTTCAAAGCCTACCTTCAAACTCAGTGCCTCTTTGCTTGACATCATGGAAAAATACAAATAAATCAATCAAAACCTCAGAAAACAATTGTAGACCTCCACAAGTCTGGTTCATCCTTGGGAGCAATTTCCAAATGCCTGAAGGTACCACGTTCATCTGTACAAACAATAGTCCGCAAGTAAAAACACCATGGGACCACGCAGCCGTCATAGCGCTCAGGAAGGAGATGCGTTCTGTCTCCTAGAGATGAACATACTTTGGTGTGAAAAGTGCAAATCAATCCCAGAACAACAGCAAAGGACTTTGTGAAGATGCTGGAGGAAACAGGTACAAAAGTATCTATATCCACAGTAAAACGAGTCCCATATCGACATAACCTGAAAGGCTGCTCAGCAAGGAAGAAGCCACTGCTCCGGTTTGCAAGCTGAAGAACACCATCCCAACCGTGAAGCACGGGGGTGGCAGCATCATGTTGTCGGGGTGCTTTGCTGCAGGAGGGACAGGTGCACTTCACAAAATAGATAGCATCATGAGAAAGGAAAATTACATGGATATATTGAAGCAACATCTCAAGACATCTGTCAGGAAATTAAAGCTTGGTCACAAATGGGTCTTCCATCGACCCCAAGCATACTTCCAAAGTTGTGGCAAAATTACTTAAGGACAACAAAGTCAAGGTATTGGAGTGGCCATCACAAAGCCCTGACCTCAATCCAATAGAAAATCTGTGGGCAGAACTGAAAAAGCGTGTGCGAGCAAGGAGGCCGACAAACCTGACTCAGTTACACCAGCTCTGTCAGGAGGAATGGGCTGATATTCACCCAACTTATTGTGGGAAGTTTGTTGAAGGCTACCCAAAACATTTGACTAGTGTTAAACAATTTAATGACAATGCTACCAAATACCAATTGAGTGTATGTAAACTTCTGACCCACTGGGAATGTGATGAAAGACATAAAAGCTGAAATAAATTGTTCTCTCTACTATTATTCTGACATTTCACATTCTTAAAATAAAGTGGTGATCCTTACTTAGATTAAATGTCACGGAAGTTTAAATGTATTTGGCTAAGGTGTATGTAAACTTCCAACTGTATGTAACTGTATGTAATTCACAAACATTCTAAGAAGTTATGAAAACATGAAAATGACCTTTAGTGGTCATTTGTCAGATTTTCTTTTTAAAGTGGCATATTCTTCCTTGGGTTTTGTAAAAATAGATTTGAATAAGATTTTTTGGTGCTACAAGGTCAGGTCCATGTTAAATGCAAAAATGTTTCACACACTTTTAAGTTACAGTGGGGCAAAAAAGTATTTAGTCAGCCACCAATTGTGCAAGTTCTCCCACTTAAAAAGATGAGAGAGGCCTGTAATTTTCACCATAGGTACACTTCAACTATGACAGACAAAATGCGAGAAACAAAATCCAGAAAATCACATTGTAGGATTTTTAATGAATTTATTTGCAAATTATGGTGGAAAATAAGTATTTGGTCAATAACAAAAGTTTATCTCAATACTTTGTTATATACCCTTTGTTGGCAATGACAGAGGTCAAACGTGTTCTATAAGTTTTCACAAGGTTTTCACACACTGTTGCTGGTATTTTGGCCCATTCCTCCATGCAGATCTCCTCTAGAGCAGTAAAGGTATCTGTGACCAACAGATGCATACCTGTATTCCCAGTCATATGAACTCCATAGATTAGGGACAAATTCATTTATTTCAATTGACTGATTTCCTTGTATGAACTGAAACTCAGTAAAATCTTTGAAATTGTTTGTAAACATTTTTAAAAAAAACATAATTCCACTTTTAATTTATGGAGTATTGTGTTTGGGCCAGTGACATACAATCTCAATTTAATCCATTTTAAATGCAGGCTGAAACACAACAACTTGTGGAAAAAGTCAAGGGGTGTGAATACTTTCTTAAGTCACTGTAAGTGTCAAATGAAGCTTAGTTATTGCCTTTATAACGAGGCAATTGAAGCGATAAACTGGACTGGGAATTTCAGTGTACATCCGGAATTGACTAAATTGACCCCAACCAACCCCAGTCTCTCATGACAGGTTTAACTATTAAACTAATTGGAAGTGGCTGTCGATTAGAGCGCCTGCTAAATTATACCAAAAAGGTAATGTTGCAAACCTGGGGGAGCTTAGAATAAATACAATGCCTTTCATGGTAAATAAGAATTTGTTCTTAACTGACTTTCCTACTAGCATAAAGCAGTGGTAGAGCTGCAAGCATTGTAGGATGCTGCATTTGCCTCTGACGTTAAGTGTGATTGTCACGTTCTGACCTTAGTTCTTTTGTTATGTCTTTGTTTTAGTATGGTCAGGGCGTGAGTTGGGTGGGTTGTCTATGTTCGTTTTTCTATGTTGTGTTCTCAATCAGAGGCAGGTGTCGTTAGTTGTCTCTGATTGCGAATCATACTTAGGTAGCCTTTTTCCACCTGTGTTTCGTGGGTGTTTATTTTCTGTTCTGTGTTTGTATTTCACCGTTCAGGACTGTTTTCGTTTCGTTCTCGTGTTTTGTTGTTTTTGTTCGAGTATTCGTTTTCATTAAAAGAGAATATGAATACTTACCACGCTGCACCTTGGTCCTCCTCTCTATCTCCCAACGACGAACGTTACAGTGATGCACGTGGCAACCATCATTACACACACCTGCGACCAATCATTAGGCACACCTGGACTTCATCCCTACCCTGATGACTTCCCCTTTATCTAGCACTGTAGTATTTATCATCCGGCAGTCTTGGTTCTGTTATCATGTCCAGACGCTTCTCCTGCTTTTTATTTGCGTTATGTTCTTAACCATTAAACTCACCAACGGCACCTAATTCCTGACTCCCTGAGTCTCCTTTACAGTGTGTTTGTGTGTGACAATTATAATTTAACAGCAGTGCTCCAAGGCTATGGTCTGCACAAATACTAATAATACATAAATAAATAGATAGTTATGGGTCCTCTTAGGTGATCAAGATCACATATATGCTTCAGAAACCTCTTTCTCATCCCAATGTGAGATTTGATCTCTCTCCTCCTCTGGAACAAACCTGCTCTGAGAGGAGCCCGCTCCCAGCACCTTACCTCCTACCATAAGACTACGCAGACGATTTGCCAGCCTACTCCTCCAATCATCAGAGGAGACCTGAAGGGCATCGACAAGGAGCAGCTCAGAAGACTTCTGAAAACAAAGAATAAGCCCAAGATCCTGTCTGAGGGATTCTGCCACGACGTGACCTAAAACTGTAAAAGTTATGTTACAGACAGAGGGTTCGTCATGATACTCCTGGGTGTGGAAGAGAGACTTCCCCATCACCTACTCCATTGTGGTCCATGAGAAGATTGAGCGAGTCCTGCGTGCTGTGTACACACCTCAGAATGTATATTCATGCGTGTAGACCAGAAATCCTCAGATGAATTCAGGACTGCAGTAGAGGCTGTTGTGTCTTGTTTTACCAATGTGTTTGTGGCAAGTAAGACAGAGAGTGTAGTTTACGCATCGTGATCTCGAGTGCAGGCAGATCTAAACTGTATGAGGGACCTGTTGAAGTCACCTGTCCAGTAGGCGCCGCTCCCAGCTCCCAACAAAGACGATTATGGCAATACTGCTTAAGACCTCTGGTATCTGGTAATGAAACCATGCTCTGATGTGCTACAATGGATTTACTGACAAGACTGTCATTAGCGTATGAAGGATCCTTTATAATACCTTAAGAATAAAATATGTTTTGTCAACTGATATGAAATGGTGCATTTAGTAAGGATCATTATGATATGATTATATGACATTATAAGGGGGTCTTGGAAATGCATTATAACAGCATCATGCAGGCCTTCGTAACACAGGTAACACACAGAGACAAAGCTCAACATAATGTCATAAACTCTTAAGATATGTTCTTGTTGATAATCTTTTATTTACAATTCATAGAGAAGACTTGAAGCTCATTGTACTGTTTCAGAAATGCTGCTCTGCTTTTGAAACAGCACGCTGAGTTGAACATACATAACCTGCAAGGTCCACACATGTCATTTAATGTCCCCACAAGCCATTCAAGGTCCCTACAAGTCTTCCAGGTCAGATAGAGTTGTTGCGAAAGCTGGCCATTCCATGGGACTGCAACTAATTTTCAGAGCCCACCGCTCACTGTTGGCTGCTCAGAATATCTGTGATAATGGTTCAACACAAAAGTCTTACATCCATTCAAGCGGTGTCAACATTATCTCATCCAGTTTCCACTGTTTTCACATTTCAATGTAGAATTGTGCACCATTTGTGAGAGAAAAATGACTTTCCTCAACTATGTAAGCAACAAACGCTGTAGTCCTTTGTCTATCATTGTCAGCATTCTTCTCACAGTCTAGCAAATTATCAGTGATTATGCCTCATCTGTTTGGGAAGGGACTGGTTAATGGGTTTGCTAAAAACTTTGTACAATTTGATTGCCACAACTGAAATTACCAATCGAATCCATCGGATCTCATAGGCTGTGGATTACAGTTTTTTTCAATCACTTTGGTGCAATTTTCACAAGTATGTGGTACACAACTCCAAACACAAAAATCTAAACAGATAATGAAAATGGCTCATGTTTCAAAACTTCCAGCATAAATTGATGTCAAATTGATACATTTAGGTAAAAATGTAGACATTTACAGTGTTCAACAGTTATAAAACTATATATGTTAACTAGGCAGTACATAATTGTGGTTCAGTCATTTTGAGCAGTTTGATTAAGTGATAGTTTATAGTATTGTTAACAAATAACAAGAAACTAATATCAAAAGTAAAGTGAATATTGCATTTTGAAAAGCAGATATATATATTGAATATTTATCTAAATTGAAAAGGTGATTTGGTGCAGTGAACAAGTGACTTTGTGAATTTGTTTGTTGTACTCAGTCAATTAAAAATGTGCTTAATGTTTTGAAACATGAGCGATTGTGATGATCTGTTTTGATTTTTGTGCTTGTTGCGAAAATTTACCACATACTAATGAAAATTGCGCCAAAGTGATTGAAAAAAACAACAATTGAAAGTGGTAGTTCAAATGACTATATGGTGAGCCTATCATTATCTGATGTATTGGTGACAAAAAAAATGTGCTTGTGGTATTTGAGGAAAACTTTGATTTTGCATTAATGACTCAGGGGTGAAAGATGTGTGAAACCCCGATGAATGCACAGTCAAAAGTTCTGAACATAAGATAGGGGGCATTACACATGTTATCAGTTTAGAGTTTTGTACTTGAGAGTTTTGAAAATATACCACTTACATCTGAAAAAAAGGGTTCTTGCTTTCATAGTGATACTAGTATTTTTATACAATGTCCATTTGATTCAATCTTACCAAACCACCAATACGAAGTATGCCTTTTTCATATATATGGTAATATATACACACATGTTTTATGTGTGTGTGGTATGCCTATGTGGGTATTTACGTTGTTTCATGTTATTCACTCTCATGTTGTTCTCCATGTCTTGGAGAGAGAGAGAGAGAGAGACAGCGAGAGAGAGAGAACTTTGGTTGAGAGAGAAATTTGTGTGTGTACTTGTGTACGGGTGTGTAGGTCCATATGTATGTGTGAGTTTGCCTGTGTGCACATACAAACACACATAAATAACACATCATAACACCTGCACCTTGCATAACACCTCGATAAAGGATGACGAGAGTCCACAAAAGAGCAACAAGATTCCCACATCTCACTGAAACACTATGTTGTCATCTCTGGTTTCATAAAAATGAAGCATCTCCTCTTATATTTGTTTTCAGTCAGCAACAAAATGTCCACACCAACAATTCACCCCCCCCCCCCCCCCCCCCCCCCGATTCTACAGGGGGCACTCAATTCTCTCACACTGCTCATACCGCTCATACTGAGGACTCCCGTGCGGTTTTGGAGTGCAGGGCCTTGGATTGGCTGAGGAAGGGGTAGGTGGTGCTGAGGCAGCCTGATGCCACGGTCAGTCCCAGGCTGACCCAGGCGCTGAAGATGGACCAGCCGTAGCCATGGTCCACGTCGCCGGGCAGTCCGTAGATGAAGGGTGGGTTCCGGGAGAGGTCATAGGAGACGCTGGCGGCGTAGGTGCACAAGGAGATGGTGCAGAAGATCCCTGGAGGGGACAAATTGTAACTTCCAAGATTTTTATTAAAGAGACAATGCAGGATTAAAATAACAAATGACAGGTTAGATAGTTGAAGTAAGATCATGAGGCATTTCTAAGTTAAATTCTTCAATGGCTATATATATTATTCATTTAAAAGTTTAAAAAATGGATGTGCCAATCCGGATTGCCATTCACATGGAACAGAAATTAATGAGTATAACATAAATAAATAAAAAACACAAGTTGAAAGGAAATCTAAAACACAACTGAAATAAAAAATTATCCGCCCTATTGTAATGTTATAAATATGTTATAGGAATGTTTGCATACAACCATAGAAGTAGTCTCCTGTTTGTAGCGATGAGCTATTATGAATGCTTATGGCATGTTTTATTATGCATATTAACACCTGTCTGTAAGGTATTATGAATGCCTCTGTATCCATTAGGCATTTACAAATTCTGCTAAAAAAAGAGCCTTTACTGTATGTGTTTTATGAACACTTTGGAGGAAGATTTGGACGAGAGAGAAAGTGTAATAACGGAGCTGTGAGTCAGGAAGCAGGTGCAGGTGAAAAGTTTAATAAAACGACAAAACCAGAAACGAGACAATTCCATCAGGCTATACGCTGGTACACAAGAATAATACCAACTGGTGAGAAAACATAAGAGAGTGACATATAAAGGGGAAGAAATTATGAAGTTAATGAAGCCCAGGTGTGAATCATAATGATTAACAGGTGCGCGTAATGATGAGTGCTAGGTGTGCGTAACGATGAATCCCAGGACCGGTGGTTAGTATTCTGGCGATGAGAGAGAAAGAGAGAGAGAGAGAGAGAAAGGGGGAGAAAACTAGAGATATAGAAATAGGTTGCAGTAAAAGAGGCAGAGAGAGACACAAGTTGAAAGCTGCCATCACAAAGAAACCAACAATGAAAGGGAAAGAGAACCACACACTCTCTATATATCTCTCTGTCTGTCTCTCTCTCTCTCTCTCTCTAACACACACACACACGCACACACACACACACACGCACACACACACACGCGCACACACACGCACACACACATACAGGATAGGTAGGTCATTGGCAATGAAAGCCCTAACACACACACAGGAGAGGTAGGGTGTTGGTAGTTGGCAGGCGTTGTACCTGCCATGAGGAAGAGCAGGCCGGAGACGTGCTGGGTGAGGCTCTCCTCCCAAAAGAAGCCCACTGTGGCCACAATGCTGCCACACAGCAAAACGGCAGCCGCCATCCCCAGGAACCCCGCCGTGATTCGCCGCAGATCTGAGATACACACACATATAAACATAGCACTCACGCACGCACGCACGCACACACACACACACACACACACACACACACACACACACACACAAGCACACAAAGATACAGACACCAGCATTCACAAAAGCGTACATATAAGCACACATGCACACACACACAGACAAACACAAAGCGTACACACACACACACAAGAGCACAAACACGAGTGAAAACATTAGCACACATGCATACACCAACATTTCCATGACAACCGCCCCCTGGTAAACCCACTCGTGCTGCCCGTCAACAGTCTCCAAACAAACACGGGAAAAAACACGAGTTTTTGTTAGGTAATGCTTTTCTTTTGGTCTCCCCTGTCCTACATTTGTTACAACCCTGTCATAAGAATGACATGACGCCTGTCATAACATAAAATGGCCAGCCACGACTGTTAAAAATAGGTGAATTTGAATGATTTCCTTAATGCATCATGACAGCATTGTGCCTTGTTTTCAGTAAACGTTATGGCAAGCATTATGTCACTCAACACACAACAGTTTTATAGTGGGATATGTTGATGGTAATATTCAATTCCTGCAACTTATGATATACTGTAACAACATTATGACACAATGATCATAAATCACATATCCGATACTTTCCCCAAAAATGTTTAGGCCTAATCTGCATCTCATACATTTGTCAGATCGAGTTGCAGTATACTAACACAGGATCAAACTCGAGCAGGAAAAACAATGTCAGCATCCCAAATAACACCGTATGCACTGAATAGGGAACAACTGTGCACTCAAAAGTAGTGCACTTAATAGGGAATAGGGTGCCATTTAGGATGCTAACACTGTCTAAAGATGGCATGCAGACAAAGAAAACCAATCGTATTTTGACTTTGATGAATGTTCTTCCTCAGACTAGTTGTGCAGTAATAATAGACTGTGTGGTGTTAATATGTTTTTCTTGTATGACCTGACATTTACTTCCTCCCCGTGAACATTTTCCATAACCATGTAGTAATCCACTCATCAGGGGTTGGACATTGGAGTAGGAATACTAGCTACGAAAGGTTAACTTAACATATTCACCATGTGTACCCAGTAGTAGCCTTATTACAGATCATGGATGTCTGATGAGATCACTAGGGTTGTCTGAAGGTTCTAAAGGTTCCACAGCATGAAGCCAAATTAATATGGAGCACTGGCATTTGGACTTCCACTGTTATTTCATTATCAAACCTAGACACAACAGACAGAACCTTTAGTCTACAGTACTGTATGAAGCATTGAAAAACATATTTAAAAAACACACATACAAAACATGTAAATATTTACACAAAAAAACACACAATACAAGGGATGGGAAGAGCAAGAACAGTACAAATATTCCCCAATAAATAATGGAAATAATATGGGTAGGGATACAATGCTATTGGTTGAGCAAAGATGGTGGTAGAAATTTGCCCCAAATCCGTAAAATGAAAGTTAGGATCGCTACGTTTTTGCACCAACAACTACCTGGAAAAGCTGATCTTAAAGGACCCTAACACTACTCATGACAGACGTCAGACTATTCCACCGCAGACACCAACAGAGAGCAGTTGTGGGGCACCTGGAATCAAACTTCTCACATCACACCAAGGCCATCTATCCATTGTTCAAAATACTTTTTGCTCAGACCCAGCCGGAAATGAGCTAGCATTTTCTACCTCTGGTTTGTTAGGGGAAATGGGGGAAATTAATGGGGAAGGAGTGGGATTTTAGGATAAACACTGAAAATAAGATCTGAAGTTAACACAGGCTTAGGTGATCTTATATGTTTTGTTCTATGAGATAATATCAGTAAGACTGCATGACCTTTATGAATTATAAAGTATTTATGTGCTTTGTGTGCTTGTTTTGATTACATAAATGCTTAAAAATTAGCTGAGGAAGATTATCTCATAGAACGAAACGTATAAGATCTCATAAGCCTGTGGCCTTATACCACAGACTTTTTTTAATTTTTTTTACATTTATCCAACCCCCCCTTCAAAAAAAGCATGCATACATTTCCCCATAGGCTTTGGCCAACGATCCATGGTGCAGTTAGCCTCCTTTAGTTCCTACATAAAGACACGATTACTATTTCTCTCTATAAAAAACTGCTCGCCATGCAAGAGGTTTTATTGCAGGTGGTTGTGGGACGTTCAGTCTGTAATACTTACGTAAGAGATGCCATTCATCTTGCTGAATGGTTCTCGTCAGGTTGAGCGGGATGTTTCGAAGCCGAATGGGCTGAGAGAAATGGTACTTGACAGTTGTGCATCGGTCCGCAATACCTGTGGAGAGAATGGGTTACTAAAAAGCTCTACGTTTTAACATTAGAACGCATTACTTTCGTTACGTAAAATCTTTGCCCAACTTTACTTGAAGTTACCATAATTACATTTAAAAAGGGATTACACTGGATTTTTACCTACAGCCTACTCCACATATTTAAATTGAAAGAAAGTTTGAGAAAAATGTCTAAATTAATTCAAAATAAGATGTCTTGATTGCATGTGTCTTCACACCTCAGAGTTAATACTCGGTGGAAGCACCTGTGGCAGCCATTACAGCTCTGAATAATATTCTACCAACTTTGCACAACTCTTACGACAACATACAGTACCAGTCAAAAGTGTGGACACACCTACTCATTCAAGGTTTTTTAAATTTTTTAAAACTATTTTCTACATTGTAGAATAATAGTGAAGACATCAAAAATATGAAATAACACATATGGAATGATGTAGTAACCAAAAAATATATTTTATATTCTTCAAAGTAGCCACCCTTTGCCTTGATGACAGCTTTGCACACTCTTGGCATTCTCTCAACCAGCTTCATGAGGTAGTCACCTGGAATGCATTTCAATTCAACGAACAGTGACCCATCGTATTCATGCATAAAAAAACTAATAAAATAATTGCAAGTTTGAATTCTGTAAAGTTAGTGTGGGAGAGATGGAAAAAATCTTGTTATTGATCAATAATGACAAACCTCCCGACATTGACAACTTAGATGGAAAGCTACTGAGGATGGTAGCTGACTCTAAAGCCACTCCTATCTGTCATATCTTTAATCTGAGCCTAGAGGAAAGTCTTTGCCCTCAGGCCTGGAGGGAAGCCAAAGTTATTCTGCTACCCAATAGTGGTAAAGTGGCCTTTACTGGTTCTAACAGCAGACCTATAAGTTTGCTGCCGGCTCTTAGCAAACTGTTGGAAAAAATTCTGTTTGACCAAATATTTCTCTGTAAACAAAGCATGCTTATAGAGATGGGCACTCAACATGTACTGCACTGACACAAATGACTGATGATTGGTTGAAAAAAATTGATAGTAAGAAGATTGTGGGAGCTGTACTGTTAAGATTTCAGTGCAGCCTTTGATATTATTGACCATAACCTGTTGTTGAAAAAATGCATGTGTTATGGATTTTCAAGCTCTGCCATATCGTGGATTCAGAGCTCTCTATCTAATAGAACTCAAAGAGATTTCTTTAATGGAAGCTCCTCTAATGCCAAACATGTCAAGTGTGGTGTACTGCAGGGCAGCTCTCTAAGCCCTCTACTCTTTTCTATTTTTACCAATGACCTGCCACTGGCATTAAACACAGCATATGTGTCCATGTATGCTGATGATTCAACCACAGATAATAAAGTCACTGAAACCCTTAACAAAGAGTTGCAGTCTGTTTTGGAATGGGTGGCCAGTAATAAACTGGTCCAGAACATCTCTAAAACTAAGAGCTGTCACGCCTTGGTCATAGTGTTTTGTGTTTTCGTTATATATTTGGTCAGGCCAGGGTGTGACATGGGTTTATGTGTTGTGTTTCGTATTGGGATTTTATAGGATTTGGGATTGCGGCTGATTAGGGGTGTAGCATAGGTTTGGCTGCCTGAGGCGGTTCTCAATCAGAGTCAGGTGATTCGCGTTGTCTCTGATTGGGAACCGTATTTAGGTAGCCGGGTTTCACTGTGTATTTCGTGGGTGATTGTTCCTGTCTCTGTGTAGTTTCACCAGATAGGCTGTAATTAGGTTTCGTTCCGTTTGTTGTTTTGTATTTAATAGTTATTTCATGTATCGTCATTTTCTTCATTAAAGACATGAGTAACCACCACGCTGCATTTCGGTCCTCTCTTTCGACAAACGAAGAACGCCGTTACAGAATCACCCACCACACACGGACCGAGTGGCGTGGTAACAGGCAGCGACAGCAGGAGCAGCGAAAGGAGGATGAATTGTTCGGAGAGGGACCCTGGGATCAGCCGGGAGAATATCGGGACTATACGACGTGGGAAGAAATAGACAGGTGGGCGGCCGACCCAGAGAGAGTGCCTGAGCCCGCCTGGGATTCGCTGGAACAGTGCGAAGAGGGCTATAGGCAAATGGAGTCGAAAAGAAAGACACGGCGGCGCAGAGCGAAACCCGAAAGTCACCCCCAAAAATGTATTGGGGGGGGGGGGGGGGCTCAGAGGGAGATTGGCTGAGTCAGGAGATAGACCTGAGCCAACTCTCCTTGTTTATCGTGAGGAGCCAAGGAGGAGACCAGAACCAGAGCCGGTGTTAGAGGTGAGCGAAGCAGAGACTGTGAAGGAGTTAATGGGGAAAGTGGAGTGGAGAGTAATGAGGGAGTTGCTAGCTTGGTGCTTTTTGCATGGAATTCGCCCGACGGAACGTGTTGGGGATTTGATGGCACCTGAGTTAGCGCTCCATACTCGTCCTGAGGTGCGTGTTAGTCGGCTGGTGAAGTTGGTGCCAGCCTCACGCACCAGGCCTCCTGTGCACATCCCTAGCCTTGCACGTCCTGTGCCTACACTGCTCTCAAGATCTCCAGTACGCCTTCACGGTCTAGCCCATCCTGTGCCACCTCCACACTCCAGTCCTCCGGTGGCAGCTCCCAGCACCAGGCTTCCTGTGCGTGTCCTCGGCCCAGTACCACCAGTGCCAGCACCACGCATCAGGCCTACAGTGCGCCTCGCCTCTCCTACGCTGTCGGAGTCTCCCGCCTGTTCAGCGCAGCCAGAGCCTGTCTCCTCTCCTGCGCTGTTGGAGTCTCCCGCCTGTTTAGCGCAGCCAGAGCCTTCCTCCTCTCCTGCGCTGCCGGAGCCTCCCGCCTGTTCAGCGCAGCCAGCGCTTTCCTCCTCTCCTGCGCTGTCGGAGTCTCCCGCCTGTTCAGCGCTTCTAGAGCATTCCTCCTCTACAGCGCTGCCGGAGCCTCCTGCCTGTTCGGAGCAGCCTGAGCTGCCAGTCTGCAAGGAGCTGCCAGTCTGCAGGGTGCTGTCAGCCTGCATGGAGCAGTCAGAGCTGTCAGTCTGCATGAAGCAGCCAGAGCTGTCAGTCTGCAAAGAGCTGTCAGTCTGCAAGGAGCTGTCAGTCTGCAAGGAGCCGCCAGTCTGCAGGGTGCTGTCAGCCTGCATGGAGCAGTCAGAGCTGTCAGTCTGTATGAAGCAGCCAGAGCTGTCAGTCTGCATGAAGCAGCCAGAGCTGTCAGTCTGCAAGGAGCTGCCAGTCTGCAGGGTGCTGTCAGCCTGCATGGAGCAGTCAGAGCTGTCAGTCTGCATGAAGCAGCCAGAGCTGTCAGTCTGCAAAGAGCTGTCAGTCTGCAAGGAGCTGTCAGTCTGCAAGGAGCCGCCAGTCTGCCAAGAGCCACCAAGAGCATCATTCCCTAGGTTCTAGACCTCAGCTGAATCTGGTAATGAATGGTGTGGCTGTTGAACAATTTGAGGATACTAAATTACTTGGATACTTAGATTGTAAACTGTCATAGTCAAAACATAAAGATTCAATGGTTGTAAAGATGGAGAGAGGTATGTCCGTAATAAAGAGATGCTCTGCTTTTTTGACACCACACTCCAAAAAGCAAGTTCTGCAGGCTCTAGTTTTGTCTAATCATAATTATTGTCCGGTTGTGTGCTGCAAGGAAAGACATAGTTAAGCTGCAGCTGGCCCAGAACAGATAGGCATGTCTTGCTCTTCATTGTAATCAAAGGGCTGATATAATACTATGCATACCAGTCTCTCTTGGCTAAGAGTTGAGAAGAGAATGACTGCATCACTTCATCTTTTTATAAGAAACATTAATGTGTTGAAAATCCCAAATTGTTTGCATAGTTAACTTACACACAGCTCTGACACACACACTTACCCCACCAAACATACCACCAGGGGTCTTTCACATCCCCCAAATCCAGAACAAATTCAAGAAAGCGTACAGTATTATATAGAGCCATTATTGCATGGAACTCCGTTCCATCTATTGATGCTCAAATAAACAGCAAACCTGATTTAAAAAATAGATAAAGCCGCACAATCCCTCTCCTCTATTTGACCTAGATAGTTTGTGTGTATACATTAATATGTAGGCTACGTGTGCCTTGTTTTAAATGTATGTAGTTCTGTCCTTGAGCTGTTCTTGTCTGTTAATGTTCTGTATTATGCCATGTTAAATGTTTTGTGTGGACTTCAGGAAGAGTAGCTGCTGCTTTTGCAACAGCTAATAGGGATCCTAATAAAATACCAAATTGGTGTGCCTTGTTAAAAGTTCATTTGTGGAATTTCTTTCCTTCTTAATGCGTTTACGCCAATCAGTTGTGTTGCGACAAGGTAGGGGTGGTATACAGAAGATAGCCCTATTTGGTAAAAGACCAAGTCCATATTATGGCAAGAACAGCTCAAATAAGCAAGGAGAAACCACAGTCCATCATTACTTTAAGGCATGAAGGTCAGTCAATACGTAACATTTCGAAAACTTTGAACGTTTCTTCAAGTGCAGTCGCAAAAACCATCAAGGTCTATGATGAAACTGGCTCTCATGAGGACCGCCACAGGACTGGAAGACCAAGAGTTACCTCTGCTGCTGAGGATAAGTTCATTAGAGTTAACTGCACTTCAGAATGCAGTCCAAATAAATACTTCACGGGGTTCAAGTAACAGACACATCTCAACATCAACTGTTCAGAGGAGACTGCATGAATCAGGCCTTCATGATTGAATTGCTGCAAAGAAACCACTACTAAAGGACACCAATAATAAGAAGAGACTTGCTTGGGCCAAGAAACACGAGAAATGGACATTAGACAGGTGGAAATCTGTCCTTTGGTCTGACGAGTCCAAATTTGAGATTTTTGGTTCCAACCGCTGTCTCTTTGTGAGATTTAGAGTAGATGAATGGATGATCTCCACATGTGTTGTTCCCACCGTGAAGCATGGAGGAGGAGGTGAGATGGTGCTTTGCTGGTGACACTGTTAATGATTTATTTAGAATTCAAGGCACACTTAACCAGCATGGCGACCACATCATTCTGCAGCGATACACCATCCCATCTCGCTTGCGCTTACTGGGACTATCATTTGTTTTTCAACAGAACAATGACCCAAAACACACCTCCAGGCTGGGTAAGGGCTATTTGACCAAGGAGAGTGATTGAGTGCTGCATCAGATGACCTGGCCTCCACAATCACCCGATCTGGACCACAGAGTGAAGGAAAAGCAGCCAACAAGTGCTCAGCATATGTGGGACTCCTTCAATATTGTTGGAAAACCATTCCTCATGAAGCTGGTTGAGAGAATGCCAAGAGTGTGCAAAAGCTGTTATCAAGGAAAAGGGAGTTCTACTTTCTACTTTGAAGAATATCCATATAAAATATATTTTGATTTGTTTAATACTTTTTTGGTTTAACACTTTTATTACATGATTCCATATGTGTTATTTCATTGTTTTTAGGTCTTCACTATTATTCTACAATGTAGAAAATAGTAAAAATAAAGAAAAACCTTTGAATGAATAGGCGTGTTCAAACTTTTGACTGGTACTGTAAATGGCATAATGCCATATTATAATGGTTTATAATCATGTACTGTATAAAAGTTGAATTTAACGTTGAATTTCATAACAGCTTTATGTCACTGATGGTTAACAAAAGCCTTTGTGTCACAAACCAGGCATTTTGATGTGTCAGGTCGCATTGTAAAAACGAATTGCAAAAATCGCTGAAGTTGGAGACTTTTATCTCCCTCACCAACTTCAAACATCTGCTGTCTGAGCAGCTAGCCGATCGCTGCCGCTGTACATAGTCTATCGGTAAATAGCCCACCCATTTTTACCTACCTGATCCCCATACTGTTTTTATTTATTTACTTTTCTGCTCTTTTGCACACCAATATCTCTACCTGTACATGACCATCTGATCATTTATCACTCCAGTGTTAATCTGCAAAATTGTAATTATTCGCCTACCTCCTCATGCCTTTTGCACACAATGTATATAGACTCTCCTTTTTTCTACTGTATTATTGACTTGTTAATTGTTTACTCCATGTGTAACTCTGTGTTGTCTGTTCACACTGCTATGCTTTATCTTGGCCAGGTCGCAGTTGCAAATGAGAACTTGTTCTCAACTAGCCTACCTGGTTAAATAAAGGTGAAATAAATAAATAAATAAAAAATAAAAATAAAAAATTGTAAAGGGCCATTGCAATACTTTTTTTTTTTACCCTCATTTAACTGCCTCAAACTGTGACATTTGAGAGAGCTCTTGTATTTCCATGCAATGGCTCACTTGGTTTGAAAAGGGTAAACACTTTAACATTTACTTGGCTTTGAAGCAACCTATGACTTGGCTGGTCCAGTATCCCTTACACGAATGGTAGGCCTAGGTCTTCTGTAGAGTTTAATTGGTATAGTAATCAACTATATGCAGGACAAATTCATTTAACTTGGCCTGTGCTGTTGCTTACTTTGTTCTTTTTCCAAACTGGACAGATTTAGACAGGTTCACATAGTGAGTGCTCAGTAAACACTTTATAAGGTACCCTTTCACATTTGTTTATGATGCATTTACAAATGATTAAATAACTGTTATAAGCCATTTAGAAAAATTAACTTTATAAAGGCAACCTATAAAGTGTTACCAAGTTACCTTTGCTGCTGTTACGGTGTCTCTGTATGTGAGCTACTGTAAAATGTTGTCTCTTTCTTGTACGAGAGTACAGTAGACGCCCCATGAGTCCTATGTTGCCGGTGAGAACGTCTGTCCTTATTTCAAGCTGAGCTCCCACAACTTGAATTGGTGGGACAAAATCTAGACAGTTTACCATCGAATGAAGCCCTGATGCTCTTTAAAAAACTTTTTTTATTCAAAATCTTAACACACATTCAAAAGCTCTATCATAGGTCTTGTGGTCCACATCTACATAATGCATGGGAACCGCTACCATTTCATACTTGGTAGAAATTATGAAACATCATCATGTGCATATTTGAGCAGGCACTTTGAAGCTGACACATGTGTTTGATCTCTCACTGTGAACGTGAGGCGTGTGAGGCTGCGAGCCGAGCATCTGCATCTCACGCTCAGAGAGTCGGGAGGTTATTTGTTTATTTACAGTAACCAACACGCAGTGCCTTTGCATAGATATGAGTAGTTCTGCTCGCAATCCCTGACTGTGTCCCAAATGGCACCCTATTCCCTATACACTCTTAGAAAAAAGTATTCTTCGACTGTCCCCATAGGAGCACCCTTTTTGGTTCCAGTAGATAGTGATAGTGCTGACGTCATCCGCGTATTCCTATGGAAAACTCCCGATTGGCACATGAAGCCAGAAGTATGTTAATTTTAAGTATGCCCTATTGCTAAATGGGGCTGAATGGCACTAAGGATCATAGTGAAAGTGGCTGTCACGAGCAAAGGATCATGGTCGATGTAGTCGTTTTCATCCTGCCTGAGAGAGTCAACTGGGAGCATCCTCATATCCCATTGATTGGTCTGTGTCAGCACATGGTCCTGTGTAGTTGTAACGGTTTTTGTCATCTGAGGAAGAGGAATCGGACCAAAGCGCAGCGCGGTAAGTGTTCATGCTTTTTAATGAAACTGAACACTATAGTAAAAATAACAAAGAGAATAACCGAAACAGAAACAGTCCTGTAAGGTGCAAAACACTAAACAGAAATTAACTACCCACAAAAACCATGTGGAAAAAGGCTACCTAAGTATGGTTCCCAATCAGAGACAATGGTAGACAGCTGTCCCTGATTGAGAACCATACCCGGCCAAAACAAAGAAATACAAAAAACATAGAAAAAAGAACATAGAATGCCCACCCAAATCACACCCTGACCAAACCAAAATAGAGACATAAAAAGCTCTAAGGTCAGGGCGTGACAGTAGTAGTCAGACTGGATGACTATTTAATTAAATATCTCAATTTGTAAATAATTCACTGTGGGGATCGAACTTGACCATAATAAACCAGGTTGAGCCCAAAACGGCTGTCCCCCCCCAAACATTTTTGGGCGTTCTGACGATCGTAATTTACATTGGTTTTCTAGGGCTTTTGGCACCACTATGTTGCTTCGCAGTAGCCAACCAGCAGAGCTCGTGACTTCACGCTCCAGACAGGACACTGGGAGCCTGGGTAGAACCCTTTTTGGTTCCAGGTAGAACCCTTTTGGGTTCCAGGTAGAACCCTTTTGGGTTTTATGTAGAACCCTCTGTGGAAATGGTTTTTAAGGGAACCCAAAAAAGGTTCTACCTGGAACCAAAAAGGGTTCTTCAAAGGTTTCTCCTATGGGGACAGCCGAAGAACCCTTTTAGGTTCTAGATCGCACTTTTTTTCTAAGAGTGTATAGTGCACTACTTTTGACTATTGCTCTATGAGCCCTGGTCAAAATAAGTGCACTACAGGAAATAAGGTGCCATTTGAGATGCAGCCACTGAGTAAATAAGATGCTCATTGAGGCATTATGCTGCCATTTAGGTCCAAGAAGGTCTAAGAGGCAACTCCTTTGGTATGAGGTTGAGTAGACTTAGTCTACACACTTTTTGATGCTGAGAGTTCTATTTAGAACCCTCAATGTAGGGTTCTTCATAGAACCCCCCTGTATATGGTTCTACCGAGAACTCTTTGTGAAAGGTTCTGCCTCTATGAAGGGTTCTACCAAGAACCATTTTATCATCTAAAGGTTCTTCCTAGAACCATCTATAAATGGTTCTACTGAGAACCCTTTTATCTTCTGAGGGTTCTTCCTAGAACCCTATATGAACGGTTCCACTAGGCTTATTAGCTTTTAAAATCAAATTATTTACGGCAATATTGTGTATAATATGTGTAATTCCTATTGGAATCCAGACAGAGATAGGGTATCCAAAAAGTGGAATTGTTAATCATCTGCAACTTGCTTTCAGAATGACTGCCAGGGTAGGAAAGATTGAATACTGAGACAACTTCAATCATCTAAATTGAAACAATAATCTCAGTAATAGGTGAAATTAATCCAATTACTAAGAGATTGGATTAGTTTAGAAAATGGTATGTTATTTATCTCTGTGTAACATAATATTTATCAAGCGATCAATGTACATGCAAAAACACAGATATTACAGTAAAACAAGCAATTCTGAAAATCTCCCTGCAATAGAGCATGCTGTGAAATATTATATACAGTATACAGTGCATTTAGTAAGTATTCAGACCCCTTCCCTTTTTCCACATTTTGTTATGTTACAGCCGTATTCTAAAATGGATTGCATTAATTGTTTTCCTCATCAATCTACACACAATACCTTATAACGACAAAGCAAAAACAGGATTTTTTGCAAAATTGTAAAAAATAAAAAAGTATTTTGACTGTTTGCTATGAGAGTCAAAATTTAGCTCAGGTGCATCCTGTTTCTATTGATAATCATTGAGATGTTTCTACAACTTGATTAGAGTCCACCTGTGGTAAATTCAATTCATTGGACATGATTTGGAAAAGCACACACCTGTGTATATAAGGTCCCACAGTTGACAGTGCGTGTCAGAACAAAAAGAAGCCATGAGGTCAAAGGAATTGTTTGTAGATGTCCGAGACTGGATTGTGTCGAGGCATAGATCTGGGAAAGGGTACCAAAAAACTTCTGCAGCATTGAACGTCCCCAAAAACCTACTTGGCCTCCATCATTCCTAAATGTACATTTGGAACCACCAAGACTCTTCCTAGAGCTGGCTGCCCGGCCAAACTGAGCAATCGGGGAGAAGGGCCTTGGTCAGGGAGGTGACCAAGAACCCGATGGTCACTCTGACACAGCTCCAGAGTTCCTCTGTGGAGATGGGAGAACCTTCCAGAAGGACAACCATCTCTGCAGCACTCCACCAATCAGGCCTTTATGGTAGAGTGGCCAGACAGAAGCCACTCTTCAGTAAAAGGCACATGATAGCCTGCCTGGAGCTTGCCAAGAAGGCACCTAAAGGACTCTCAGACCATGAGAAACAAGATTCTCTGGTCTGATGAAACCAAGATTGAACTCTTTGGCCTGAATGCCAAGCGTCACATCTGGAGAAAACCTGGCACCCTCCCTACAGTGAAGCATGATGGTGGCAGCATCACGCTGTGGGGATGTTTTTCAGTGGCAGGGACTGGGAGACTAGTCAGGATCGAGGGAAAGATTAACAAAGCAAAATACAGAGAGATCCTTGATGAAAACCTGCTCCAAAGCGCTCAGGACTTCAGACTGGGGTGAATGTTCACCTTCCAACAGGACAACGACCCTAAGCACACATTCAAGACAACGCATGAGTGGCTTAAGAACAAGCCTCTGAATATCCTTGAGTGGCCCAGTCAGAGCCTGGACTTGAACCCGATAAAACATCTCTGGAGTAGAGGTTGACCGATTATGATTTTTCAACGCGGATACTGATACCGATTAATCGGCCGATTTATATATATATATTTGTAATAGTGACAATTACAACAATACTGAATGAATAATGAACACTTTTATTTTTGTCAGATATATGTGTATAGGTGGCAGGGAAGTCAGGCGCAGGAGAGTCAAACGGAGTGTAAAATGGAGTCTTTTAATAAATGTCCAAGTAACATGCTCCATAACACTAAATAGAAAAATGAATATAAACAAATATGGGTACGAAGTCCCGTCGCGCACCTATACAAAAAACACTACACTGACAAATAAACAATCTCTGACAAAGACATGAGGGGAAACAGAGGGTTAAATACACAACAGGTAATGAATGGGATTGAAAACAGGTGTGTGGGAAGACAAGACAAAACCAATGGAAAATGAAAAATGGATCAATGATGGCTAGAAGACCGGTGACGTCGAACGCCAAGCACCGCCCGAACAAGGAGAGGCAACGACTTCGGTAGAAGTCGTGACAATTTTAACTTAATATAATACATCAATAAAACAATTTAGTCTCAAATAAATAATGACACATGTTCAATTTGGTTTAAATAATGCAAAAACAAAGTGTTGGAAGAAAGTAAAAGTGCAATATTTGCCATGTAAACGTTTAAGTTCCTTGCTCAGAACATGAGAACATATGAAAGCTGGTGATTCCTTTTAACATGAGTCTTCAATATTCCCAGGTAAGAAGTTTTAGGTTGTAGTGATTATAGGACCATTTCTCTCTATACCATTTGAATTTCATATACCTATGACTATTGGATGTTCTAATATGTACTTTAGTATTGCCAGCCTAATCTCGGGAGTTGATAGGCTTTGAAGCCATAAACAAATAATCATCAAAGAACCCTTTCTTCCAAAAACGGATGTTTTTAGGATGTTAATAATTCTAGGTAGAACCCTTCGCCCTAACAAAGAACCCTTCTTCTGATCAAAATGGTTCTTGGTATAACCCTATCCTTCCGCAAAGAACACTTTTGGAACCCTTTTTTCTAAGAGTGTATGGGCACAATCCTTCACAGGTATCAAATTAAATCAACATTGACAGAAATCAAAGGGTAGGTGTTGAAGCTTGAGATCCTTCACATGACACCTTATCTGTTTTAAATGCAAGGTGGCAAGTGGGTTTCGGTGACATTTAGCCCCTGGCTTAATCAGAGCGACATTAATCTTGATGGACTGGACACTGTGGGGAAATGTTCTCCATTCATCCCGATCGACCTTTTGAGTTTCAACCTTAAAAAGACTTTGTAGGGACTTGAACTTCAGCACATTGGGCATGAATTCACCGTATCAGTTTTAGAAAAGGTTTATTCTGGCGTTTCCCTGAAGGAGAAGCCTTTATGGTTGTAGGTAGAACACTTTCAATCAAATGAACCTTTCAGACCCCTTTTTCCATAGAGATTATTCTTAAGAACCCTGTAGGGTTCCATGTTGAACACATCCCTGTAGAATAAAAAATGGCTTCAAAGGGGTTTCTTTGTGGGTAAAAAAAGGTGCTATCTGTCCCTTCCTGGTAGAACCCTTTTGCTTCCAAGTAAAACCATTTTGAGTTCCATGTAGAACCCTTTCCACAGAGGGTTTTACATGGAACCCAAAATGGTTCTACCTGGAACCAAAAAGGGTTTAACTGGAATCAAAAAGGGTTCTCCTGTGGGTGCAGCCAAAGAACCCCTTTGGGTTCATTTTTGGCTTTTGTAGCCTTATCGATGGCTCTATTGACGATTTGACTGGGATAACAACATAAACAAACATTTCCCAGGCCAGTCTACAACGATTACCACTGTGGGAAAATGAGAGGGAAATAAATATAAAAGTGTTCCTCATAAATTAGCCTAAATCATTAGGCTATCATTTCTCAGCACCCTCATCATGATGCGACAATTATAGAAATAAAAATAGCCTACTAAAGCAAGCCTTGGATATGAGTTTGAAATGGCAATTCATGTTCCTGGAAATTAGTTTGGGCGTGTATAATCATGAGCCCTTGTGCATATGAGCCCTCATAAACCTTGTTTTGACGCAATGCACGTATGCAGAATCATCACCACAGATGGAGCTACCTCGATTAAAGGAATGCAAAACAGTCCTTGCCTAATAGTCACGGATCATTGACAGCAAATTTCACAACTGTTTTCTTTTCTCACACTTTTTAGTGTGCGCATTAAAACTTACCCTTTGATATGAGTTTATCGATATCTCGGTCCATGCCTTGAAAGTAGCATTTTCTCCACAGTCCAGAATATGTGGAGAACAACGGACGCCCACATTCCGTCTCAAGAATCCCCATCCCCAGTATCGCCCTCCAGTTCTCAAGCAATTCCTCCTCTCTACTCCCGACGTGAATCGGCTTCATAAGCGCCACGTTCCGTTTGGAGTTACCGCTGTCCACAAGAGGCAAGTGGTATATTGGCATCTCCCTGTTTTTCTGGTCGTTAGAATCCGACCCATACTCGTCGCAGTTCTCCTTATGCCTTCTGGTGTCTGTCTCGTACCAATGGTCGGTGAAGATAGCGGTGACCAGCAAGAGTAAAGAGACAACGCTCATGGACAAGCTCAGAGCCGTTGCAAGAGCTTGTTTCTCCATGGTTTGAACATCAGCGCTCGGCGCTATGCGCACAGTTTAGACGTGTTGACAGTCGGACGCCCTTCTTCCAGCACCTGCTATTCCAGTTACAAAGCATTTTTACGCATCCTCTGACCTGCGAGCACGGTCCACAGTCGAGAGCGCATTGGCATTGGCTGCTTCCCACTCGCGGGTTGCTGAAACGGAAGATACATCAACACATGTGGATCGGTACGGTGTCCGCAAGCGTGCTGGGTGTGGGCTAAACTCCGCACTTGCCTCTCTGTGGTCGAGATTACTAGTGTTTACCTGCATAAACCACCCCACCCCTCTCGCTCTTTCCCTCTCCTCAGCACCTGGACTTGAAGTCGTGTCCTCTAAAACTAAAGGCTCCTCCTATTCACATGGAGAGGGAATGACCATCTCCCGGAGGCGACACACAGCTTGTGTGAGGGAATGTCAAGGTTGTCCTACTCTTTCAAAGTCAGCCATAAAGATGGGTGTGTTTTTAAGATAAAATAATGGTTTCATATGACTCCAAGGCTCCAAATGTAACATAACCCTTGCGTCCTTATTTTGATGAAACATCAACACTCCCAATACAACAAGTTACAAGTTACAGTTTGACAATTTTAATGTGTAAAACTTAAATTACTCTCTCTCTCTCTCAGATGCACACACATACATGACACACGCGAAACAGGCCAAAACATTTGTCTATGTACCTACCCCTGAATGAAATGAATACTAAATAGAAACCTTGAATCTCCTTTTGAGTGCGGACCAGCTACACAATGTTGGAAGATGCACCTGTTTATGAACGCAATGGTCACACAAACTTTCAAGGAATGATATGAGCCAATACTGCAGTACTCTCTCTATATATATATCTTACACACCCACATATCCACTACCAAACAATTGACTCCCATTCAAAATTCTATTTTCACTAACCCTTAACCTAACCTTAATCCTAACCCTAACCTTAACCCAAACCCCTAATCCTAAACCAGACCCTAACTCCTAACCCTTAGTCTACCCCCTAACCCTAATTGTAACCTTAAACCTAACCCTTAAGCCTAAAATAGCCCTTTTCCTTTTGGGGAAGACTGTCGAAAAGTCCCCAATTTTTCTTGTTTTACTATACTTGTGAGGATTTCTGTTCCCCACGAGGATAGTGAAACCAAAAAAACACACACACAAACAATGGACATATCAAAGTGAACTAATGAACGGAGTTCATGAACTGTATATAAAGCTTTCAGGGGACATATCCAAAATGTCAGGATTTTCAACAATCCCCTATCTGTCCCCAAACAAATGATCAATATACATTTCAGCATCATGCTATTGCAATTCTATTCGGTGTCAGTATCAAAGTCTGAATTGAGCTCATAGTGATGAAATAATTGCCATCAAACGAGCATTGGTGAAATGGATTTGTGGGTGTTTACTTGGCTTGTTTGATCTGCGCCTTTGCCTGCTCTAATAATGGCCCATTAAAATGGAGCCTGGATGTGTGCCTGGCATGACAAAAATTACATAAATAAACATGTAAATGGGGATGACAAGGATTGCAATCTGTACTGGTGGAGTGGACATGGGAAAACATTGAGCAATTAGGTTAACCAAACTGGTGCAAATTACAAATCAAATCACATTTTATTTGTCACATGCATTGAATACAACCTTAGTGAAATGCTTATTTACAAGCCCTTAACCAACAATGCAGTATTCAGAAAAATAATTGTGTCACGACCCTGACCTTAGAGATCCTTTAAATTCCCCATTTGGTAGGTCGGGGTGTGACTAGGGTGGGAAATCTATGTTTATATTTCTTTGTTGGCCGAGTATGGTTTCCAATCAGAGGCAGCTGTCTATCGTTATCTCTGATTGGGGATCATACTTAGGCAGCCCTTTTTCCCACCTTCTGTTGTGGGATCTTGTCTTTGTATGTTGCATGTGGTGCACTCCTAACTTTACGTTCGTTGAGTTGTTTATTGTTTTTGGTGGAACATTTAAAATGAAAGAAAATGTACGCCTAACACGCTGCACCTTGGTCTCATTCCGACGACAGCCGTAACAAATTGTTAAAGTATTTACTAAATAAACAGAAGTTAAAAAAAAAACAATTAAAGAAGAAAATAGAAAAAGATAAAATAATTAAATAGCAACAATAAAATAACAGTAACGAGGCTATTTACAGGGGGTACCGGTACAGAGTCAATGTGCGGGGGCACAGGTTAGGTGAGATAATTGAGGTAATATGTACATGTAGGTAGAAGTAAAGTGACTATGCATAGATAAATGTCAGTGAAGACACTTGCCAGTTGGTCAGCGCATGCTCAGAGTACACATCCTGGTAATCCATTTGGCCCTGCGTCCTTGTGAATGTTGACTTGTTTAAAGGTCTTACACACATCGGCTACGGAGAGTGCGATCACACAGTCGTCCGGTACATCTGGTGCTCTAATGCATGCTTCAGTGTTGCCCAACAGTAAATGAAGTAATTTGATCAAAATAACACTGCATGGCATTGGAAAAGGTTACTTTCACATTGTGTGGGTGATTGCCTTTGTTTAATATATTTTTGTGTTGTGCATTCCTATTTTCCGATTAATGTAGGCCTAGGGAGTAGGGACAGATCCATCTAGTGACACCTGTTTTTCTCTGGAGGATATTACACAAAGGCAGGACATAAAGGGAAATTAAGAATAACAGTGATTTGTGATATGGTCAAATGTGATAACGCATTGGCTTTGTATTAGTCATTTTTCGATCATTCAGTAATAAGGACTTTTTATTGCAAACTTTCCACATGCACAAATTCTTAGTAATTCTGACTCACAAGGCAATAGAATATAATAAATTAACACAATATGATTGTTTGTATGGTTATTATTTTGTGTGCTTTCCAGTTTTAATGACAAGTAATACATTCGATCAATATTGTTGCCTAATGCAGCATATTATCTATTATACTATAATTATGGATTGATATAATCAAACTCATAACATTGTTTTTCCAAGTTTATGATCTTCATTTTCCTAATTCTCAAATTCTATGCTATTCTGCTCTATTGCACCTCTGGATATTTGTCAGAATGAGAAGAAATAATCGAGCTGTAATTAAGTAGAGAATTAGTAGGGTATTCATGATCCCCTTGTCGAAGACATTTCTGGAGGCTACACAAAACCAAACCAGTCACTCCTAAAGTCTGGTTTCAGATCAGATCTATGTCCAGGGGAGACCCCAGAAGCCCATTCCTTGCGTTCCTTTCTTGGACAAACCAGCTGGCTGCGGCGCACGCGCAGTGTGCAGAGAAGGCCATGTTGAAGTTAGGCTGGGATTTCTTTTTCTGACGACGTGTTTTTAAATATTGTATGTTTTTCGTCATTTGTGGTGTCAGTGTCCCAACAAATATAAGGACTGGATAACTAAACCGTGGATTTAAAATGGCTTCCACTTTCGAACTTTCAAGGCGAAATCCGCAAGAGGATTTCGAGCTAATACAGAGAATTGGGAGCGGGACCTACGGAGATGTATACAAGGTAACATGGGATTTTAGTTAGACATCGTCTTTTTTGATAAGCCATTGATATGCTACCAATAAAGACATTGTTATTAGTAACCTGACTACAGTTTAGGAACTTGGAGTAGCCTTCAGGAGTTTAGCCAGTCGGGCAATAACTTGGCAACAGTGGTTGTTGAACTAGTAACGTTATATCCAGGCTGTTAGCATGTTTACCAACTCGCTACAGATGTGTTCCAAAGCACAACGTAAGGAATTCTACCGGTTCTTGTGAAATTCCACGAACGATACTGTTACAATGTTTGTCATCGCTATCCCTAGCACAATAATGGACTAAAGGAGTCTAACATTACTCCTTAGAGTCAAAGGACCTTACATGTTCTGTTTCTTCTTCTATGGTATATTGGCGATCGTACAATGTAGTGTGCTTTCTGCCACCTACTGTACGGGATGGAAACAGGACCCCCCCCCCCCATTTAAAAAAATAAATAAATAAACGAAACTAAATCAAAAACTTTTCTGGTAAAAAATCTAACAGATCTGATCACTACACAGGCTCAAGGCGAAAGAGGGTAGGCGGGTCTTCTGGAGCCAGAACCTCTTACAAGTCTTCAGATGTAAAATCCTTAAGTCCCCAAAAGTTTTGCCGCAGCCACAATAATGTCCAGTTTCTTAGACCTCTTTGAGACTTGTGCCGTAAACTTTATAACTGTGGCAATGAACGCCATAAAATCCACCATTTTAACACACTGTATCTTTTGACTGGCAGCAAACATTTACTGCAGGCTGTGGTCGGTCCACTACCATGTCTTCACTAGCATCACTTGTTTTCTCTTCTTTTAATTTCCTCTGCATGGGATATTTGATTGACCGCTCTAACCTTTGCTACCTCAATCACCTTGATTTGGGAACTCGGGATCATGATCACCACCACAATTGCAACACCACTGTCCTTCTACACACAGTAGAAGTATACACAGTATACTCTATCTGCCTCACTTGAACATGGCCAAATCCTTTACAATTCTTACAGTGCAATGGTTTGCGGACGAAAACTCATACAGCGTATCTTACATAACCAAGCTTCACATGCATAGGTATTTGCTCTTTATCAAAAAACAACAGGACCGACAGACTTTCTTATTTTTCTCCATTCACCCAATGGGTCGGACGCCGGGCACAAACCACACCAGGATTTCTCTTCAGGTATTCAACCTGAACATACGCCATCACCCCTGAGATGATTCCTTTGACGGGTTCTCTACTCAGAAGTTCAAAACGTCTCTTATTCATAAAAAAACAAGACCACTCCTGACAAACTCAACTTTTTCTTGTGCATAACCTCACCATTTTCGACACCTCAAACGGGTCTCCCACATATGCATCCTTACTCAACAAACGCGTACCAACAACAAGTAATTCGTCATCATTCATATACGTATCCTCCACTCCAATTTTACACAATTTCCTTCATCTTCACCAACTTTGCTCATCGCGGTGCTTGATTCAACCTCAGCAACCACTTCTGCCATCTTCCCCGCCACACCCCACATGTTCTGTTTGACCCCAATATAGTTCTAGAATGTTGCTGTAGATTACTGACAATTTAAGATAAAGCTAACATTTCATACAAACAGACATGACTCAAAAACAAAGAACAAATTACAATTACAGGTCATTAATTATATATATTTATTTATATTACACACAAAAGTATGTGGACACCCATTCAAATGAGTGGATTTGGCTTGTTCAGCCACACCCGTTGCTGACAGGTGTATCAAATCGAGCACCCAGCCATACAATCTCCATAGCCAAACATTGGAAGTAGAATGGCCTTACATCGTCATAGGATGCCACCTTTCCAAAAGTCAGTTCGTCAAATCTCTGCCCTACTAGAGCTGCCCCGATCAACTGTAAGCTCTGTAATTGTGATGTGGAAACTTCTAGGAGCAACAACGGCTCAGCTGCGAAACGCATTCTACAGAATGATGAATCACGCTTCACCACCGACAGACGAATCTGGGTTTGGCGGATGCCAGGAGAACGCTACCTGCCCCAATGCATAGTGCCAACTGTACATTTTGGTGGAAGAGGAATAATGGTATTGGGCTGTTTTTCATGGTTTTGGCTAGGCCTCTTAGTTCCAGTGAAAGTACATTTTAACGGTTTGGTTTGTCGAGATTGGTGTGGGAGAACTTGACAGGCCTGCATAGAGCCCTGACCTCAACCCCATCGAATACCTTTGGGATGAATTTTAACGCCGACAGTGAGCCAGGCCTTATCACCCAACATCAGTGCCCGACCACTAATGCTCATGTGACTGAATGATAGCAAGTCCCTGCAGCAATGTTCCAACATCTAGTGGAAAGCCTTCCCAGAAGAGTGGAGGCTGTTATAGCAGCAATGTTCTAACATCTAGTGGAAAGCCTTCCCAGAAGAATGGAGGCTGTTATGGCAGCCCATGATTTTGGAATGAGATCTTCGACAAGCATGTGTCCACATACATCTGGTCATGTAGTGTATGACCCCTCATTCATGTCAATAGGAATAACACTCATTTTGTATTCCGTTGTGTAAAGACACTATCAAAAAACTATTAACACTCAATACAACAACAAAAACAGAGTATTTAAATTGTAGTAAATTACTCACTTAAAATGTACCAAGTATAATACATTTTACTTGAACAGTGGGAAGAAAAAGTATGTGAACCCTTTAGAATGACCTGTATTTCTGCATAAATTGGTCATAACATTTTTATCTGATCTTCATCTAAGTCACAACAATAGACAAACAGTCTGCTTAAACTAAAAACACCCAAACAATTATAATTTTTCATGTCTGTATTGAACACACTGTGTAAACATTCACAGTGCAGGTTGGAAACCCTTGGATTTAATACAGGTTGACCCTCCTTTGGCAGCAATAACCTCAACCAAATGTTTTCTGTAGTTGTTGATCAGACCTGCACAATGGTCAGGAGGAATTTTGGACCATTCCTCTTTAAAAAACTGTTTCAGTTCAGCAATATTTTTAGGATGTCTGGTGTAAACTGCTCTCTTGATGTCATGCCACAGCATCTCAATTGGGTTGAGGTCAGGACTCCAGAAGGCACATTTTCTTCTGTTCAAGCCATTCTGTTGTTGATTTACTTTTGTCTTCTTGGTTGTTGTCCTGTTGCATCACCTAACTTCTGTTGAGCTTCAATTGGCTGACATATAGCCTTACATTCTCCTGCAAAATGTCTTGATAAACATGAGAATTCATATTTCTATAGATGATAGCAAGCTGTCCAGGCCCAGAGGCAGCAAAGCAGCCCCAAACCATGATGCTCTCCACCCTAGTTTACAGTTGGGATGAGGTTTTGATGTTGGTGTGCTGTGGCTTATTTTTCTCCACACATAGTGTTGTGTGTTCCTTCCAAACAACTCAACTGTAGTTTCATCTGTCCACAGAATATTTTGCCAGTAGCACTGTAGTTTACAGATGATGACATTAGTTTTCCTATTGTTATATTCAAAGTAGCCTATCTTTAACAAATTGTATTTTCAGGCCCAAGAAAACAATAGCTCAAGGGGCTCCCAAAGATAAAAATGCTGGCTTATATGGTTAATGGTTTCTCAGTTTCAACTTAATATGTGAATGTGGGTCATGTATTGAAATGCACCCCAATATTTTTTCTGCATAATCTTTGGCTAAGCTTGAATATTTTAAAAAGCCTACTTTGTTTTTCTACCCCTTATGAAAGGTGCATAGATGACTGGCCATATAATGAGTTTCTATCCATACTTCAATGTTGGGATTCAACCCACTCGTCCATCTTTTCATTCTGAAGGCCTTAGCTTACAAGCACCCTAGTGGGCAGTTAGGCCAGAAAATGAGCTACTACACCAAAGTAAGTTGGCCCATATCACTTTAAGTTACCAACAGTACATACTAAACCATCCCTCTTGATTTACATTTGTTTCTTACTTTCTTTCATGAAATACTTTGATTTTTTACTTTTTATTTAACCTTTATTTAAGTCAGTTAAGAACAAATTCTTATTTACAATGACAGCCTACCCTGGCCAAACCCGGACGACACTGGACCAATTGCGAGCTGCCCAATGGGACTCCCAATCACGTCTGGATGTGATACAGCCTGGAATCGAACCAGGGACTGTAGTGACGCCTCTTGCACTGAGATGCAATGCCTTAGACCGCTGTGCAACTCGGGAACGAGTATTTAAATGCCTGGTAATAATTGATGTGAACATGGGTAATTAAAATCATAATTCTATCATGGCAGTTGGCGCAAGGTTATTAACAAGCACTTATAATAATACGCTAACTTCTTTTTATCAACAGTGCCCACAATGCCCCTAAATAAGAGGGTTAAGGGAGATAGCCTATGCCACAATGAATCAAGACAATAATCCCAAAGCACACATCAAAACCCACAAAGAAATTACCATTTCGGTCTCAGGACATGAAACCCATTGAAAACCTGTGATTGAATTGAAGAGCCGGAGGCAGTCCTTAAGCACAGACAAAGGATATCAAAGGATCTGGAATGATTCTGTATGTAGGAATGGTCTAAGAATCCCTCCCAATGTGTTCTCCAACTCATAAAACATTTTAGAAAAAGGCTCCGTGCCCTTATTCTTGCAAGGTGAGGTATTGAAAACAGGGGTGTCAATCATTTTGACCCCTACCTTTTTGAGGAAAAATAATATTACCTGTTGAACAAAATCTCTTTCTCTGAGCAATTGTATTAGTATAAAATAATATAATTTCTGTTGCTTACAATATAGCTCAGTATTTTCATTATTTTATACAGTCATTCTTGTTTAAAAAAAATTATCAATAATTTTGGATCCCACTTTTAGACAAAAGTGCCAATTGAGTTGATCACCAAAATAATTAGATGTGCATTTTATTATTCATATATTGACAACCCAGTTGATTACATTTTTTAAAACTGCCTAGATAGAGTTGCTATTCAAAATGCAGAAATAATGAAAGCCATAATTGTTCCATTTATCTGTTTTCTTTGCCTATAGCATCAGCATCATCTATGCAAGTGAGAACATTTGCTAACATGGGAATGTACCCTACCTATATGTGTTCACATTCCCGAAAACACTTGCATGAGTGCAATACCAAGACTAAGGAGGCTCAAGGAGGCTTTGTAGTGGTGATTTACCTAGCTGCAACGTGAAAGTATTTTGCGCTCCAGGGAAAACATTCCCCTAGGTACAGCTCTAGGATCAGCTGCCCATCACCCAATCCTAACCTTAACCATTAATGGGGAAAATGCTCAACTGACCCAAGATCTGTGTCTAGGGGCAACTTCACCCTACTCCCATTTGGCTCCATAAGATTCCTCATCGTATATCATCCTTGACTTTTTAAGATAACATTTTTGCATGTGAAAAAATGCTAACGAAATGTCTGAGTTCCTCCAGTGTTTTTTTGTGAGTAGGAGGACTTGGCTGTTTCAGACAGTGTGCAACTTGGTAACAATGCAGATAGCCCGGTTAGCCAATGTGCGGAGGCACTAGTTGGTCGGGCCAATTGAGGTAGTATGTACATGAATGTATAGTTAAAGTGACGATGCATATACGATAAACAGAGAGTAGCAGCAGCGTAAAAGGTTGTTGTACTGGCACCACACGGCCAGGCCACTGTTGTGTCATCAGCAAACTTAATGATAGTGTTGGAGTTGTGCCTGGCCATGCAGTCATGGGTGAACAGGGAGTACAGGTGAGGACTGAGCCCCCTTTTTGAGGATCAGCGTGGTAGATGTGTTGTTACATACCCTTACCATCTGGGGGGCGGCCCGTCAGGAAGTTCAGGATCCAGTTGCAGGGGGAGGTGTTTAGTCCCAGGGTCCTTAGCTTAGTGATGAGCTTCGTGGGCACTATGGTGTTGAATGCTGAGCTGGAGTCAATGAACAGCATTCTCACATAGGTGTTTATTTTGTCCAGGTGGGAAAGGGCAGTGTGGAGTGCAATAGAGATTGCATCATCTGTGGATCTGTTGGGGCGGTCCGCAAATTAGAGTAGGTCTAGGGTTTCTGGGATAATGGTGTTGTGAGCCAGCCTTTCAATTCAAATTTCAAATCAAATGTATTTATATAGCCCTTCTTACATCAGCTGATATCTCAAAGTGCTGTACAGAAATCCAGCCTAAAACCCCAAACAGCAAGCAATGCAGGTGCAGAAGCACGGTGGCTAGGAAAAACTCACTAGAAAGGCCAAAACCTAGGAAGAGACCTAGAGAGGAACCAGGCTATGAGGGGTGGCCATTCCTCTTCTGGCTGTGCCGGGTGGAGATTATAACAGAACATGGCCAAGATGTTCAAATGTTCATAGATGACCAGCATGGCCAAACAATAATAATCACAGTAATTGTCGAGGGTGCAGCAAGTCAGCACCTCAGGAGTAAATGTCAGTTGGCTTTTCATAGCCGATCATTCAGAGTGTCTCTACCGCTCCTGCTGTCTCTAGGGAGTTGAAAACAGCAGGTCTGGGACAGGGAGCACGTCCGGTGAACAGGTCAGGGTTCCATAGCCGCAGGCAGAAGAGTTGAAACTGGAGCAGCAGCATGGCCAGGTGGATTGGGGACAGCAAGGAGTCATGCCAGGTAGTCCTGAGGCATGGTCCTAGGGCTCAGGTCCTCCGAGAGAGAGAAAGAAAGAGACAATTAGAGAGAGCATACTTAAATTCACCCAGGACACAGGATAAGACAGGAGAAGTACTCCAGATATAACAAACTTACCCTAGCCCCCCGACACAAACTACTGCAGCATAAATACTGGAGGCTGAGACAGGAGGGGTCAGGAGACACTGTGGCCCCGTCTGATGATATCCCCGGACAGGGCCAAACAGGAAAGATATAATCCCACCCACTTTGCCAAAGCACAGCCCCCACACCACTAGAGGGATATCTTCAACCACCAACTTACCATCCTGAGACAAGGCTGAGTATAGCCCACAAAGATCTCTGCCACGGCACAACTAAAGGGGGGGGTGCCAACCCAGACCGGAAGATCACGTCAGTGACTCAGTCAAGTGACGCACCCCTCCTAGGGACGGCATGGAAGAGCACCAGCAAGCCAGTGACTCAGCCCCTGTAATAGGGATAGAGGCAGAGAATCCCAGTGGAGAGAGGGGAAGCGGCCAAGCAGAGACGGCAAGGGAGGTTCGTTGCTCCAGAGCCTTTCCGTTCACCTTCACACTCATGGGCCAGACTTCACTCAATCATATGACCCACTGAAGAGATGAGTCTTCAGTAAAGACTTAAAGGTTGAGACAGAGTCTGCGTCTCTCACATGGGTAGGTAGACCATTCCATAAAAATTGAGCTCTATAGGAGAAAGCCCTGCCTCCAGCTGTTTGCTTAGAAATTCTAGGGACAATTAGGAGGGCTGCGTCTTGTGACCTTAGCGTACGTGTAGGTATGTACGGCAGGACCAAATCGGAAAGATGGGTAGGAGCAAGCCCATGTAATGCTTTGTAGGTTAGTAGTAAAACCTTGAAATCAGCCCTTGCCTTAACAGAAAGCCAGTGTAGGGAGGCTAGCACTGGAGTAATATGATACAAATGTTTGGTTCTAGTCAGGATTCTAGCAGCTGTATTTAGCACTAACTGAAGTTTATTTAGTGCTTTATCCGGGTAGCCGGAAAGTAGAGCATTGCAGTAGTCTAACCTAGAAGTAACAAAAGCATGGATTATTGTTTCTGCGTCATTTTTGGACAGAAAATGTCTGATTTTTGCAATGTTACGTAGATGGAAAAAAGCTGTCCTTCAAAAAGTCCTGATATGTTCGTCAAAATAGAGATCAGGGTCCAGAGTAACGGCGAGGTCCTTTACAGTTTTATTTGAGACGACTTTACAGCCATCAAGATTAATTGTCAAATTCAACAGAATATCTCTTTGTTTCTTGGGACCTAGAACAAGCATCTCTGTTTTGTACGAGTTTAAAAGTAGAAAGTTTGCAGCCATCCACTTCCTTATGTCTGAAACACAGGCTTCTAGCGAGGGCAATTTTGGGGCTTCACCATGTTTCATTGAAATGTACAGCTGTGTGTCATCCGCATAGCAGTGAAAGTTGACATTATGTTTTCGAATGACATCCCCAAGAGGTAAAATTATATAGTGAAAACAATAGTGGTCCTAAAACAGAACCTTGAGGAACACCGAAATTTACAGTTGATTTGTCAGAGGACAAACCATTCACAAACTGATATCTTTCCGACAGATAAGATCTAAACCAGGCCAGAACTTGTCCGTGTAGACCAATTTGGGTTTCCAATCTCTCCAGAAGAATGTGGTGATCGATGGTATCAAAAGCAGCACTAGGACGAGGACAGATGCCAGATGCAGAGCCTCGGTCTGACGCCATTAAACGGTCATTTACCACCTTCACAAGTGCAGTCTCAGTGCTATGATGGGGTCTAAATAATTTCACGGCTACAGACTTGAGTGCTGTGGGTCAGTAGTCATTCAGGCAGATTACCTTAGTGTTCTTGGGCACAGGGACTATGGTGGTCAGCTTGAAACATGTTGGTATTACAGTCTCAGACAGGGAGAGGTTGAACATGTCAGTGAAGACACTTGCAAGTTGGTCAGCGCATGCTCGGAGTACACGTCCTGGTAATCCGTCTGGCCCTGCTGCCTTGTGAATGTTAACCTGTTTAAAAGTCTTACTCACATCGGCTGCAGAGAGCATGATCACGCAGTCGCCTGGAACAGCTGATGTTCTCATGCATGTTTCAGTGTTACTTGCCTCGAAGCAAGCATAGAAGTAATTTAGCTCGCGGCTGTGCTTCCCTTTGTAGTCTGTAATAGTTTGCAAGCCCTGCCACATCCAACAAACATCAGAGCCGGTGTAGTACGATTCGATCTTAGTCCTGTATTGATGCTTTGCCTGTTTGATCGTTCGTCGGAGGGCATAGCGGGATTTCTTATAAGCTTCTGGGTTGGAGTCCCGCTCCTTGAAAGCGGTAGCTCTAACCTTTAGCTCAGTGCGGACGTTGCTTGTAATGTATGGCTCCTGGTTGGGGAATGTACGTACAGTCACTGTGGGGGTGACGTCATCGATGCACTTATTGATGAAGCCAGTGACTGATGTGGTGTACCACTTTAATTTGTTTTATTTAACCTTTATTTAACTAGGCAAGTCAGTAAAGAACAAATTCTTATTTACAGTGATGGCCTACTGGGAACAGTGTTCAGGGGCAGAGCGACAGATTTTTACCTTGTCAGCTCTGGGATTCGATCCAGCAACCTTAGTTGTTCTAAATTTGCTTTGAGTAGTGTGTGACCCTAGGGTGGCAACACATATATTCTAAGTGATTTCAATGGGTCTTTCTTAATTCTGATTGTTTTATACTGTTCAATTCAACTTCAACCATAAAGAATTCCCTACATTTCAATCAATTTCTCATTTCCTGCACTCATTTGAGATAATTTCCACACTACCACATAGCGCTGCATGATATGGGCCAAAAAACTAGGCCTTATTATTAACAAAATGTTACAATTGCGATTTGACTTGCGATTTAGATCAATTTCAAAGATTTTTTCTGAGTTACAGTTCATTTAAGGAAATCAGTCAATTGAAATACATAAATTAGGCCCTAATCTATTGATTTCACATGACTGGGAATACAGATAATGCATCTGTTGGTCACAGATAAAAACACAAAAAAAGTAGGTGTGTGGATCAGAAAACCAGTCAGTATCTGATGTGACCACCGTTTGCCTCATGCAGTGCGACACATCTCCTTCGCATAGAGTTGATCAGGCTGTTAATTGTGGATTGTGGAATGTTAGCATCCCAAACATGCTCAATGGGTGACATGTCTGGTGAGTATGCAGGCCATGGAAGAACTGGGACTTATTCAGCTTCCAGGAATTGTGTTCAGATCCTTGCGTCATTGGGCCGTGCATTATTAGGCAACATTTTTTGATGATGGCGACAGATGAATGGCACGATAATGGGCCTCAGGATCTCATCACCGTATCTCTGTGCATTAAAATTGCCATCAATAAAATGCAATTGTGTTTGTTGTCCGTAACTTATGCCTGCCCATACCATAACCCCTGTTCACAATGTTAACATCATCAAACCGCTCTCTCACACGACACCATACACGCTGTCCGCCATCTGCACGGTACAGTTGAAACGGGGATTCATCCGTCAAGAGCACACTTCTCCAGCGTGCCAGTGGTCATCGAAGGTGAGAATTTGCCACCTAAAGTCGGTTATGATGCCAAACTGCAGTCTGATCAAGACCCTGGTGAGCATGCAGATGAGCCTGAGACAGTTTGTGCAGAAATTATTCGGTTGTGTAAACCCACAGTTTCATCAGCTGTCCGGGTGGCTGGTCTGAAACTATCAAGCAGGTGAAAAAGCCACATGTGGAGGTCCTGGGCTGGCGTGGTTACACATGGTCTGTGGTTGTGAGGCCAGTTGGACGTACTGAAAAAACAACACTGAAGATGGCTTATGTTAGAGAAACGAACATTTAATTATCTGGAAACAGCTCTGGTGGGCACTCCTGCAGTCAGCATTGCAATTGCACGCTCCCTCTATTTGAGACATCTGTGGCATTGGGTTGTGGTGACACAACTGCACATTTTAGTGGCCTTTTATTGTCCCCAGCACAAGGTGCACCTGTGTAATCAGCTTATTGATATGCCACACCTGTCAGGTGGATAGATTATATTGGAAAAGGAGAAATGCTCACTAACAGTGATGTAAACTAATTTGTGCAAAACATTTGAGAGAAATAAGCTTTTAGTGTGTATGGAACATTTCTGGGATCTTTTATTTCAGCTCATGAAACATGGGACCAACACTTTACATGTTGCATTTATGTTTTTGTTCATTATATAATGTTTATTCTAATTCTATAGTTAGAATATAAAAATAGTGGGCATTTTGGATACAGTGTTGTTTGACATTACAACAAAGGAAAATGCCAGGGAGGAATTATTGTGACAGGGTAGAAACCAAAGTGATGGTCAGTGTTTCCTAGGGGACCCTACAATCTTTGGCTACATTAAATGTTTCTTCATCTAGCCAACATATTCATGCATCACCTATTCCTCTTTGATTTAGGAGATACTGTTACACAAACAACATGCTGATTTAGACCTACCCCAGCACTGGTATCAGGATGAATTAGCTTGTTGATGTATGTTAAGAAGTGTAAACAACATTGTTGTCCTGCGTGTGCTACATGCAGGACAACAGACGGAGACTAAGTTTGAAAGTCATGCCTCCTCCGATACACAACCCAACCAGGCCGCACTGCTTCTTAACACAGCGCCATCCAACCCGGAAGCCAGCCGCACCAATGTGTCGGAGGAAACACTGTGCACCTGGCATCCTTGGTTAGTGCGCACTGCGTCCGGCCCGCCACAGGAGTCGCTGGTGCGCGATGACAAGAATTTCCCTACTGACCAAACCCTCCCTAACCCGGACGACGCTAGGCCAATTGTACGTCGCCCCACGGACCTCCCGGTCGCGGCCGGTTACGACAGAGCCTGGGCACAAACCCAGAGTGGCACAGCTGGCGCTGCAGTACAGCGCTCTTAACCACTGCGCCACCCGGGAGGCTACAAATGCACTTCTTGAGTGACATGGGGAGGGGCTAAGTCTGTGTGGAAAGTGGCACGGAGAGTGCGGACAGGGATGACCAAAGTAGCGGTGTAAACTATAAAAATGGATGTTACACACGGCGTATCACATTTAACATACCAACTTTCAAATTCAGTTATATAAGGTAAAGTGAAAAACCCTAACTGTTCCATGCAGCAATACCGGTATATAGTAAAATACGGTATACCGTCCAGCCCTACTTATAGCTGTGTCTCTCTACTATGACATTCTTATGACTATGACATGAGTGTAATAGCATGGTCATGATAGTAAGTGTTAACTATTATTGTAATGAAAACCAAGTCCAGGTAGCAGACAATGGACTGACCCTAACATATATTTATGTAGTTGGTTCTGTATATTAACAAATATACATGAGTTCTAACTTAATTTAATTTCTAACATAATTTGTTAGTTTACAATTGTACAGCTTATGCTTCCTGCGTATAAAAGCCACGACGGCTGCTGGAAAGCCCCGGACGCAAGATTAGTAATTTCTGTGAGTAAGTGGCACTTCACTTTTTAATATGGGAAACGGCTGTGAGGATTCTTCTTCAATATATCAATTATACGTGGAAATATGTGTTTGAGTGAACATTAGCAAGCTAGCAGCTTGATGAAACCAAGTGAATTCTCTCCTCCCTCTCTCCCCGGATTTAGCTTGTGGCTATCACTGTCTAGCTGGCTAGGTTTAGGATATTTACTAGTCCATACCAGTGACAAATTTAGCTATGTATTCGATATATGACAATACACAAAATTTATCTCACTTATTTTTCCAACCAGAAAGAAATGGTCACAAATTGATTCAGAAAAAGAGGACAAGGATGGCTAGCTCTAGCATGGTAACGTTAGCAGCTGCCTCTTCAACGAGAAGAGACTGTGACGACATTGATCCTAAAATCAAAAAAGAAACTTCCACCCTCCAAAGAAAGCATGGCTCTCAGGCTTCTCCGAAATGCCGGCAGATCCGGATCCATGGCCGAAGCGTGGCATTTCAGTTGCGCCCGCACCTGGCAAGCTGTATAGGTAACTCCCCCGGAGCCACAGAATGGCCAAATTACCACAACATGCAGCCCCCACAAACTTGCTCTATACAGAAATGGTGACATCCATCGCGCCCAAAATTATTATATCCCATAGGCTTGTACTGTCTATAGCAGTGATCACCAACCTTTTCTAAGTCTAGCTCACGTTCGCAGTTAAAAAGCAAGCCGAGATTTACTGCTCCGATTTTTTTCTAAACATGACTTAAAATATAAGCCTATGCAACATTAATAAAAACAGTTCGGTAGGACTGAAGTTTGTGCAGTAGGCCATATACTGTATTAACACTGCCTATTGGCTATGTGCTTGGCCTGACAATATTGTTCTTTTTAAGACCATATTATAATTCAAAACTCAAGCTTTGATAACAAAATGGATCTGTTGTTGTATCACTTGCGAGGTACAGCTTTTTTATTTTACTAGACTGATGGTACTGTACCTGCATCTATTAGTCAGTCTCGACGGGAGGGAGGGAGCGAGCAGCAGAGGGTCTGCCTCTCACGGTCCCTGCTCTCTCCTTTCCTCCATTGAGACTGACCAGAGTGGGGAAACCATCCTCCCACTCCTTTTAAATTGCTGAACTGCCTGTTTGGACAGTATGTCAGGCTTAGATTGGGTTGTTTTGATAGTTCTGCGGCTTCTATGCGTCGAGAAAATGGTTTTGTATTGATTTCAACAATCTGAGGAAGCCCTATTGTCCGGGGAGGGAGTGTGTCAGTGTGGAGTTGGGATGGAAAGAGGAAAAATTGAGGGGAGGAGGGCGAGGGAGGCAGATAGATAAATAGAGGAAAATAGTGAGAGAACGTGGACAAGAGATATAGTGAGAGGAAGAGTGCGGGTCTAAAGGAAATATGGTGATGCTGCATATTTGCATCGCAGCCCTGGTTAGAGTGGAATTTGTCCATTCTCTTTCTAAGGGCTCTAGTGGTTAACTGCGAAATGGATTGTGTAAGCAGATCTCCTCAGACAGAGCTAGGCCTCCTTCAAACTCAATGGCCTTGTTAGAATACTTAAATGCACCCTTCCTTGTTTCCTTGAGGTAATCAACAGATCTATAAGTGATTGGATAGATGAAAGCAAGGTTACCACCCCATTATTTTCACTGATCCAACCAATTCCGATCTGTGATTATTTCAAGAAAGGGAGGGAAGGTTGCATTTTGAAGTATTCCAACTGGGCCATTTGATTTTCCTGCATTTCATCAGCTACCTTAACTTTCAGGGGTGTATTCACTAGAAACCAAACAGAAGATAACAAATGAAACAAGGAGGGACCTGCCTGAATTTGTTCAATAGAAACTATCGTTGCGAAACTTTTTGCTACGGTGTCCACTGAATACACCCCAAGTTCAGCTCACCCGGAAATCTTTGAAGTTTGGGGCCGAACTTTGAATAGACATTGACTGAATGTGGTCCAGCAGCAGCCATTGTGTAGAGAGAGTGTAGTCATCTCAGTCCATTTAAGCCATCCGGAGGCACGGCTATGGAGGGATGCGTTTAATTTGGTTAAGGTGATTAACACTTTAGCTTACTAATCCTCTTGTCTTGAGCCTTGTTGGCCTGCCTTCTTCAAAGCACGTACTACTCTCTCTCTCTTTCTGTTTCTCTCTCTCTGCCTCTCCCATTCTCTCTTCTCCTCTTCCTAGCCTATTAGATACTAAACTGTTACATATTCAGTCTGTTGAGATCTGTCTCTTTTCTCTCTATCCCTCGCCATTCATCTCTCAGTGGGCATATATATCTCTTGGCATGTCTTTCTCATGGTATGAGATTAAAATCAAAAGTCTACCCTTAGCTAGGAGACAGTGAGGCCATCCTTTTCATGTGTCAATACAAAGCATCTATTTTACAGTATCAATTAACTGTCTTTGTATAAAAAGCCTGTTGCGAAACACAAGACGGTACCAATGTTCTTTTCCTCAACGAACCCTCATAAATGTTGTCACCCAATCCTTTCACACTTAGAATTTTTCATCAATTATTTACCCGAGTCCCACAACTGGGCCATTGTCCCTTCCTGTTCCGCTATTACAGCGCCGAGATTGGAATCTCCCCATGCGGACCAACCGGGGCTCACAACCCTGACTTTGAACACCTCTGGCTCTGATACATCGCCGGCAGTGCTTTATTTGAAGGGTATGTACATAAGGCCTTCATAACACATTCATAAGAGGTATATGAGCGGTTCATAAATTCTTATGTCACAACTGCTTTAAAATAGCCTAACACTTTGTTTAAATGTGTTGTCATAATGCCTAGCTACATAAGGTGGTCATAAACACTACTTAATTGACATTACATAAGTTGACAAATGATGTCACATAACCAGACCCTAAACCCGTCTCCTTATTTTGTGCTTGAATGACATGCTTATGACATCTCTATGTAGGCATTATAAAGAAGCTTTTAAATAATGAATACATTTTTCTAACATTACAGAATGGAGTTAATGATCAGACACTGAAATCACACTAGACTGTCGTTCACAGGCACTTTGTATGAACTTGTATCCACATCCTGGAATCATCTAAAACACCCTATTCAGGAGTCAAATGCTTAGAATAATTAAAGGCCTCCTTTTCTGTCTTAGCACAAACATTTGTTGCATAAACCCATTCATTTTCCATTGTAAATTCAAAACAGCTGCTGATGGAACTCCGGTGCAAGGCCTCTGAGCTGGATCTGTCTGAGCTGACCTCTCTCCCCGTCTGTCTGTCTGTGTGTAAGAATTATATATATGTGTACGGTATGTGTAGGCACCTGTACTGAGCCATAATGGAAACAGGGAACCTACCACCACCCCACTATCCGATAAGGGGGGAAATGTTTGCTTTTTGATCTGAAATTGACATCACCCACTAATTAATTTGACATTTTTGCAGATTCAAAGTGTTTGAGCTAGTGATGTAATACATTTTTATCTTTAAAATAAATATGTCCTAGCCAATGAACATATAGCACAACTTTGGGTTCCATGCCCCATCTCAAAATCGAATGGTTCAGACCTTCTGGAGGTTTTCTGTCCTCGTTCTGAAATTATCAACTTTACACTGTATATCTATATAAATGACCATATACACCGAATGTTTAAAGCAAAACTATTGCTGATGGTAAACCTGAACAATCAAAAATGGATTGTAGCCTAAGCCCTTATCAGCAGGTAGACTATAGCTAGGTGAGAGACATTTCTCAGGCAGTAGCTTAGGCTTCATACACCGTTTTTACTTGACTCAGGAAAACATTAAAGGGTTAGTTCACCCAAATTACAAAATGATCTATTGATTTCCTTACCTTGTAAGCAGTCTATGGACAAGGTGTCTTGCTTTGGTTTTGTTTACCTGGCAACTGTCTCCAAGTGCTAACTTCTTAGCATTTAATGGACAAGTACAATGCAAGTCGATGCATTCCACTTTTTAATTTGGGTGATCTATCCCTTTAACACGTTAAATACTGCATGGATGCCTTCTCTCCACTGTGAGTACAAGTTCAAAAGAGGTCTTTTCTTTCCTCACCATGAAAAGTTAACATTAGCCACCCCTATCTGTCATACTCCCTTTGTAAACAACGCTGCTGGATCAATGGTAGGTATTATTTCACTCACACCAGGAAGTGTGTGGAATTCCACAGCACTGCTATGAGCAGGCATGCAGAAGGGAAATAGGGTAATTCTGTGTGAAAAGGGAACAAAATGTGACTTATTTCTCCATAATCCATTTGGAGACAGATGTGAAATAGATGATAAACATATTTCCTCCAAAGGACATTTCTATGGATTGCATTTCAGGAAAGTCCACAACGTCAGGGTCATTAGTTGCTCCATTTTCATATTAAATGACCCAATAAAGACAAGAGTTTCTGCCATGAGCGTCCTCTTTTTAGCCTCCCTCCTGACATGTCTCTGATGTTTGAGTTTTGACATTCAGGACTAGATTGATCAGACACAGAAAGCATGTCTCTCTGCAATTCTGGATAATTTTTCCATCTGTTATTCTTACGAACAATGACAGTAATTACATCACCTATTAAACACGACAAAACCGCTATAACTGACGACATCCAAAAGCAACACGGATACATATTGCCGTGAACATAGATACATGTTTTATCTCTCTCCTTTTCTCGAAATGCAGTGAAATAGATTCTGCCTTGGTGCAAAGAAAAGGTTGCTCCAGATTCTCCTCTACAGTCGGTGCGAACCCTGTGGCCCGTGTTGCATTGGCCTATGTTGTGATTTATTTTCTCCGGCTGTAATTACCTGAGATGGCAGCCAAATGCCCTGCTGTGCCCTGCACCTGTGCTGCCTGAGCTAGACTGAGTACATGTCACTGGGACGGAGGAGAGTTGGGTCAGCGTTCCCAATTGGGGCGGGGGGGCAGCCTGCAGGGGGAAGGTTGGCAGAAGGAGTAGAGGTTGGAGTTTTTAGACAGGTGTTAGTAAAGGTTTCATGGCCTACCCATTTACCCCTGTGACGGCAGTGGGTAATGATTTTGCCTCCATCTGTACCTTGCACCTGTGTTTCCTTGGCTGAGTGGCGCTGGAGCGGTTGGGGTCTGTGGGAAAGAGCCATGGGCAGCCTACAGGGGAAGGTTGGAAGGAGTGGGGGTTGGAGTTCTTAGAGAAGTTGGAGTAGAAATAGGTGTGGGCCAGTCAGAGTAAAGGTTTCATGATCTGTCTGCTGCTGCTTTTCCTCTACTTTGCCACCGTGACGGCGGTGGAAGGTTGGGTAATGTTGGTCGTGGAATGTTGCAGAGTGTGTGCTTGCAGTGGCATTTGTTGTAGGCTAATTTGCTTTAATCACTTGTGGACAGACTACGTAACATAAATGTTATTGTGGCGTCTATCAACAGACTGGCATGCGATGACTAGCGAGGAACATAATTCCAGTTCACTGGGTTTGAGTCACTGGTTATATCGTGGAATCACACTATCGCAGGGCGGGCATCCTTTGAATTTCGGGACGGGGAGGTGACATTTTGGCCCCTGAGACTTTCAGAGAGGGGTATGAAGCCACTAAAGACTTTCCGGTTTATAATCTAACACTTCTTCTCCCCCCAGAACCTAATCAAGTACTTTGTGTGAATTTCTTGGTTCAGGGTTACTGAAATGATGTTCTCTTGAGAGCTATGGAGTCTTGTTCTCTGCCCTTTGCCAGTGGCCCTTGACGATCAGAAATCTGAAAAGCCGGGATAGGTGGATCAACACCTATCATCTAACTTAACTCACCCCTCCTAAACTAAACCCTAATCCTAAACCAATTTTGATTAACCTTTGAATCTGCCGGTTAAATGTCTGCCTTTAAATCAAATCAAATTGTATTGGTGGTTAATGGTTAACAGATGTTATTGTGAGTGTAGCAAAATGCTTGTGCTTCTAGTTCTGACAGTGCAGCGATATCTAACATGTAATCTAACAATTCCACAACAAATATCTAAAACACATAAATCTAAGTAAAGGAATGGAATAAGAATATATACATACAGTTGAAGTTGGAAGTTCACATACACCTTAGCCAAATACATTTAAACTCAGTTTTTCACAATTCCTGACATTTAATCCTAGTAAAAATTCCCTGTTTTAGGTCAGTTAGGATCACCACTTTATTTTAAGAATGTGAAATGTCAGAATAATAGTAGAGAGAATGATTTATTTCAGCCTTTATTTATTTCATCACATTCCCAGTGGGTCAGAAGTTTTCAGACACTCAATTAGTATTTGGTAGCATTGCCTTTTAAATGGTTTAACTGGGGTCAAACGTTTCGGGTAGCCTTCCACAAGCTTCCCACAATAAGTTGGGTGAATTTCGGCCCATTCCTCCTGACAGAGCTGGTGTAACTAAGTCAGGTTTTTAGGCCTCCTTGCTCGCACACGCCTTTTCAGTTCTGCCCACATTTTCTATAGGATTGAGGTCAGGGCTTTGTAATGTTCATGTTGTCCTTAAGCCATTTTGCCACAACTTTGGAAGTATGCTTGGGGTCATTGTCCATTTGGAAGACCCATTTGCAACCAAGCTTTAACTTCTTGATGGATGTCTTGAGATGTTGCTTCAATATATCCACATCATTTTCCTACCTCATGATGCCATCTATTTTGTGAAGTGCACCACTCACTCCTGCAGCAAAGCACAACATGATGCTGCCATCCCTGTGCTTCACAGTTGGGATGGTGTTCTTCGGCTTGCAAGCCTCCCCCTTTTCCTTCAAACATAACAATGGTCATTATGACCAAACAGTTTTTGTTTCATCAGACCAGAGGACATTTCTCCAAAAAGTACGATATTTGTCCCCATGTGCAGTTGCAAATCGTAGTCTGGCTTTTTTTTATGGTGGTTTTGGAGCAGCGTTTTCTTCCTTGCTGAGCGACCTTTCAGGTTATGTCGATATAGGACTCGTTTTAATGTGGATATAGATATTTTTGCAGGGTAGAATGGTGTCGAATGCTGATCTTTAGTCAATGAACAGCGTTCTTACATATTTATTCCTCTTGTCCAGATGGGACAGGGCAGTGTGATGGCGATTGCGTCGTCTGTGGATCTATTGGGGCGGTAAGCAAATTGAAGTGGGTCTGGGTGACAGGTAAAGTGGAGGTGATATGATCCTTGACTAGTCTCTCAAAGCATTTCATGATGACAGAAGTTTGTACTATGGGGCGGTAGTCATTTAGTTCAGTTACCTTTGCCTTCTTGGGTACATCTAGCAATCTTGAAGCATGTGGGGACAGCAGACTGGGATAGGGAGAGATTGAATATGTCCGTAAACACACCAGCCAGCTGGTCTGCGCATGCTCTGAGGGTAGGGATGCCATCTGGGCTGGGATGTCTTACTCACATTGGCCATGGGGGAGGAGAGCCCACAGTCCTTGGCAGCGGGTCGTGTCGGTGGCACTGTATTATCCTCAAAGCATGCAAAGTTTAGTTTGTCTGGAAGCAAGACGTCGGTGTCCAGGACTGGGCTGGTTTTCCTTTTGTAATCTGTGATTGTCTGTAGACCCTGCCACATACGACTCATGTCTGAGGTATTGAATTGTGACTCCTCTTTGTCTCTATACTGACATTACGCTTGTTTGATTGCTTCTTTTCTGTGTTTTGATTTTCCCGTCTAGTAATAACTTGTATTGACGGTAGGCTTATTGCATTTCTCCACAATAAAATTCACATATTATTGAAATGATGATTCCCTGATCCTGAATGACCACATGGTGGTTTTCAATCCATAATGATTTGAATATATTTTCACTGAACACATGAAACATGAGTTTCCTTGAGACCGACAATTCCTTACTAGACAGGTCGGGATAAAAAACAGAATACTACACAGTTGTCACATTAGACCAGAATCTCAAAAAACTGAAGTCATCATGACTATGCAAGTTTTATCTGTAGCTATTTAATGGCCCAGTGCAGTCAAACGTGATTTCCTGTGTTTTATATTTATTCCCATACTATGAGGTTGGAATAATACTGTGAAATTCCAGCCTTTGGTGGGATGGAGTTTTTGCCTGCCTGGTGTCATCACCTTAATAGACCAATAAGAGAGAGTTTCAAATTGGTCTACCAGTAACAGCTAGTTTTCAGTTTTCCTCTCCCAACTCAGACCATTCCTCGACAGTCCTCGCAATATTCTTGCTTGAGAAATTGCTTTTTGCTTAAAAAACATTGTTGTTTCTTTTTGACCATTTTAATTAAAAGTGATCACGGTAAGGTACTTAATTGTTACCCAGAAATGATTTGATATTCATATAAAAATGTCTGAATTGGACCTATGGGTTGAGCCCCGATTCCAAAACACATCCTTCTCAAGGTGTGCTCTTGGTCAGCTCTTCATCGATCGCCCGGGGCTTTCTGTGTGTGTTTTTGGAGACTGGTCGATGTGCTCCCCCTCTGTCTTGTTTGTCTTCCAGGCTCGGAACGTCACCACAGGGGAGCTGGCGGCCATCAAGGTCATCAAACTGGAGCCCGGTAAGAATCTTTGCCTCCCTCTTCTCCCACTCTGGGGTTAAGTTTCCCCTACGTACAGATCTAGCATCAGTTAGACTGTCCTATTATTCCATTTGACTCACTTAAGTCTTCTCTTCCCCACCATTCTACTTCTCCAGTCATACTGTGCCTGTTTATGAGACCCACTAAATATTTAGAAGAATTGACTTAAGACCCTAGGCAAAATAAAAAAGTGTTATGCAAATGAAGCCCACCTGAATGCCCCAGGCCATATGCATACAGTATATTATGACCAAGTGAGAGCATAACATTAGTGGTTATGTTGGTTGGAGCATGTTGTTTACAATAGAGTTGCGGGTTTAAATCCTGTATAGGTCACACACTGACCTTATTAGTGTAAAAGTCATCTGCATCATACCTACCATATAATTTGTCACGTTTTTATTCTAGCCCAGCATTAACACAAAATATTCAGAATAGGGTTAACAAATTCCTTATTTCGGGAATCTTCCATCCAGGATATCTGGAAAAACCTGGGAATTTTGGGAGAATTACCAGAATTTTGCAACCCTAATTCTGACCCCCCCCCCCCCCCACACACATCCTTTTTCATAAAGATAAATTAGACAAGGTATAGGCCAACTGACCCACTACACCAATAACCTATAGAGGTGATGTCTAACAATCCAATGACTGCACTGGGCCATTAAATAGCTACAGATAAAACTTGCATAGTCATGATGACTTCAGTATTTTTATTGTAGTGTGTCATGTAGAGTAGGCCAGAAGGCTAAACTGGATAACCTAACCTCTATCAAAATAAAAAGATGGCGGAGCCGCAAAAGTTCTTCTGTGCAAAGGTGTTTATTTACAAGTGATTCCGGAACAAAAAACAACAGTACTGCCATCAACGTCTACCTTATGGGACAGCTTAAAAACAATGCTGCCCCATCCACAGCTCAATCCAAAATACCTCTCCCTAACTGAAAGAGAGGCTCCTTTTGTAGGGCTAGCCCCTCCCCTCAGAACAATTAACATTTACATTTAAGTCATTTAGCAGACGCTCTTATCCAGAGCGACTTACAAATTGGTGCATTCACCTTATGACATCCAGTGGAGCAGCCACTTTACAATAGTGCATCTAAATCTTTTAAGGGGGTTGAGAAGGATTACTTTATCCTATCCTAGGTATTCCTTAAAGAGGTGGGGTTTCAGGTGTCTCCGGAAGGTGGTGATTGACTCCGCTGTCCTGGCGTCGTGAGGGAGTTTGTTCCACCATTGGGGGGCCAGAGCAGCGAACAGTTTTGACTGGGCTGAGCGGGAACTGTACTTCCTCAGTGGTAGGGAGGCGAGCAGGCCAGAGGTGGATGAACGCAGTGCCCTTGTTTGGGTGTAGGGCCTGATCAGAGCCTGGAGGTACTGAGGTGCCGTTCCCCTCACAGCTCCGTAGGCAAGCACCATGGTCTTGTAGCGGATGCGAGCTTCAACTGGAAGCCAGTGGAGAGAGCGGAAGAGCGGGGTGACGTGAGAGAACTTGGGAAGGTTGAACACCAGACGGGCTGCGGCGTTCTGGATGAGTTGTAGGGGTTTAATGGCACAGGCAGGGAGCCCAGCCAACAGCGAGTTGCAGTAATCCAGACGGGAGATGACAAGTGCCTGGATTAGGACCTGCGCCGCTTCCTGTGTGAGGCAGGGTCGTACTCTGCGGATGTTGTAGAGCATGAACCTACAGGAACGGGCCACCGCCTTGATGTTAGTTGAGAACGACAGGGTGTTGTCCAGGATCACGCCAAGGTTCTTAGCGCTCTGGGAGGAGGACACAGTGGAGTTGTCAACCGTGATGGCGAGATCATGGAACGGGCAGTCCTTCCCCGGGAGGAAGAGCAGCTCCTTCTTGCCGAGGTTAAGCTTGAGGTGGTGATCCGTCATCCACACTGATATGTCTGCCAGACATGCAGAGATGCGATTCGCCACCTGGTCATCAGAAGGGGGAAAGGAGAAGATTAATTGTGTGTCGTCTGCATAGCAATGATAGGAGAGACCATGTGAGGTTATGACAGAGCCAAGTGACTTGGTGTATAGCGAGAATAGGAGAGGGCCTAGAACAGAGCCCTGGGGGACACCAGTGGTGAGAGCACGTGGTGAGGAGACGGATTCTCGCCACGCCACCTGGTAGGAGCGACCTGTCAGGTAGGACACAATCCAAGCGTGGGCCGCGCCGGAGATGCCCAACTCGGAGAGGAGGATCTGATGGTTCACAGTATCGAAGGCAGCCGATAGGTCTAGAAGGATGAGAGCAGAGGAGAGAGAGTTAGCTTTAGCAGTGCGGAGCGCCTCCGTGATACAGAGAAGAGCAGTCTCAGTTGAATGACTAGTTTTGAAACCTGACTGATTTGGATCAAGAAGGTCATTCTGAGAGAGATAGCGGGAGAGCTGGCCAAGGACGGCACGTTCAAGGGTTTTGGAGAGAAAAGAAAGAAGGGATACTGGTCTGTAGTTGTTGACATCGGAGGGATCGAGTGTAGGTTTTTTCAGAAGGGGTGCAACTCTCGCTCTCTTGAAGACGGAAGGGACGTAGCCAGCGGTCAGGGATGAGCGAGGTGAGGTAAGGGAGAAGGTCTCCGGAAATGGTCTGGAGAAGAGAGGAGGGGATAGGGTCAAGCGGGCAGGTTGTTGGGCGGCCGGCCGTCACAAGACGCGAGATTTCATCTGGAGAGAGAGGGGAAAGAGGTCAGAGCACAGGGTAGGGCAGTGTGAGCAGAACCAGCGGTGTCGTTTGACTTAGCAAACGAGGATCGGATGTCGTCGACCTTCTTTTCAAAATGGTTGACGAAGTCATCTGCAGAGAGGGGAGGAGGGGGGGGATTCAGGAGGGAGGAGAAGGTGGCAAAGAGCTTCCTAGGGTTAGAGGCAGATGCTTGGAATTTAGAGTGGTAGAAAGTGGCTTTAGCAGCAGCGACAGAAGAGGAAAATGTAGAGAGGAGGGAGTGAAAGGATGCCAGGTCCGCAGGGAGGCGAGTTTTCCTCCATTTCCGCTCGGCTGCCCGGAGCCCTGTTCTGTGAGCTCGCAATGAGTCGTCGAGCCACGGAGCGGGAGGGGAGGACCGAGCCGGCCTGGAGGATAGGGGACATAGAGAGTCAAAGGATGCAGAAAGGGAGGAGAGGAGGGTTGAGGAGGCAGAATCAGGAGATAGGTTGGAGAAGGTTTGAGCAGAGGGAAGAGATGATAGGATGGAAGAGGAGAGAGTAGCGGGGAGAGAGAGCGAAGGTTGGGACGGCGCGATACCATCCGAGTAGGGGCAGTGTGGGAAGTGTTGGATGAGAGCGAGAGGGAAAAGGATACAAGGTAGTGGTCGGAGACTTGGAGGAGTTGCAATGAGGTTAGTGGAAGAACAGCATCTAGTAAAGATGAGGTCGAGCGTATTGCCTGCCTTGTGAGTAGGGGGAAGGTGCGAGGGAGAGGTCAAAAGAGGAGAGGAGGGAAAGAAGGAGGCAGAGAGGAATGAGTCAAAGGTAGACGTGGGGAGGTTAAAGTCGCCCAGAACTGTGAGAGGTGAGCCGTCCTCAGGAAAGGAGCTTATCAAGGCATCAAGCTCATTGATGAACTCTCCGAGGAACCTGGAGGGCGATAAATGATAAGGATGTTAAGCTTGAAAGGGCTGGTAACTGTGACAGCATGGAATTCAAAGGAGGCGATAGACAGATGGGTAAGGGGAGAAAGAGAGAATGACCACTTGGGAGAGATGAGGATCCTGGTGCCACCACCCCGCTGACCAGAAGCTCTCGGGGTGTGCGAGAACACGTGGGCGGACGAAGAGAGAGCAGTAGGAGTAGCAGTGTTATCTGTGGTGATCCATGTTTCCGTCAGTGCCAAGAAGTCGAGGGACTGGAGGGAGGCATAGGCTGAGATGAACTCTGCCTTGTTGGCCGCAGATCGGCAGTTCCAGAGGCTACCGGAGACCTGGAACTCCACGTGGGTCGTGCGCGCTGGGACCACCAGATTAGGGTGGCCGCGGCCACGCGGTGTGGAGCGTTTGTATGGTCTGTGCAGAGAGGAGAGAACAGGGATAGACAGACACATAGTTGACAGGCTACAGAAGAGGCTACGCTAATGCAAAGGAGATTGGAATGACAAGTGGACTACACGTCTCGAATGTTCAGAAAGTTGAGCTTACGTAGCAAGAATCTTATTGACTAAAATGATTAAAAATGATACAGTACTGCTGAAGTAGGCTAGCTGGCAGTGGCTGCGTTGTTGACTTTGTAGGCTAGCTGGCAGTGGCTGCGTTGTTGATTCGGGGGCTAGCTGGCTAGCTAGCAGTGTTGATTACGTTACGTTGCGTTAAAAGAACGACAATAGCTGGCTAGGTAACCTAGAAAATCGCTCTAGACTACACAATTATCTTTGATACAGAGACGGCTATGTAGCTAGCTACGATCAAACAAATCAAACCGTTGTACTGTAATGAAATGAAATGAAAATGTGATACTACCTGTGGAGCGAGGCGGAATGCGACCGGGTTGTTGAGTTCTAATCGGTAGACGTTGGCTAGCTGTTGGCTAGCTAGCAGTGTCTCCTACGTTAAGGACGACAAATAGCTGGCTGCGTTGTTGATTCAGGGGCTAGCTGGCTAGCTAGCTAGCAGTGTTGATTACGTTACGTTGTGTTAAAAGAACGACAATAGCTGGCTAGGTAACCTAGAAAATCGCTCTAGACTACACAATTATCTACACAATTATCTTTGATACAGAGACGGCTATGTAGCTAGCTATGTAGACGGTGGGCGTTGGCTAGCTGCTGGGCAGATACGTTAGGACGACGAAATACGATAATTACGCAATTATCTTTGATACAAAGACGGCTATGTAGCTAGCTAAGAAGAAATTGCTAAGATTAGACAAATCAAACCGTTGTACTATAATGAAATGTAATGAAAAGTTATACTACCTGCAGACCGAAGTGCAGACCGAAGTGCCTAATTAATTAATCAATTAACAATACAAACCTACATTTTCCATCAACTAAACATACTAAAGGATATACATTGCAACACGGTTTTAAACAATATCACAACATAACATTTACAACATTACATCACTACTGACCATATCTTTCAATATGCCCATACGCATTAATGAGCCATTTGGGACAGGCACTATAAAGCCAACCCAATTCCCTTAGCTCGGGTCCTTTTCCAGCATACCCGGAAGCTACAGAGATGGAGAGAGAGGAACAGAACAAACAAACAATGCGCTCATCCACAACATTGATAAGTATAATAATTATTGTATCTCTCAAATATGAACATTGACAAGTGTGAAATGCATGCACCAAGACAGAAGTTAATTTGTGTGTCGACCCACATTGTTAACTTATGGTATAATGGCGCAGGGAGGAGTGATGAATATGTGTGTGCGTTAAAGAACCAAATGCTGCCCGCGGCCAGTGACGGACTTATACGTCACATAGTGTTTTTCTTAGTTAGCATTAGCAGGCTTACTCATTGATCCACAGTTAGTCATAATTGCTACCATAAAACAGCCTAATTACAGTTGGTTTGTGTTTGGTGATAGTTTGTCACCAGTCAGTTGCACAATTGCATTCTGCTATGAATAGCACGTTATCAGTCTCCTTGCAATCTCTAAACTGCATTCTGTTCTGTTGCTTCCATATGTGGGAATAATAGCAAACTAGCTCTCACATGCTATCTGCTAACTTTTAGCCTAAACCCATTTCTGTCCCTTGGCTATGATAAGTGGATTGGTTAGGTAATCTATTGAGGTTGAATTGATCATATGTAAGTAATGTTTGGTTCCATTCACAGGAGTCTGCAGAGGCAAGGACAGCTCATAATAATGGTGCCATTAACCTCCTGTGGATCCATTCTTGTAATCATCATCTATACATTTTCTAAGGATGTTTGCTACGTGTGACAACCGATATGACATTTTTGCCCGATATCCAATATTTTCCTTGCCAAAAAAACACAATTCCCGATAACAGATATTTTCATCTTTCGCAGCCTTTTAAGCATTCTAGTACAATTAAATAGTTAACACACACACATGGATGCAGCGGTCTAAGGCACTGCATCTCCGTGCAAGAGGCGTCACTACAGTCCCTGGTTCGAATCCAGGCTGTATCACAACTGGCCGGGATTGGGAGTCCCATAGGGAGGCGCACAATTGGCCCAGCGTCGTCCAGGCCGTCATTGTAAATAAGAATTTGTTCTTAACTGACTTGCCTAGTTAAAGGAAGGTTACACACACACACACACTACACTGACTAAAAAGTTATTTTGTTGGCATTTACGTATGTCCCCATTACCAGAAAAACATAATCAAAACCCATTTCTTTCACTTACTTGCTGTACTGTTTTGTTGGTCATTTGTTCAGTCGTTTCAGTATCAACCAGGAATTCTATGGAACGCCGTTTGGGTCTTTGCGTGTCAAAAATGATACACGTGTCAAATAACACTATTTGACGTGTCAAATAACACTATTTGACCAATCAAGACCTGAATATGACTGCATGTCACATAATAACTTAAAGCGTTCATAAAAGTGTTACGTAGTTATTACACAGTCAAACGATTTATCGATACATATGCTATGATGCTGGTAAAGTTGTCTTGCGCACCTAACCCCAGGGTTAAGTAGCTAGCTAGCTATTTATTTTTAAACTGAAGTTCAATTTCAATAGGCGAACAACAAGTGGCTACATAGCGAATACTTACTCCCAAGGATTTCTAAATCAATGCTAAGAATAATGAAAATGACTGCAGTTTCTACTGATCATTGTTTTCAGACTGGTTGTATTGGTGCTAGCTAGGTACCAAGCTAAAGCTAGCTACCCCAGAAGTTGCGGTCGAACAAATGATGCTTTATTACCAACGCGGTATTGTAAACACATCGTTTGTTGCCGGTATTTGCTTGTTGCAGACTTCTTTGTACAGATTTGACAGTGCTACTGTATCTTTTTTGACACGTAAAGACCCAAACGGCGTTCCACCGTATGTTTGTCGTGACGCTAATAGCAGTGATGCTATTAGTGTGTAACTCCGGTAGGGCAACATCTGAAAAATATTGCACTTGGTAGTGTGTACCGGTGCTCGACCAGTCGGCGAAAGCCAACATCACCCACGACAGAGAACGGTTGATTGTCAGGGGCATTGAATTCCATTATCTTGGCTTTAATGGATTTTGCCTTTGAGTTGTCTCGCTGAAATGTTCTTACTCTTTCAAATTACTTGTTGACTGCTTGATCCATACAGCAGACATTGTGGTCCAGGTAAGGAATGTAAAGCACAATTTTACGTGGCCTCATTACGTCATACGTTATGTAGGTATGCAAGGTTTTTAGCATCAGTGTTAAACTAGACATCGGGCCGATACCGATGTTGGCATTTTTAGCTAATATCGTTCGATTCCGATATGTTCACCGATATATTGTGCATTAGAGGTCGACCGATTATGATTTTTCAAAGCCGATACCGATTAATCGGCCAATTTTTATATATATATTTGTAATAATGACAATTACAACAATACTGAAAAAATAAAAGTGTCAAACTTAATATAATCCATTAATAAAATCTATTTAGTCTCAAATAAATAATGAAACTTGTTCAATTTGGTTTAAATAATGCATTAACAAAGTGTTGGAGAGGAAAGTAAAAGTGCAATATTTGCCATGTAAAAAGCTAACGTTTAAGTTCCTTGCTCAGAACATGAGAACATATGAAAGCCGGTGGTTCCTTTTAACATGAGTCTTCAATATTCCCAGGTAAGAGGGTTTAGATTGTAGTTACAGTATATAGGACTAGTTCTCTCTATACCATTTGTATTTCATTAACCTTTGACAATTGGATGTTCTTATAGGCACTATAGTATTGCCAGCCTAATCTCGGGAGTTGATAGGCTTGAAGTCATAAACAGCAAGAGATGCTGGCAAATGCAGGAATGTGCTGGGTCCAGATTTTGCAGCTCTTTCAGAATATCAACTGACTGGATTTGGGAGAAGGAGAAATGGGGAAGGGCGAGTTGCTGTGGGGGGTGCAGTACTGTTGACCGGGGTAGGAGTAGCCAGCCGTAGAAAAATGCTTATTGAAATTCTCAATTATAGTGGATTTATCAGTGGTGACAGTGTTTCCTATATTCAGTGCAGTGGGCAGCTGGGAGGAGGTGTTCTTATTCTCCATGGACTTAACAGTGTCCCAGAATTTTTTTGAGTTAGTGTTGCAGGAACCAAATTTGACGACAAAGTGGAGCTATTACCTTATTGCTTATACCTATCCAATCCAATTATTTCAGATTGACAAATGGGTGGCTAGGGATCAATGTGGAGTTTAGAACATCTCATTCTGTACAGTCATATGATATTGTATTTTACTGACTCTAATAGGTATGGTGCTATTAGAATCCGAATCAAACAACGATTGAATACATCTTATTAGCATTTTGGTCTTAGTCGACTTTCATAATAATTTTACAGTTAACTTTTGCTGCTATAGTCGAACCAAACCAGGGGGTGGGAACTGGTGGGTGTAGGCTAGGCTAGACTAAAGAAATATTTACTTACTTTTTCTTTCTATGAATCAACAGGGATTCACTTTGAGTTTGGCTTGTTAGACTGACAGTCAGCAGGTGGTAGGCTTGATGGACTTTGTGTGTACGGGCATGTGTGCGGTTATCTGTGCGTACGTGCGTGCGTGTGTGTACAGATATGCAGCCTGTGGGGTACTATCTGATGTTGCGGATGGTAAAGAGTTCAGACAAGAAGCAGCCTCTGCTTGTGCGAAGCACATGTGTGTGTATATGACCACTAATATCGTTTGTTGCCGGTGTTTGCTTGTTTGCGGACTTCTTTGTGCAGATTTGACAGTGCTACTCAACTATTCAACTTTCAGGCAGTCCGTTAAATATACAGTACAGAATAGGATCTTGATTTGAGTACCCTGTTGCTAGAGTACATTCTAGAGTACATTGTGGTTTATTTGAGGTTTTTAAAAAGGCTTCTGAAGTTTGTAATTTCCACTTTAACATTTGACTTAATTTTCCATTACAAAAACATTTATCAACCCCTATGAAAATGTTCATTAAATATAATCCACTTAAAAAAAATACATTTCCTGTTGCTGCAGGATTATTTTTCTGCTGTAGCAAACTGGCTCAAATGAAGTTCCTACATCTGTAGTTATCCAATGTTGACTTTCATAATTTTGTGTGCATGTGTGGCTGTATGTGTTGTTGTCCTTGTACGTGAGTGTGTTCTTCAACAACCAAAGCTATTCTTGGGCGGAAGGTTGAGGGGTCAGTCAGCATTGAACCGCCCCCTGACTCTCCCAATCCTCTCCTTTTAATGTCAAACCACCTCTTTACCATATCCGCTGTGACAGCTCCTGCCTTACTTTTGGTGTGTGTCCCAAATGGCACCCTATTCCCTTTTTAGAAAAAATTGTGCACTACATAGGGAATAGGGTGCCATTTGAGGAGGAAGATTTAGTATAGACACTCAAGACTAGAGTATTTCTGCAAGGCTTTTGGACTGTGGGACCTCTGTCGTAGTGCTTTTAACTTTAACAGGCACTATTGATTTGCTGCAACTTCCCTCTCCCTCCATTTGTGTGTCTATTCTTGTAAGGACACTGCATAATTCTACAATAACATGAATTGATTTGGGGTTTATTTGTGGCATATTTTTAGGTTGTGTTCATTCCATGGTCATTTCTAACCTTTGATTTGTGTCAGTTGTGTTATCATCCACAGCTGACAGTAAACCATGTTTTATTTATATAAAGGGATAGTAAGCCAAATTACAAAATGACATTTGTAGCCTTACCTTGTGAGCAGTTCTTACAGAGTCTCATTGTCCATGGCATAGACTGCATTCAGGGTAAGGAATCAAATAAGTAATTTCGGTGAACTATCCCTTTAATCTTAAATGGGTGTGGATTCTAATACAAATAATATGCCCCATATCTTTAAATGTTCATTAATGAGTTCCATAGAACCATATTCTATACAACATCACATGATCTTCTATGCAGAGGCCTGTGTGACGATGGAGTTATCACGCAGGACTGGCGCCGAGGGACGTGCGAGGCATCAATCAAATCAATAGGCCAATAGGAGTGTATTTTGCCCTCTGCATGTAGTCGCTCAAGGCACTTTTTTCAAGGCCCCCTTTATGAAAGACCATCAATGTTAGGTGTGTGAGTCAGTTTATCATAAAAGAACACTGTACTGTGAAGTTGTTGGGAATACCAGTCACTTCAAGGTTGCGTCTCTAATGACTTTTCCCTATATAGTGAACTACTTTTGACCAGGGCCCATTGGGCTTAGGTTAAAAATAGTGGACTTATTATTTGTGACACATCCACACGCTTAAGACAACGTCCAAGATGGGGTTTCTGATGTTGTTTGAACTTCCCTTTGCGGATGTCTATGGGTTAAATGCTTAATTTTTTTCTTACAGTACATTAGAGGTAGAGAATGCACCAGACAGGGCTTTGATGGTTTGCTAGATTGACAGTGACAATTGGAGCTGGAAAGGGGTCAGAAGCTTTAAAGAGCGAGAGTGTGTGTCTTCCCAGATTTATCAGGTGGACCACATGCAGTCGATTTTGGCCCGGAGGTCTCTTATTAGCCATTCACGCTAACGCACTGCAGGAACCCCATCTAAAATTAATGTGGCCAAGGTTTTCCCCTATCTCCTTAAAATGCCAACAGCACTGCATGACGAAGGGAAGGTGCCACAATCCACTGTGACAGCGTGGAGTGACATGGAGGTGCTTGTCAGTACGCATCACGGCCAGGGCAACTAGCACTCTTGACAGATGGAGCCATGAGTGTGTTTCTTGGTGACAGGTTCGATGGCTCGAGGTGTGTCGCCAATGCCAGGACCATGGAAACCTATGTAGCCTAGACATAGGCAGAGTGATTAACTATCATAGTGTGTGGAGTGGATTAACACACAGACACACCCAAGGGTGAGCGGCTGGGGCCAACCCGAGTGGCGCAATGGTCTAAAACATTGCTTTGCTGTGCTAGCTGTGCCACTAGAGATTCTGGATTAGAGTCCAGGCTCTGTCGCATGCCGTCCGTGACCATGGAGCGGCGCACAATTGGCCCAGCATCGTCCGGGTTAGGGGAGGGTTTGGCCTGCAGGGATGTCATTGTCCCATCGCGCACTAGCAACTCCTGTGGCGGGCCGGGCGCAGTGCACGATGACACGGTCGCCAGGTGTACGGTGTTTCTTCTGACACATTGGTGCGGCTGGCTTCCGGGTTAAGTGGGCATTGTGTCAAGAAGCAGTGCGGCTTGGTTGGGTTGTGTTTTGGAGGACGCACGGCTCTCGGCCTTCGCCTCTCTCTATCTCTCTCTCTCTCTCTCTCTCTCTCTCTAGTCCGTACGGGAGTTGCAGCGATGAGACAAGACTGTAACTACCAATTGGATACCATGAAATTGGGAGGAAAAAGGGAGAAAAAAAAGGGATGAGCGGCTAACATGTCACAGTTACCCAACGAAAGACACCATATTCAGCACCTTGTTATATCTGCCAGTCTGTTTCAATCTCAAATGTAAAACTGTTTCCCAAAGATGCTTTCAATGCAAGCCCAACTAAGATACCCTAGCAACAGTTTGCTGGGAACTCATTGGCTTATCTCGCATTAGTGGCATGCTGTGCAGAATTCAAATAAGTCATTTAATATGTGCTTTTTTGACCTGTTCCAATTTGTTCTAATCTGTGTTTGATTTTCAAATGGCATCTCGGTCATAAATTCATTTTAATTTGGGCTGGCTGCCAGGCTTTATCTTCATCTTGTGCTTCGTGATGTCCATGTACAGTCCAAGAATCTGGGTTAGAGGCTACCAAGATCTTTAACTGCTCCAATACATTGCAACGCAGCCAATCTGTTTGCACAAGGCCCCCTCCCCCAAATCTGGATCCTGTTCATTAGGGCATGCAACTGGAAAAGTTTAAAAACATTTTGCAACGGAAAACCAAAAATGAGCGTTTCCGTTTTCTTCCGTTTGGTGCCTAATGAGCACAACCCTGATGGCTTCCAGTCCTCCATGGTATTTGCCAACATTTGCTGTTCTATTAGCCAACATGAGATCATATTATGAGGTCCTTGCTTACTGTCAGCGTATGTGAGCATCCCAAAGGGGGCATCCTATTGCTTATTGCACTGCTTTATTCCATGTCACCTTGGATGAAAGGAAAAATTCACTACTGTTTGCTAAATAGTCCAAATTAAAAACTACCATTGGTCCATACAGTTACTATATGTAAGTGCTTAGTGACCAGAATGTAATTATTAAACATTGTTTTGTAACGGCAGATAAATATTTAATTCCATGAATTTGTAGAATATTGTGATCAAAAAGAATACATAAGAGTAAATGAATGACGAAATAAAAAAATGTACTTTTTGAGTTATTGTTACACCATGTTCTTAACTTTAAAAAAAATGGAAGCAATTCAGCTAACATTACATCTCTGTAATAAGCCAGTGTTGTTCTACTTGTGTTCTAAATATAACATATTTATAAATTGTTTTGAGTCTAAAGAATCATTCTGGCAAGCTCGAGATACGTGTGCAGGAGTTTATCCAAAGTCACTCCTTTGGTATTAGCACGTAGAGGTGATGGCAGTCGTTAGTAGGCGTCTCCTCCAGTCCTACATGCCCCTAGACGCTGATCTTGGATCAGTTTAGCCTTTTCCACACTAATGTTTAAAGTTATGATTGGAGCAGGAGATGCTAATTTTGGATCTGTACCTAGGGGAAACTTCACCCAGAGTATCCTACACAGTCAGTCCCTCTCTCCAATCCCTCCTGTACTGGGAAAATGTCACTGCGTCACCGGAGAAGGACAGGCTCACCACGACAGGAAGCACCAGGGCCATCTGACCTTGGTCACTGTTGAAAGTGAATCCTGGGACGCTCCCTCGGGAGGAGGCCGTAAGCAGAAAAAGACCCGCAACACCCCCCCACGATATTTAATTCATCATAGGGTCCGTGTAAACTTTATTAATATGGCTTTTTTTTGCTGCAGCGCTAACTCTATTCACAACCCTCGCCTTGCATATCCAGCATGTTCCATACATTTTAATGAGCCATTACATAAGCCAGCATACATATTTATTTTAATCTCTCATTGAGGCTACAGAAGAGATTTTGAACACTGAGCGAATGGCAGGCGTAGAAATATTGAAGAGTGGTGAGAGAGAGGTGTAGAAAAAAATTGTACAAAAACTAGATCAGCTTTTTAATGAGGCCTGGAGCGTCCATCATTAAGCCAGCAGTCACACTAAAGTGACTTTGTTCTCTCTCTCCTCCAAAGTGTTTGTCCCGCCGCGCATGAGATGACGCACATGCTTATAGATGTTGAGATCCGAGCCAGAGATCAAGGTCAGCCCAGATCGACGCTGTCAGGTCCACGAGAAAAAAGAGGAAAAAAATGTGATTCTCGCCCAATTCAGCCAATCAACCGGGCCCTGCCTTCCGTCCCTTGGGCCAATCGAAGGCGAGGGAGAGCTTCATGGGCAGTCATTTCTCGTTAAAACCAATAAACGTGCCCTGCTTCTCCCTCTGAAGAAGCATCGGGTGGAGCTGCACTCGATAGCTCTGCCTGGGAAAAATGCGCTGACATAGCAACAGTGCTGATGGAGAGTGCGGGGTTTGAATGGGCGTCAGAGAAGTGCTAAAATCGAAGTGCAAGCATCCCCAGCGGGTTTTATTAATCAAGGGCTATTTACTGCCGCCTTGTCATTGAGATAATTTCTTATCTGTGAGTGTGTGTGTGCATGTGTTTGAGTGCAACCTCAAGGAGACAGGCCTCCAAAACTTAGCTTCTATTGGTTTCTATATCCCCAGTTTCCAAGTCCATCGCACTCCGCCGCATTAAAATAGCGTTGAGTGTCGGGAAACACTGGCCTTCTGGTGGTGTTGACAAGCTGCCAAACTGAATATTCCCAGCCTGTGTAATTATGATCTGTGGAATTGATTCCCCTCAGTGATCGTAGTTGGACGTCGTGCGGCTCATTGATTCTGAGATGTATGGTCTTCATTTGGTCTTTCATTAGTGTGTAGCTTAAAGTTTGCACCGATATCTTTGCCGGTTTGACAGATGCCTTCATCAAAAGGGACTAGCATAGATTACAAATAACGCATTGTTTCTGCTAAACCAATCCTCCGAGCCATTATCTCTGCGCATCTGGTCAGTATGCAGACTATTGCACAGTTTGTAATTGTCTGCTTACATTTTGGCCCATTCTGTAAGTTCCCAGCTAGTATTGTCAGAGTGCTGTGGTTCAGTGAGGTGGTCCAAGTGTCTGTCTGTATAAAAAAATATATATAATTCAAACTAATTTTATGCCATTTTATTCATGTAGAAGCAGCTTATGTTCCTTTTAAAGTGTTTCAGTCTTTTATAGTGTTTCATTGTGGACATACACTACCGGTCCAAAGTTTTAGAACACCTACTAATTCAAGGGGTTTTCTTTATTTTCTACATTGTGGAATAATAGTGAAGACATCAAAACTATGAAATAACACATGGAATCATGTAGTAACCAAAAATGTGTTAAACAAATAAAAACATATTATATTTGAGATTCTTCAAATTGCCACCCTTTGCCTTGATGACAGCTTTGCACACTATTGGCATTCTCTCAACCAGCTTCACCTGGAATGCTTTTCCAACAGTCTTGAAGGAGTTCCCACATATGCTGAGCCAACAAGTGCTTAGCATATGTGGAAACTCCTTCAAGACTGTTGGAAAAGCATTTTCCTTCACTCTCTTCCCAAACCATCTCAATTTGGTTGAGGTTGGGGGATTGTGGTGGCCAGGTCATCTGATGCAGCACTCCATCTCTCTCCTCCTTGGTAAAATAGCCCTTACACAGCCTGGAGGTGTGTTGGGTCATTGTCCTGTTGAAAAACAAATGATAGTCCCACTTAGCCTAAACAAGATGGGATGGTGTATCGCTGCAGAATGCTGTGGTAGCCATGCTGGTTAAGTGTGCCATGAATTCTAAGTAAATCACAGACAGTGTCACCAGCAAAGCACCCCCACACCGTAACACCTCCTCCATGTTTTACGGTGGGAAATACACATGCAGAGGTCATCCATTCTCGCACTCCGCGTCTCACAAAGACATGGCGGTTGGAACAAAAATCTCCAATTTGGACTCCAGACCAAAGGACAAATTTCCACCTGTCTAATGTCCATTGCTCATGTTTCTTGGCCAAAGCAAGTCTCTTCAAATTGTGTTCTTTGGTAGTGGTTTCTTTGCAGCAATTCGACCATGAAGGCCTGATTCACACAGTCCCCTCTGAACAGTTGATGTTTATGTATCTGTCACTTGAACTCTGTGAAGCTTTTATTTGGGCTGTAATTTCTGAGGCTGGTAACTCTAATGAACTTATCCTCTGCAGCAAAGGTAACTCTGGGTCTTCCATTTCTGTGGCGGTCCTCATGAGAGCTAGTTTCATCATAGATCTTGATGGGTCTTGCGACTGCACTTTCAAAGTTCTTGAAATGTTCCGTGTTGACTGACCTTCATATCTAAAAGTAATGATGGACTGTTGTTTCCCTTTGCTTATTTGAGCTGTTCTTGCCATAATATGGACTTGGTCTTTACCAAATAGGGCTATCTTCTGTATATCACCCCTACCTTGTCACAACACAACTGATTTATAAATCTGTGTTTATGTACGTATGTTAATTTGTCTCTCTTCTCACCTTGCCTCACATCTGTCGTCTCTCCACAGGGGAGGACTTTGTGGTGGTGCAGCAGGAAATCGTCATGATGAAAGACTGCAAGCACTCTAACATCGTGGCCTACTTTGGCAGTTACTTAAGGTAGCATATTTAAAGGTCCGCACCCCATGCTTCCTCCGCCACCATCCCTAACCTACCCTTCCCTCCTCCACCCCTGTCCTGGCTCAGTCAATTCCCAGCCACTCTCAGGTTTTGAAATACACACAGGCTCAGCGTAGAGTCGTTCTCAACTGCAGCCAAGCTACGGACAGAGCCTCCGTTCCAAGCCTAGCCGCACTAACGCTAGCATGCTAACAATGTGGCTAATTACTAGCTCTGGGGGAATGCTTTGTATTGAACTGCTCAAGAGGTGAGGGAGGTGGAGGGTGGCCATTTTGAGAAGTTTTAACGCATTGGTTGGCCGGAGGGTAGTTGTGACCTAATAGCCGAACCGCATCATGCTGTGTCACAACCTAGAAAAAGACTCCCAGAAGCATTCATCCATACTCTCTCTCTGCCTCTTTGCTTTAGCTTTTTACTCTGACTATTTTGAGCCGTACAGTATCGATTGTAATGTAATTTGTTTCCTTTTGCTCTTTACAGGAGAGATAAATTATGGATATGTATGGAATATTGCGGGGGAGGGTCCCTACAAGACATATATCACGGTAAGCATACACAACAACATACAGTGCACAAACACACATACACACACAAAACACACAAGCATTTGAAAAATGACAGCTGGCTCAACCGGTTCGATGAAGCCAAATTCAATATGTTTCGGTGTGTGGTTTTAAGCTCATTCCTCACTCAAGCTAGACGTCCTCTTACTAGGGGTACGTCCCAAATGGCGCCCTATTCCCTTTATAGTACACTACTTTATACTACGGCCCAGGGGGAATCGGTTGCCATGTTGGACGTAACCTAGCTCCTACCACATAACCAGACAGACAGTTAACAGATTCTTATTGCGCTTTTTCTTCTTCTTGTCTTGGTCGTTAAAGGGAAAATCTGCAGTTGCTACGTCCATTTTTGGACTTTAAAAGAGATGATATATCCATTTTATTCTAGAAGAATATAACTTATAAATTGCCTCACGCGCTTAGTTCAATTGTCTTACCCCATCACAACCCACAAAATAAGCTGGTTTTACTCCAATGTTTGTAAACAAACACTGTGTATAGATTTAAAACATGGCTAAAACTATAAGGTTGATGTCATTGATGGTCAGTTTTTGCATCCATAGCTCCATCTATATATTTGAGTAGTTACATTTCTTCAGCCCCACCCCCGAGCTATTTACGAAAGTACTGGTGGCGTGACCACTTTGTAATTGTTTGAACTGCAGGTCATTAGGGCGGCCGTCTTTAGCAGCTGTTTTTGCATTTTTGCGCACACACAGACACATACATACATACACTCACACAGAGACGGTGTTGATTCTGCTCTTAATGACTGTGCTGGGCTCAGTCGGCTGCGAGGCTCCTCATTAGAGAGACAGGAACAGCAGTCGACACCACCAACTACCGTTGATCTCATCCTCCCACATATCGGCTCCCCGCTGCCACGGAGACGACACGCTGCTCATAATGTCCCCAACCCTAGGCTCCTTCTCCGGAGTACATAGAGGGTCACCGAAACGGAAGGCTTACGTGCTCGGCACACTGTCCCTCGTGGCCTTCACAATGCCCAGTAGGTTTGTCGCAACGTTACATTCTTTTAACCTTCATCGTTTAGTTGTTGGGTATTCTTAACAAGGCTTAAGGGGGCATGTTGATTAGTCTAACATAGCTTCCTCTCCTTTTCTCCTTTCCATCTGCATTGATCTGAAAATGGAGGATAGGTGAAAGCAGTATGGTAGACCCTAGCTGGGAGTATGCTGTCACCTGTATAGGTTCTTTCAGGTCAGTGACGATGAAAGAAAGAATATAAAGGAAGGAGGTCATTTTAGACTGAGTTTTCCAATTTAAACATGTTAGGTTCTAACTCATGGACGATTAGTAAATCTCAAACCAAGTTTATTCACCCAATGGGTCAGACAACTGACAAAGACATGTTTATACCAGCACAAGTATATATACCCCAATTTGGGTTAAGTCTCCTCCTTCCCTCTAAACATGACATCTTTATTGCTAGGTAGGAAGTTAAGTGATGCGGGTAATAAACTGTTCCTTCTCCCTTCATGTGACATGACCTCTGCCCCCATTACTCACTAATTCATAGCTCTCCACCCTTATCAGTGACCGCAACCGTGTGATTGCCTTTCCTTTACACATGTCCAACCTTAATTGACTCCACCATAGACATTCCTCCTACAGATAACCATTAACTTCTGGTGTAGAAACCAGACTGTGGCCCTTCTCATTTCCAAAGGATACCTGATGATTAACAATGTTTCAAGTTAAGAAGTCAGAACCCATCAAACAGGATCAATGAGTTAGCCAGCTAACCTGTGTAACTATTTGGAAGTAAATTTCTCATTTTTTGGAAAGATAAGCTTGAAAGGGGCGGCAGGTAGCCTAGTGGTTAGAGTGTTGGACTAGTAACCGAAAGGTTGCAAGATCGAATCCCCGAGCTGACAAGGTAAAAATCTGTCGTTCAGCCCCTGAACAAGGCAGTTGTTTGTTCTTAATAAAGGTAAAATATAAAAAATAAAATGGGAATGATATAATTGATTCAACTGGCTAACTTGGTGACCCTGCTTTTTGATATACCCCTTAGAGCCCTAAGTCACATGACGGAGCGAATTAAACTAACTGCATCTTTTAATCAGACCCCAATGAACTGGTGCTATCATGACTTGCAATCTACTTAGTAGAACGTTTTATGAAGATTAGTCTCTCAATGTTATGGCCAAAGCACTCCCACACAGCCTAGGATTGGAGAAGGATGGAGTACGATGCGTGTTCTCACTCTAACTGAAGACAGGCAGACAGACAGACATGTGAGTCAATTCCAGAGGATCATGTTTGAATAGACTGCTATTTTATTTGTTTATACAGGCAATTTCATTGAGAATATGCAATTTACTGTATAGTACTATCCATGTTATTGAAATCTAAGAAGAACCTAGGAATCTAGCTCTGTCTAATTCAGTAGCAAATATATTTTTGTTCTGTTTTTAATAGGGTCCTGTTGTGGCTCGTCTGTTCAGTCCAGTCATAACTATTCTAGAGTCCCAATAATGACCTTCAAATAACCTAACGTTGCCAGGTAAAGCTGTCAGATCAACATCCAATTGTGAACCCTGAACCTACATTGCCCACCTTGAACCCATATTGTTGATAAGTGGTTGAAGCTGAGGTTAAATGACACAAAAACTGTACATTGATGATTTTTGGGGGCAAATTTAACCAACAAGCAATATTGATGTAACTTGAAATGCTGATGTGTGCCCACATAAGACCTTTAGCTGAAATAATATTAATGAAATACATGATACATTTGAGTTCAGGTACCAGATGTTGTCTCAATAACCAATGGCGAGGAACCTTTTAATAAAGCACCAGTGCTTCTCAGGCTCCAACCATGTCTCTCCTTATCTTTCAGTGACGGGGCCTCTTACAGAATCACAAATAGCCTACGTGTCTCGAGAAACTCTTCAGGTACGTCCATTCAGTTTGCCTCCTCCAGCACTCCAGCACTCAAGCATTCACTCTTCTTCAGACAGATGTCTTTCAGCTAAAAGCCTTTGAACTGCCTTTGATTTCATCCATCTGCTCGATTAAGATTGAAAACAGCCGTTAATAATTGCAATAGCAACATCGTAGGACTATTGTTGTCATTGATTTGTTCGATTTTGATACACACAACTATTATATCATAATAAATCCTTTATATTACAAATCGCAAAAAAATAAGTAAACAGACTATTGCTTTCCTGGTAAAATGACAGTTATCTTATGCTTTGGAAAGGTATGTGGCTGATTTTGGTTGAATGTGAATTGGCTAAAAAGGGACACCATATTAGGATGGGATATTATTTGTGAAGAGGTCAATGGACTGACTCACTGTCTGCATTTTTCCCTTCACAGGGTCTCTACTATCTGCACAACAAAGGGAAAATGCCAGGTTCCATTGCATAGAATAGAATTGAGTGCACAAAGGTAAGGTGGGACTGGAACAATAACCATTTCAAGCAGGAATGCATTGTGTAGATTAGGATCGAATAGAATACAGTTTATTGTCTTCTTCAAGAAAATAATTTTACACAAGCTTGTACCTACACACAAATAGACCAACAACTCCTTCACCCAGACATGTACAAAAACCATTTGCAGTAGTTTAGTGTGTTCCTCTGGAATTTCTTGGCACAGACGGGGTAATAGCCATTATAAAAACATTTCTGACACTAATAGCCACCATTTGGAATCCCCAACAAGACATCTTTCAAAGTCACTTCAGGCTTGTCCCGTTTGGTCGTTCCCATGCGAATTTTCGTTCGATAGATAGCCTTGTTAAGAGACTGCTGCATAAATGAAACTGCATTGAAAATGTCCAGATACAAGTTGGTAAGACATTTGATACGTTGTTGAGAAAACATATGTATAAACGTACTAAACACTTACATAGGCCTATGCAACTGCAAATCCATTGAAGTTGTAATTTTCTTTTATCTGCACAAAGGGAGCAAACATACTGTTGACAGACAACGGGTACGTCAAACTAGGTAAGGAGTCCAGACGTTCAACTGTTTTCTTTGATGTCTGCGTTTCAATATGATGAATAATGGCAATTTGTTGAGTGTGTGATCGCCACCTGGCTGTGATTGACAAGCTGTTAATTGTGCTTGGCTGTGAATAGCACCTTCTGCTTTCACGTGTGTGTGTGTGTGCGTGCGTGCGTGCGTGCGTGCGTGCGTGCGTGCGTGCGTGCGTGCACTTTTATATTCAATGTGTGTAGTAAGCTAGATCAAGTCTGAGATGCCTGGACAGTGATTGGAATAATTGTATATCAGTGCTACCTCTACAATTTATATCATATTCCTTTTGGGAATATTGCCTACACCAGCTTACATTTTTTGTATAATTACTACAATACATGAGCATTGCATGATTTTCATTGATTTCAACATTGCTATGCATAATTTATAATTTACTACAGAGCGAACCAGGCTTAGGAAATGGTCATCAAACATGTATTAGACATTCACTGTATTAATGATGAACTGTTGATTGCATTTGGACATTTACAGTTGAAGTTGGAAGTTTTCATACTCTTAGGTTGGAGTCACTAAAATAATTTTTTCAACCACTCCACACATTTCTTGTTAACAAACTATAGTTATTGGCAAGCCGGTTAGGACATCTACTTTGTACATGACACAAGTCATTTTTCCACCCATTGTTTACAGACAGATTATTTCACTTATAATTAACTTTATCACAATTCCAGTGGGTAAGAAGTTTAAATACACTAAGTTGGCTGTGCCTTTAAACAGCTTGGAAAATTCCCCAAAATGTCATGGCTTTAGAAGCTTCTGATAGGCTAATTGACATCATTTGAGTCAATTGGAGGTGTACTTGTGGATGTATTTCAAGCCCTACCTTCAAACTCAGTGGCTCTTTGCTTGACATAATTGGAAAATCAAAGGAAATCAACCAACACCTCAGAAAATAAATTGTAGACCTCGACAAGTCTGGTTCATTCTTTTCCAAACACCTGAAGTTACCACATTCATCTGTGCAAACAATAGTATGCAAGTATAAACACCATGGGAACATCATTGAGCCGTCATACCGCTCAGGGAGGAGATGCGTTCTGTTTCCTGGAGATGAACGTACTTTGGTGCGAAAAGTGCAAATCAATCCCAGAACTTAAGCAAAGGACCTTGCGAAGATGCTGGAGGAAGTACAAAAGTATCTACTGTATATCCACAGTAAAAAGAGTCCTATATCGACATAACCAGAAAGGCCACTCAGCAAGGAAGAAGCCACTGCTCCAAACCCGCCATAAAAAAGTCAGACTACGGTTTGCAACTGCACAGAGGGACAAAGATCGTACTTTTTGGAGAAATGTCCTCTGGTCTGATGAAACAAAAATAGAACTGTTTGGCCATAATGACCATCGTTATGTTTGGAGAAAAAAGGGGGATGCTTGCAAGCCGAAGAACACCATCCCAACCTTGAAGCACTGGGGTGGCAGCATCATGTTGTGGGGTGCTTTACTGCAGGAGTTACTGGTGCACTTGACAAAATAGATGGCATTATGAGGTAGGAAAATGATGTGGATATATTGAAGCAACATCTCAAGACATCAGTCAGGAAGTTAAAGCTTGGTCGCAAATGGGTCTTCCGAATGGACAATGACCCCAAGCATACTTCCAAAGTTGTGGCAAAATGGCTTAATAAGGACAAAAAAGTCAAGGTATTGGAGTGGCCATCACAAAGCCCTGACCTCAATCCTATAGAGAATTTGTGGGCAGAACTGAAAAAGCGTGTGTGAGCAAAGAGGCCTACAAACCTGACTCAGTTACACCAGCTCTGTCAGGAGGAATGGGCCGAAATTCACCCGACTTATTGTGTGAATTTTGTGGAAGGCTACTTCACGTTTGACCCAAGTTAAACAATTTAAAGGCAATGCTACCAAATACTAATTGAGGGTATGTAAACTTCTGACCCACTGGGAATGTGATGAAAGTAATAAAAACTTAAATAAATCATTCTCTACTATTATTCTGACATTTCACATTCTTAAAATAAAGTGGTGATCCTAACTGACCTAAAACTGGGAATTTTGACTAGGATTAAATGTCAGGAATTGTGAAAAACTGAGTTTAAATGTTTTTGGCTAAGGTATATGTAAACTTCCGACTTCAACTGTTGATGGGAATAAAGTCAGGTTCTCAAATCTTTCATTATTTTCTTGGCAGCTGACTTCGGTGTCTTGGCCCAAACACACAATGACCATTGCAAAGAGAAAATCCTTCATCGGCACACCTTACTGGTAATGTCCTTCATCACTTCCCCCCTTCTATCAATTCTCTCTGTCCCTTGATACCCAAGTCAGGTGAATCTATCCATGGATCTATCATCCACCATTTTGTCAAGCAGGATAGGAATGTGCCCTTCGATTGATTTTAGAAGGTTTTTAACCCCCTAGAGTCGATATCCGTGGCCCTGCAAAAATCTAATTAGCATAATGAAAACATTTCCATTAAAATCCATCAGTTTAAGCTGGATATGTTTTTTTGAATTGCATCTGCCAATGTTGTACTCCTGCAAATGTGGTAAAAGTTGTCAGAGAACCCTAACCCCAATCCCGACCCTTACCCTAGACCGGGTTCATATCCAAATCCTGACCCTACCCTACCCTCCCCTCCCCTTACACTGATACACTCTTTCCCTTTTTTGAGCCCACACCTCTCTTTATTCATGTTTTGTTTAGTCTGTTTTTTTACTCCTATTTTGTTGTTGTTTTTCATTTCTATAATTATAAAGCCACGTTCTTTCCATGAAAGCGCTATATAAGTTCCATGTTGTAGTAGTAGTATTATACCTGGCGAAAACCAAACAGTGCATTCCACAGTAAGAACCTCATACCAACGATCAAGCATGGTGGTGGTAGTGTGATGGTTTGGGGATGCTGACTCAGGACCTGGACAACTTGCCTTAATAGAAGGAACCATGAATTCTGCTCTGTATCAGAGTATTCTGCAGGAGAATGTCAAGCCAGTCATCTGTGAGCTGAAGCTGAAGTGCAGATGGGTCATCTAGCAAGACAAAGATCCAAAAACACAATTGAGTCTACATGAAAGTGGCTAAAAAGCAACAAATGTTTATTTTTGGAATGGCCTAGTCAATGTCCAGACCTAATCCTAATTGAGATGTTGGAGCAGGACTTGAAATGAGCAGTTCATACTTGAAAACCCACAAATGTCACTGAGTTAAGCAGTTCTGCATGCACGACTGGGCCAAAATCCCTCACAGCGATGTGAGAGACTGATCAACAACTACAGGAAGCATTTGGTTGCAGTCGTTGCAGCTAAAGGTGGCACAACCAGTTATTGAGTGTAAGGGGGCAATTACTTTTTCACACAGGGGAATTGGGTGTTGCATAACTTTGTAAATTAAATAAATAGGTATACTTTTTTTTTGGGGGGGGGGGGGATTATCACAGGTTCCTTTTATCTAAGATCTGATAACATTCAGTATCAAAAATATGCAAAAATAGAGAAAATCAGAAAGGGGGCAAATACTTTTCACGGCACTGTAGGACAGACACTTCAGAACAAACTTATTTTAGTCAAATAAAATAAAAAATCTTTCATTTTTAAAATGATTTCTTAAAATTCTAAATTAAATAGCTAAAGGATCTTTGGTATGACTTTCTTAAAATAATTCCATATGTTAGCTTAGTAGAACCCCCGCACAACTCTAGGGGGTTAACATATTCTCATTATATTGATTTGGTGGCGGTGGTGGTGGTGGTTGCGATGATGTTGATGATGAGCGGCAGGTAGACTAGTGGTTAAGTGCCGACTAGGTGAAAAATCTGTCTGTGCCCTTGAGCAAGACACTTAACTCTAATTGCTCCAGTAAGTCGCTCTGGATAAGAGCATCTGATAAATGACTAAAATGTAATAATTGTAACGGCGTTCGTCTGTTGAAAGAAGAGAGTCGGACCGAAATGCAGCGTGTAGGTTACTCATGTGCTTTAATAAAGGAAATAGCGATACATGAAATAACTGTGAGATACAAAACAACAGACGGAACGTGAAACTATACAGCCTATCTGGTGAATACACAGACAGGTACAATCACCCACGAAATACAACGCGAACTCAGGCTACCTAAATACGGTTCCCAATCAGAGACAACGAGAAGCACCTGACTCTTAATTGAGAACCGCCTCATGCAGCCCAGCCTAACAACACCCCTACTCAACCGCAATCCCAACTATCCAAACCCCAATACGAAAACAAAATATAAACCCATGTCACACCCTGGCCTACCCAAACATATAACAAAAACACAAAATACCATGACCAAGGCGTGACAGAACCCCCCCCCCCCTAAGGTGCAGGCTCCCGGACGCACCTCAAGAGCATAGGGAGGGTCCGGGTGGGCGTCTGTCCATGGTGGCGGTTCTGGCTCGGGACGTGGACCCCACTCCATTAATGTCCTAGTACCTCCCCTTCGCGTCCTGGGATCATCCACCTTCTCCGCCGACCATGGCCTAATAGTCCTCACCCAGATCCCCACATAACTGAGGAGCAGCTCGTGACAGAGGGGCATCTCGGGACAGAGGGGCATCTCGGGACAGAGGGGCATCTCGGGACAGAGGTGCATCTCGGGACAGAGGTGCATCTCGGGACAGAGGTGCAGCTCGGGACAGAGGTGCAGCCCGGGACAGAGGTGCAGCCCGGGACAGAGGTGCAGCCCGGGACAGAGGTGCAGCTCGGGACAGAGGCTCAGCTCGGGACAGAGGCTCAGCTCGGGACAGAGGGTCAGCTCGGGACAGAAGCAGCCCGGGACTGAGGGGAAGCCCAGTACTGAGAGGACGCCCAGTACTGAGAGGACGCCCAGTACTGAGATGAAGCTCAGACAGGTAGTAGGCTCTGGTAACTCCTGGCTGGCTGGCGGATCTAGCTGCTCTATGCAGACTGACAGCTCTGACTGCTCCATGCAGGCTGACAGCTCTCTGCAGACTGGCAGATCCTGGCTGACTGGCACTTCTGGCGGATCCTGGCAGACTGGCACTTCTGGCGGATCCTGGCAGACTGGCACTTCTGGCGGATCCTGGCAGACTGGCACTTCTGGCGGATCCTGGCAGACTGGCACTTCTGGCGGATCCTGGCAGACTGGCACTTCTGGCGGATCCTGGCAGACTGGCACTTCTGGCGGATCCTGGCAGACTGGCACTTCTGGCGGATCCTGGCAGACTGGCACTTCTGGCGACGCTGGGCAGACTGGGAGCACTGGCGGCGCTGGGCAGACGGGGAGCACTGGCGGCGCTGGGCAGACTGGGAGCACTGGCGGCGCTGGGCAGACTGGCGACGCTGGGCAGACTGGCGACGCTGGGCAGACTGGCGACGCTGGGCAGACTGGGAGCACTGTCGGCGCTGGGCAGACTGGCGACGCTGGGCAGACTGGCGACGCTGGGCAGACTGGGAGCACTGGCGGTGCTGGGCAGACGGGAGACTCCGGCAGCGCAGGAGAGGAGAAAGGCTCTGGCTGTGTCGAACAAGCAGGAGGCTCCGGCAGCGCAGGAGAGGAGACAGGCTCTGGCTGCGTTGAACAGGCGGGAGACTCCAACAGCGTAGAAGGGAAGGAAGGCTCTGGCTGTGTAGAACAGGCGAGGCGCACTGAAGGCCTGGTGCGTGGTGCTGGAACTGGTGGTATTTGATCGAGGACACGCACAGGAAGCCTGGTGCGGCTACCGGAGGACTGTTGTGTGGAGGTGGCTCTGGATAGACCGGACCGTGCAGGCGCACTGGAGCTCTTGAGCACCGAGCCTGCCCAAGCTTACCTGGCTCGATGCCCACTCTAGCCCGGCCAATATGAAGGGCTGGTATGTACCGCACCGGGCTATGCTCCCGCACTGGAAACACCATGCGCTCCATAGCATAACACGGTGCCTGCCCGGTCTCTCTAGCCCAACGGTGAGCACAGGGAGTATGCGCAGGTTTCCTACCTGGCATAACTATTCTTCCTTCTAGCCCCCCCCCAATATTTTTTTTGGGGCTGCTTTACGGGTTTCCTTGCCAACCGTGTTCCCTCGTATCGTCGGCTCCTATCTCTGGCTGCCTCTGCTCTCCTTAGTGCCTCCACCTGTTCCCATGGGAGGCGATCTCTTCCGGCCAATATCTCCTCCCAAGTGTAACAACCTTTACCATCCAACACGTCTTCCCATGTCCATTGTCCGAATAGTTCATCCTCCTTTTGCTGCTCCAGCTGTCGCTGCCTGTTTATACCAGCGCCTCTCCGTTTTTGCCGGCGTGTCTTCCTTTTCGACATTGCTGCAGCGAATCCCAGGCGGGCTCCTGCACTCTCTCTGGGTCGTCCGCCCACCTGTCGATTTCTTCCCACGTCGTATACTCCATGCCATTGATATCCATAACGTCCTCTCTTCGCTTCTCCTGCTGCCTGTTATAACACGCTGCTCAGTCCGTGAGAGGTGGGTGATTCTGTAACGGCGTTCGTCTGTTGAAAGAAGAGAGTCGGACCGAAATGCAGCGTGTAGGTTACTCATGTGCTTTAATAAAGGAAATAGCGATACATGAAATAACTGTGAGATACAAAACAACAGACGGAACGTGAAACTATACAGCCTATCTGGTGAATACACAAAGACAGGTACAATCACCCACGAAATACAACGCGAACTCAGGCTACCTAAATACGGTTCCCAATCCGAGACAACGAGAAGCACCTGACTCTTAATTGAGAACCGCCTCAGGCAGCCCAGCCTAACAACACCCCAGCCTAACAACACCCCTACTCAACCGCAATCCCAACTATCCAAACCCCAATACGAAAACAACATATAAACCCATGTCACACCCTGGCCTACCCAAACATATAACAAAAACACAAAATACCATGACCAAGGCGTGACAATAATAATGTTGTTCTAAATTGTATCATCAAATCCAATTTTAGAACAGTGTATTCGATAGATTTTTTAAAAAGTAACCTATTAAACAAGTCAAACCATTCTGATTATATTGATTTCAATGATGATCAAATTAATTTAAAACCAGTGTTTGGGTTACACTTTATAATAACTTTCACGAATAAGCCTTATAAATGCTTATAAATTTTAAAACTTAAAATCAGTGCTGGCTCTAGCCATTTTGGGTAATTAAGTGAGTTTTGGTAGGGTTGCCACCCCCGACCTTGGCGGCAAAACATTTGTGGCCCCCCATTTGGCACCCCTAGCGGTCGAGCCACCGCTAAACAAAAGTTTAGAAATATTTACAAAATGTGTTAATATTTATAAACATTTTATAAGCGAGTAATTGGCACATACAGTGAGTTCAGAGGTCTTGGTTGAGATGCCTCTGTAGTGTTAATTGCTATTGACTGTGCCAAGGCTATGTGGTGAACAGTTCATTTAACTGAGCCGACTCCCTGTGTGCAGGATGGCACCTGATGTGGCAGCCGTGGAGAGGAAGGGCGGGTACAACCAACTGTGCGACATCTGGGCGGTGGGCATCACCGCCATCGAGCTGGCAGAGCTGCAGCCGCCCATGTTCGACCTTCACCCGATGAGGTTAGCATTTGAACCTGTTGGCATCAGACCAGGGCCCTTTTTTGGGGGGGCAGAGACCTTTATGAAATGAAGAGCACAGAGAGAATGGAGACACAGAATAGGGCCAGTAGGTGCCGGGATTCTTATCCATGCATGCAGGGGAATCGTATACACTCACCCTCCACATGTATTTGGACAGTGAAGCATGTATCTTTTGGGGCTCTATACTCAAGCATTTTGGATTTGAGATTAAATGTTTCATATGAGACGACAGTACAGAATGACACCTTTTACTTGAGGTTATTTTCAGACATATCTGTTTTACCGTTAAGAAATGAAAGCACTTTTATGTAGCTAGTCTCCCATTTGAAGTCAAAAGTATTTGGACAAATTCACTTATAGTTTATTGTGGTAGTCAATAGTTAAGTATTTGGTCCCATATTTCTAACACGCAATGACTCGACAAACTCGTTGTATGCATTTGCAGAACGTAAAGAAAGCAGATCATAATTATTTTCAATGTATGTTTAGAAAGTTAGCGCCTTTAACTGAGTAAAAGCAAGGATTGGAAGTGAAAGGACTGATTTCCTTAAATACACAACTGCACCTTTTTTGTTTTTCTCAGAGCCCTGTTTTTTATGACCAAAAGTAACTTCCAGCCGCCCAAGTTGAAAGACAAGGTGAAGTGGTAAGTGTCTTTACGCTTGCTGCCTGCAACATAACCTTAACCCTGTCCGGTTCTATCTCGTTACTTGAACACACCGTCCTCTCTCCCTTATACGTTAGAACTGGATGGAAAAAGAGACGTAATACAATATTAATGAATCAAATCAAAATGCTGCTAAAATTTTAACAGTCAGACACACCTGTCATAGGGGTAAAGGAGCCTCAGATTTGTGTCAATGTCATTGGACTCAGAGAAAGGCTTTTTTTTGTGGGGAGTGGTTGGAGAATTGACAGCCTAACTCGATTTACACATAATATAGGGTCAAGTTTTATCCCAAAGAGGTTTGATCATTATTAGCATGTAAATTTGAATATTTACTTTAAAAAATGATAGAATGTGTGAAATATATATATATTTTTAAATACAATTTCGTTTTCCCTCACCAAGGACCAGTAATTTTCATCATTTTGTAAAAATATCGTTGATGAAAAATCCAAAGAAAAGGCCTTCCTCAGACAAGCTACTGCAGGTAAGATGATCTTGGCCTGAGCTACATAACAGCAATGTGATTGTAGTGATGTCATTGTGTGGATCAAGGGATTTGGTTACCTCAATGACAACCCAAAGTGTATTGTTCGTAAGGAAGTCTTTCAAATGTTCAAGGTCAAGATTGGGTGAAATAGTGTGAATATTTGGAAATAGAGCCCCCTTTGCTGGTTAAATGGGCAATATGAAGTTCAAACAATAACAAGCACTGACCCTGCCACTGTTTTTGTAAACAGCTGAGGAATGGTGCTGGAGAAATTGAACCACTCTCAAATTAATAGAATGAGCTAGCGGATTCAAGGAATAATGATACTGTATCAACATTATAGTTTTAACCATGTTTAAAATAAAATAAAATGTATCGGTCACATACACGTGTTTAACAGATGTTATTGTGGGTGTAGCAAAATGCTTGTGCTTCTAGCTCTGACAATGCAGTAATAGCTAACAAGTAATATCTAACTGTTTCACAACATATACCCAAAATACATGTAAATCTAAGTAAGGAATGGATTAAGACTATATACATATGTCAGAGCGCCATTGGACTAAGATACAGTGGCATAGTATAGAATACACTATACAGTTGAGGTCGGAAGTTTACCTACACTTAAGTTGGAGTCATTAAAACTCGTTTTTCAACCACTCCACAAATTTCTTGTCAACAAACTATAGTTTTGGCTTGTCGGTTAGAACATCTACTTTGTGCATGACACAAGTAATTTTTCTAACAATTGTTTACAGACAGATTATTTCACTTATAATTCACTTTATCACAATTCAAGTGGGTCAGAAGTTTACATACACTAAGTTGACTGCCTTTAAACAGCTTGGGAAATTCCAGAAAATGATGTCATGGTTTTAGAAGCTTCTAATAGGCTAATTGACATCATTTGAGTCAATTGGAGGTGTACCTGTGGATGTATTTCAAGGCTTACCTTCAAACTTTGCTTGACATCATGGGAAAATCAAAAGAAATCAACCAAGACCTCAGAAAATAAATTGCAGACCTCGACGAGCCTGGTTCATCCTTAGGAGCAAGTTACAAACGCCTAAAGGTACCACGTTCATCTGTACAAACAATAGTATGCAGGTATAAACACCATGGGACAACACCGCCGTCATACCGCTCAGGAAGGAGATGAACGTACTTTGGTGCGAGAAGTGCAAATCAATCCCACAACAACAGCAAAGGACCTTATGATGATGCTGGAGGAAACGGGTACAACAGTATATATATATCCACAGTAAAACGAGTCCTATATCAACATAACCTGAAAGGCCGCTCAGCAAGGAAGAAGCCACTGCTCCAAAACCGCCATAAAAAAGCCAGACTACGGTTTGCAATTGCACATGAGGACAAAGATCGTACTTTTTGGAGAAACAAAAATAGAACTGTTTGGCCATAATGACCATTGTTATGTTTGGAGGAAAAAGGGGGAGGCTTGCAAGCCGAAGAACACCATCCCAACCTTGAAGCACTTGGGTGTCAGCATCATTTACATTTAAGTCATTTAGCAGACGCTCTTATCCAGAGCGACTTACAAATTGGTGCGTTCACCTTAAGACATCCAGTGGAACAGCCACTTTACAATAGTGCATCTAAATCTTTTAAGGGGGGGGGGGGGGGTGAGAAGGATTACTTTATCCTATCCTAGGTATTCCTGAAAGAGGTGGGGTTTCAGGTGTCTCCGGAAGGTGGTGATTGACTCCGCTGTCATGTTCATGTTGTGGGGGTGCTTTGCTGCAGGAGGGACTGGTGCACTTCACAAAATAGATGTTTTCATAAGGAAGGAAAATGATGTGGATATATTGAAGCAACATCTCAAGACATCAGTCAGGAAGTTAAAGCTTGGTTGCAAATGGGTCTTCCAAATGGACAATGACCCCAAGCATACTTCCAAAGTTATGGCTTAAGGACAACAAAGTCAATGTATTGGAGTGGCTATCACAGAGCCCTGACCTCAATCCTATAGAAAATATGTTGGCAGAACTGAGAAAGTGTGTGCGAGCATGGAGGCCTACAAACCCAAGTTAAACAATTTAAAGGCAATGCTAACAAATACTAATTGGGTGTATGTAAACTTCTGACCCACTGGGAATGTGATGAAAGAAAATAAAAGCTGAAATAAATCATTCTCTCTACTATTATTCTGACATTTCACATTCTTAAAATAAAGTGGTGATCCTAACTGACCTAAAACAGGGAATTTTTTATTAAGATTAAATTTCAGGAATTGTGAAAAACTGAGTTTAAATGTATTTGGCTAAGGTGTATGTCAACTTCAGACTTCAACTGTACATATGAGATGGGTGATGGAATATTTACACACAATTAAAGTGACTAAGATGCCGTAGAATAGCTTGGAGCACAGTCTGTACATATGAGATGAGTTGTGCTAGATACGGAAACGTTATTAAAGTGGCTAGTGATCCATTTCTAAAAGTGGGCAGTGATTCCTGATGTATGTCTATAGGCAGCCGCCTCTGATGTGCAAGTGATGGCTGTTTAGCAGTCTGATGGCCTTGAGATATAAGCTGTTTTTCAGTCTTTAGTCCCAGCTTTGATGCACCTGTATTGATCTTGCCTTCCGGATGATAGCGGGGTGAACAGGCAGTGGCTCGGGTGGTTGATGTCCTTGATTTTCTTTTTGGCCTTCCTGTGGCATCGGGTGGTGTAGGTGTCCAGGAGGGGGGAAATTTTGCCCGCAGTAATACACTTTGAGGCTATACAGTGTTTGTTTTCAAGTAAAATAAGCTTACATTTTGGGTTCTGATGGTGTATGACAGTTGAGCTAAGCTCATGAGGCATTTAAAATATTCTTAAAGAATCAATGGGTAAACATTTATTTAACAGTCCAAAAAAGGATGTTGCAATTGCAGAAAGTGCTGTAGAAAGTGCTTCAGTTTCCACATAGCAACTCTTATTTACTATTAGCCTGAGGTTTGTGTTCTTAGAACTCTACCATGTATATTACTCAAATAAACTTGGACAGAGGAACCCACCTAACTCTTACAGGCTCAACCGTTTTAATATTTTATTGTTTAGATCTACCTCACTTAAAGTGTCTTTTACACATTACTCTTTAGCCTTTTAATAATCTATTGCACAAGCATGTAATAAAAATGTGATAATGTCTTGTGTCATGCTTGTCTGAGGCAAATGGCACCGTATGCCCATATTTGGAACGCAGCCTAAATGTGTTGTCTGTCTAGTGTTTTTGTATGTCAGTTCATATCAGATGCACCACTTTAGCCTTGAATCTAATTGTCCTAAGGGGATGGATAAAGTTGTATCTTATCTTAGATAACATTTTCCCCAAGCCAAGCCAACTCCTATTTTATTCAACTGCTATTTGGCTCAAGAGGGAACAACCACAGCAGGAAATTTATTTTTTAAATAATTGAGAGCTATGATTAATTTGTTTTACTCGATTGCATTTCTCATAATGCAATCTTTCTGACACGTGGTTTTTCTTGACTGAATCTGGCCCATAGTCTCCTACAGTTAGTCTGGTCTCAGATCTGTTTGTGTTGTCTTGCCAACTGCTATGGTCATTGCCCCATCAACAACCATAGGAATTGGCAAGACCGCACAAACAGATCCGAGACCAGGCTATCCTACAGTATGAACTCAGCTTCATTGTTGTCCCCTGATGTTTTCCCAGCATCCCTTTGTCTCGCAACCTCTAAGTCGCACGCTGGCCATCGAGCTCTTGGACAAGGCCAGCAACCCGGACCACTCCTCCTACGACGACCACTTAGATGATGAGCCCGAGGAGTCCGAGGAGGTACAGTACAGCTGCAGACACTCACAGGACACATCCTCATTTAATCAAAACCGGTAACCTTTGCAACTCCTTGTCACTCAGTGTCAATTCAAACATTTGTCATAACTATTCCATAAGGAGTTGTCAAGATAGCAGAATCAGACTGGCACCCAGGCTAGGTTGCCTTCGAAGTTGCCATTATTCAATGGTGACATCAATTCTCACAGTGGAAATAGTAATCATTTAGATTTTCCTTTGTCTTATCCTGTATTCCTGGTTACTGGTTTTGATTGATCAAGGCCCTAAATCATTTTATTTGACTACAAAGGACTATCATTGGTTATAGAGCATCTATTGTACTTTGTCATACAGAACATTGTGTCACTGTAGGTTTTAGGGGTCAATTTAGTCTGTGTATAATGCACAGCAAGAGTTTGAGAGTGCTTTTGCTATTCAAAGCCACGGTATTCACACTCAGCAGTACTTTTATCTTTGTCAATATTATACTAGAATACACTGACTGAACATTCTGTCTTGTTCATTGGCACACTTAAATGCATATTTGTTAGACAATTACGGAATGTATAATATTATACAGCATCTACACATTTTTGCTTGAATTTTAAAGATGTATTAGCCTTAGCATAAGCATTAATTAGCCTCTTAGCTGCCTGCAATTTTTATTTTTACATTTTCTGAACATTGTCTCATCAAATGTACGCATGACTCATTCCAAAAAGTTGCACTGTCACTTTAGCTGGCAGTAGTCACATTGTCCAACGCCCATAATAACTGACTCTAGGTGTTGACTCTGTGCCTTAAAGGAATTATTTAGGACGTTTCACCCCCTGCCCTGTCCTCAACTGCTCCGGGGTAAAGTTTCCCCTAGGTACAGATCAGCTTCCTTTCCCCCAAGCCTAACCTTAAACATTAGTGGGGGAAATGCAAAACTGACCGAAGATCAGCATCTAAGGGCAATTTCACCCTAATCCTCCTCAACTCCTCTTATCAGTTGGGCTGAGTGTCTCTGCCTCTCTCCTTTGCCCTTAGTTGAAATACAAGAGGGTGCTTTGGCTCATACTGGGGTGTGTTTCAACCCGTTGTCCCCCTATCTCGGCGACTCCCACGCTTTTCCATTGGCAGAGAGGTACCGTGTGTCTGTCTGTGTGTTTGTGGGCGTTGTGGGCCTATATGGGTGTGTTTGCTTGCTCTGGTAATTGAGATTGTGTGCACACAGGCATAGATGTGTGGTTCGTTTTTTTAAACGTTTGTGCATGGTAAGTGTGTTCGGGTGTAACATCATTAATGCGCATGTGCTGAAATTGTTTGATGTGGAGAATGGTGTGAAACCATTGGGTCCTTGCTAAAGCTAAAATGTATGATACATTTTACCATTTGAGTACTTAGTCCCACTTTACAGTGGGTGACCTTAATAAATATTTACATCAGGTAGTATAATTACAGTGTAGATACTGTAGAGCTGCATGTAAATACAAAGGTATCGGGGACACTTATTGTAAATTGGAACCAAATGCTATTTGTCTTTAATGGTAGACCCATGTGGATCAGTTGGTAGAGCATGGTGCTTGCAACTCCAGGGTTGTGGGTTCAATACCCACGGGATCCACTACAAAAAAAGTATGAAAATGTATGCACCCACTACTGTAGAAGAGCATCTGCTAAATGAATCAAATGTAGACAAGAATGGTCCTATATTATATCCCAAGATTAAGTTGTGCTGGAGAAGCTCCTTCAACCACCCCTGGCATCCGACGGTTTGGCTCTAAATGCTTTTAGTCTCTTCTTCAAAACAACCAGGCAGTGAAGGACGTCCTTCAACTGCCATTTTGTGCCCTGGGAATGTTAGTTCCACTGTGAGCCCTTCACATAAAGTAAAGTGCATGTCCTCTGATGCACGAAGGACACACTGCTAAATAAATAACAGTGGAAGCCATCCTGGGACTAACTTGGCTGCCCCCAAATGTCACCCTGGTCCCTACATAGTGCACTACTTGGGCTGTGCTCATAATTAGTGCACTATATGGGAAATGGGCAGCCATTTGGGACGCACACCTTTCTTATAGTCATGACACAGAAGACGACTGGCAGCCAACTAATGATTTTCCCCACATGGCTTAGTGGAAGGGAGGATATCAGGTTGATTCCCCCCCAGAAGGGTCATTTTCATTACACGTGTCATCAAAGTGCGACATTCAATGGTGGTATTTTTACACTAGCCTTTTTAATCAGGGAAATGTGGAAGGTTGCCAGGAAGACGTGACTCACTTGTTTCCCAAATGGAACCCTATTCCCTATATGGTAACTACTTTTGACTAGGGTCCATAGGTGTCTGGTCAAAAGTAGTGCACTATAAAAGGAATAGGGTGCCATTTGGGACGTATGCGCCGGCTGCCAAGACGGTTTGAATACTTGTTATTCTTTCATTTGAAATCTTGTTCTTCTCTCATCGGCAGGGTAGCCTAGAGGTTAGAGCGTTGGACTAGTAACCGGAAGGTTGCAAGTTCAAATCGCCGAGCTGACAACGTACAAATCTGTCGTTCTGCCCCTGAACAGGCAGTTAACCCACTGTTCCTAGGCCGTCATTGAAAGTAAGAATTTGTTCTTCACTGACTTGCCTAGTTAAATAAAGGTAAAATAAAAAAAATCATTGTTATCGCTGATTGTCGTTACATTATACGATACTGGTCTTACCAGAGAGGAAGAGACGAAGCGAGTGGTTTCACTCTCGCTGAAATCTAAACATGTTGCCTGTCTTCCGCCAATGGGACAACAACTCCCATTGTTAGGAAGGAGACATGAGCATCTCATCATTATATACAGATCTCTTATCTTACCTCTTGACGCTAATTACAGTGCATTCGGAAAGTATTCAGACCCCTTCCCCTTTTCCACATTTTGTTACGTTACAGCCTTATTCTAAAAGAAAATGTCCTCATCAATCTACACACTGCCCCATAATGACAAAGCGAAAACATGTTTTTAGAAATGTTTACAAATTTTATGAAAAATAATAAACATAAATAAAGGGCAGGGGGTAAATAAGTATTCAGACCCTTTGCTATGAGACTCGAAATTTAGCTCAGGTGCATCCTGTTTCCATTGATCGTACTTGAGATGTTTCTACAACTTGATTGGAGTCCACCTGTGATAAATTCAATCGATTGGACATTATTTGAAAGGCACACACCTGTAAGGTCTCACAGTTGGCAGTGCATGTCAGAGCAGGATTGTGTCGAGGCACAGATCTGGGGAAGGGTACCAAACAAAACATTTCTGCCACATTGAAGGTCCCGAAGAACACAATGGCTTCCATCACTCTTAAATGGAAGAAGCTTGGGACTACCAAGACTCTTCCTAGAGCTGGCCACCCAGCCAAACGGCGCAATCGGGGGAGAAGGGCCTTGGTCACTCTGACAGAGCTCCAGAGTTCCTCTGTGGAGATAGGAGAACCTTCCAGAAGGACAATCATCTCTACAGAACTCCATCAATCAGGCATCTATGTTAGAGTGGCCAGACGGAAGCCACTCCTTAGTAAAAGGCACATGACAGCCCACTTGGAGTTTTGCCAAAAGGCAGCTAACGAACTCTGAGACCATAAGATACAAAATTCTCACGTCTGATGAAACCAAGATTGAATTATTTTGCTTGAATGCCAAGCGTCACCTCTGGAGGAAACTTGGCACCGTCCCTACGGTGAAGCGTGGTGGCAGCATCATCCTGTGGGGATGTTTTTCAGCAGCAGGAACTGGGAAACTAGTCAGCATTGAGGGAAAGATGAACGGAGCAAAGTAAAAAGATACTTAATGAAAACCTGCTCCAGAGTGCTCAGGACCTCAGACTGAGGCGAAGGTTCACCTTCCAACAGGACAACGACCCTAAGCACACAGCCAAGACAATGCAGGAGTGGCTTCGGAAACAACTCTCTGAAAGCCCTTGAGTGGTCCAGCCAATGCCCGGACTCGAACCCAATCGAACATCTCTGGAGAGATCTTAAAATAGCTGTGCAGCGACACTCCCCATTCAACCTGACAGAGCTTGAGAGGCTCTGCAGAGAAGAATGGGAGAAACTCCTCAAATGCAGATGTGCCAAGCTTGTAGCGCTATTCCCAAGACGACTCAAGGCTGGAATCGCTGTATATTGATGAGGGGAAAAAAACAATTTTGTCAATTTTAGAATACGGCTGTAACGTAACAATGTGGAAAAATGTGGGGCCTTGAATACTTTTTCTACACACCCCTTGCACAGTCTTCACATTTTGCTGCCTTAAAATTACATATAAAAATGGATTACACTGGAATTTTTACCTACAGATCTACACAATCTACTCCACATTTATTAAATGATAGAAACATTTCTAAATGAATTTAAAATAAAAGAACGAAGATGTCTTGATTGCATGTGTCTTCACACCCCAGAGTTAATACTTGGTGGAAGTACATTTGGCAGCCATTACAGCTGTGAATAATATTCTACCAACTTTGCATAACTCTTAAAAAATAACTCCATTATTTTTGTCAAAATTGCTTAAGGTCAGTGAATTTGGTTGGGAATCAATGGTGAACAGGAATAATTAAACCTCGTCTCTGATTTTCAAGCAACTTTAATTCAGGACTGAGACTAAACCACTCAAAAACACTCAACACCTCTTGGAAAGCCACTGGTGTGTCTTTGGCATAACAATGTGTGTAATTGTCTGGCTAAAAAATATAACTCCACCCCAGGGTTAGGTTTTCAGAAGACTGAGGCTGGTTTTCCTTTTTACCTGGGCTTTGTCCCTTTCATATTTATTTTGATCCTGACAAATTCCCCAGTCCCTGCCAATGACCAGCGTACCCATTACATAAAGCTGCCACCACAATACTTTAAAATCCCATTTTTAAATGTAATTTTAAGGCAGTATCAGATGCATACAAGCACATTGAAATAATATCAAACACTTTCATAAACGGTACTGTAGGTGGCATGTATGTCAGTATGCTTGCATCAGACAATGCTACATTTTTGCCTTGCGACTAATGTATTCCTAGCCTGGTCCCAGAACGTTTTGGGCTGACAATGACCATAAAATTTGGCAATACAGCACAAACAGATCTGGGACCAGGCTAGTTAGTGTTGTACTGTTTCCCTCACTCCACTTTATCTGTTTTGACAGCCCCCTGTATCGGTGCCGCATCGGATTCACTCTGGGAACACACGAGAAGGGAAGACCCTCTCTGAGATCAACTGTGAGTGTCTTCAGTAGCATTTTACTTAATCCCTTTGGTATAAGACTGTTATAAGAGTGACATTAGCATGCCATAGTATGTCATAAGCATTCATGACTAGGGCAGTTAGGGTGAACGTATTACCACCATACCGGCGGTCACGAGTCATGAAGGCAGTCTAATTCCACGTGAATTTTAGGCTTCTCCCAGCCCTGATGCTGCCAATGTTCATTAGTAGCCTACCAAACTTGCTAACTGCCTGGTCCTCAGCACTCTATTGTCCCTCTAATCTCTCTGACGTCAATGCAAAAGTATTTAAAAATCTAATCAAACACTTCATGAGAGCACATGAGCTAATGTTGCGCAACATTTCAGTAAGCTATGCAATTGTGTGTTAAAACAGAGTAATGGCCTCTAATAAGAATAGGAGGATCAGCATTCTATAGGCTAGGCCTACTATATTTATTTCTCAACTTTCTTAATATTAAGCACATTGCTTATATTTACAACAGGAGTACCTGGCTGGCATGAAAATAAACCACGGGGAAAAGTGTCCTTCGGTCGCAATTTAAGTGCATAGATTACATGTATTTTTTTCCTGCCGGCCCTGTTTCGATACAGGTGCTTGATTATGGTCCATTCTAAATCAAAACATATTTCACACATATATTATTTAGTATATGTAAAAACTATATTAAATCAAGAATAGTCTGATGGGTGACAATATTAGCCAATTACTTATGAATTATATATTATCACTGGTTTCTTAAGCTGGTCATCATTAACCATGCCTTTTTGTTTGCTACTTTTTGAATCATAGTCACATGTCATGTAGCCTAGTCCATAGGTGTAAATGTTTTAAGGTTTGTATCACAACTAAAGTGGCCAACGGGCATACATAAGCAGCGCTAGAGTTTCAAGTTTGGGGAAGGTCATTTTCACCTTATGCACCGTTATAATAAAAGCATTACATGGATAATTGCATTTGCGGTCATTTTTGATAATGGTGTTCTCCGCTAATGTAACATTCACACTTATTGAAATAATACTACCATGTGCGCATTGCTGTGCTTATAATGTGAAGAAATAGCCTTATCGCTTAGCTTAAAATGTTGATAAACTTTCTGATCTGTTGCATCAGCCAAATTGCTTAAAAAAAGTGTTTTTTGATGGTAGTGGTTATATTAATTTGGGATCTATCGCAACTGTCCCAGACTATGTTTGGAATATTTATTTCTCGCACAGAATAGAATAGGTTAACCTTTGTACTATGGAGGATAGTAGATTGACATAGGCTAGTGCTTTCACTGTTCGTTAGGCCTACTCATCTTGTTGGCTGACGAAAAGTTAAATGTGGACAGTCAAATATCCTCAATATGCTCCTCGAAATTGGATATGGACGCACTCAGGTGCGTGCCCGATGTGTCGGTCTTCACTTGTAGCTTGTGAGAAAGACCCGATTACTTGATGGAGCACGCATCACTCAGGGAGAAGTGCACAATGGCCGCTGGCCGCAAAATATTTTTTTTAGGGTGCGTTACAGCCACACAAAGGGGATGCCGCCGTGAAATTCCGATGCATTATCAAGTGCTTGTCAAATTGTGAGTGACTGATGTAGTGTGTACAGCCTGCACAAAAAAACAATGCAGAGCTCATGCCTTTCGAGTCCCATCATGCAGCCTTACAATGTATTAAAAATCAAAACATATAGCCTAACGTTTGTAGAACTAAAGTTGAAGTTAAATAACTCTAAATTAAGCATGTAGGAATACCTATTTCTTTGTTAAACGCTTAACATGTGCTCACTCCCTCAAATTGTTTATTCAGATTTGTTAAATTGTATTCTTCATACTATAAAATAATGCCACCGACTCAAATCTTGTCTGCTAAATGAACTAGTGTAGCCCACAGCCATTTGGCATAGCCAGATCAGGACCTCAGGACAACTCAGAATATGCTATTCTGTTCTTCTGAAATATACTACATCTTCTTCATATCATGCTTCTTTAGGAATGTCTAAAATAAATAACATATTTATTGTGAAGGTGTAGGCTATATTACATGGATTATGTGTGGAAGCCAGGAGATGCAAAATGTGTTTGTTAATTAACGGTAAATTACTGTGAGACTGACAGTTTATTTGCTTAACAATCACCGTCTGACAGTAATTTGTGACCGCTACAGCCTTAGTCATGACATGTCAAATGATACAACACTGAAAGGTTACATGGTTAGATCTTCCGGAAGATTGAAAACTATCATTTTTTTTTAAACCTTCTATTTTGGACTCAACGTGTCAATGTATGGCTCATACATGCATAATAAATGTTCTACAGTTCTCTCCAAGTGGAAAAAGCATCTGAATCCTTACATTCTAACCTGCCATCATTTAGTGCATGAGATTACGCACTCGTGCTTGTCATGTATTGCGCTCTGAAGCAAGTTTTCAAGTGCCTGCATGGCTTACCATGAGTTGTTTTGATAGCAGCTAAAATACATGGATCAAATCCATGCATCATAAGTTAGAAAACATCTGAAATTAGAAGTTATATATTTTGATTTTTTTTAGTATACTGGCAGACACTCATATCCAGATTGATTTACAGTAGCCATTAGGGTTAAGGACCTTGCTCAAGGGCACATTGACAGATTTTTCACCAAGTTGGATCAGGGGTTTGAACCAGCAATCTTGTATTTTATTTGAATTTTGTAATATATTGTGCAATAGGCTATAAGGTTTATCCATTCCGTTCGTGAATCGTGATAATGCGCTCAAGAAATGTATACTACAAACTTTCCCATGTTTGTTCAATGAACCATAAAAAATGAATGAACATGCGCCTGTGGAACGGTCGTTAAGACACTAACAGCTTACAGACGGTAGGCAATTAAGGTCACAGTTATGACATTTTAGGTCACTAAAGAGGCCTTTCTACTGCTCATCTGCGTGAACATGCCTTAGGAATGCTGCAAGGAGGCATGAGGACTGCAGATGTGGCCAGGGCAATAGATTGCAATGTCTGTACTGTGAGATGCCTAAGCCAGCGCTACAGGGAGACAGGACGGACAGCTGATCGTCCTCGCAGTGACAGACCACATGTAACAACACCTGCACAGGATCGGTACTTCCGAACATCACACCTGCGGGACAGGTATAGGATGGCAGCAACAATTGCCCGAGTTACACCAGCTTGTTGTCATTGCAGGCAATCTCAACACAGTGCGTTACAGGGAAGACATCCTCCTCCCTCATGTGGCACCCTTCCTGCAGGCTCATCCTGACATGACCCTCCAGCATGACAATGTCACCAGCCATACTGCTCGTTCTGTGTATATCCGGGAATTTGCAGGTGCCTTGGTGGAAGAGTGTGTCCCTGAACAAAGGGGGGGGTATCTGGTGTGGCCAGCAGCTGCTTTAAGTACTGCAGTGCATCTCCTCCTCATGGACAGCACCAGATTTGCCAGTTCTTGCTGTGAGATGTTCACAGCAAGAACTGGCAAATCTGGTGCTGTCCATGAGGAGGAGATGCACTGCAGTACTTAAAGCAGCTGCTGGCCACACCAGATACCCCCCTTTGTTCAGGGACACATTATTCAATTTCTGTTAGTCACATGTCTCTGGAACTTGTTCAGTTTATGTCTCAGTTGTTGAATCTTGTTATGTTCAAACAATTATTTACACATGTTAAGTTTGCTGAAAAGAAACACAGTTGACAGTGAGAGGACATTTCTTTTTTTTTGCCAAAAGGCAGCTAAAGGACTCTGAGACCATAAGAAACAAAATTCTCAGGTCTGATGAAACCAAGATTGAACTCTTTGGCTTGAATGCCAAGCGTCACGTCTGGAATGCCAAGCGTCACGCCCTTCTCCCCCGATTGACTTTCAAGGAGTAGGACATTTGATGCAACTATATAATCAAAAGTAGATGGACACCCCTTCAAATTAGTGAATTTGGCTATTTCAGCCACACCCGTTGCTGAGCAGTGTATAAAATTGAGCACACAGCATGCAGTCTTAATAGACAAACATTGGCAGTAGAATGGCCTTACTGAAGAGCTCCGGCACCGTCATATGATGCCACCTTTCCAACAAGTCAGTTCGTCAAATTTCTGCCCCGCTAGGGCTGCCACGATCAACTGTAAGTGCTGTTATTATGAAGTGGAAACGTCTAGGAGCAACAACAGCTCAGCCGCGAAACGCGTTCCCTGGAGTGATGATTCATGCTTCACCACCGACAGACGAATCTGGTTTTGGCATATGCCAGGAGAACGTTACATGCCCCAATGCATAGTGCCAACTGTAAAGTTTGGTGGATAAGGAATACCGGTCTGGGGCTGTTTTTCATGGTTCGGGCCCCTTAGTTTCAGTGAATGGAAATCTTAGCACAACAGCATACAATAATATTCTACACAATTCTGTGCTTCCAACTTTGTGGAAACAGTTCCAGCGTGACAATTTCCCTGTGCACAAAGTGCGGTCCATACAGAAATGGTTTCCCAAAATCGGTGTGGAGAACTTGAATGGCCTGCACAGAGCCCTGACCTCAACCTCATCGAACACTTTTGGGATGAATTGGAACGCCGACTGCGAGCCAGGCCTAATTGCCCAACATCAGTGCCTGATGCAAGTCCCCGCAGCAATGTTCCGTCATCTAGTGGAAAGCCTTCCGAACAGAGTGGAGGCTGTTAATAGCAGCGAAGGGGGACCAACTTCATATTAATAACCATGATTTTGGAATGAGATATTTGATGAGCAGGTGTCCACAAACTTATGGTCATGTATTGTAGAAGTGTACACTTTCCGTTGTTTAAACTTACTTTATAACATTTGCTTGCTCATTTGCCATATTAGTCTGATGGGACCATACCCTACAACGGGAGCTAGCCTGCAACAACAGAACTTGATAGAGAATGTTTATTTGCAGGTGGAATGAGGTCCAGTAAGGTTGCAAGGTTAAAGTGGGAGGCGGGATTCAGGTCAGCACAGTATTGTCCAATGAGGTTGCGAGGTGAGCCCAACATGCACACCCCACATGCACTGACGTTGTACACAATTGTGAACAATATTCGGGGACCCGTTTTGGGTTTTGAGCTCTACTTTCAAAACAACTGGCTGAAATGATAAAAATCATTTTTATTTACGACTGCGTCAAGTGTGTAGCCACAAAGGTCACTATAATGTCACGTTTATAACAATGTAACGAAAGCTTTTCAAATTTCTTCCTTCTCAATGACCTTTTGTGGTTAAGTATGGAAAACCACTCCTTCCTCTCTCTGCCTCTTCTCCGCACTCGCTCCTTATCTTTCCAGCTCTCCTTTTTGTCACTCACTGAGTTGCTGAGCATCACTTCCCAAGAGACTTGAATATTCGCCCTGGATGTGCAAAAGGCGCATGGGGAACTGCTTACTGTTCATTCAGAGGCTCTATATCTGAGGGTCTTAATCTTTGCCATTTAGTTTTGACTCAGTACCCACAGAGATTATATAGGAGGGAAAGTGCCTGCACTAGTAGTAATATGCCGTAAGCGATCTTTAGTGATATTTTGTGCTTATGTTGCTGTTCGAGTCATGCAGGTTTTTATTTTTTTATTGCCAGGCCACTGACTATATTTAGAAATGTGTTGTGTGTTAATTTTTTAGTACTGCAGTTTGTTTAATTCTCTGTTTCATTTTTTAACACTGATAGTCGATCAAGTCAAGTTTGATCCCCTGCTTAGGAAGGAGACTGAACCTCATCACGAACCAGCAGTGAGTGACTCTAACACACACAAACACAAGCACACGCACAGGCTTGCCCATCAACATTTCACACTTTTCGACCAACCAAATCACGCGTTGCAACAATAATGACTGTTTAAATTCAGAACCTCACAATTTCCATGGCTATTGCGATTGCACTGCTATCATACCATAACTGTGCATTGTATTTTGGATGAGGCATACTATAGAATTTGGTGACATGTTATATAGACTATATTAACTGTGTGTGGTATAATAGCGACGACAGACGCCTGCATACAAAGATATATTGGAAACCCAGATCATGCGCTCCAAATGACACCATATTGTCCCCGGTCAAAGGTATATATGGAATAGGGTGTCATTTGGGACGTACCCACTGTCAACAAATACGAGTTGTAGTTTGTATGTTGACTTCAAAATACCGAAGGGGTGAGTCTCACATTGTTAAATACATTTTCTAACCCTTCCAATTAAATATCTAACCGAGTCTAAACAGTGTTTAAATGTAGCAGTGTTTGAATGTGTGTGTGTGAGTGTTAATCAACAATCACTTCCAATCCACCAGTCTTGAAGTATTTTCTTCTTTTATGCTTTTTTTATAAATATATTTGTATATTTTTTTGCAAGGAGTGTTTATTTGTTTTTATCAACAGCTACAAAATCGTAGGCTTGTAATACCACGCTCTTTCTCTCTCTCTCAACTTCTGTCTTTGATGTGCTTTGGTTGGAGGGGAAGATCGGCCACTTATTTTAGAGGTGCAAGTCCATGAAAGATTATTTTCTGAAGGCCCCACTTGCATGGTATCCTTTTGGCACCTTGGCCAGCCTTTTGAGTCTCTCACCCCTTATGTGTGTTTAAAAAAAATATGTTTATACATTTTTTTAACCAAACCTTCATCCCATCTCTTCAAAGAACTTAAACAACTTTTTTTTTTAAACTGTGTGTGATTATTTTTAAATACCCCATGACTGTGAATAATCTGTATTTTCTTGGTCTGTCTACTAAACAGCCCGACCCTGACGATTTTTTGGACTGTGTGGAAGAACAATACTACACTGCAAGATCTAACCTGGTACTTCTGTTCTTATTTTTGCCCATATTTTACCTCTGTTTTGTGTTGTCTCATCCTCATCGCAGTTCATATGTTGTCAGTTCACTTTTGGATGCTTTTCACTCGGTGAAGCCCTCTGTCTTGCTGCTTTCGCTGGTATCCCATAACACTTTCACTTGTCATTACATGTGTAACCTTTTATTTAACAAGGCAAGTCAGTTAAGAACAAATTCTTATTTACAATGACGGCCTACACATGTAAAGACATAAACCGTGCCCTTGCAACATATACTCCCTTTTGTAACATATAGTTTGCAACCTATAGTTCCTTTGGGTTATTACAGTGTCATGTATCACTGCACATTTGTTAATGCCTTACAGTATGACCAATTTGTATTCCTACCTGGTTTTGACGTGGATGATGAAATAACACAGTAATATCAGCATGAAAAATCACCAAACGGGTTACAATGATGAAATATCGCATGTAAGTTCTCCCCTGGCCTATTTTGTAGTAAGTATTTTTTTGGCATGCGCTTGTTTTTACAGGGGCACAGAAGGGCTTTATTTTTAGGGCTTGTCACAATGCGAAGCGTCTCTTTTTCAAAGAGAGAAAGGTTGAAAGAGAGGGGGATGGTTCTCAAAGTGCACCGCCCTATCAATGATGGCACTCAGACGAGGGAGGACAGGGAGCTGGAGAGATGAGAGGGGTTGAGATGGAAATATAGGGATGGAAGTGTTGAGAAAGGGAGGTGTTGAGAAAGGGATATGTTGAGAAAGGGATATGTTGAGAGAGGTTGAGCGAGAGAGAGGTTGAGCGAGAGAGAGGTTGAGCGAGAGAGAGGTTGAGCGAGAGAGAGGTTGAGCGAGAGAGAGGTTGAGCGCGAGAGAGGTTGAGCGCGAGAGAGGTTGAGCGCGAGAGAGGTTGAGCGCGCGAGAGAGAGGTTGAGCGCGCGAGAGAGAGGTTGAGCGCGCGAGAGAGGTTGAGCGAGAGAGAGAGGTTGAGCGAGAGAGAGAGGTTGAGCGAGAGAGAGAGGTTGAGCGAGAGAGAGAGGTTGAGCGAGGTTGAGCGAGAGAGAGAGGTTGAGCGAGAGAGAGAGGTTGAGCGAGGTTGAGCGAGAGAGAGAGGTTGAGCGAGAGAGAGAGCGAGAGAGTGAGGTTGAGCGAGAGAGAGAGCGAGAGAGTGAGGTTGAGCGAGAGAGAGAGCGAGAGAGTGAGGTTGAGCGAGAGAGAGAGCGAGAGAGTGAGGTTGAGCGAGAGAGAGAGCGAGAGAGTGAGGTTGAGCGAGAGAGAGGTTGAGCGAGAGAGTGAGGTTGAGCGAGAGAGTGAGGTTGAGCGAGAGAGTGAGGTTGAGAGGTTGAGCGAGAGAGGTTGAGAGGTTGAGCGAGAGAGGTTGAGCGAGAGAGGTTGAGCGAGAGAGGTTGAGCGAGAGAGGTTGAGCGAGAGTGTGAGGTTGAGCGAGAGTGTGAGGTTGAGCGAGAGAGTGAGGTTGAGCGAGAGAGTGAGGTTGAGCGAGAGAGTGAGGTTGAGCGAGAGAGTGAGGTTGAGCGAGAGGGTGAGGTTGAGCGAGAGGTTGAGCGAGAGAGTGAGGTTGAGCGAGAGAGTGAGGTTGAGCGAGAGAGTGAGGTTGAGCGAGAGAGTGAGGTTGAGCGAGAGAGAGAGGTTGAGCGAGGTTGAGCGAGAGAGAGAGGTTGAGCGAGAGAGAGAGGTTGAGCGAGGTTGAGCGAGAGAGAGAGGTTGAGCGAGAGAGAGAGCGAGAGAGTGAGGTTGAGCGAGAGAGAGAGCGAGAGAGTGAGGTTGAGCGAGAGAGAGAGCGAGAGAGTGAGGTTGAGCGAGAGAGAGGTTGAGCGAGAGAGTGAGGTTGAGCGAGAGAGTGAGGTTGAGAGGTTGAGCGAGAGAGGTTGAGAGGTTGAGCGAGAGAGGTTGAGCGAGAGAGGTTGAGCGAGAGAGTGAGGTTGAGCGAGAGAGAGGTTGAGCGAGAGTGTGAGGTTGAGCGAGAGAGTGAGGTTGAGCGAGAGAGTGAGGTTGAGCGAGAGAGTGAGGTTGAGCGAGAGAGTGAGGTTGAGCGAGAGGTTGAGCGAGAGAGTGAGGTTGAGCGAGAGAGTGAGGTTGAGCGAGAGGTTGAGCGAGAGAGTGAGGTTGAGCGAGAGAGAGAGGTTGAGAGGTTGAGCGAGAGAGAGAGGTTGAGAGGTTGAGCGAGTGAGGTTGAGCGAGCGAGTGAGGTTGAGCGAGCGAGTGAGGTTGAGCGAGCGAGTGAGGTTGAGCGAGCGAGTGAGGTTGAGCGAGAGAGTGAGGTTGAGCGAGAGAGTGAGAATGAGCGAGAGAGTGAGCGAGAGAGAGAGAGTGAGGTTGAGCGAGAGAGTGAGGTTGAGCGAGAGAGTGAGCGAGAGAGTTTGAGCGAGAGAGAGAGAGTGAGGTTGAGCGAGAGAGTGAGGTTGAGCGAGAGAGTGAGGTTGAGAGAGGTTGAGAGAGAGAGTGAGGTTGAGCGAGAGAGTGAGGTTGAGCGAGAGAGTGAGGTTGAGAGAGAGAGGTTGAGAGGTTGAGCGAGAGAGGTTGAGAGAGCGAGGTTGAGAGAGAGAGAGCGAGCTTGAGAGAGAGAGAGCGAGCTTGAGAGAGAGAGAGAGAGCGAGGTTGAGACAGCGCAAGGCAGCGAGGTTGAGAGAGAGCGAGGTTGAGAGAGAGAGAGCGAGCTTGAGAGAGAGAGAGCGAGCTTGAGAGAGAGAGAGCGAGGTTGAGAGAGCGCAAGGCAGCGAGGTTGAGAGAGCGCGAGGTTGAGAGAGAGAGAGCGAGGTTGAGAGAGAGAGAGAGCGAGCTTGAGAGAGAGAGAGCGAGGTTGAGAGAGAGAGAGCGAGGTTGAGAGAGCGCAAGGCAGCGAGGTTGAGAGAGCGCGAGGTTGAGAGAGAGAGAGCGAGGTTGAGAGAGAGAGAACGAGCTTGAGAGCGAGGTTGAGAGAGAGAGAGCGAGGTTGAGAGAGAGAGAGAGGTTGAGAGAGAGAGGGAGGTTGAGAGAGAGAGAGCGAGGTTGAGAGAGAGAGAGAGGTTGAGAGGTTGAGCGAGAGAGAGAGGTTGAGAGGTTGAGCGAGAGAGAGAGGTTGAGAGGTTGAGCGAGTGAGGTTGAGCGAGCGAGTGAGGTTGAGCGAGAGAGTGAGGTTGAGCGAGAGAGTGAGGTTGAGCGAGAGAGTGAGGTTGAGCGAGAGAGTGAGGTTGAGCGAGAGAGTGAGGTTGAGCGAGAGAGTTTGAGCGAGAGAGAGAGAGAGTGAGGTTGAGCGAGAGAGTGAGGTTGAGAGAGGTTGAGAGAGGTTGAGAGAGAGGTTGAGAGGTTGAGAGAGGTTGAGAGAGAGGTTGAGAGGTTGAGCGAGAGAGTGAGGTGGAGCGAGAGATTGAGGTTGAGAGAGAGAGGTTGAGAGGTTGAGAGAGCGAGGTTGAGAGAGAGAGAGCGAGCTTGAGAGAGAGAGAGCGAGGTTGAGAGAGAGAGAGCGAGCTTGAGAGAGAGAGAGCGAGGTTGAGAGAGCGCAAGGCAGCGAGGTTGAGAGAGCGCGAGGTTGAGAGAGAGAGAGCGAGGTTGAGAGAGAGAGAGCGAGGTTGAGAGAGAGAGAGCGAGGTTGAGAGAGAGAGAGCGAGGTTGAGAGAGCGCAAGGCAGCGAGGTTGAGAGAGAGCGCGAGGTTGAGAGAGAGAGCGAGGTTGAGAGAGAGAGCGAGGTTGAGAGAGAGAGCGAGGTTGAGAGAGCGAGAGAGCGAGGTTGAGAGAGCGAGAGAGCGAGGTTGAGAGAGCGAGAGAGCGAGGTTGAGAGAGAAAGAGAGAGAGCGAGGTTGAGAGAGAAAGAGAGAGAGCGAGGTTGAGAGAGAGAGAGGGAGAGAGCGAGGTTGAGAGAGAGCGAGGTTGAGAGAGAGAGCGAGGTTGAGAGAGAGAGCGAGGTTGAGAGAGATAGAGCGAGGTTGAGAGAGCGAGGTTGAGAGAGAGAGAGAGGGCGAGGTTGAGAGAGAGGGCGAGCTTGAGAGCGAGGTTGAGAGCGAGGGCGAGAGCGAGGGCGAGGTTGAGAGAGAGAGAGGGCGAGGTTGAGAGAGCGAGAGAGCGAGGTTGAGAGAGCGAGAGAGCGAGGTTGAGAGAGCGAGAGAGCGAGGTTGAGAGAGAAAGAGAGAGAGCGAGGTTGAGAGAGAAAGAGAGAGAGCGAGGTTGAGAGAGAGAGAGGGAGAGAGCGAGGTTGAGAGAGAGCGAGGTTGAGAGAGAGAGCGAGGTTGAGAGAGAGAGCGAGGTTGAGAGAGCGAGGTTGAGAGAGAGAGAGAGAGAGGGCGAGGTTGAGAGAGAGGGCGAGGTTGAGAGAGAGATTGAGAGATAGGGCGAGCTTGAGAGCGAGGTTGAGAGCGAGGTTGAGAGAGAGAGAGGGCGAGGTTGAGAGAGAGAGGGCGAGGTTGAGAGAGAGAGAGCGAGGTTGAGAGAGAGAGAGCGAGGTTGAGAGAGAGAGAGAGGTTGAGAGAGAGAGAGAGGTTGAGAGAGAGAGAGAGAGGTTGAGAGAGAGAGAGCGAGGTTGAGAGAGAGAGAGCGAGGTTGAGAGAGAGAGAGCGAGGTTGAGAGAGAGAGCGAGGTTGAGAGAGCGCAAGGCAGCGAGGTTGAGAGAGCGCGAGGTTGAGAGAGAGAGAGCGAGGTTGAGAGAGAGAGAGCGAGCTTGAGAGAGAGAGAGCGAGGTTGAGAGAGAGAGAGAGGTTGAGAGAGAGAGGGAGGTTGAGAGAGAGAGAGCGAGGTTGAGAGAGAGAGAGCGAGGTTGAGAGAGAGAGAGAGGTTGAGAGAGAGCGCGAGGTTGAGAGAGAGCGCGAGGTTGAGAGAGAGAGCGAGGTTGAGAGAGAGAGCGAGGTTGAGAGAGAGAGCGAGGTTGAGAGAGCGAGAGAGCGAGGGCGAGAGAGCGAGGTTGAGAGAGCGAGAGAGCGAGGTTGCGAGAGCGAGAGAGCGAGGTTGAGAGAGAAAGAGAGAGAGCGAGGTTGAGAGAGAAAGAGAGAGAGCGAGGTTGAGAGGGAGAGAGCGAGGTTGAGAGAGAGAGAGAGAGAGCGAGGTTGAGAGAGCGAGAGAGAGAGCGAGGTTGAGAGAGAGAGAGCGAGGTTGAGAGAGAGAGAGCGAGGTTGAGAGAGAGAGAGAGGTTGAGAGAGAGAGCGAGGTTGAGAGGGAGAGAGAGAGCGAGGTTGAGAGAGCGAGGTTGAGAGAGCGAGGTTGAGAGAGTGAGGTTGAGAGAGAGAGAGAGTGAGGTTGAGAGAGAGCGAGGTTGAGAGAGAGCGAGGTTGAGAGAGAGCGAGGTTTAGAGAGAGAGAGAGCGAGGCGAGAGAGAGAGAGAGAGCGAGGTTGAGAGAGAGAGCGAGGTTGAGAGAGAGAGAGAGCGAGGTTGAGAGAGAGAGAGAGAGAGCGGGGTTGAGAGAGAGAGAGAGAGCGAGGTTGAGAGAGAGAGAGAGCGAGGTTGAGAGAGCGAGAGAGAGGTTGAGAGAGCGAGAGGGTTGAGAGAGAGCGAGGTTGGAGAGGGAGAGAGAGAGCGAGGTTGAGAGAGCGAGAGAGAGCGAGGTTGAGAGAGAGAGAGAACGAGGTTGAGAGAGAGAGAGAGAGAGAGGTTGAGAGAGAGAGGGCGAGGTTGAGAGAGAGAGAGGCGAGGTTGAGAGAGCGAGAGGGGGGTTGAGAGAGCGAGAGGGCGGGTTGAGAGAGAGAGAGAGGGCGGGGTTGAGAGAGAGAGAGGGCGGGGTTGAGAGAGAGAGAGCGGGGTTGAGAGAGAGAGAGGGCGGGTTGAGAGAGAGAGAGGGCGAGAGAGGGCGAGGTTGAGAGAGGGCGAGGTTGAGAGAGAGCGGGGTTGAGAGAGAGCGGGTTGAGAGAGAGAGGCGGGGCTGAGAGAGAGAGAGAGGGCGAGGTTGAGAGAGGGCGAGGTTGAGAGAGGCGAGGTTGAGAGAGGGCGAGGCTGAGAGAGAGAGAGAGAGCGAGGTTGAGAGAGAGAGAGAGCGAGGTTGAGAGAGAGAGAGAGCGAGGTTGAGAGAGAGAGAGAGCGAGGTTGAGAGAGAGAGAGAGCGAGGTTGAGAGAGAGAGAGGTTGAGAGAGCGAGAGAGAGGTTGAGAGAGAGAGCGAGGTTGAGAGAGAGAGAGAGAGCGAGGTTGAGAGGGAGAGAGAGAGCGAGATTGAGAGAGCGAGGTTGAGAGAGAGAGAGAGCGAGGTTGAGAGAGAGAGAGAGTGAGGTTGAGAGAGAGCGAGGTTGAGAGAGAGCGAGGTTTAGAGAGAGAGAGAGCGAGGTTGAGAGAGAGAGAGAGAGAGCGAGGTTGAGAGAGAGAGAGCGAGGTTGAGAGAGAGAGAGAGAGAGCGAGGTTGAGAGAGAGAGAGAGAGCGAGGTTGAGAGAGAGAGAGAGCGAGGTTGAGAGAGAGAGAGAGAGCGAGATTGAGAGAGAGCGAGGTTGAGAGAGAGCGAGGTTGAGAGAGAGAGAGAGAGCGAGGTTGAGAGAGAGAGAGCGAGGTTGAGAGAGAGAGAGAGCGAGGTTGAGAGAGCGAGAGAGAGGTTGAGAGAGCGAGAGGGGTTGAGAGAGAGAGAGAGAGAGCGAGGTTGAGAGGGAGAGAGAGAGTGAGGTTGAGAGAGCGAGAGAGAGCGAGGTTGAGAGAGAGAGAGAACGAGGTTGAGAGAGAGAGAGAGAGAGAGAGAGAGGTTGAGAGAGAGAGATAGCGAGGTTGAGAGAGAGAGAGCGAGGTTGAGAGAGAGCGAGGTTGAGAGAGAGAGAGCGAGGTTGAGAGAAAGAGCGAGGTTGAGAGAGAGCGAGGTTGAGAGAGAGCGAGGCTGAGAGAGAGCGAGGCTGAGAGAGAGAGCGAGGTTGAGAGAGAGAGAGAGCGAGGTTGAGAGAGAGAGGGCGAGGTTGAGAGAGAGAGAGGGCGAGGTTGAGAGAGGGCGAGGTTGAAAGAGGGCGAGGTTGAGAGAGAGAGAGAGAGCGAGGTTGAGAGAGAGAGAGAGAGCGAGGTTGAGAGAGAGAGAGAGAGCGAGGTTGAGAGAGAGAGAGAGCGAGGTTGAGAGAGAGAGAGAGAGAGCGAGGTTGAGAGAGCGAGAGAGAGGTTGAGAGAGCGAGAGAGAGGCGAGAGAGAGAGCGAGGTTGAGAGAGAGAGAGAGAGCGAGGTTGAGAGAGCGAGGTTGAGAGAGAGAGAGTGAGGTTGAGAGAGAGTGAGGTTGAGAGAGAGCGAGGTTGAGAGAGAGCGAGGCTGAGAGAGAGCGAGGTTGAGAGAGAGCGAGGTTGAGAGAGAGCGAGGTTGAGAGAGAGAGAGAGCGAGGTTGAGAGAGAGAGAGAGCGAGGTTGAGAGAGAGAGAGAGCGAGGTTTAGAGAGAGAGAGAGAGAGAGAGCGAGGTTGAGAGAGAGCGAGGTTGAGAGAGAGAGAGAGAGAGAGCGAGGTTGAGAGAGAGAGCGAGGTTGAGAGAGAGAGAGAGAGCGAGGTTGAGAGGGAGAGAGAGAGCGAGGTTGAGAGAGAGAGAGAGAACGAGGTTGAGAGAGAGAGAGAGAGAGAGGTTGAGAGAGAGAGCGAGGTTGAGAGAGAGAGTGAGGTTGAGAGAGAGCGAGGTTGAGAGAGAGCGAGGTTGAGAGAGAGCGAGGTTGAGAGAGAGCGAGGTTGAGAGAGAGAGAGAGAGGCGAGGTTGAGAGAGAGAGGGCGAGGTTGAGAGAGAGAGAGGGGCGAGTTGAGAGAGAGAGAGAGCGAGGTTGAGAGAGAGAGAGGGCGAGGTTGAGAGAGAGAGAGGGCGAGGTTGAGAGAGAGAGGGCGAGGTTGAGAGAGAGAGAGGGCGAGGTTGAGAGAGAGAGGGCGAGGATTGAGAGAGAGAGGGCGAGGCTGAGAGAGAGAGGGCGAGGCTGAGAGAGAGAGGGCGAGGTTGAGAGAGAGAGGGCGAGGTTGGAGAGAGAGAGGCGAGGTTGAGAGAGGGCGAGGTTGAGAGAGAGCGAGGTTGATAGAGAGAGAGCGAGGTTGAGAGAGAGAGAGAGCCAGGTTGAGAGAGAGCGAGGTTGAGAGAGCGAGAGAGAGGTTGAGAGAGCGAGAGAGAGGTTGAGAGAGCGAGAGAGAGGTTGAGAGAGAGAGCGAGGTTGAGAGAGAGAGAGAGGTTGAGAGAGAGCGAGGTTGAGAGGGAGAGAGAGAGCGAGGTTGAGAGAGCGAGGTTGAGAGAGCGAGGTTGAGAGAGTGAGGTTGAGAGAGAGAGAGAGTGAGGTTGAGAGAGAGCGAGGTTGAGAGAGAGCGAGGTTGAGAGAGAGCGAGGTTTAGAGAGAGAGAGAGCGAGGTTGAGAGAGAGAGAGAGAGCAAGGTTGAGAGAGAGAGAGAGGTTGAGAGAGAGAGAGAGAGAGCGAGGTTGAGAGAGAGAGAGAGAGCGAGGTTGAGAGAGAGCGAGGTTGAGAGAGAGAGAGAGAGCGAGGTTGAGAGAGAGAGAGAGCGAGGTTGAGAGAGCGAGAGAGAGGTTGAGAGAGCGAGAGGGGTTGAGAGAGAGACAGAGAGAGAGAGCGAGGTTGAGAGGGAGAGAGAGAGCGAGGTTGAGAGAGCGAGAGAGAGCGAGGTTGAGAGAGAGAGAGCGAGATTGAGAGAGAGCGAGGTTGAGAGAGAGAGAGGTTGAGAGAGAGAGAGGTTGAGAGAGAGAGAGCGAGGTTGAGAGAGAGAGCGAGGTTGAGAGAAAGAGCGAGGTTGAGAGAGAGCGAGGTTGAGAGAGAGCGAGGTTGAGAGAGAGAGAGCGAGGTTGAGAGAGAGAGAGCGAGGTTGAGAGAGAGAGGGCGAGGTTGAGAGAGAGAGAGGGCGAGGTTGAGAGAGCGAGAGGGCGGGGTTGAGAGAGCGAGAGGGCGGGTTGAGAGAGCGAGAGGGCGGGGTTGAGAGAGAGAGAGGGCGGGGTTGAGAGAGAGAGAGGGCGGGGTTGAGAGAGAGAGAGGGCGGGGTTGAGAGAGAGAGGGCGGGGTTGAGAGAGAGAGAGGGCGAGGTTGAGAGAGGGCGAGGTTGAGAGAGGGCGAGGTTGAGAGAGAGCGGGGTTGAGAGAGGGCGGGGTTGAGAGAGAGAGAGGGCGAGGTTGAGAGAGGGCGAGGTTGAGAGAGGGCGAGGTTGAGAGAGAGAGAGGGCGAGGTTGAGAGAGAGAGAGAGAGAGCGAGGTTGAGAGAGCGAGAGAGCGAGGTTGAGAGAGCGAGAGAGCGAGGTTGAGAGAGAGAGAGAGCGAGGTTGAGAGAGAGAGAGAGAGAGCGAGGTTGAGAGAGCGAGAGAGAGGTTGAGAGAGAGAGCGAGGTTGAGAGAGAGAGAGAGGTTGAGAGAGAGAGAGAGAGCGAGGTTGAGAGGGAGAGAGAGCGAGGTTGAGAGAGCGAGGTTGAGAGAGCGAGGTTGAGAGAGAGAGAGAGTGAGGTTGAGAGAGAGCGAGGTTGAGAGAGAGCGAGGTTTAGAGAGAGAGAGAGCGAGGTTGAGAGAGAGAGAGAGAGCGAGGTTGAGAGAGAGAGAGAGAGAGCGAGGTTGAGAGAGAGAGAGAGAGCGAGGTTGAGAGAGAGAGAGAGAGCGAGGTTGAGAGAGAGAGAGAGAGCGAGGTTGAGAGAGAGAGAGAGAGCGAGATTGAGAGAGAGAGCGAGATTGAGAGAGAGCGAGGTTGAGAGAGAGCGAGGTTGAGAGAGAGAGAGAGAGCGAGGTTGAGAGAGAGAGAGAGCGAGTTGAGAGAGAGAGAGAGCGAGGTTGAGAGAGCGAGAGAGAGGTGAGAGAGCGAGAGGGGTTGAGAGAGAGAGAGAGCGAGGTTGAGAGGGAGAGAGAGAGTGAGGTTGAGAGAGCGAGAGAGAGCGAGGTTGAGAGAGAGCGAGAGAACGAGGTTGAGAGAGAGAGAGAGAGAGGTTGAGAGAGAGAGAGAGCGAGGTTGAGAGAGAGAGAGCGAGGGTTGAGAGAGAGAGTGAGTTGAGAGAGAGCGAGGTTGAGAGAGAGAGCGAGGTTGAGAGAAAGAGCGAGGTTGAGAGAGAGCGAGGTTGAGAGAGAGAGCGAGGTTGAGAGAGAGCGAGGTTGAGAGAGAGCGAGGTTGAGAGAGAGCGAGGTTGAGAGAGAGCGAGGTTGAGAGAGAGAGGGCGAGGTTGAGAGAGAGAGAGAGAGAGAGAGGTTGAGAGAGCGAGAGAGAGGTTGAGAGAGCGAGAGAGAGGTTGAGAGAGAGAGCGAGGTTGAGAGAGAGAGAGAGAGCGAGGTTGAGAGAGAGAGAGAGTGAGGTTGAGAGAGAGCGAGGTTGAGAGAGAGCGAGGTTTAGAGAGAGAGAGCGAGGTTGAGAGAGAGAGAGAGAGCGAGGTTGAGAGAGAGAGAGGGCGAGGTTGAGAGAGAGAGAGGCGAGGTTGAGAGAGAGAGGGCGAGGGTTGAGAGAGAGAGGGCGAGGTTAAGAGAGAGCGAGAGAGGGCGAGGTTAAGAGAGAGCGAGAGAGAGCGAGGTTGAGAGAGAGCGAGAGAGAGCGAGGTTGAGAGAGAGCGAGACAGAGCGAGGTTGAGAGAGAGCGAGACAGAGCGAGGTTGAGAGAGAGCGAGGTTGAGAGAGAGAGAGCGAGGTTGAGAGAGAGAGAGCGAGGTTGAGAGAGCGGGCGAGGTTGAGAGAGAGAGAGAGGGCGAGGTTGAGAGAGAGGGCGAGGTTGAGAGAGAGAGAGGGCGAGGTTGAGAGAGAGAAAGGGCGAGGTTGAGAGAGAGAGGGCGAGGTTGAGAGGGCGAGGTTGAGAGAGAGAGGGCGAGGTTGAGAGAGAGAGGGCGAGGTTGAGAGAGAGAGAGAGCGAGCGAGGTTGAGAGAGAGAGAGAGAGAGAGAGAGAGGTTGAGAGAGAGAGATAGCGAGGTTGAGAGAGAGAGAGCGAGGTTGAGAGAGAGCGAGGTTGAGAGAGAGAGCGAGGTTGAGAGAAAGAGCGAGGTTGAGAGAGAGCGAGGTTGAGAGAGAGCGAGGTTGAGAGAGAGCGAGGTTGAGAGAGAGAGCGAGGTTGAGAGAGAGAGAGGGCGAGGTTGAGAGAGAGAGGGCGAGGTTGAGAGAGAGAGAGGGCGAGGTTGAGAGAGGGCGAGGTTGAAAGAGGGCGAGGTTGAGAGAGAGAGAGAGAGCGAGGTTGAGAGAGAGAGAGAGAGCGAGGTTGAGAGAGAGAGAGAGAGCGAGGTTGAGAGAGAGAGAGAGCGAGGTTGAGAGAGAGAGAGAGAGAGAGAGCGAGGTTGAGAGAGCGAGAGAGAGGTTGAGAGAGCGAGAGAGAGGTTGAGAGAGAGAGCGAGGTTGAGAGAGAGAGAGAGAGCGAGGTTGAGAGAGCGAGGTTGAGAGAGAGAGAGAGTGAGGTTGAGAGAGAGTGAGGTTGAGAGAGAGCGAGGTTGAGAGAGAGCGAGGTTGAGAGAGAGCGAGGTTGAGAGAGAGCGAGGTTGAGAGAGAGAGAGAGCGAGGTTGAGAGAGAGAGAGAGCGAGGTTGAGAGAGAGAGAGAGCGAGGTTTAGAGAGAGAGAGAGAGAGCGAGGTTGAGAGAGAGCGAGGTTGAGAGAGAGAGAGAGAGAGAGCGAGGTTGAGAGAGAGAGCGAGGTTGAGAGAGAGAGAGAGAGAGCGAGGTTGAGAGGGAGAGAGAGAGCGAGGTTGAGAGAGAGAGAGAGAGAGAGGTTGAGAGAGAGAGCGAGGTTGAGAGAGAGAGCGAGGTTGAGAGAGAGCGAGGTTGAGAGAGAGCGAGGTTGAGAGAGAGAGAGAGAGGGCGAGGTTGAGAGAGAGAGGGCGAGGTTGAGAGAGAGAGGGCGAGGTTGAGAGAGAGAGAGGGCGAGGTTGAGAGAGAGAGAGAGCGAGGTTGAGAGAGAGAGAGGGCGAGGTTGAGAGAGAGAGAGGGCGAGGTTGAGAGAGAGAGGGCGAGGTTGAGAGAGAGAGAGGGCGAGGTTGAGAGAGAGAGGGCGAGGTTGAGAGAGAGAGGGCGAGGTTGAGAGAGAGAGGGCGAGGTTGAGAGAGGGCGAGGTTGAGAGAGAGAGGGCGAGGTTGAGAGAGGGCGAGGTTGAGAGAGGGCGAGGTTGAGAGAGAGCGAGGTTGATAGAGAGAGAGCGAGGTTGAGAGAGAGAGAGAGAGGTTGAGAGAGAGCGAGGTTGAGAGAGCGAGAGAGAGGTTGAGAGAGCGAGAGAGAGGTTGAGAGAGCGAGAGAGAGGTTGAGAGAGAGAGCGAGGTTGAGAGAGAGAGAGAGGTTGAGAGAGAGAGAGAGAGCGAGGTTGAGAGGGAGAGAGAGAGCGAGGTTGAGAGAGCGAGGTTGAGAGAGCGAGGTTGAGAGAGTGAGGTTGAGAGAGAGAGAGAGTGAGGTTGAGAGAGAGCGAGGTTGAGAGAGAGCGAGGTTTAGAGAGAGAGAGAGCGAGGTTGAGAGAGAGAGAGAGAGCAAGGTTGAGAGAGAGAGCGAGGTTGAGAGAGAGAGAGAGAGAGCGAGGTTGAGAGAGAGAGAGAGAGCGAGGTTGAGAGAGAGCGAGGTTGAGAGAGAGCGAGGTTGAGAGAGAGAGAGAGAGAGAGCGAGGTTGAGAGAGAGAGAGAGCGAGGTTGAGAGAGCGAGAGAGAGGTTGAGAGAGCGAGAGGGGTTGAGAGAGAGAGAGAGAGAGAGAGCGAGGTTGAGAGGGAGAGAGAGAGCGAGGTTGAGAGAGCGAGAGAGAGCGAGGTTGAGAGAGAGAGAGCGAGATTGAGAGAGAGCGAGGTTGAGAGAGAGAGAGGTTGAGAGAGAGAGAGGTTGAGAGAGAGAGAGCGAGGTTGAGAGAGAGAGCGAGGTTGAGAGAAAGAGCGAGGTTGAGAGAGAGCGAGGTTGAGAGAGAGCGAGGTTGAGAGAGAGCGAGGTTGAGAGAGAGAGAGCGAGGTTGAGAGAGAGAGGGCGAGGTTGAGAGAGAGAGAGGGCGAGGTTGAGAGAGCGAGAGGGCGGGGTTGAGAGAGCGAGAGGGCGGGGTTGAGAGAGAGAGAGGGCGGGGTTGAGAGAGAGAGAGGGCGGGGTTGAGAGAGAGAGAGGGCGGGGTTGAGAGAGAGAGGGCGGGGTTGAGAGAGAGAGAGGGCGAGGTTGAGAGAGGGCGAGGTTGAGAGAGGGCGAGGTTGAGAGAGAGCGGGGTTGAGAGAGGGCGGGGTTGAGAGAGAGAGAGGGCGAGGTTGAGAGAGGGCGAGGTTGAGAGAGGGCGAGGTTGAGAGAGAGAGAGGGCGAGGTTGAGAGAGAGAGAGAGAGAGCGAGGTTGAGAGAGCGAGAGAGCGAGGTTGAGAGAGCGAGAGAGCGAGGTTGAGAGAGAGAGAGAGCGAGGTTGAGAGAGAGAGAGAGAGGTTGAGAGAGCGAGAGAGAGGTTGAGAGAGAGAGCGAGGTTGAGAGAGAGAGAGAGGTTGAGAGAGAGAGAGAGAGCGAGGTTGAGAGGGAGAGAGAGCGAGGTTGAGAGAGCGAGGTTGAGAGAGAGAGAGAGTGAGGTTGAGAGAGAGCGAGGTTGAGAGAGAGCGAGGTTTAGAGAGAGAGAGAGCGAGGTTGAGAGAGAGAGAGAGAGCGAGGTTGAGAGAGAGAGAGAGCGAGGTTGAGAGAGAGAGAGAGAGCGAGGTTGAGAGAGAGAGAGAGAGCGAGGTTGAGAGAGAGAGAGAGAGCGAGGTTGAGAGAGAGAGAGAGAGCGAGGTTGAGAGAGAGAGAGAGAGCGAGATTGAGAGAGAGCGAGATTGAGAGAGAGCGAGGTTGAGAGAGAGCGAGGTTGAGAGAGAGAGAGAGAGAGAGCGAGGTTGAGAGAGAGAGAGAGCGAGGTTGAGAGAGAGAGAGAGCGAGGTTGAGAGAGAGAGAGAGCGAGGTTGAGAGAGCGAGAGAGAGGTTGAGAGAGCGAGAGGGGTTGAGAGAGAGAGAGAGCGAGGTTGAGAGGGAGAGAGAGAGTGAGGTTGAGAGAGCGAGAGAGAGCGAGGTTGAGAGAGCGAGAGAACGAGGTTGAGAGAGAGAGAGAGAGAGGTTGAGAGAGAGAGAGAGCGAGGTTGAGAGAGAGAGAGCGAGGTTGAGAGAGAGAGTGAGGTTGAGAGAGAGCGAGGTTGAGAGAGAGAGCGAGGTTGAGAGAAAGAGCGAGGTTGAGAGAGAGCGAGGTTGAGAGAGAGCGAGGTTGAGAGAGAGCGAGGTTGAGAGAGAGCGAGGTTGAGAGAGAGCGAGGTTGAGAGAGAGCGAGGTTGAGAGAGAGAGAGCGAGGTTGAGAGGGAGAGAGAGAGTGAGGTTGAGAGAGCGAGAGAGAGCGAGGTTGAGAGAGCGAGAGAACGAGGTTGAGAGAGAGAGAGAGAGAGGTTGAGAGAGAGAGAGAGCGAGGTTGAGAGAGAGAGAGCGAGGTTGAGAGAGAGAGTGAGGTTGAGAGAGAGCGAGGTTGAGAGAGAGAGCGAGGTTGAGAGAAAGAGCGAGGTTGAGAGAGAGCGAGGTTGAGAGAGAGCGAGGTTGAGAGAGAGCGAGGTTGAGAGAGAGCGAGGTTGAGAGAGAGCGAGGTTGAGAGAGAGAGGGCGAGGTTGAGAGAGAGAGGGCGAGGTTGAGAGAGAGAGAGAGAGAGAGAGGTTGAGAGAGCGAGAGAGAGGTTGAGAGAGAGAGCGAGGTTGAGAGAGAGAGAGAGAGCGAGGTTGAGAGAGAGAGAGAGTGAGGTTGAGAGAGAGCGAGGTTGAGAGAGAGCGAGGTTTAGAGAGAGAGAGAGCGAGGTTGAGAGAGAGAGAGAGAGCGAGGTTGAGAGAGAGAGAGGGCGAGGTTGAGAGAGAGAGAGGGCGAGGTTGAGAGAGAGAGGGCGAGGTTGAGAGAGAGAGGGCGAGGTTAAGAGAGAGCGAGAGAGGGCGAGGTTAAGAGAGAGCGAGAGAGAGCGAGGTTGAGAGAGAGCGAGAGAGAGCGAGGTTGAGAGAGAGCGAGACAGAGCGAGGTTGAGAGAGAGCGAGACAGAGCGAGGTTGAGAGAGAGCGAGGTTGAGAGAGAGAGAGCGAGGTTGAGAGAGAGAGAGCGAGGTTGAGAGAGCGGGCGAGGTTGAGAGAGAGAGAGAGGGCGAGGTTGAGAGAGAGGGCGAGGTTGAGAGAGAGAGAGGGCGAGGTTGAGAGAGAGAAAGGGCGAGGTTGAGAGAGAGAGAGGGCGAGGTTGAGAGAGAGAGGGCGAGGTTGAGAGAGAGAGGGCGAGGTTGAGAGAGAGAGGGCGAGGTTGAGAGAGAGAGGGCGAGGTTGAGAGAGAGAGGCGAGGTTGAGAGAGAGGGCGAGGTTGAGAGAGAGGGCGAGGTTGAGAGAGAGGGTGCGAGGTTTTAGAGAGAGGGCGAGGTTGAGAGAGAGGGCGAGGTTGAGAGAGAGAGCGAGGTTGAGAGAGAGAGAGCGAGGTTGAGAGAGAGAGGGCGAGGTTGAGAGAGAGAGAGAGAGGGCGAGGTTGAGAGAGAGAGAGAGAGAGGGCGAGGTTGAGAGAGAGAGAGGGCGAGGTTGAGAGAGGGCGAGGTTGAGAGAGGGCGAGGTTGAGAGAGTGCGAGGTTGAGAGAGAGAGAGAGAGCGAGATTGAGAGAGAGAGAGAGAGAGAGCGAGATTGAGAGAGAGAGAGAGAGAGAGCGAGGTTGAGAGAGAGAGAGAGAGAGAGCGAGGTTAAGAGAGAGAGAGAGAGAGCGAGGTTGAGAGAGAGAGAGAGCGAGGTTGAGAGAGAGAGCGAGGTTGAGAGAGAGAGAGAGCGAGGTTGAGAGAGAGAGAGAGAGAGCAAGGTATGACCATATTAGAGAGACATATTTCCCCCAGATTACACAGATCCACAAAGAATTCGAAAACAAATCCAATTTTGAAAAACTCCCATATCTTTTGGGTGAAATTCCACAGTGTGCCATCACAGCAGCAAGATTTGTGACGTGTTGCCACGAGAAAAGGGCAACCAGTGAAGAACAAACACCATTGTAAATACAACCCATGTTTATGCTTCTGTGTCCTGTGTCCTTTAACTATTTGTACATTGTATATATATATATATATGACATTTGTAACGTCTTTACTGTTTTGAAACTTCTGTATGTGTAATGTTTACTGTTAATTTTTGTTGTTTTTCACTTTATATATTCACTTTGTATGTTGTCTACCTCACTTGCTTTGGCAATGTTAACACATGTTTCCCATGCCAATAAAAAATTGAATTGAGAGAGAGGGCGAGGTTGAGAGAGGGGGCGAGGTTGAGAGAGGGGGCGAGGTTGAGAGAGGGGGCGAGGTTGAGAGAGAGGGCGAGGTTGAGAGAGAGGGCGAGGTTGAGAGAGAGGGCGAGGTTGAGAGAGAGGGCGAGGTTGAGAGAGAGGGCGAGGTTGAGAGCGAGGTTGAGAGAGAGAGCGAGGTTGCGAGAGAGAGAGAGAGAGCGAGGTTGCGAGAGAGAGAGAGAGAGGTTGAGAGAGAGCGAGGTTGAGAGAGAGAGAGAGAGAGCGAGGTTGAGAGAGAGAGAGAGCAAGGTTGAGAGAGAGAGAGAGAGAGAGAGCGAGGTTGGGAGAGAGAGAGCGAGGTTGTGAGAGAGAGAGCGAGGTTGAGAGAGAGAGAGAGAGCGAGGTTGAGAGAGAGCGAGGTTGAGAGAGAGAGGGAGAGAGAGAGAGAGAGCGAGCTTGAGAGAGCGAGAGCGAGGTTGAGAGAGCGAGGTTGAGAGAGAGAGAGAGAGCAAGGTTGAGAGAGAGAGAGAGAGCGAGGTTGAGAGAGAGAGAGAGAGCGAGGTTGAGAGAGAGAGAGAGAGAGGGCGAGGTTGAGAGAGAGGGCGAGGTTGAGAGAGAGGGCGCGAGGTTTTAGAGAGGGTGCGAGGTTGAGAGAGAGGGCGAGGTTGAGAGCGAGAGCGAGGTTGAGAGAGAGAGCGAGGTTGAGAGAGAGGGCGAGGTTGAGAGAGAGGGCGAGGTTGAGAGAGAGGGCGAGGTTGAGAGAGAGGGCGAGGTTGAGAGAGAGGGCGAGGTTGAGAGCGAGGTTGAGAGAGAGAGCGAGGTTGAGAGCGAGGTTGAGAGAGAGAGCGAGGTTGCGAGAGAGAGAGAGAGAGCGAGGTTGCGAGAGAGAGAGAGAGCGAGGTTGAGAGAGAGAGAGAGAGCGAGGTTGAGAGAGAGAGAGAGCAAGGTTGAGAGAGAGAGAGAGAGAGCGAGGTTGAGAGAGAGAGCGAGGTTGTGAGAGAGAGAGCGAGGTTGAGAGAGAGAGAGAGAGCGAGGTTGAGAGAGAGCGAGGTTGAGAGAGAGAGGGAGAGAGAGAGAGAGAGCGAGCTTGAGAGAGCGAGAGCGAGGTTGAGAGAGCGAGGTTGAGAGAGAGAGAGAGAGAGCAAGGTTGAGAGAGAGAGAGAGAGCGAGGTTGAGAGAGAGAGAGAGAGAGGGCGAGGTTGAGAGAGAGGGCGAGGTTGAGAGAGAGGGCGAGGTTGAGAGAGAGGGCGCGAGGTTTTAGAGAGGGTGCGAGGTTGAGAGAGAGGGCGAGGTTGAGAGCGAGAGCGAGGTTGAGAGAGAGAGCGAGGTTGAGAGAGAGAGGGCGAGGTTGAGAGAGAGAGAGAGGGCGAGGTTGAGAGAGAGAGAGAGGGCGAGGCTTGAGAGAGAGAGGGCGAGGTTGAGAGAGAGAGAGGGCGAGGTTGAGAGAGAGAGAGGGCGAGGTTGAGAGAGAGAGAGAGAGAACGAGGTTGAGAGAGAGAGAGAGCGAGGTTGAGAGAGAGAGAGGGCGAGGTTGAGAGAGAGGGCGAGGTTGAGAGAGAGAGCGAGGTTGAGAGAGAGAGAGAGAGCGAGGTTGAGAGAGAGAGAGCGAGGTTGAGAGAGAGAGAGCGAGGTTGAGAGAGAGAGAGGGCGAGGTTGAGAGGGCGAGGTTGAGAGAGCGAGGTTGAGAGAGAGAGAGAGAGGGCGAGGTTGAAAGAGGGCGAGGTTGAGAGAGAGCGAGGGCGAGGTTGAGAGAGAGCGAGGGCGAGGTTGAGAGAGAGAGAGAGCGAGGTTGAGAGAGAGAGAGAGCGAGGTTGAGAGAGAGAGAGCGAGGTTGAGAGAGAGCGAGAGCGAGGTTGAGAGAGAGCGAGGTTGAGAGAGAGAGCGAGGTTGAGAGAGAGAGAGAGAGCGAGGTTGAGAGAGAGAGAGAGCGAGGTTGAGAGAGAGAGAGAGCGAGGTTGAGAGAGAGAGAGAGAGAGAGCGAGGTTGAGAGAGAGAGGGCGAGGTTGACACAGAGAGAGAGAGAGAGCGAGGTTGAGAGAGAGAGAGAGAGCGAGGTTGAGAGAGAGAGCGAGGTTGAGAGAGAGAGCGAGGTTGAGAGAGAGAGAGAGAGCGAGGTTGAGAGAGAGAGAGAGCGAGGTTGAGAGAGAGATGGCGAGGTTGAGAGAGAAAGGGCGAGGTTGAGAGAGAGGATGATGCAACGGGGATGGTTATCAAAGAGCACCGCCCTCTCAATGACGACGGACTCAGACAAGGGGGAGGTTGGAGAGATGAGAGGCGAGGGATAGAGGAGGGCAGAGAGGTGACAGTCACTGAGCCGGAAAGCCTGGGATCTTCTGTCAACTCTCCTGTCTTTACTGTGGAGATAGAGTTTAAGCTCAGAGAAAAGGGTTAAAAAGGCCTTTGCCATTAGTTTACCCCTCCTACTCTATAGAATCTTGACTTAACTGACAGAATTACCAAGCTTTTTTTATTTATTAAGCAAAGTTTAATCTTTCAAAGAAAACTGCAGTTTAAAACTGAGTTTTGTTCTAACTGTAAACTATGTCCTGAATTAGATAACTGCATTATTTCTGAGTTGCTGTGTCATTGTCGACCTTGGTCATTTCTCATCATTGTACTAAATCCTCATAATGTCTCACCTTTTAACGATTGTCTCCTTTTGACATGTTGGTGATACCTCAATTAGAGCGCATGGAAATTAAACCTTAAAATATGAGTTGCCCCACTTAAAATACTTAGTTGTATCAACTAATAATATATTTCAAAATGTGTCATATCAACTTGATTTTCTGAGTTTAAGGCTGTGGTCTAACCAATGATGTATCTTATTGGGTGCATCTTATCTTTTAAAATGTATACTGTAAATATTTCAAATAATTTTATAGTGATCATTGTCATAACCAGTAAGGACAAGTATTGTGTCCAGCATAAACAGCTATTTGTTTGTTTCATATGCAGTAGCTGCCATTACATGAAGTGTCAACCAACATGTATTTTGTTGACGTTCAAACAAACAGCTCAGCTGTCTCTATGGGGGTGCCACAGGGTTCAATTCTCGGGCCGATGATTGTGATTCTCTGATCCACCTCTACACAGACGACACCATTCTGTATACCTCTTCTTTGGACACTGTGTTAACTAGCCTCCAGACGAGCTTCAAAGCCATTACAACTCTCCTTCCGTGGCCTCCAATTGCTCATAAATGCAAGTAAAACTAAATGCATGCTATGCATGCTGCCCGCACCCGCCCGCCCGTCCAGCATCACTACTCTGGACGGTTCTGACTTAGAATATGTGGACAACTACAAATACCTAGGTGTCTGGTTACTGTAAACTCTCCTTCCAGACTCACATTAAGCATCTCCAATCCAAAATTAAATCTAGAATCGGCTTCCTATTTCGCAACACAGCAAACTTCGCTCATGCTGCCAAACATACCCTTGTAAAACTGACCATCCTACCAATCCTCGACTTCGGCGATGTCATTTACAAAATAGCCTCCAACACTCTACTCAACAAGTTGGATGCACTCTATCACAGTGCCATCAAATCAAGTTTATTTATATAGCCCTTCGTACATCAGCTGATATCTCAAAGTGCTGTACAGAAACCCAGCCTAAAACCCCAAACAGCAAGCAATGCAGGTGTAGAAGCACGGTGGCTAGGAAAAACTCCCTAGAAAGGCCAAAACCTAGGAAGAAACCTAGAGAGGAACCAGGCTATGTGGGGTGGCCAGTCCTCTTCTGGCTGTGCCGGGTGGAGATTAGAACAGAACATGGCCAAGATGTTCAAACGTTCATAAATGACCAGCATGGTCCAATAATAATAAGGCAGAACAGTTGAACCTGGAGCAGCAGCACGGCCAGGTGGACTGGGGACAGCAAGGAGTCATCATGTCAGGTAGTCCTGAGGCATGGTCCTAGGGTTCAGGTCCTCCTAGAGAGAGAAAGAAAAAGGGAAAGAGAGAATTAGAGAGAGCACACTTAAATTCACACAGGACACCGAAGAGGACAGGAGAAGTACTCCAGATATAACAAACTGACCCTAGCCCCCCGACACATAAACTACTGCAGCATAAATACTGGAGGCTGAGACAGGAGGGGTCAGGAGACACTGTGGCCCCATCCGAGGACACCCCCCGGACCGGGCCAAACAGGAAGGATATAACCCCATCCACTTTGCCAAAGCACAGCCCCCACACCACTAGAGGGATATCTTCAACCACCAACCACCAGAGATAGGTAGGAGCAAGCTCATGTAATGCTTTGTAGGTTAGCAGTAAAACCTTGAAATCAGCCCTTGCTTTGACAGGAAGCCAGTGTAGGGAGGCTAGCACTGGAGTAATATGATACAAATTTTGGGTTCTAGTCAGGATTCTAGCAGCCGTATTTAGCACTAACTGAAGTTTATTTAGTGCTTTATCCGGGTAGCCGGAAAGTAGAGCATTGCAGTAGTCTAACCTAGAAGTAACAAAAGCATGGATTAATTTCTGAGTTTCTGATTTTTGCAATGTTACGTAGATGGAAAAAAGCTGTCCTTGAAATGGTCTTGATATGTTCTTCAAAAGAGAGATCAGGGTCCAGAGTAACGCTGAGGTCCTTCACAGTCTCATTTGAGACGACTGTACAACCATTAAGATTAATTGTCAGATTCAACAGAAGATCTCTTTGTTTCTTGGGACCTAGAACAAGCATCTCTGTTTTGTCCGTGTTTAAAAGTAGAAAGTTTGCAGCCATCCACTTCCTTATGTCTGAAACACATGCTTCTAGCGAGGGCAATTTTGGGGCTTCACCATGTTTCATTGAAATGTACAGCTGTGTGTCATCCGCATAGCAGTGAAAGTTGACATTATGTTTTCGAATGACATCCCCAAGAGGTAAAATATATAGTGAAAACAATAGTGGTCCTAAAACGGAACCTTGAGGAACACCGAAATGTACAGTTGATTTGTCAGACAGACAAACCATTCACAGAGACAAACTGATATCTTTCCGACAGATAAGATCTAAACCAGGCCAGAACTTGTCCGTGTAGACCAATTTGGGTTTCCGATCTCTCCAAAAGAATGTGGTGATCGATGGTATCAAAAGCAGCACTAAGGTCTAGGAGCACGAGGACAGATGCAGAGCCTCGGTCTGATGCCATTAAAAGGTCATTTACCACCTTCACAAGTGCAGTCTCAGTGCTATGATGGGGTCTAAAACATTTCGTATACATTGTTTGTTTTCAGGAAGGCAGTGAGTTGCTGCACAACAGCCTTTTCAAAAAAAATTGAGAGGAATGGAAGATTCGATATAGGCCGATTAGTTTTTAAAAATATTTTCTGGGTCAAGGTTTGGCTTTTTCAAGAGAGGCTTTTATTACTGCCACTTTTAGTGAGTTCGTTACACATCCGGTGGATAGAGAGCCGTTTATTATGTTCAACATAGGAGGGCCAAGAACAGGAAGCAGCTCTTTCAGTAGTTTAGTTGGAATAGGGTCCAATAAGCAGCTTGAAGGTTTAGAGGCCATGATTATTTTCATCATTGTGTCAAGAGATATAGTACTAAAACACTTCTCTCTTGATCCTAGGTCCTGGCAGAGTTGTGCAGACTCAGGACAACTGAGCTTTGAAGGAATACCCAGATTTAAAGGAATACCCAGATTTCCTCAATTAAGTTAGAAAAATAGGATGATCGAGCAGCAGTAAGGGCTCTTCGGTACTGTCTTTCCAAGCTAGTCGGAAGACTTCCAGTTTGGTGTGGCGCCATTTCCGTTCCAATTTTCTGGAAGCTTGCTTCAGAGCTCGGGTATTTTCTCTGTACCAGGGAGCTAGTTTCTTATGAGAAATGTTTTTAGGGGTGCAACTGCATCTAGGGTATTGCGCAAGGTTAAATTGAGTTCTTCTGTTAGGTGGTTAACTGATTTTTGTCCTCTGGCGTCCTTGGGTAGACAGAGGGAATCTGGAAGGACATCAAGGAATCTTTGTGTTGTCTGTGAATTTATAGCACGACTTTTGATGTTCCTTGGTTGGGGTCTGAGCAGATTATTTGTTGCAATTGCAAACGTAATAAAATGGTGGTCCGATAGTCCAGGATTATGAGGGAAAACATTAAGATCCACAACATTTATTCCATGGGACAAAACTAGGTCCAGAGTATGACTGTGGCAGTGAGTGGGTCCAGAGACATGTTGGACAAAACCCACTGAATTGATGATGGCTCCGAAAGCCTTTTGGAGTGGGTCTGTGGACTTTTTCATGTGAATATTAAAGTCACCAAATATTAGAATATTATCTGCTATGACTACAAGGTCCGATAGGAATTCAGGGAACTCAATGAGGAACGCTGTATATGGCCCAGGAGGCCTGTAAACAGTAGCTATAAAAAGTGATTTGAGTAGGCTGCATAGATTTCATGACTAGAAGCTCAAAAGACGAAAACATCATTTTTTTTTTGTAAATTGAAATTTGCTATCGTAAATGTTAGCAACACCTCCGCCTTTGCGGGATGCACGGGGGATATGGTCACTAGTGTAGCCAGGAGGTGAGGCCTCATTTAACACAGTAAATTCATCAGGCTTAAGCCATGTTTCAGTCAGGCCAATCACATCAAGATTATGATCAGTGATTAGTTCATTGACTATAATTGCCTTTGAAGTAAGGGATCTAACATTAAGTAGCCCTATTTTGAGATGTGAGGTATCATGATCTCTTTCAATAATGACAGGAATGGAGGAGGTCTTTATCCTGGTGAGATTGCTAAGGCGAACACCGCCATGTTTAGTTTTGCCCAACCTAGGTCGAGGCACAGACACGGTCTCAATGGGGATAGCTGAGCTGACTACACTGACTGTGCTAGTGGCAGACTCCACTATGCTGGCAGGCTGGCTAACAGCCTGCTGCCTGGCCTGCACCCTATTTCATTGTGGAGCTAGAGCCCTGTCTATGTTGGTAGATAAGATGAGAGCACCCCTCCAGCTAGGATGGAGTCCGTTACTACTCAGCAGGTCAGGCTTGGTCCTGTTTGTGGGTGAGTCCCAGAAAGAGGGCCAATTATCTACAAATTCTATCTTTTGGGAGGTGCAGAAAACAGTTTTCAACCAGCGATTGAGTTGTGAGACTGCTGTAGAGCTCATCACTCCCCCTAACTGGGAGGGGGCCAGAGACAATTACTCGATGCCGACACATCTTTCTAGCTGATATACACGCTGAAGCTATGTTGCGCTTGGTGATCTCTGACTGTTTCATCCTAACATCGTTGGTGCCGGCGTGGATAACAATATCTCTATACTCTCTACACTCGCCAGTTTTAGCTTTAGCCAGCACCATCTTCAGATTAGCCGTAACGTCGGTAGCCCTGCCCCCTGGTAAACAGTGTATGCTCGCTGGATGATTCATTTTAAGTCTAATACTGCGGGTAATGGAGTCGCCAATGACTAGAGTTTTCAATTTGTCAGAGCTAATGGTGGGAAGCTTCGGCGTCTCAGACCCCGTAACGGGAGGAGTAGAGACAAGAGAAGGCTCGGCCTCTGACTCCGACTCGCTGCTTAATGGGGAAAACCGGTTGAAAGTTTCTGTCGGCTGAATGAGTGACACCGGTTGAGCATTCCTACAGCATTTCCTTCCAGAAACCGTGAGAAAGTTGTCCGGCTGCGGGGACCGTGCGAGGGGATTTATACTAACGTTACCATCTGTACTTACTGGTGGCACAGACGCTGTTTCATCCTTTCCTACACTGAAATTACCCTTGCCTAACGATTGCGTCTGAAGCTGGGCTTGTAGCACAGCTATCCTCGCCGTAAGGCGATCGTTCTCCTGTATATTATGAGTACAGCGACTGCAATTAGAAGGCATCATTTTAATGTTACTACTTAGTAGTAAGGTTGTTGGAGGTCCTGACGAACCATGTCCAGATAAAGCGTCCGGAGTGAAAAAGTTAAGGGGAAAAACTAAAATATAAACGGTAATTAAAAAGTAAAAACCGTAAAGTTGTCAGGTAGCAAAATAGGTTGGCAACAAAACGCACAGCAACACGTAAACAAGTCTGCCATCTGTTTTGTCACCAAAGCCCCATATACTACCCACCACTGTGACCTGTATGCTCTCGTTGGCTGGCCCTCGCTTCATACTCGCCACCAAACCCACTGGCTCCAGGTCATTTACAAGTCTCTGCTAGGTAAAGCCCAGCCTTATCTCAGCTCACTGGTCACCATAGCAGCATCCACCCGTAGCACGCTCTCCAGCAGATATATCTCACTGGTCACCCCCAAAGCCAATTCATCCTTTGGCCACCTTTCCTTCCAGTTCTCTGCTGCCAATGACTGGAACGAACTGCAAAAATCACAGAAGCTGGAGACTCATATCTCCCTCACTAGCTTTAAGCACCAGCTGTCAGAGCAGCTCACAGATCACTGCACCTGTACATAGCCCATCCAACTACCTCATCCCCATACTGTATTTATTTATTTTTTATCTTGCTCCTTTGCACCCCAGTATCTCTACTTGCACATTCATCTTCTGCACATCTACCATTCTAGTGTTTAATTGTAATATTGTAATTACTTCGCCAACATGGCCTATTTATTGCCTTACCTCCCTTATCCTACCTCATTTGCACACACTGTATATAGACTTTTTCTACTGTATTAATGACTGTATGTTTTGTTTATTCCATGGGTAACTGTGTTGTTGTATGTGTCGAACTGCTTTGCTTTATCTTGTCCAGGTCGCAGTTGTAAATGAGAACTTGTTCTCAACTAGCCTACCTGGTTAAATAAAAATAAAAATCACTAATCAGCATAGTCTTTGCTTGTGTGTATCCATTACGTGCTTAACCAATTAAATGAATGTTATTATTAAGAGGTATGATGTATTTGCATGCATGAATGAATGACTGCCATAGGGCATGCCAATGAATAGATGTTCACTGATTGCTTTATCAAAAAGCAATCACATTGCATTTCGACTAGAATTACAGTATACATAGCACCTCTGCACAACAAAACCTCAATATCACCGATCATTCAAAGGAGATGGAGCTTTAACATGTCGGTCCAACCTTACTCATTTATTTTTTCGGTCCAACCTTATTCATTTATTTTTCATTTCTAATACTCATCATCATGCAGTTATAATGACTTTCTGACTCTTGAGGAATAGAACATGCAAAGTGAAATGAAATAAGGCTTCTGTCTTGTAACCGTCTTCATTTCTCCTTGGACTTGCAGATCGATTACGAAGCGGGATCTCCCAAAAGCTCCTTCTTGGGAGGGCATAGGTAAGTGAGACTGCATGCATGGAGGTTTCAAGTTTTAATGTCCCGTGCACAAGTACAGTAAAATGCTAGCTTTAAACCCAACAATGCAAGCATTTCGCTACACCTGCAATAACATCCGCTAAACTTGTGTACGCGACCAATAAAACGTCATTTTTTATTTGGTTTGCAGTAATCGATATCAATGTAGTACTAAAAATAACATAAGGTAGAACAAAAACACACAATAAATAAAAATAAGAACACAAAGAAAGCTACAGGGTCAGTTCCAATACCATATTTAGAATGTGTAGGGATACAGGAGTAGTAGAGGTAGATAATGTGGCGTGAAAAAGTATTTGCCTCCTTTCTGATTTGATCTATTTTTGCATATTTAATACTGAATGTTATCAGGTCTTCAACCAAAACCTAATATTAGATAAAGGGAACCTGAGTGAACAAATAACAACAATTACATACTTATGTCATAAATTAAGTTAGGCACGGTGACCCTGTGTGAAAAATAATTGCCCCCTTACACTCTCAATAACCGGTTGTACCACCTTTAGCTCCAATGACTCCAACCTAACACAGAGAATTCTACAGGAGAATGTCATGCTGCAAGACAACTTTTTTTACAGCACTGCATGTGTAAGGGTATGGTGACTAGGCAAGTTGCATTCAAATACAAAATGTATGAAATACAAAGTATTTTCAAATACTTTGTTTTCTTCACCTTTTCTGGAGTGTACCTTTGCCACTAGGCAAGGCCAATCAAGCCCAAATAAAGTATTTGAAATGATTTCAAATAGTATTTGAACCCAACTCTGGTTGCATTGCACTGAATCTTAATGGGCATCTTGAATATGTGTAGACTTTTTTTCAAAACTTTTCCACTCTCCGTTCATATTTTATTGTTTATTTGTAGAGACAGCCATGAATGAAGGAGAGAGGGATAATAGGGGAAGATGTAGATTTGACAAGGCCGGTGGGGCGTCGAGACAGATGGAATGACACACGAGTGAGACAGGCGAGAGGTGTCGCTCCCAGTTACACTAACCGATGGGCCTTGTCACAATCTGTGAAGTTTGAGCTTTTCACACAAAGCAATGCAGCACCCTTATATACATTATTAGTAATAATATGATAATTTGGTTATTTAGCTTAGCCACAACCTGTTAAGCTAGCGCCTTACACACTAACAACATACCATCCTGTCTTATACAGGACTAGTAATAATATATGGTAATTTAGCTTAGGCGCTACCTGTGTCGCTAGCGCTTTCCACAGTACTAGTATACAGTATATTTGTTGGTAATTGACTTAGCCATAACATGTGAAGCTTGCGCTTTCCACACACAGCCTAGCAATGTGGCATGGTCCCTCTGCTCTTATACAGTACTAGTAATAATGATTATGGTCATTTAGCTTAGCCACAACTTGTGTAGCTAGCGCTCTCCACACAAAGCAACATACTAGCATCCTCTCTTAAACAGTAGTCTACTATGCAGACCCTGGCAACATCTCTGATCCAGTGCCACTATGACTATGACTATGATTGTATCTCATGGTCCAGTGGCATAAAAAAAATCTGAAAGACAATCTTCAAATGGCCCAAAACCAACTGATGAGAATTATACTCAAGCTCAGCCCTAGAATGCACATTTGTCCTAATAAATTCAGGGAACTGAACTGACTTCCAGTTGATCTCCGGGTGGTGCAGATCAAACTGTTAATTTTAAAAGTTACGACCTTGCCCCCAGTTACCTGTCTGGTTATTTTAATTTAATTAGAGACTCTCGTAGCCATCACACCAGAGCCAGTGTTACCAATATCAGACCGCTGCATGATAGGAGCATGGCTGGAAAAAGCTATTTTCTTAACACTGGTGCAGAGGAATGGAATGGTGTACCAAACCATATAAAATCCATCCCTACACAAGGGAGTTTTATGATAAACCTTAAAGGGATAGTTCACCCAAATGACCAAATAACATATTGGTTTATGACAACAATCTATGCTTTGGTTTAGTTTCCCTGGGACTGTTCCAAGTGCATTTGTGGCACAAATCCCATTCAAGTTATGGGACCGATATTAGCATTTTTCGCACATCTATAAGTGACTTTGTTAAGCTTCACAATCAATTTTAGATACTTTTGGATGATTTGAAAGTTATGCATGAAAAATGCTAATATATCGGTCCCATGACTTGATTAGGATTTGTCCCACAAAACCATATCATGCATTGCTGTCATACCTTGTCCATAGACTGCTTACAGGGTAAGGAAACCAATGTGTCATTTTGTAATTTGGTGAACTATCCCTTTAAGAAATGGTTTATGAGCTAAATGTTTTAAAGCGACAGAGGCTAAAAGAAAGTATCAATGAACGTTACTTGGTCATCTATTTTATTCCGTTTGCTCTTTCTTCCCTATTGATGATGTATTTTAGATGTATTTTGTTTTCATGTTGTATATTTTGGTTTTAAAGTATTTTCAAGAGGACCACAATGAAAATACATTTTTAAACTCATCCTCCATGATTTTAATGCCATTGCACTGTATCCACGTGTGTGGTTGTATTGTGTTAAATGGTCCCTCCAAAAAAAATCTATGGTAATTTAGTGTAGCCACAACCTGTGCAGCTAGCACTTTCTACACAACGCAATGTAGCATTCACTCTTATACAGTACTACTAATATATCATTTTGATGCATGCATTTTAGCAGACCCTGTCAAAGCAACTTACAGTACACTGGGTATAGGTTAACTGTATTTGGCCCATGCAGGAATCAAACCCACAACTATTGTATTGCAAGCATCATGACATAATTCAGCTATTGGAACCATCAATAGTAAATTGAGTAGCTTACTGCTGAGCATAGTGTGTTTGAGAGGTTTTTGTTCACTAGCAGGAACCCCTTTCAGCTTTGATATTTGTCTGTGTTTGTTTTTTAATGTTCAGCCAACATTCTTCCTACCTATCGAGAGGTTTTGCAGAGTGCTAATTCATAAAACATAAATAGCCTTTTTTTTTCTTTGACACAATCACTCTGCAATTTGTTTGTTGGAGCTGCCCTCAGCGCACGACCCCGGTATGCACTAAATAATTTACAACCAAAACACGGAGAATCGAGATTGGAGAAACAGGCGGCAAAGTTATTTTACAAAAAGGAACATGGCTCCACTAATATTTTTAGACAAGAAAGCGAAGGTGGTTGGGTACTTTCACAGCATCTTCCAAAAAACGGACACAAAATCTACCTTTGAACGATCAACATCAACCTAGCACCATCTTTACAGTCAATAAAAGCCTTTTTTGTAAAACCGTGTTTTTGTAAATCGTCTCCCTCATCCCCAACCACCCCCTGCCAAGTACCCCTTGTGTTCAAATGTAAACAGCATCTCATTTTCTGTTTTATCTCTAATTATCTCCTGTCATTTTCTCGCAACAGGAGTCTTCTGAAATCGGTGGAGGAGGAGCTAAACCCCCATTTTTCTCGTTTTTACTCCCCCTTCTTTCTGTCTCTCTTTCTCACTGAAACTTTCTTTCCTATCCTCTCTTCTCATTTCTATCTCTCTATATAGGACAGGGCTCAATTGGAAAAATAAATGTGACTTCCCTGGATAAATAAAAGTTCATCTTATCTGTCTTCTCTTTCTGGACTATTTTATTCTCATCCCTTTCCCCTCATATTTTTCTCATCTTCATCCTCGCTTTCTCCTCCCCTTACTTTTCGCTCTTCCTCCCCCCACCTCTCTCTTGCACTACTCAATATTTAATGTGACCTAACCTCCTGCCTCTGTGCTTGTCCGAGTGAAATGGATGACTAACTTGCTTTAGAACCACGTCCGCGTAGACCGGGGTGATTTCTCACCCTTGCTGAGGCGTTAAAGCCGTATGCCCAGTTATAGCGCAGAGGGACTGAAAGCCGGCGGGATGTCCGCTATTGTTTATTGTAATCTTTGTCTCGTTGCGGCTAGCGTGGTGTGCTGCTAGCATCCATTAATTCTCAGCATTAGGGTAAAAAAATAAAAATACACCTCATGCAGGAAAGATACATGCACACTGATTTCCAATACACAAGTGACGAGCAGTTGCTAGATCAGTTTATGCTGTATATATAGCCAACTCCAATGTTCGTTGTCTTGCCACGCGTGACGTTTAGTAAGACAACACAAATGGATAGCTAGACCCGGTTAAAAATAAGGCGTTGACTGTTTCAGGTGCCTTCTCTACTTTCATCTTTGTTGATGAAATGGCACTCAAATGTTGGCCGGTTCACTACTAAAGACGTCAGCATGCTTCAGTCGGCTAGGCGAACAGCACGAGTGTGCTCGCATACTCCCTCAAAAGACCTCTGCAGTAGTCCGAATGAATCCAAAATAACGCAAGAAATATCATTCATTTTGCCGAGGAGATCTTAGTTGTGCAATACATCCAAACTAAGGTGTTTGGTGCAGTATTTCTCAATCAAAATAATTGCATGAAAACGAGTCACCGCTCGTTGAATGACAACAGACTTTACTGAGGAACCCCTACTGTTGAACAATCACTGATGAAGGGACATAGACTTCGGCTACCAACTTCAGTTTGCCCCAAGAAAAAAAATGTGTCCCCGAAAAAACCCTCACCGAAGTCCAAAAACAAACACATTATATGCACAAACTCTTCCGATTGGTTACGGTTGGGAAGAATGTGAACGCCTTAAGGTAGACCTCACATTGAAATGAATAATGGTGCATATCATCACATTTCACTGTTGAAATGTTTTGGACACGAGGTGCCTACTAACAATTTTTCTACATTGGACAGGAGAAGAGCATGCATCCCCAATGCTGAAGTTGTATTGAATTGAAATGTACATCCCTCTTCTCCCTTAGGGGACACGAGACTCATTTAGATGATGGTGGTGATTATGATGATTGTGGTGATAATGATGGTGGTGACCATGATGATGAAATGCAACAGTAAGTCCTACTGTCTTCAACCTCTTTCTCCTTTCAACTTAACTGTCCTCTTAACATTTCATCTATAAATTGTATCTATACATTTTTTGTTATGCAAATTATAGGAACTGGCTACTCTACCAGAGGCCAGGTTCATGTTCATGAAGCGTTTCTTATTGGACAAGTCCAGGTAGCCCGTCTTTTTATTTACTGTGTTTTCTTCCATTTGATGCCTTATAATGCCAAATAGTGCCTAATGAACGTGACCCAGGATATACACTGAGTGTATGAACACCTGCTCTTTCCATGACAGACTGAATCCAGGTGAAAGCTATGATCCCTTATTGATGTAACTTGTTAAATAAACTTCAATCCGTGTAGATGAAGGGGAGGAGGCAGGTTAAAAAAAGATTTTGAAGCCTTGAGACAGTTGAGACATGTATTGTGTATGTGTACCATTCAGAGGGTGAATGGACAAGACAAAAATATTTAAGTGCCTTTGAACAGGGTATTGTAGCAGGTGACAGGCCCACCGGTTTGATACAACAGTTTCCTGTGTGTATCAAGAATGGTCCACCACCCAAAGGACATCTAACCAACTTGACTCCTGTGGGATGCATTGGAGTCAACATGTGCCAGCATCTTTGTGGAATGGTTTTGTTGCCGCACAAGCAGCTTAGCATAGGTAGGTAACATGGTTTAAAGGCATGCTCACAAACTGAATGGGTGCATTCTGGGAGATGTAGACAATTCTGTCAGAAATGCATTAATGTGGGTTTTCTTATCTCCCCTGCACTTAATTGGAGGACCAAAGCTGTGGTCCCTTTGAATGAATGAATGGGTCAGTGGGTGAGTGAGTCGAATGAATGAATGAATCAGTCAGTCACTTCAATTCATCACAATACCAACCACAATACCAAACATGGACCACTTAGACAATAAGTGTGATGATGCTGAGATAAAAGCTACCACTGTTTTCAGGGATCTCTCCTTCCTCCTTCCAACCCTGCCAACATCCTCAAGAGGCTCCGCCCCACCTCCTCCCTGTCTTAGCCAGTCAGCTTTTCCAAAGTGGACCCTGTGGTTGCCAGCTAGTATTTATAGCCTGTCAGTTTAATTAGGAGCAGTGGTGTGTCTGGTGTTGGCATGCGATAATGTCACACACCCTCTCTGCCACATGAGTCACCCTCCAATACACTCACACAAACTTCCCCAGTTTCCACATCCTGTCCACTTCGAGCAGTCTGGTGGCTTTCCTTCATCTGCATTTGACATGAAAGAACTGGACTAGTACCAGGGCTATTCCATCCTATTGCATTCTCATGTCCTGTTGTTTTCAGATATGTCAAGGTGAAGGAGAAGAGACGAGGAGTGGACGCCACTTTAGACTATTGAGACAAATCTTAGTTTAGTTTAGTCACTGGTGTAATTGCTCAGTTCCCACAGAGCCACATACTCTCCACATACTCTCTTGCTTCCTTTTCACTCTCCACAGCACCATTCAGATTGTGGATATTGGGGAACCATTTAAATAATGTAATATTTCAAAATGAATCAATAATTAAGTTCCCTCCTAACAGGCAATGGGTTCAGCCCATCAGAAGTGAGCGGGGATGCTGGTGTTGCCGAGAAGCAGTCTACTATGCCACCTTGTGTCACCACGAGGAAGGACAGGAAAGAGATTCCGGTAACATCATAGTCATTTAGCCTTGGTCAGAAGCTGTGCGTAAAAATTGGTGGCGACACTTTTGGTGAATTTTCTGTATATAATGCACTTGAAGTGGATTCTGTCAAATCCATAGTGCATTATAAGACTTCCTGTAAGCATTATGTGTTAAACATATAGGTAGTAAAGTGCATTATATTGATAACCGGTCATGGCTGTCATTAATTCATTAATATCTATAATGAGGTGTTTATTATGTACATCATGCGTTATTGCATAATCTATTCATAATGTATTCATAAAGCTGGTTCATAGAAAGTGTTATTTAAAATGTTTCTGACCGTTTCACATTTTTACATACTAACTTTACTATGTGTTACCTGAAAGTAATTTATTTGGTGAATAATTAATGTAAATGATTAATTCATTAACATGTCCTAACAGCTATGATAAGACTTAAATTGTCATTGCAAAATAGATAATTATGCGGTTTTGTATTATGACTAAACATAAATCTTCTCATTATTCTTAGAAGTGGATTTTTATTTGCACCCAGAGCTCTGAACAAAGAGCATTTGTTATATGTTTACCTCATTAGTTACTCGTTAATAAGCAACGACTCATGATTTAAAGATCACTTATAGTTCACTTAAAGTGCTACCGTGTTTTTCCCAAGATATTACAGCACTGATAGACAGAGTGATGCCATTGTTAATGCACAGCTCAATAGAACTCTATAAGATCCACATATTATTTTCATATTTAATAATATTACAGTATAATATGCAGTATATTTTAACTATGATTGTTAATTATTCTACACTGACCTTGGTATGATGATGTCATTTCCTGTTTCCTCAGAAACCAATCAGTAATGGCCTTCCCCCCACGCCAAAAGTCCACGTAAGTCTTAACACCCCTTACCTGCTCTTACACACACGCATTGTCAAGTAGAAAACTATAACTCTGTACTGTAGGAAAAATCTAAATAATTTATGTGAATTGTAATTAATTCATTAGCAACCTAAAAGTAGTAGTGTTGAGTTCATAACACATTTGTAATTACCGCAACCCTCGAGCTAGAGATCCTGCCATAACTTTGTTTTAAAATCTATTTATTATATTGGACTGAATTTATAAAGGGTTTTTCCAGGTGCTCTACATTGATCAACTATAACTAAACATCTACATTCTGTTTTTGCTGCACAGATGGGAGCCTGTTTCTCCTAAGTCTTCAATGGCTGCCCTCTAAAGATCCACTGTGCGGCGTCATGGATCAACCCCAACACGAGAGGTGGGCCTCGTGCCAATTCATTTCTGTCTTACTGCTGTGGACCCTGATTCCATCAATTGCAGATAACAGGAAACTGTATTTATGCTGTATTTTAAGGACAGATCATGTGGATTTGTGTCAATGTTCAATGACAATGTCTGCAAGGGTGTGGGGTGTGCAGGGTCTGACAGACGGAGCACGGTTAATATTTTGACCAAACCCGCTGTGCGGTTTACCTTTATCTGCAATTGATTGGATTACTTTATTTTCAGTCTCGCGCTACCAGGTGTCCCACTGTATTCTTGTTCGAGAAAGGCTTGGAGAAACCTAGAACAGGAGTCTAAACTAACTTGACTTTCATCTTTGTCTTACCCTATGTCTTATTTGCATGTGCTACTATTAGTTTCCTTCTTAGGCAGAGTCCTAAGCAATGTGTGTATTGTCCAAGTTTTACCGGTCTCTCTCTGTTATAATACTTAATAATTGTTTAATTCTCTGTTTTAGACCAATACCTGCTATTCGGTGCCAAAGAGGGCATTTACATTCTAAATCTCAACGAACTGCATGACTCCTCCATGGAACAGGTCAGTGTCTCGTTATTTCATTTGAATGATCTTTTTGTCAGTAAATTTCAATTGTTCTAACTGCTTCCAATGTTTTTACAGTGTAATGTATTAAACATAATCTATGTATTTATGTGAAGGTTGAAATATTCTCTGTCACATCATATTCCAAATTATAGTTAAATTTGAATGCTTGCTTCTTTGTGACGTAAGTAAAGGATTTGAGGTTTGATCCACAAGGTTTTATCCACAAGGATTTGAGGTCTGATCCACAAGGATTTGAGGTTTGATCCACAAGGTTTTATCCATACGGTTTTGAGGTCTGATCCACAAGGATTTGAGGTTTGATCCACAAGGTTTAATCCACAAGGATTTGACGTCTGATCCACAAGGATTTGAGGTTTGATCCACAAGGTTTTATCCATATGGATTTGAGGTCTGATCCACAAGGATTTGAGGTTTGATCCACAAGGTTTTATCCACAAGGATTTGAGGTCTGATCCACAAGGATTTGAGGTTTGATCCACAAGGTTTTATCCATAAGGATTTGAGGTTTGATCCACAAGGTTTTATCCACAAGGATTTGAGGTTTTGATCCACAAGGATTTGAGGTTTTATCCAGAACTGGTCAATGAGACACGGATTATGATTTCATTTGACCACCTACAGAACTATTAAAAACAGATACATTTTTTTTTTTTCTAGCTCTTTCCCCGGAGGTGTATGTGGCTTTATGTCATGAGTAATAATCTGCTCTCCATATCTGGTAAGGATTCATCATAGAAACCTGTATTGCCACACATTGCTAATATATCTCAACAAATAACTGTAGTGCACACAAAGTTTTACGTTGTTTGTTTGTAGTTTCCAGAATAGAATAGATTCTCCAGACACATCATTTAAATGTACCTTTCGCCGCACACAATGACTGTGACAGACATTAAAAACATAAATCCTAAGCAACAATCTGTCATCAAGAGCATTAGTCTAATTTTATCATGAAATATGCACTTGTAAATGTAAATTCTACTTGTCAATACTTGCTCCAGATATACAAGCAGTTAGACGATGCACTTTTTGGTTGAAAATTAAAGATATTATAATTGCCTTCAAAGCATTCAAAAGCTGTGTTCGTTGTGTTTTTTGGCAGGAAAAGCCTCGCAGCTCTACTGTCACAATCTGGCGGGTCTGTACGAGCACGCTCGACAGATGCAGAAGCTGCCAATGGCCATCCCCACCCACCGGCTCCCAGACAAAATCATTCCAAGGTAAGAAGATGGCGATGCCTCTGTGTGTAGGAGTTTTCTGTGGGTAAGAGTCCTACTTTTGAGACTTTGTTATTGTGGTTTTTAGGAAATTTTCCATCTCCAACAAGATTCCCGACACCAAGGGATGTCAGAAGTGCTGTGTGGGTGAGTAGTCATGGACATTCTCTTTCTCTCTCTCTCTCCCCCCTCGGTTTTCATCTCCTTTCTACGTCAGACCCACTACTTTCCAACAAGTTGCTACATAATCTTGCTACAAGATTGAGAGTAGATGCATCACTTCACTACATGTAATAAACACAATAGTTCTCCATTCCCCTTGTAACCAATTAGGACAATAACCTCTTCAACTGGGTACCAATAGTAGAAAGGTCTTTGAAATACATTATTGTGGTCCCAGCTTAGTATGATTGACAACCCCGGCTGACTACCAACTATTCCCCCTTAGTGAGAAATCCTTACACGGGCCACAAGTACTTGTGTGGAGCCTTCCAATCCAGTGTGGTCATGTTGGAATGGGTGGAGCCCATGCAGAAGTTCATGCTCATCAAGGTAAGAATTTTTGTGCCTGTGTGCATTTATTTAGCCATCTCCATCAGTTTGCCAGGCTCACTCTCCCCAAACCTTTGAGGAGTGCTGACAGCCCATGTCATAGCCATATAAGAGTTTGGCCATTGAGGTTTCAACCAAAAACAAAAAAGCATTGACACTAGCTATGCTATGAGTTTCCGGGGAAGAATTGACTAATAACAATCCACAACTTTCCCCTAACTGCCCTGTCAAATGGAGGTGTTTGAGATATGCTAAGAGACATCCCTTTACTTTGTAGCCTACATGCTAATGGAAACACACTTCCCTCTTCCTAAAAACACTGACTTCCCCTTGCCCTCTGGCACTGGAAGTGTTTGTGTTTGAGATAAGCATGCTAACCCACCAACATAGACTAAGCTACCCTTGCTTTGTAACCGACGAGCTAATGCTTACCCTTTTATTTACGTTTTGTTCTATATATATATCGTACATGTTGTCAATAATACTCTGATTGTAAGCCAACCCCGTCTACATGCCTAATGCTAACTCTCCTCCTCCTAAGAATAATGATTTTGAGATTAGCATGATAACATGGTAGAGTCTAGACCATGTAGCATAATGACAATGCTAACCCTGTCTTCCTAACATTGACAAGCCTAATGCTAATGCTAACCCTCTCCTCCTAAGAACATTGACTTTCCCCTGCCCTGCCCGATGGAGGTTTTTGAGATGCTTGTGGTGCCCGAGCACCAGTACCCCCTCATCTGTATGGGCGTCAGCAAGGGCACGGAGCTCAACCAGGTGGTACGCTTTGAGACGCTGGACCCCAACACCGTTTGCCCCTGGCTCAAAGAGTCCGGTAAGGTCTCATTCAAAGACTGACCTTGACTCCTCATTGACATAGACTTGACACAACTCTAGATTTTAGTGCTCCTTTAATATGCAACTTCATTGAAATAAAAAAAACATTAAATATCATCATTTTTTTAATCCCCATTATTCTTTTTCTTTTTTTATCGTAGCACACACTGGAGACTGACGTTCACATTCTACACATTGACCTTACTGGAAATGGTTAACTTTTCAAAAGTTAACAATTATAGAGAAAATATAGTCCTATATCGTTTGTGCACCTTCATAATGGAAAATGTTTGACGTTAATAAAGCAACAGATGAAATGGTTAGTTGAGGTTTTTATGTTTAATCTCCTCCTAGACACTCCACAGACCTGTGTTATCCATGTGACTCAACTGGAAAGAGACACCATTCTTGTCTGCCTGGATCGTGAGTCTAGCAGCATGTCTTGACTATCCAAAAATCTGATTTGTATTGTAATATTATACATGCATTGTACATTAATTGTATGCATTGCTAATAACACTATGACAATATATTAACAGTGAATAATGTTTTATCACTGAGCTGTCCTTTAAATGACATGGGGGAAACTCACCTCAATAGCAACCCCGCCTGCCTGGATGGACGGCAGCCATTTTGTGCCTGGATGTCTTCAGTCTCTTGTAATAGCATCATTGTTTAACTTCCATATGTTATTTTCCCCCTCAGGATCCATTAAGATTGTGAATCTGCAGGGGAGGCTGAAGTCCAGTAGAAAGCTTTCAGCTGAGCTGACATTTAATTTCCAGATTGAGTCGATAGGTAATCGCCCTTGACCCCTTTGCTAGAGATTAGCTAAAACACGCACACACACACACACACACACACACACACAGAGAGGAGTTGACATCATGTGTCAACAGCTATAGAATGGAGAGGAGAGCATAGTATCACAGTCATGTTATGATAAATTACATTTTGGTAAAATTGAATTTTTCATACGGTATATTAAACATGAATCTTTTCCACAGTCTGCCTTCAAGACAGTGTTCTGGCTTTCTGGAGACATGGCATGCAAGGACGGAGTTTCAAATCTAATGAGGCAAGTTGTGTCAATGCCCCGGCGGACGCAATAACTGTATATAACAATATACAGTTGAACTGTTTATTGTTGTAATGTTTTTTTTATGTATTCGTTATTTTACCAGGTAAGTTGACTGAGAACACGTTCTCATTTACAGCAACGACCTGGGGAATAGTTACAGGGGAGAGGAGGGGGATGAATGAGCCAATTGTAAACTGGGGATTATTAGGTGACTGATGGTTTGAGGGCCAGATTGGGAATTTAGCCAGGACACTGGGGTTAACACCCCTACTCTTACGATAAGTGCCATGGGATCTTTAATGACCTCAGAGAGTCAGGACACCCGTTTAACGGCCCATCCAAAAGACAGCACCCTACACAGGGCAGTGTCCCCAATCACTGCAGTGGGGCATTGGGATATTTTTTAGACCAGAGGAAAGAGTGCCTCCTACTGGCCCTCCAACACCACTTCCAGCAGCATCTGGTCTCCCATCAAGGGACTGACCAGGACCAAACCTGCTTAGCTTCAGAAGCAAGCCAGCAGTGGTATGCAGAGTGGTGTGCTGCTGGCTCAAAATATATGATGACTATGACTGCGATTACTTGACTATTGGATCTTGTCCATATTCCCACCAGATTACACAGGAAATTTCCGACAACACCAGGATATTCCGACTCCTAGGATCAGACAGGTGAGAAATCCATTTTTAGATTGAGGCTAAATCCGTTTAGCAAGTATCATCAACTACAGTAGATTCAGCCTCGAGCCAATTTATTTTCATGAGCGGATGCTTTACAAATAATTACAAAGAATTTGTAACCTGCAAATTGACCACAAGAAGCCCAAACAGATATAATATTTGACTAAAACATAATAATGTCAAACCTTGCTTACATTTGTATACAATCACATACTGTTACTGTGTATCTCTCTATTATGCGTGGGAATACTTTGTAACAGATTTCCAAAATTAAAATCACTTGGAGCTGATTTGCTGTTTTACAGTCTTATGTCTGACAATAAAATAATGTGTTATAAATGTGTTATTTTAAACTTGTTTAACTTATAATTCACTGGATCACAATTCCAGTGGGTCAGAAGTTTACATACACTTAGTTGACTGTGCCTTTTAAACAGGTTGGAAAATTCCAGAAAATGTTGTCATGGCTTTAGAAGCTTCTGATCAAATCAAATCAAAGTGTATTTGTCACGTGCGCCGAATACAACCGGTGTAGACCTTACAGTGAAATGCTTACTTACAGGCTCTAACCAATAGTGCAAAAAATGTATTAGTTGAACAATATGTAGGTAAAGACATTTTAAAAAAAGTAAAAAGACAGGCTATATACAGTGAGGCTATAATAGTAGCGAGGCTACATACAAACACTGGTTAGTCAGGCTGATTGAGGTAGTATGTACATGTAGATATGGTTAAAGTGACTATGCATATATGATCAACAGAGAGTAGCAGTAGCGTAAAAGAGGGGTTGGCGGGTTGTGGGACACAATGCAGATAGCCCGGTTAGCCAATGTGCGGGAGCAGGGGTTGTTCGGCCCAATTGAGGTAGTATGTACATGAGTGTATAGTTATAGTGACTATGCATATATGGTAAACAGAGAGTAGCAGCACCGTAAAAAGAGGGGGGGGGGGGGCTTCACAATGCAAATAGTCCGGGTAGCCATGATTACCTGTCAGTTTAGTTTGTCTTATGGCTTGGGGGTAAAAGCTGTTGAGAAGCATTTTTGTCCTAGACTTGGCACTCCGGTACAGCTTGCCATGCGGTAGTAGAGAGAACAGTCTATGGCTGGGGTCTTTGACCATTTTTAGGGCCTTCCTCTGACACCGCCTGGTGTAGAGGTCCTGGATGGCAGGCAGCTTAGCACCAGTGATGTACTGGGCCGTACGCACTACCCTCTGTAGTGCCTTGCGGTCAGAGGCAGAGCAATTGCGGTACGAGGCAGTGATGCAACCAGATGCTCTCGATGTTGCAGCTGTAGAACCTTTTGAGGATCTCAGGACCCATGCCAAATATTTTTAGTTACCTGAGGGGGAATAGGCTTTGTCATGCCCTTTTCACGACTGTCTAACTGACATAATTTGAGTCAATTGGACAATTTAAAGGCAACGCTATCAAATACTAATTGAGTGTATGTAAACGTCTGACCCACTGGGAATGTGATGAAAGAAATAAAAGCTTAAATAAATAATTATCTCTACTATTATTCTGACATTTCACATTCCTAAAATAAAGTGGTGATCCTAACTGACCTCAGACAGGGAATTTTTACTAGGATTAGATGTCAGGAATTGTGAAAAACTGAGTTTAAATGTATTTGGGTAATGTGTATGTAAACTTCCAATTTCAACTGTATCTCCCTCATTTCTGACTGCAGTCAAATGAATTTTTTAAAACTATGCAAGTAATAAATAAAAAAAATGTTTAAAAAAAAAGTTCATCGATTAGTGCCTGTAATAGCTATGGTGGCGTTCCAGATCTTATTTTTTGCAGTCGCATCTCAGAAGATTAATATATTGTATTTTCATGCAGTTCATGCTATGTTTAACACTTATCGAAGCATTGTGAGATCTGATCGTCTGTGCCATCAAGTCGGTCTGTGGCCATAAAGTGACTTAGTGCTGTTCAGGAGGATGTAACAATATAAAAGGTTCAGATAGAAATATTTTGTGTAGAACAGACATGATTGTCTGTCAGATGGAATAGGGACAGTAATGGGGTCAGCTCTATTAATTTAATTTCTATCTGCAACATTGAGAACATTTCACATCACTGAATACACCCCTATTGTACCTTTGATTGCAGGGTTGTGGTGCTGGAGAGCAGACCTACAGACAACCCTACAGCGCACAGCAACCTATACATCCTGGCTGGACACGAGAACAGTTACTAACCACCCTGTGCTCTGGTAACCAGGGTCCTGTTCAGTAGGCACAAAACTTTCTGAAACGAAGTGATACAGGGCTGTACTATCTGAACATTTCCAATAAGAAACCTTTAGGTTTCATTGTCAGTGTCAAAACATTTTCCATTGTATGCCTTAATGAACATGGCCCAGGGTTGGTTTCAGTTACACTTTAAGAGATTATGAATCTGAATTAAATTCAGTCATTGAAAATTGCAATTTGATTTATTTTTCTGTTCATACATTGGAATTCATATCCTGATGGGAACAGATTATGACGAGAAGGACATGTCTGACTCTGCAACTCCTTGGTCTCAGATGCAATCGGACCATTCATCAAGCAAGCGACCTTGGATGTGTCCTGTTTTTAAATTAACCTTATGATTTTTAATTGAAAGTCAAAATGTATAGTAACACAAACCCACATTCCTGGATATCACACTATTTCAGTATTGACCAACTACTGAGAACATGCAACCTTACCTAACAAGTGCTTGACCAATGTGTTTGTAATTCATGTAAATAGAATATTGAGGTTGTACACTGAGTATGTTATGTAGATTACCATGCTGCATATATTTTGTACAGTTGCCCCCCCAACTTTGAGAGATATAAAGAGTTGTTGGCTAATCATTGTGGGGTACTACTTTTAAGGGCTTGTCAAGCAATATACTTTTACAAAACTTAGTGGTAGGGTGTCAAAGAGAAAAGTGTCTGTTCATTTTGGTCATGAGTTGCCTTTTTTTTTTTTACATGTTAGGATCTTTTTGATATGAAGCCATATGCAATGTCATTTTATTTTCACACTTCAATTCCAACCCCATAGAAAGTTGTCAAGGCTCAGATATGCACTGGTTGTGAAATTTGCATAGTTGTATGCAATGAAACACTTTATTCATACATTTAAGGTATGGTTAATTTGCACTTATAACAAAGTATCTGCATGAGTTCATTAGAATACATCATGCTATACACTTTAGATGTAAACTTAAGGCATTTAACCAGGCAATGTAAGGTTTATTTTTTACATACACGCCAAGCTATTGTTAAAACTGCAGTCAAACTGAAGAGACTCTGGGCAGTTGTAGAATCTCTTTCCTTATGGTGGGCAATGAGTTGAATGTTGCCAAATTGCATTGTTCATATTGTTTGTTATGGTGTTTGGGTGTCATAGTAAGACCTCTACCTCGTGCGTTTGGGAGTCAGTGAGAATATGTGGGGCCAAATTGAACATGTAACACTAAATGTCCCTTGCTGACTCCATGTATCCTACACGACTAAAGGGGAGGGTATGATGAAGTACAAGGATCTTCAGACTTGGTTTCTTTCACGATTGCTTTTGTGTCATGTAAATACAGTAAAATAAAAGTGCTTAATTCTTTAACTGCCAATATTTGGACATGTTACATATTAAACATTTTAACTCGTGATGGGATACATTGATTGACTGATGAGCCATAGGAAACCTGTTTTTTTTTCTCAAATTTTAGATGGTATGATGAAGTATAAGGATCTTCTCACTTGGTTTCTTTTCATGTTGCTTTTGTTTCATGTAAATACTGTAAAATAAAATTGATTAATGTTGCCTGTACAACTGCCTATATTTGGACATGTTACATATTAAACATTTTAACTCATGATGGGATACATTGATTGACTGATGAACTATAGAAAGCCTTAAGTTTTTCTCTGACATTTTAGTGGGTATACAGTTGAAGTTGGAAGTTTACATACACTTAGGTTGGAGTTATTATAACTTGTTTCTCAACCACTCCACAAATGTCTTGTTATCAAACTATAGTTTTGGTAAGTCGGTTAGGACATCTACTTTGTGCATGACACAAGTACTTTTTCCAAAAATAGTTTACTGATTATTTCACTTATAATTCACTGTATCACAATTCCAGTGGGTCAGAAGTTTACATACACTAAGTTGACTGCCTTTAAACAGCTTGGAAAATTGCAGAAAATGATGTCATGGCTTTAGAAGCTTCTGATATGCTAATTGTAAAATGTAAAACGGGTCCTATATCGACATAACCTGAAAGTCTGCTCAGCAGTGAAGAAGCCACTGCTCCAAAACCGCCTTTAAAAAAAGCTAGACTACGGTATGCAACTGCACACGGGGACAAAGATCGTACTTTTTGGAGAAATGTCCTCTGGTCTGATGAAACAAAAATAGAACTGTTTGGCCAAAATGACCATTGTTATGTTTGGAGGAAAAGGGGGGAGGCTTGCAAGCTGAAGAACACCATCCCACCTCTGAAGCACGGGGGTGGCAGCATCATGTTGTGGGGGTGCTTTGATACAGGAGGGACTGGTGCACTTCACAATATAGATGGCATCATGAGGGCGGAAAATGATGTGGATATAGTGAAGCAACATCTCAAGACATCAGTCAGGAAGTTAAAGCTTGGTCGCAAATGACCCCAAGCATACTTCCAAAGTTGTGGCAAAATGGCTTAAGGACAACAAAGTCAAGGTATTGGAGTGGCCATCACAAAGCCCTGACCTCAATCCTATAGAGAATTTGTGGGCAGAACTGAAAAAGCGTGTGTGAGCAAAGAGGCCTACAAACCTGACTCAGTTACACCAGCTCTGTCAGGAGGAATGGGCTGAAATTCACCAAACGTATTGTGGGAATTTTGTGGAAGGCTACATGAAACGTTTGACCCAAGTTAAACAATGTAAAGGCAATGCTACCAAATACTAATTGAGTGTACTTCTGACTTCTGACCCACTGGGAATGTGATGAAATAAATAAAAGCTGAAATCATTCTCTCTACTGTTATTCAGACATTTCACATTCTTAAAATAAAGTGGTGATCCTAACTGACCTAAGACAGGGAATTTTTACAAGGATTAAATGTCAGAATTTGTGAAAAACTTAAATGTATTTGGCTAAGGTGTATGTAAAAATTCCTACTTCAACTCTATATTTTTAAGCCTTATTAAACCTACAGGAATAATTTCTGACAAGATGTAGATGTGTATTTTGAACATTGGGAATACTTTCTATACCATTAACTGCTCCACACAGTTAGTGGAGGTGTCTTCTTTGGGAAGTCTCTACAAAAAGATAAATGGTTTCCATGATGTTTTCTCTGGGCTCTGTAAATCAAGTCTGCGACCTCACCGCGTGAGTTAATCTAGCATTTGTTCACATGCATCGTTGGCATGTTTCAAATTTCACAAATACAGTGAATTGCCTTTCTTGCAAACTCAACCCAAAAATGCAATAATCCATAACTGGTTTACAGGGGGGGAAAAGCACACGAGAAATAAGAATAAGAAATACACAAAGTAATTAAGTAAGCATACGGTACTATATACAGGAATTATTTTAAATGTTAGTTCCAATACCATATTTACATGTGCAGGTATACTGGAGTGATGGGGGTAGATCTGTATAGGGGTAATGTGACTAGGCAACAGGATATAAAATAAACAGAGTAGTAGCAGCTTGTATGTGAGTGGGTGTGTAGAGTCAGTAGAAATGTATGTGCATATTATGTGAGTGAGAAAATGATGGGAGTGTGTGTGTGTTGGAGTGACAGTGAGTGTTTAAGGCCCCGTGAGTATGCAATGGTTTCAAGTGATCCCTCCTCATCAAGCGATCTTTTTCATCCTATCGTTTAAACAAGTATTGCTCCCGGTTTAGCCAGATTAGATCCAGATCTTGGGCAGGCGCGATGATTATCGGAAAAAAACGAAGTACGTCATTAGCTATCCATTGCGCCTGTGCAATTCTTCTACCAACAACTGCAACCGACCAGTCATAACAATCGTCCAAATAAATCATTTTGACCAAAGCCTAACTGGTCATTAAAGCCAGCCTGTGCGTGGAATTTTGGTTTTCTCGATAACTTAACAAAAAGCTAAATAGTCTGGAGACATGTTTTGGAAATGATAAATTCATGGAGGATAGCACGGTTATCAATATCCACCCTGTCGAAGATTCGGTGAAAATGGGTGATTATGCACCGAAGAGGTTTTTTCCCCAAAAAATATAGGGAATGGTTCAACTGGCCGAAAAGGACGAACAGTATCGCAGTTCCCGAAACGTGAAGTGACACATTAATCCCTAAATTGGATACTAGCTAGCCAGCTACGCCACTGTCCACAGATCACTACTGCCAACCATCTTCCGATTCGGATCGATCGGCTATGGCTAGTAACATCACCAGCTCGGCTGCAAACTAGCATGCTAAATTAGCAAGGCTAACGTTCGTTTGTTGCCATCAACGTCAGTCAGCTCAGAACTTGGAATAATTTCAATTTGACAACGCAACGCAAGCTTGCTAGTTAGCGTTTGAAGTATATTTGGTTTCGTGAATTTTGGCTTTTTTTAAACTCGGTGCCCGAAAGAGCAAGCCTGCTATAGTATAGCTCCTTGCTTCGGCAGCTGCAGACGGCTAGCTAGCAGCGATCAACATCTGTACACTGCCGATGCGATGGTCGCATTGTTAACTGTTTTGGTAGAGGAATGCTCATTGGGTGGATATTCTGAGGCAGCGGGCCGCACAGAATATTGCACCTCTCAGTTCCAACCACGGGCCATGCTACATACTGTATTGATGTGAAGAGTGGCCGTGAACACACATCGCTCGCTGGCTGCAAGATAGCGCACGACGACGAACAGCTGAAGCTATGCAAGCGGCCCAGGTTCAGTACGACTTTTTCAGCGAGGAGAACGCACCGAAATGGCGGGGGCTGTTGGTACCCTCCCTGAACAAGGTAGGCTAGGACGTTGGCAGGTGCCAAGCGAACTAACTAGACGGCGAGGGTATGCATTACAAGCAACGTAGCTATTATTAGCTAGTCAGCTAACGTTAATTAGCTAACTTAAACGGTGTTGTCTTGTAGGAATTGATTTTTTTTGCAACACACATTTGATGATGCCATGTCAAAACACACCATGTTGCCCGTGACACATGGTTTTGTTGGTCAAATCCCATTTTATTGGCTGCATACACATATTTAGCAGATGTTATTGCGGGTGTAGCGAAATGCTTGTGTGTGCTAATAGTTGTTAGCTGCCCCCCCGCTCATTATTGGGGTGCACCCGTGGGGACTCGATGCTTCTATGTGACAGACACACACACAGCCCTATGTTTGACTTAACTTTTTTGTGTTTGATTCCCACACCTAAACTCGAACGTCACTAGTTCCCTATGCATTACACCATTCGTATACATGTCTCATTTTATTTGTATCTGCTATCTCAGCGTCACTGCATGCACATCTTGCCCACCGGTGTCAGTTTGAGTGTGGTGGCACTGGCAGCTTCTGTGGGGGAGGACGCTGTCACACTCACAGAACGTTGTCCCCCCTCGGCAAAACGGCATCACTTTTTCCTAAGCTAAAGGGTCCATAGCAACGTTCAAACTGGGCCCTCAATTTCAGACAGAATAAATTAACGACTTGCTAGCAGCAACCCTGCATATTGTAGTAGTAATCATCATGAGAAATGCTAGAGTAGTCATACGTGTCTTTTTATATTGTTGTTGTGATACTCTGCTTGCCTGCTTCCACATGTATTTTTAAAGAGAAATTAGGTTTTGAAACATTACATAGTTGGGTCACAACTTTTTTCAAGTAGATTCTGACTGTCTCGATATTTTGGGACACCCTCATCTCGTCTCATAAAGGTGCTGGCCATGTTTTGGGCGATTTACCGACTCGCTGCTGAGTGAAATTGATGTTATTGATCAAACAAACTCATATCAGCCTTCGGGATGGTTTGAAATAACATGTCTGATGTGGGCAAAGTTTAGTGACACACCACACATGTTACCTTGGTCTACACAGAGTGAACACTGACTAGAGCCTCTCCAGTTTGCGTGTGTTGGCAAATAGAGGCCTATAACTGGCGTGAGGTGATGAGGGTGGGGTTTTTCAGCAAGATGCTGCAAGCAGGGGAATGCCGAGTCAGTGAACTTCACTGCACAGCTCTCAAGTGAGATGTTACAATGACAGTTGAGCAAATTGCAAGAAATAAAATGTTCTTTAAAAAAAATTTGTTCACCCCAGTGCTTTCTCAAGATGAGTATTGTTTATGACTATCATATATTTAGTTCACGACAGCCTCGGCCAAGCCCAAGTTGTTTTGCACTGTAAAGTGCTTAGCTAAAACCACTCCAGACTGACCGATTTAGGCCTTTAAAAGTATTAGGCCTATATAATGGTAGTGGTCAATATAAGCAGCCCAATTTACAATGAGAGTTTGACATGAAGGGGTAGGCCCAGCCTAAGCCCCACTATGTGTCATATTGGGCCAGAGGTAGTGATCAGGAGAAGAGAATGATAAGAAGAACTGGGAGAATCAGAACAGTACTGAAACAGTGGGTTAATAATACTGAAACTGAATTCTAGCCTACTGAAAAAAACATCCTAATGGACCAGCTAGGACTGAATGATGTAATGCTACAGTGTACCATTTGATATGAATCTGGAAATGACCTTTGACATGCCTCGGTTAATCTTTTAGCTAACGCTGCAGAAACCGTACACTGTTCATTATGTTGAGAAGTTGGTCTTATGTGGGAGATTGAATGAACTGTGGAGGAATGCTACAGAGAAACAGTTCAAGTCTTTGCTCGAGTTCCCACTGTTGGACGACGGGCACATGTGGCATCCCAACGAGGGGGGATGGCCTCTGCAATCCTGTTGTGTGTAGACTGGCAAGGGCCGGCAAATGCTAAAGTGCAATGATGCCGTAGCAATGTAACGCCACAGGCATGGCAGGAATGTAGCCCAATGCATGAGGTCAGAGCAAGTCAGCCCTCGCAGAGAGCGGGAGTGAGAGACAACAGAGGGGAGGTTATAGCCCCAGTGGGTCGCATTAAGGATTTATTTGCGACAAGCTTTTGCCCCCTTTCTTCTCCATCAAACCACGCCCCTCGGATCCCTCAAGTGTTGCTTTCCCTGCTCAAACTGTGTCAACAAGTCTAGGAGAGGTTATGGAAGACTTCAAAAGAGCCCCATGGCAAGACCAGCTTTTCCGCATTGAGCTGTTCAATGTGGACACACAGTCTGTTAACCTTATTGATTTAGCCATTGGCCTCTCGGCTTTAAAAAAAAAATGGTTACATTTGTCTGGAACTTGCTGGCACAGGGAACTGAGAGGATTCGAAAACGTGCATGCGCTCCAGTGGATGAGCATTGTTCAGGTTTCTGCTCTGGAATGAAATGGGGAAATCGGGATTTTGTCATTTAAAAAAAATGTATATTTCTCCGTGGTTCACTGCTCAAGACATTTTGGCCAGCTTTGCCAAAGCCAAAATGCCACGTTTGTCAGCCCTGCCATGAGAGGCTTTGTCAAGAGCAAGCCCTTATTTTAGCCTCCCCACACATTTCCAATGGAGTGAGTTTGCAAAGTCTTTCAAGTTCTCTGTTGGAATTTTTGTACTTAATGCGCAGAGTAATTTGTTCATTTTGTGGGCAAAGTTGTGGTCAGGTTTTTCAAAAACCCAGCTGTAGTCTGTAGAATATTCCCGAATATTCTCCTAGCCCTGCTAAATATCAATGGACGTAATCTTAAATTGGAGATGGAAAATGTCACACCAACTCAGCCATATGTACTTACAAAGACTTTTCACATTACAATTGCATTTACATCCAAACATGCTGCATCTTGTGCCTCTACTCTTCGACGATAATCAATCAAATGAATCACTTTAGCATCTGCAATAATCACAATTTTCAAGCGCAGACAATTTTCCATAAACAGTGTGCCCCATTTTCCTCTTCCTGTTGTTACTGTGCTCAGCTTTGGGCGCCTGTTCCTGATATTGCACATCTGCTCAGTACCTTCAGCATTCAAATTGTATAATTGCTTGCGTAATATTATGCTTTATTAGTTCAGTAACAACCTATGTGTTTGCTGGGTAATTGTTATCTATGCACAGTTGAAAATAGAGATCGGACGATTTCAAGTTTTCATAACAATCGGTAATTGGCATATTTGGACGGCGATTATGGCCGATTACATTGCACTCCACCAGGAGACTGCGTGGCAGACTTGACCACCTGTTACACGAGTGCAGCAAGGAGCAAAGGTAATTTGCTAGCTAGCATTAAACTTATAAAAAACAATCAATCTTAACATAATCACTAGTTAACTACACATGGTTGATGATATTACTAGTTTAACTAACTAGCTTGTCCCGTGTTGCATATAATCAATGCAGTGCCTGTTAATTTAGAATTGAATCACAGCCTACTTCGCCAAACAGGTGATTTAACAAAAGCGCATTTGTGAAAAAAGCACAATTGTTGCACCAATGTGGACCTAACCATAAACATCAATGCCTTTCTTGAAATCAATACACAAGTATATTTTTTTTAAACCTGCATTTTTAGTTTAAAAAATGCATGTCAGCAGGCAATATTAACTAGGGAAATTGTGTCACTTCTCTTGCGTTCAGTGCAAGCCGAGTCAGGGTATATGCAGCAGTTTGGGCCACCTAGCTCATTGTCAACTGTGGAGACCATTTCTTCCTAACAAAGACCGTAATTAATTTGCCAGAATTGTACATAATTATGACATTGAAGGTTGTGCAATATTTAGACTTAGAGTTGCCACCCGTTAGATAAAATATGGAACGGTTCCGTATTTCACTGAAAGAATAAACATGTTGTTTTCAAAATGATAGTTTCCAGATTTGGCCATATTAATCCCCTAAGGCTCGTATTTCTGTGTGTTTATTATAATTAAATCTGATTTGATAGAGCAGTCTGACTGAGCAGTGGTAGGTAGCAGCAGGCTCGTAAGCATTCATTCAAACTTTCCTGCATTTGCCAGCAGCTTTTCGCAATGTTTGAAGCACAGCGCTGTTTATGACTTCAAGCCTATCAACTCCCAAGATTAGGCTGGCAATACTATAGTGCCCATAAGAACATCCAATATCCAAAGGTATATGAAATACAAATGGTATAGAGAGAGAGAGTCCTACAATTCCTAAAATACCTACAACCTAAAACTTCTTAACTGGGAATATTGAAGACTCATGTTAAAAGGAACCACCAGCTTTCAAATGTTCTCATGTTCTGAGCAAGGAACTTAAACGTTAGCTTTTTTGCATTGCACATATTACACTTATACTTTCTTCTCCAACACTGTGTTTTTGAAATTGAACATTGAACACAAATTGAACATGTTTCATTATTTATTTGAGACTAAATAGATTTTATGTATTATATTAACTTAAAACATTTACATTTACATTTAAGTCATTTAGCAGACGCTCTTATCCAGAGCGACTTACAAATTGGTGCATTCACCTTATGACCTCCAGTGGAACAGTAGTGCATCTAAATCTTTTCAGGGGAGGGGGTGAGAGGGATTACTTTATCCTATCCTAGGTATTCCTTAAAGAGGTGGGGTTTCAGGTGTCTCCGGAAGGTGGTGATTGACTCCGCTGTCCTGGCGTCGTGAGGGAGTTTGTTCCACCATTGGGGGGCCAGAGCAGCGAACAGTTTTGACTGGGCTGAGCGGGAACTGTACTTCCTCAGTGGTAGGGAGGCGAGCAGGCCAGAGGTGGATGAACGCAGTGCCCTTGTTTGGGTGTAGGGCCTGATCAGAGCCTGGAGGTACTGAGGTGCCGTTCCCCTCACAGCTCCGTAGGCAAGCACCATGGTCTTGTAGCGGATGCGAGCTTCAACTGGAAGCCAGTGGAGGGAGCGGAGGAGCGGGGTGACGTGAGAGAACTTGGGAAGGTTGAACACCAGACGGGCTGCGGCGTTCTGGATGAGTTGTAGGGGTTTAATGGCACAGGCAGGGAGCCCAGCCAACAGCGAGTTGCAGTAATCCAGACGGGAGATGACAAGTGCCTGGATTAGGACCTGCGCCGCTTCCTGTGTGAGGCAGGGTCGTACTCTGCGGATGTTGTAGAGCATGAACCTACAGGAACGGGCCACCGCCTTGATGTTAGTTGAGAACGACAGGGTGTTGTCCAGGATCACGCCAAGGTTCTTAGCGCTCTGGGAGGAGGACACAATGGAGTTGTCAACCGTGATGGCGAGATCATGGAACGGGCAGTCCTTCCCCGGGAGGAAGAGCAGTTCCGTCTTGCCGAGGTTCAGCTTGAGGTGGTGATCCGTCATCCACACGGATATGTCTGCCAGACATGCAGAGATGCGATTCGCCACCTGGTCATCAGAAGGGGGAAAGGAGAAGATTAATTGTGTGTCGTCTGCATAGCAATGATAGGAGAGACCATGTGAGGTTATGACAGAGCCAAGTGACTTGGTGTATAGCGAGAATAGGAGAGGGCCTAGAACAGAGCCCTGGGGGACACCAGTGGTGAGAGCACGTGGTGTGGAGACGGATTCTCGCCACGCCACCTGGTAGGAGCGACCTGTCAGGTAGGACGCAATCCAAGCGTGGGCCGCGCCGGAGATGCCCAACTCGGAGAGGGTGGAGAGGAGGATCTGATGGTTCACAGTATCGAAGGCAGCCGATAGGTCTAGAAGGATGAGAGCAGAGGAGAGAGAGTTAGCTTTAGCAGTGCGGAGCGCCTCCGTGATACAGAGAAGAGCAGTCTCAGTTGAATGACTAGTCTTGAAACCTGACTGATTTGGATCAAGAAGGTCATTCTGAGAGAGATAGCGGGAGAGCTGGCCAAGGACGGCACGTTCAAGAGTTTTGGAGAGAAAAGAAAGAAGGGATACTGGTCTGTAGTTGTTGACATCGGAGGGATCGAGTGTAGGTTTTTCAGAAGGGGTGCAACTCTCGCTCTCTTGAAGACGGAAGGGACGTAGCCAGCGGTCAGGGATGAGTTGATGAGCGAGGTGAGGTAAGGGAGGAGGTCTCCGGAAATGGTCTGGAGAAGAGAGGAGGGGATAGGGTCAAGCGGGCAGGTTGTAGGGCGGCCGGCCGTCACAAGACGCGAGATTTCATCTGGAGAGAGAGGGGAGAAAGAGGTCAGAGCACAGGGTAGGGCAGTGTGAGCAGAACCAGTGGTGTCGTTTGACTTAGCAAACGAGGATCGGATGTCGTCGACCTTCTTTTCAAAATGGTTGACGAAGTCATCTGCAGAGAGGGAGGAGGGGGGGGGAGGGGGAGGAGGATTCAGGAGGGAGGAGAAGGTTGCAAAGAGCTTCCTAGGGTTAGAGGCAGATGCTTGGAATTTAGAGTGGTAGAAAGTGGCTTTAGCAGCAGAGAGAGAAGAGGAAAATGTAGAGAGGAGGGAGTGAAAGGATGTCAGGTCCGCAGGGAGGCGAGTTTTCCTCCATTTCCGCTCGGCTGCCCGGAGCCCAGTATTGTTGTAATTGTCATTATTTTAAATATATATATATATATCTCAGAATTAATCGGTATTGGCTTTTTTTGGTCCTCCAATAATCGGTATCTACGTTGACAAATCATTATCGGTCGACCTCTAGTTGAAAATTGGGAAAAGTAAGCTACCGGAGACAGCTCTCATCTGGATATACTTGCCGAACCGGGCATAAAATAGATTTTATTTTGATTGTTGAGGTTTACCATCAGCAATAGTTTTTGTAGTTTTGCTTTAAACAATCTGTATGGTCATTTTATATATAAAAATGGTAACGTTTGATAATTTCATAACGAGGACAGCAATCATTTTTGCGAGGCCCACTGCGTGTTCGAAGCAAGAGGGGAAGAAAATGTCACTCTGTAAAAACTTCAAAATTGTCAAAACCATTAGATTTTGAGATGGGGTGAAATCCAAAGTATTGCTATATATTAATTGGCTGTCATAGCTAATTTGTAAATTATAAATATTGATACACTACTAGCTCAAACACTTAGTTTGATAAAATGACAAGTTAATTAGTGGGTGATGGCAATTTTAGAAGAGGGGGGGGGACAAAAAACAGGCTCCATTGCCCCACCCCTCAGATCTGATAGTGGTAATGGGGTTGTAGCCTAGTCTCCCTTATTGCTCAGCTCAGGTGTCTACATAGTACACCATAGACATGCATCCTTTATACACACACACACATAAATCAACTCAGACAGATCCAGCTCAGGGAGGCCCAGCTTATGGACCGGAATTGAGCTGAGATTGAGGGAGAAGCACCTGGGTACACCGGCTTGGTTGTCATCGGCAACCTCTGGGACAAGAGTGACACAGGATCATGTCAAGCGGTCATGTGGGGCTAGGGCTCACAAGGCCACCTTGCACATCTGAAGTCAATTCACTTGAGCTTGAATTATCAACAAACTTGATTCACATGATCAGCAGCTTACTCTGGATGTGAGACTCCCATACTACCTTCAAGAACCACACTCAATCCTCTCATAACTTGGGGTTGGAGAGTGACCTTGGATTTGCAACCAAGGGTTCAATTATACTCTTTACTTGACGTTATCTATCAGAGGACCGCACTGCTCTACTACACATGTCTGGATGTGAGGACACAGAAAGGCTGGAAGAACCTTTTTAAAACATACAATACATGTTGAGTTGAAGTCCACCGTAGACATTGTTTCTGTGGGGGAGCATTGATTCAGTTGGAATAATGAGCCTTTCTTCCAATTTTTCTGGGAGCTTTCCATAAACCTATCCTCCATATATATCATCTTGTGTGTGTTAAGATTTTATTTGCAACTCATTTATTCAGATTATTATTACCCTATTACAATGGGTTTTAATAGTTTTCACTTTCTAGTTTATTTCTCAATTGCCTTACACGGAGGCAGAACAAAGGAAGAAGACTAAAACGGTCTAAAGAATTGCAGCATGCAATGTATTCAAGCAGAGCTTTCTTGTCAATCTCCCTGTTTTTTTCCCCATCGGCAGTCATGAAGTGGCCTAACATGAGCCTTGTCAGGCTAGGCTACATCTTTTACATTATCTCAGGACCTCCTGTTAGACCTTGATCTTTCCCCACTCAAAACACACTTCTGAAAGCACCTACGTGTATGCCCGCGACAGATGAATACCTCTGCATTCCGACGCGAGGTGAGAAAGCTAGGTAGGTGTGTGTCAGTGGTCGTTGCAGTGTAAGATGAGGGAGGATGATCTTTGTTATGAGCATTGTCTTCTTTCTATTACAGCATATTGGATGACTCATTCATGTTCCATTCACCCAGCTCAATGTAACATCAATAGTTTTAGGCTACTATATGATACTCAAATTTTCCCTGTACCCGTCATGAGGTTGCTACAACCTAGCCTATGAATGAAAGTTTACAACGTAGGTGCACCGGTAGAGAGAATTTTGAGTAATCAATGTGAGACAGTGACGCATTCAGTACCACCTTACACACTCTTGCCTGCATGTAGCTAATCTAGGGTATAATCATTAGTCCAACAGCTAGAAATTAGTTTCTATTGTACAAATTCAGGTATGTTTATTATTAAATGTTTTTCAACAGAATCGGCGGGAAGAATACACCCCTGATCACATGCAGACACAGTTCATTTTCATAGCAGCCACATAAAAACAGCATGCTCACTTTGCTCGTTGTGTATATAATTCCTTCTTGCGACTATCTACGCACTTTCCTCCTATCGCCGTTCCCGTCAATTGTGGACTTCAGTGCACAACACATCAGCTGTCTGACCAGGCAAAATAATCTTTCCAAGCCAAACCTTCATATCATGACTGCTGGCCGCTATACACAGCCTACATCGTTGTCCTGTCATAGTCAATATAGCTACTAGAACTAACGTGTTAGTAAACCGGCTGCAATAATGCAGTACAGTGTACGGTCAGAAAGCAGTTTAGCATTTACACCGGAGGGACCCGGTGGCAATAAATTAATAAAACCAAAAGCTTACCTTGACTTGGAAGAGTTCCAGTGTTGGATAGCCAACTAGCTAACATGGCATCCCTCTGTTTAAGAAGGCTAAACTAGATAGCTAAGTGAAAGTTTTAAAAAAACATACAACCATATATCTCACTCTCGCTTCTCCTTAATTTTGGAAGAAAACTGTCTTTCTCACTCAGTCAACTACTCACCACATTTTATGCAGTGCTAGCTAGCTGTAGCTTATGCTTTCAATACTAGAGTCATTCTCTGATTCTTTCTTTGGGTGGACAACCATGTCAGTTCGTGCTGCAAGAGCTCTGATGGGTTGGAGGACGCCCTCAGGAAGTTGTCATAATTACTGTGTAAGTTACTGTACTGAAGTCAATGTACCCAGAGGAGGACAAAAGCTAGCTGTCCTCCAGCTACAACGTGGTGCTACCCTACAGAGTGCTGCTGAGGCTACTGTAGACCTTCATTGCAAAACAGTGTGTTTTAATCAATTGTTTGGTGACGTGAATATACACTGCTCAAAAAAAGTAAAGGGAACACTTAAACAACACAATGTAACTCCAAGTCAATCACACTTCTGTGAAATCAAACTGTCCACTTAGGAAGCAACACTGATTGACAATCAATTTCACATGCTGCTGTGCAAATGGAATAGACAACAGGTGGAAATTATAGGCAATTAGCAAGACACCCCCAATAAAGGAGTGGTTCTGCAGGTGATGACCACAGACCACTTCTCAGTTCCTATGCTTCCTGGCTGATGTTTTGGTAACTTTTGAATGCTGGCGGTGCTTTCACTCTAGTGGTAGCATGAGATGGAGTACAACCCACACAAGTGGCTCAGGTAGTGCAGCTCATCCAGGATGGCAAATCAATGTGAGCTGTGGCAAGAAGGTTTGCTGTGTCTGTCAGCGTAGTGTCCAGAGCATGGAGGCGCTACCAGGAGACAGGCCAGTACATCAGGAGACGTGGAGGAGGCCATAGGAGGGCAACAACCCGGCAGCAGGACCGCTACCTCCGCCTTTGTGCAAGGAGGAGCACTGCCAGAGCCCTGCAAAATGACCTCCAGCAGGCCACAAATGTGCATGTGTCTGCTCAAACGGTCAGAAACAGACTCCATGAGGGTGGTATGAGGGCCCGACGTCCACAGGTGGGGGTTGTGCTTACAGTCCAACGCCGTGCAGGACGTTTGGCATTTGCCAGAGAACACCAAGATTGGCAAATTTGCCACTGGCGCCCTGTGCTCTTCACAGATGAAAGCAGGTTCACACTGAGCACATGTGACAGACGTGGAGAATGTTCTGCTGCCTGCAACATCCTCCAGCATGACGGTTTGGCGGTGGGTCAGTCATGGTGTGGGGTGGCATTTCTTTGGGGGGGCCTCCATGTGCTTGCCAGAGGTAGCCTGACTGCCATTAGGTACCGAGATGAGATCCTCAGACCCCTTGTGAGACCATATGCTGGTGCGGTTGGCCCTGGGTTCCTCCTAATGCAAGACAATGCTAGACCTCATTTGGCTGGAGTGTGTGGCCCGCCCGTTCCCCATACCTGAATCCAATTGAGCACATCTGGGACATCATGTCTCGCTCCATCCACCAACTCCATGTTGCACCACAGACTGTCCAGGAATTGCGGATGCTTTAGTCCAGGTCTGGGAGGAGATCCATCAGGAAACCATCCACCACCTCATCAGGAGCATGCCCAGGTGTTGTAGGGAGGTCATACAGGCACGTGGAGGCCACATACACTACTGAGCCCCATTTTGACTTGTTTTAAGGACATTACATCAAAGTTGGATCAGCCTCTAGTGTGGTTTTCCACCAATTTTGAGTGTGACTCCAAATCCAGACCTCCATGGGTTGATAAATTTGATTTCCGTTGATAATTTTTGTGTGAAAAAAAAAAAGTATTTAATAAGAATATTTCATTCATTCAGATCTAGGATGTGTTATTTTAGTGTTCCCTTTTATTTTTTTTGAGCAGTGTATTTATAGTTTTAACTTAAAAATAACTTTTTTTTTATGTTTCACCATTTCTATTAAATTCACTGAGGAGGATGGTCCTCCCCTTCCTCTGAGTAGCCTCCACTGTGTGTGTGTAATGGAGGCATGTTGATCTTTTACATTCAGGCTTTTATCACTGCCACCTCTTATCCCTCTCTCTTACTCCATCCTCAGTTCCTCAGCCCACTCTGTCTCAAACTCCCTCTCTCGCTTACTCTCTCCCATTTAACTCTCCGTCCCTTTCTGCCTCTGAAGTGCTGCCAAGTTGAATCGAGACCATGCCCCCTCTAAGAGGAGGGAAGTAGAGACGCTCAGAACTTGCTTAGTCATGCTCTGATAGGATGCTTTGGCTAGCGATGCGAACTGACGAGACCGTGTCAGTGCTGTGTTCTCATCATGCTGTCGTCGCTGGGCTCAGTCAGTTACCAGTGACGGCTTTAAAGGCAGTAGTCCCACTCCACGGGCTTCAACCCGCAAACGTATGCTTATTCCAACCTAAACTAAAGTAGCCTAATTGTATACTTTTTCCCTAATGTATTTGACCCATTACCAGCCATAGTGAAGATTGAAGTATTGTACCAACTCAATGGTGGATGATGGTTTGGAGATGTAGGACAAAAAGGTAGTAATGTGAGCAATGTGTCTTTATGGTTATGTTCTTGGCGACTGCGATAAACCTTCATCACTGGTCATCTCTTTTTCTAGCCATGTTTGTCACTGTTTGAGTGACTGCATGAAGGGGGCACAAGTTCGGCAGTAAGTCAACACAAAATTAGTTTGGGCAAATGAGCACTTAAATAGCAATTTCATGCTTGAAAAATATGAATTGACTTGGAAAATGGCTTTCATCAATATTCATGTAGCCTATATCTAGTGTTTGATTTTAAAGCCAACCATGGGCTGTGTTTAAGGAGTTTGGGTCTATGTTATGATGGGCGTGTTCTGCAAGAACTCCTCATGTAGGTCTTTCTATACATTAACTTGTGACTGTTATGATTGAGTGCACTTGACTGGAATGCAGATAGGCCTATCCAGAGTAAGAATGTATTTGAGTAGGCTAGATACTGGTGAACACGGCACTCAGAATTTGCATCAGTTAGCCCTAATACTAGTCGGCTGAATTGCTATTTGCAAATGCATATCTAGAGTGCAGCTCTAAAGGGGAGCCACACTACAAGCCTATTTGTCTTTTTTGTTCTTAACATTATATTCGACCGCATGCTATCCAACCAAAAGTATCTCTGAGAGTGTGAAATCTAGCCTACTTTCAGCAAAATGTTGACTATTGTATTCTGTCTGGTTTTGAGTGGTCCAAATGAGAGATCTAACTTTTTTGTCATTTTTTTTCTTCCCACAAAGGGTATTTTCACACACAGTCCTTTTTTTAACATTAACTCCGGGGGGAAAAAAATAAGGAAAATAACTCTTCTCTTTGTATTCACACTGCCCTCGCCTTTGATTGAGGACTCAACTCTTTTGCCAGTTCACTTCACCTATTTCGTGTTCCGAGTCCTCTTTGTATTCACATTTGCTATGTTTAGAAAGGATCCAAGAGCTTTTTCCAGCATTCCCTCAATGCACTCTGGGTTTTTGTGCAGGACAAGCCATTCCATCTGAATTTATCAGACAGCTAGATTGGAAAGCTTAGAGATTCAGACACATTTTCGGAATGTTCAGGTCAGCAGAACTTTGACCATTGACCTCTATGGTACATAGCAGCAGTGGTGGAAAAAGTACTCAATTGTCATACTTGAGTAAAAGTTTTAAAAAACACTCAAGTAAAGTCAGTGACCCAGTAAAATACTACTTGGGTAATTAAAAAATATATATATACGTAAGTATCAAAAGTAAATGTAATTGTTAAAATGTACTTAAGTATTACAAATAAAAGTATGAATAATTTAAAATTCCTTATAAAGCAAACCAGACGGCACCATTTAAAAAAACTTTTTTTTGTTTACTTACGGACAGCCAGGAGCACACTCCAACATCCATAATTTAGTCCGCAAGATCAGAGACAGTAGGTAGGTAGATGTTTTTGAGATCTGAAATCTCCTATTAACTTCCAGTGAAGTGAGTGCGACTTTGTCATAGTGCTGCGTTATCTGTCGGATTCTGCCTGCTTGAACACCAATAACTCCGATACACATTAAGTCACCCAAGGGTATCGGTAGAACATCACTTAGAGATGCACAAAAACAGTATAACATTCAAAATCGGTGAACCTTTCCTTTAAGTATTTTACACTAATGGCTACATAAATTTTGGAAGCTAATAGATTACAATTGTCTAATATTTTAACAAAATACCATCAGAAGATACTATTTACATGTAAATATTATTGGTAACAGAATAAATAGCAGAATAATAACTGCAGATTAAATAATGCTGTTATTGAAAATTGTATACCGAATGTAGGCTACTGCCCCTTTTTAAGAGCTTGAATTAATTTTATACTCCATGTTGTGATTTTCACCATATGTTGCCTTCTCACACTTCAAACCCCACAATCGAATAAACAGTGTATGAAGCTATCTTAGCCTATAGATCACATATTGCAAACAAATACCAGTTACTAGAACCATTCAACGCTGGTCTGACCAATCGGAATTCATGCTTCAAGATTGTTTTGATCACCCGGACTGGGATATGTTCCGGTCAGCCTCCAAGAACAACATTGATCTATACGCTGACTCAGTGAGTGAGCTTATAAGGAAGTGCATTGGAGATGTTGTTCCCACTGTTACTATTAAAACCTACCCTAACCAGAAACCGTGGATGGATGGTGGCTTTCGCAAAACTGAAAACGCGAACCACCACATTTAACCATGGAAAGAGATCTGGGAATATGGCTGAATATAAACGGTGTAGTTATTCCCTCTGCAAGGCAATCAAACAAGCGACATGCCAGTAAAGGGACAAAGTGGAGTCGCAATTCAACAGCTCAGACACGAGACATATGTTGCAGGGTCTACAGAAGATTACGGAATACAAAAAGAGAACCAGCCAAGTCAAGGACACCGTCACTCTTCCAGACAAACTAAACACCTTCTCTGCCCGCTTTGAGGATAATACTTTGCCACCGTCGCAGCCCACAAACAAGGACTGCACCCCCCCCCCCCCCACTTGGCCCGACGTCAGTAAAACATTTTAAACGTTTTAACCCTCGCAAGGCTGCTTGGCCCAGACTGCATCCCTAGCTACGTTATCAGAGCATGCGCAGAGATTATCGGAGATTATCGTGGATTTCACGAAATAGCAGAGGGAGAACCCATCCACATCGAAGGTAGAAAGCTTCACATTCCTTGGCGTACACCACAGACAAACTGAAATGGTCCACCCACACAGACAGTGTGGTGAAGATGGCGCAACAGCACCTCTTCAACCTCAGGAAGCTGAAGAAATGTGGCTTGTCACCCAAAACCCTGACAAACTTTTTTTTACAGATGCACAATCGAGAGCACCCTTTCGGGCTGTATCACAGCCTGGTACGGCAACTGCACCACCCGCAACCACAGATTGAGACTCAATCACTGGCTACTTTAATAAATGGATCACGAGTCACTTTACACAATGCCACTTTTAAATAATGCCAATTTAATAATGTATAAATATCTTACATTACTTATCATATGTATATACTGTATTTTATACCATCTATTGCACCTTGCCTATGCCGTTCAGCCATCGCTCATCCATATATTTTTCGTACATATTCTCATTCATCAATGTGTTATGTCAGCTGTTACGCCGTGATATGGTTATGACTGTGTAACAACGTGTTATGACCGTGTAACAATGTGTTATGACGCTGGGTGTCAAGTAAAGTGTTACCTCATCTTCTCTCTTTTGTGGCACCAATGTGAGGGCTTATGGCAGAGGAAACACTGTTGCAGTAGTCTAGTGTGTGGTGCGGAAATTCAAGCAAACCGAATTCGGACCACCTCTCACAATGGTCTCAATTTGGTTTCCTTTTGGGGCTCTTTTAAGGGGTCTAAGTTCTTTTAGAGTGTTCATACTGTACAAAAAAATGAAGCGAACTGCACTGAGTTCACACAAATTGACTGAAAAGGGACTAAGTGTGAAAACACTCAAACTATACTACACTAGAAAATGTCTTTCCAGTTGCTACTCAAGGTTTTTAACAGTTTGACGTCACTTCAACGTCTAGTTTAGATTGAGTTGTCAACTAACGTGTAATCAACAAACATTTGAACTGTGTCATTGGATTTAGGTTCAAAATTGGGTGAAAAAATTACAAAATGTCTCAATTCCTATATGTTGATGACTTTTTGCAAATTCAATCAGTTTTCCACGTTGATTGTAATTCCATGGAAACACCATTGAGTTAACCAGTTTGGGCCCAGCGGCAATCTATGCTGAACTAGTAGCCTAGCCTCATCTCTCTTAGTTTCTGTGTAAAGGTGCTGAGCCAGATGCACCCCAAGCTTTTTAAGTTTATAAAAAATATATATGATAATCAACTCAACCTATACTGAACTCATACATGTTTACCACATTCTACCGATCCAACCTTTTTTAACAGTTGATTTTTTTATTTTTATTGACTCATACTGAACTAATGCACATCTCTGTCTCTGTGAAGGTGCTGAGCCAGGTGCATCCCAAGCTGTCGTCCCAGGAGGATGCGCTGCAGTACATCGAGGAGCTGATCTTACTGCTGCTCAGCATGCTCTGCCAGGCACAGCCACGCAGCGTGCAGGACGTGGAGGTGAAGATCTCCGTCAATAGCGCAACAGACCTAAAACCTTGTTGACCCCTTTTTTACAGAGTATAAACAGAGGGGGTTTTGTACACTTCCAAAGCAATAAAGGGAGCTTTGGACAAAAAGGTCCAATACATAGAGAAAAGGGGAATGTGTGCGTGTTGTTTTGCCTTCAAATGTGATATTTTACTAAAGCTTAGGCACAGGTGATAAGGTGATTTGGGAGCAGAAAGAGAGTGAAAAAAAAAAGTGTTGAATCCCTCAGGGCATCAACAACAGAAGAAGCTAAACAGCATGATCTTTACACAGGTTCACCTTGTGCTGGGGACAATAAAATGCCACTCTAAAATGTGTAATTTTGTCACACAATACAATTCCATAGATGTTTTGAGGGAGTGTACAATTGGCATTCTAACTGCAGGAATGTCCACCCGAGCTGTTGCCAGAGAATTGAATGTTAATTTCTCTACCATAAGCCACCCCCGATGTCGTTTTAGAGTATTTGGCAGTACATCCAACCGGCCTCCGAACCGCAGACCAGGTGTAACCACTCCAGCCCAGGACCTACACATCTGGCTTCTTCACCTCCGGGATGGTCTGAGACCAGCCACCCGCACAGCTGATGAAACTTTGGGTTTGCACAACCCAGAGTATTTCTGCACAAACTGTCAGAAACCATCTCAGGGATGCTCATCTGCGTGGTTGCCGTCTTCACCAGGGTCTTTACCTGACTGCAGTTTGGTGTCGTAACCAACTTTAGTGGGCAAATGCTCACCTTCAAAGGCCGCTGGCATGCCAGAGAAGTGTGCTCTTCATGGATGAATACCAGTTTCAACTGTATCAGGCAGATGGCAGACAGCCTCTGTGGCGTTGTGTAGGCAAGTGGTTTACTAATGTCAACTTTGTGAACCTAGTGCCCCATGGTGGGGGTGGGGTCATGGTATGGGCAGGCATAAGCTACGGACAATGAACCCAATTGCATTTTATCTCTAGCAAATTGAATGCACAGATACTGTGACGAGATCCTGAGGCCCATTGTTAAATCAAATTAAAAAATTCACATGCGCTGAATACAATTTATTGTGAAATTCTTACAAGCCCGTAATCAACAATGCAGTTCAAGAAATAGAGTTAAGAAAAAAAGTGGCACAATAAAATAACAAGGCTATATACAGGGGGTAACGGTACCAAGTCAATGTGCAGGGCTACAGGTTAGTCGAGGTAATTTGTACATGTAGGTAGGGGTAAAGTGAATAGTCGCATGGCCATTTGAATTTGATTAGTTGTTCAGCAGTCTTATGCCTTGGGGGTAGAAGCTGTTAAGGAGCCTTTTGGACCTAGACTTGGCGCGTTGGTACCATTTGCTGTGCAGTAGCAGAGCGACCGGTCAGGATGCTCTCGATGGCGCAATTGTAGAACTTTTGTGTCATCAGCAAACTTACTGATGGTGCTTGGCCACGCAGTTGTGGGTGAACAGGGAGTGCAGGAGGGGACAAATGTGGTAAGGGTAGGGGACTAAAGTGGTCAAGGTAGCCCTTGAGGGGCCCTGTGTTGAGGATCAGCGTGGCAGATGTGTTGTTGCCTACCCTTACCACCTGTGGGCTGCCCATCGAGGATCCAGTTGCAGTCGGTGTTTTGTCCCAGGGTCCTTAGTTTAGTGATGAGCTTTGTGTGCACTGTGGTATTGAACACGGGAGTTGTAGTCAATGAACAGCATTCTCACATAGGTGTTCCTTTTGTCCAGGTGGGAAAGGGCAGTGTGGAGTGCTTTCAATATGATAATCCACGGCACCTTGTTGTAAGGATCTGAACACAATTTCTGGAAGCTGAACATGTCCCAGTTCTTCCATGGCCTGAATACAAGACATGTCACCCATTGAGCATGTTTGGGATGCTCTGGATCAACGTGTACGACAGTGTGTTCCAGTTCCTGCCAATATCCAGCAACTTCACACATCCATTGCAGAGGAGAGGGACATCATTCCATAGGCCACAATCAGCAGCCTTATAAACTCTATGCGAAGGAGATGTCTCGCTGCATGACACAAATGGTGGTCACATTACATTTACATTTAAGTCATTTAGCAGACGCTCTTATCCAGAGCGACTTACAAATTGGATCAGATACTAACTGGTTTTCTGATCCATGCCCCTACCTTTTTTTTTAAGGCATCTTTGACCAACATGCATATCAGTCATGTGAACTCTATAGATTAGGGCCTAATTCACTTATTTCAATTGGCTGATTTCCTTTTATTAACTGTGACTCCGTAAAATCTTTGAAATTGTCGAATGTTGCGTTTTTATATTTTTGTTCAGTATACATACATTTTTGAAGAATAACTTATAAATGCCTCATGAGCTTACTTCAACTGTCAGAACCCAAAATATAAGCTTTTTACTCCAATGTTTGTAAACAAGCACTATATAGCCTCAAAACATGGTTAAAACTATAATTTTGATATAATGTATGGCCAGTCCTTGCATCCATACCTCTGTCTATGAATTTGAGTGGTTACATTTCTCTAGCCCCATCCCTCAGCTTTTTACCAAACCGGGGCAGGGAGTCCGCTTTGTTATTGTTTCAACTGCTGATTGCTGTTTTAATGTGGCTCACAGCGTATCATGGCATTCAGCTTAATTTTATTCGGTAGCAGACACACTTTTTATTGACAGCTGGTTAAGTCACGGTTTCAGTAAAAGAGGATGTTGATTTATGTCCCCAACCAAAAAAGGGAAATTATAAATGTTTGAAGTTTAATTTCTTTTAAGCTCAGATCATGGTGTTCTTTAGACGGTTTGTTTTGCACTGAGATATAACTCGGTTTCTGTCCATTTGTATTCTTATGAATACAATCCATTTACCCAAAGTGAAAGGTAGAAAAGTGAAGCTATTTGCAGACATGTATTTTGACTCCTATTGCTTTGACAATCATTTGAACAGAACACAGTCTCATATTTTGAATATGATTACCTTTTTAGTTCTTGTTTGGTTTTATGTCATTGAACAGAATGTTTTCTTGCGCATCATCACACTAATGGCTACTAATATTGTGTTGATTTTTTGCAATGATAACTGACATGAGTTAATGCAGAAAACATCTGAAATCTTTCTTTGTTCAGTCCATGTTTTAGCGGTCCAACATGTTTTCACCTCTTGTTTTTGTTTTGTCCACCTTGACTCATTTTTGCGAGCAGACGGATCACATGAAATCCACAGGTGCTTTTTAGGGTCCATGGCCCTAGCCATGGGGCATGGTAAAGTCAAACCATCGATATGTGGTCTCTTTTTACCATTTTTACTCCTCCCTTAGTTCTGTGCTCTCACTTTCTGTTGATCTCTCCCTGTGACCCAGTCTGTATGAACTTTAACCCTTGACCTGTGCCCCCTTTTAACCATTGACCTGCCAGGGTTGATGATTGACCACACTCATTTGTGTTTGTGTATATTGTAATTTGTGACCCATTGGATCCAACAGATTACGGGAAATTTGTATTGTTTGTTTACTATGTATGTACCCTACATAAGAACTACATAACACATTCATAAGGAGTTCCTTAACACCTTTGTAGGCACAACATAAATGTTTGATTCCCTCCTAATATACAACACAAACATTTTGTAAATGCCTAGGCCTCAAAGCCTATGCCAACTTGAAGTTGTTGACATAAGCACATGTTAATTGTTATGTAGTGCTTATGAAGATGTCCTCCTTTAACTGTGGATGTATTTTGTAGTTCTCACCCTTTTTTAAAGGGTTACAGTAACTCTTAGCCCAACACCCACGTCAAGGGAAGGACATCCTGGTAGTGACTCTAGCGGAAGTGTGACTTGACATGTACATGTCATGTACCCGCCCTCCCATTGACAACCTGTTAGATGTCCCTTATTAAGGGAAAAGTCCCTTGTGAAATGTCTGCAACAATAAAACAATGGTGTAAAGTGTCATAGGGCAGTTTGAAGGAGGAGGAGGCGTGTTTACCCCCAGTGAACAAAGACGTTCACGGGGGGTATTGTTTGATTTGCCTATGGATGCAGCGTCAATAGAGTACCAGGAAATATGTCATTCAAGTAAATAACAGATAAGTAAGGCCCTCTGCAGCCCAAATGGCACCCTATTCCCTATGTATCCCACTACATTTGGAAAGGGCCTATAGGGCTCTGGTCAAAAGTATTGCACTATTAAAGGGTTCTCGATCTCCCTCACTCCTTCCCTCCTTTCCTCCCCTCAGGAGCGAGTGCAGAAGAGTTTCCCTCACCCTATCGATAAATGGGCTATCGCTGATGCCCAGGCGGCCATTGAAAAGAGGAAGAGGAGGAATCCTTTGGCCTTGCCCGTGGATAAGATCCACCCGCTGCTCAAGGTAACCCATAATCCCAAATGTCTGGGTCATGTTTAGTAAGTCAAAGCAATTTGAAATGGAAAGCGAAAATGTACATTTCTTACTGGACACTTTTAGCAGGATCTGACATTGATTGCCCGCTTGCCAGTAAAAACTTGTTGGGCCTATATCTTCTCAGCACATTTTGTCTTTCCAGTTTACCTTCTTTGTCGCAGTCTGCTATTGAAAACCATTGAAGGACTACACACTGAAAAATTATGCTATTTGTATTTGAGCAAAATTATTGGCCGTTCATTCAACCACTCTCCTCGCCAATCACAACTTCTTGAGCATGCGAGCAGTACACGAGTTGATGCCTTCACACGAGCTGTCCAGAGGGAAAAGAAGCGCTCAACAATCTACTCACTCAGCTTATTTATTTTAGGGAAAGTAGTTAACATACTAGCAAAAATAATACATTGTCTATATTGCTAAATTATATTCATTTTTTAATACAATATATGCCATAATGACCAAATGTAGCCTATTACTCGCTGAATACATACATACATACATACAAGCATTTCATCTAGGCCCTGCATGACCCTAATGCATTTACAAAGAAAAAGTTAACCTTGGACCCTGCTTTCAAGTAGTACATTGCTGTTTTGTGCCTACTGAACATGACCGTGGTGGCTAGACCAATCATAATGAAGTGACCTGTAAGGTCATCAGCATGTAGCCTATGTCTTCAGCGCCCAGTAAATTAGTCAGGCTGTGAACCACTTTTAGGAAACAGCAGGGTGTATTCAGTGATGTACAGTGCCTTCAGAAAGTTCACACCCCTTGACCTTTTCCCCAAAAAATGTTTTATTACAAGTTGGATTTAAAGGGATTTGTCATTTGTTGTCAAGGATCTACACAAAATACAGTGGTTCTTCCTTTAAAAGTTACGAGCTTATGCTGCGACTGTTTGTGGTAGATGCTGGTATTCGTTCATTGTACCACACTATCACAAGGGGGAGTTAGAACGCTGATCTATCGATAGTCTAAACTGTGGCAGTTAATGGAGGAGTTTTCAGTCAGTCTCTCCTCTGGCACTAGAGTCCTGCATTAGGCAACAAAAACTGTTGGTGGTCCTGCATCAGGCAACAAAAACTGTTGGTGGTCCTGGAGTTAAGAGAGAACTTGGGTAAATACAATGGGGGAATTTCATTTCACGTGGATTGACGATTTTCAAAAAAAAATAGGCACGGTAGTCTTTTGGGTTCTCTCCATCTAAAAACTGAAATAAATAATTCCAAAATAACAAACTGTATTTATTTACAAATTAGTAAGAATGTCTCACCCCATGTTCAAGAATGGCCTTTTTCCCTTCATTCAGATTACAAATGCTAATTTTTTTAAATGAAATGAAATCATATCCATAATATCCTCATTTTTAAACAAGCCTTAGAAAGTTAGATGCAATTTCAGTAAAAATAAAAAATGGAAAAAAAGTCATGAACTTGTCTGTCGGCCCTGGATTAAAGGCCAAAATTGGTTATAAAAAAATTGGGATGGAAAAAAATATATACCACCGTCTCTTACGTATATAATTTTCCTTTCATAATAATTCTTATTTACAAAGTGACTATTATTAACCCTGCATTATAATTAGATAAAGCCCCTTAGGGGAAATCTGGTCCGTGAGAGTATCTAACGAAAAATGCCCCTTATATATTAATTTAGAATCCTTAGAATCCAATCCTCTAAATGTAATTATTGGCAGAGAGTCAGGCCGCATTGGCGGAGTTGAAGAGGGCGAGGAACGAGATCGTTTCACAATCCATGCCAGGCAAACATGCAGTTGTTTATTTCAACTACATTTTAGTTGCAACAAGTTCGATCGGGTTTAAATCAGGAGACCTACAAAATATGTGTAGATATACTGTAGGCGACATGAGTCTCACTAGTATTGAGTAATGTCCTGTTAAAAGTGTTGTAGGTCTTTTTTATTTATTTATTTTTATTTAACCTTTTATTTTACTTAATTTTTTATTTATTTTTATTTTACCTTTATTTAACCAGGCAAGTCAGTTAACCTGTTGCTCCTACCCTCTACTTTTTTGAACATTTTGTTAAAAATCGCGCAACATTTCAGCGCCCTGCTACTCATGCCAGGAATATAGTACGTTCATATGGTTAGAATGTGTGTATAGGAAACCCTCGGACGTTTTTAAAACTGGTTAAATCACGACTGTGGCTATTACATAACGTGCGTTACATCGGAAAGCGCAGGAAAACCTGATCACAGAAAATGGAAATAAATATCCTTGCGCCACTTCCAGCAATTGTTAACAGTGAGCCGAATTAGATAAGACCGAGCATTCAACTCCCACAGCATCCCCATGTAGTCGAGTATCTTGTGAATTTAATCATCTTTGATTCTTGGTTGAACCGAAAGAGGGGCACCGCTTACCTCCGGTCTCCGCCCAGATCATTCCGGAAGAGCTCTCTCCTGAAATTTTTTCCAAGACGACAGCTAATGATATATACATCGCCTACGGATGATTTTTATCGCTTATTAACGTTTACTAATACCTAAAGTAGCATTACAAACGTATTTCGAAGTGTTTTGTGAAAGTTTATCGTCTACTTTTTGAATTTTAAAAAATGACGTTACGTTGTGAAATCGCTGTTTTTTTCGTTTATCACACAGTCTACATATAACGATATCTTGGCTTTATATGGCCCGATTTAATCGAAATAAAGACCCAATAGTGTTTATGGGACATCTAGGAGTGCCAACAAAGAAGATGGTGAAAGGTAATGACTGTTTTCTATTTTATTGTGCGGTTTGTGTAACGCCGAAATGCTAATTATTTTGTTTACGCCCCCTGCTGTGCTTTTCTGTTGTAGTGTATTGGTGCATGCTATCAGATAATAGCTTCTCATGCTGTCGCCGAAAAGCATTTTAAAAATCTGACTTGTTGCCTGGATTCACAACGAGTGTAGCTTTAATTTGATACCCTGCATGTGTATTTTAATTAACTTTTGAGTTTTAACTAATACTATTAGCATTTAGCGTAGCGCATTTGCATTTCCAGAGCTCTAGTTGGGACGCAAGCGTAAGAGGTTAAGAACAAATTCTTATTATCAATTACGGCCTAGGAACAGTGGGTTAACTGCCTGTTCAGGGGCAGAACGATTTGTACCTTGTCAGCTCAGGGGTTTGAACTTGCAACCTTCCGGTTACTAGTCCAACGCTCTAACCACTAGGCTACCCTGCCGCCCCATGAAGGTCTACTTACTCTGCTGGCATCTTGACCCAGTTTATGCCCTCATTTTCAATGCAAACCATAACGAATTACTATGGGAATAAATGGTAGAGGGAAGTGGAAGGGGGAAAAAGTAAGGAACTTCTGTCGGTCCTGGAGGCCTTTGGCTATTAGCAGGACAATAGATACAACGTGGTCCCAAAAACACCTCTCTCACCAGCTTTGATCTGGGCCTGCAGTAACCAAAGTAATTCGTTTGTCAGAAGAATTATTGGGTCAACTACAGAACAAGGGAACACACATGGTTAATGTTCTGGGGGGAAAAAATAAATATATATTAAAAAAATATATTGTCTTGCAGAGCCTTTCCATACGTACACTCAACTTTATTCAACTGTCTTCTGACTGTGATTAGAGCGATGTTGATTGCCTTTGCCGATCGCTCATCATCTTCAACCATCAGTGAGTCCACCAAATGCATTGTTTTCTCACCACATCTGGATGGAACCATAACGAATTACTATGGCTGGCTGGCTTCGCCCGAGCTCCGTTGCCCGCATCTCCATGTCGTCTGGGTTGCGCCCAACCGGCTCCACCCCCCCTTTTCCCGTTAGGAATGTCCGCATGGCGTACCCCCTTTCCTCGTTAGGCATGGCCGCGTCTGAAGGAGATTGGGGGTTGCTGGTGAACCCGGGTCTTTCCGTCTCCAATATCAAGATGCACATGGGAATATGAATTCAGAGGGCCGACATTCTTACATAAGAGCTCTCACTATAGGCGTCAGTCATACAAAAGTTATACTTGAATCCGAACGGGTTCTCTAGCAAATTAGTAAGAATGTCTCACCCATGTTTAAGAATGGCCTTTTTCCCTTTATTCAGATTGCAGCTGCTCACTTTCGGTTATTTGAAAACGAAATAATCTCAAAAACATTGTTATTTTTGGTTGCAATTTCAGTTTAATTCACCAGAAAAGACAGAGCAAATATTACAACAAATATTATGGTTAAACTCAAATATTCTAAACTCCAAATATTCAATAAAATGTTTTAAAAAAAGGTATAATCTTTGTAAATTATTTGATAAATAGGACTGGTGGAGTTATGCCACACATGCAGCTAACACAAATATATGGAAATGTCTGCTCTACCCAAAATGTACAACCAACTAATTGCAGCATGACCGTGGAAGAGGCAATTGGAAGGTGGAAAAAGTTTTCAAACACTCGTATTTCATAAGGGCTATTAGCAGGACAATAGACACTATGTGGTCCCAAAAACACCTCTCTGACATAGGGTCCAGCATATCTCTTGATAATGTCATTGAATGTCTCGCAAGCTTTGATACATGCCTGGGCCTGCAGAATGTGAAGTTCATATTGAATAATATGTGTTGAAAGCTTTATTTTTTATTTTTACTCATTTATTTTCATTGCTGACAAATTCTGAAATTCTGATGAATAGGGGCTCTATGACATCAGCTTCTCTATTGTTCTCTCTGTGTATAACAACGGCATGGTTGTGATCTGAATGGTTACCATGACCTAAATATTGGAAAAAATTGTTGCCTACTGAAACTCCCAAAGTCATCCAAATGTTATAATAGGATTTGAAGCTATAGCCTTCGCCCGTGTGGTCAACTATTTCAGCACCGTTTTGTGCTGCTCTGAGACATGTATGGGGACCGGTCTTGATAAATTAATGAGATTTTTATTTTCACTGAATCTCCATTTGGGTATTGGTTAGCCTACAATTAGGGTGTGGAAATGCTAGGATTATTTTGCTCTTCAGTTGCCCCAAGGCTGTCATTCTGATGCTCTTCCTATATGATCAGCCATACATACAAATAATGTACATGCATTTGTCCCCAGAGAATCTCGAACAGCCCCGCTCTGTTTTGCCATGGGATTTCATGAGCTATATATTGGTATTTGGTAGTTTATTAGGATCCCCGTTAGTTGTTGCAAAAGCAGCAGCTACTCTTTCTGAAGTCTACACAAAACATTTAACATGGCATAATACAGAACATTAATAGACAAAAACAGCTCAAGGACAGAACTACATACATTTAAAACAATGCACACGTAGCCTACATACAGTGGGGCAAAAAAGTATTTAGTCAGCCACCAATTGTGCAAGTTCTCCCACTTAAAAAGATGAGAGGCCTGTAATTTTCATCATAGGTACACTTCAACTATGACAGACAAAATGAAAAAAAATCCTGAAAATCACATTGTATGATTTTTAATGAATTTATTTGCAAATTATGGTGGAAAATAAGTATTTGGTCAATAACAAAAGTTTATCTCAATACTTTGTTCTATACCCTTTTTTGGCAATGACAGAGGTCAAACGTTTTCTGTAAGTCTTCACAAGGTTTTCACACACTGTTGCTGGTATTTTGGCCCATTCCTCCATGCAGATCTCCTCTAGAGCAGTGATGTTTTGGGGCTGTTGCAGGGCAACACGGACTTTCAACTCCCTCCAAAGATTTTCTATGGGGTTGAGATCTGGAGACTGGCTAGGCCACTCCAGGACCTTGAAATGCTTCATACAAAGCCACTCCTTCGTTGCCCGGGCAGTGTGTTTGGGATTATTGTCATGCTGAAAGACCCAGCAACGTTTCATCTTCAATGACCTTGCTGATGGAAGGAGGTTTTCACTCAAAATCTCACGATACATGGCCCCATTCATTCTTTCCTTTACACGGATCAGTTGTCCTGGTCCCTTTGCAGAAAAACAGCCCCAAAGCATGATGTTTCCACCCCCATGCTTCACAGTAGTTATGGTGTTCTTTGGATGCAACTCAGCATTCTTTGTCCTCCAAACACGACGAGTTGAGTTTTTACCAAAAAGTTATATTTTGGTTTCATCTGACCATATGACATTCTCCCAATCTTCTTCTGGATCATCCAAATGCTCTCTAGCAAACTTCAGGCCTGGACATGTACTGGCTTAAGCAGGGGGACACGTCTGGCACTGCAGGATTTGAGTGTGTGTTACTGATGGTAGGCTTTGTTACTTTGGTTCCAGCTCTCTGCAGGTCATTCACTAGGTCCCCCCCGTGTGGTTCTGGGATTTTTGCTCACCGTTCTTGTGATCATTTTGACCCCACGGGGTAGATCTTGCGTAGAGCCCCAGATCGAGGGAGATTATCAGTGGTATTGTATGTCTTCCATTTCCTAATAATTGCTCCCACAGTTGATTTCTTCAATCCAAGCTGCTTACCTATTGCAGATTGTCTTCCCAGCCTGGTGCAGGTCTACAATTTTGTTTCTGGTGTCCTTTGACAGCTCTTTGGTCTTGGCCATAGTGGAGTTTCTCACCCTCTCACCTTCCCCCTCTACTCACAAGGCAGGCAATACGCTCGACCTCATCTTTACTAGATGCTGTTCTTCCACTAACCTCACTGCAACTCCCCTCCAAGTCTCCGACCACTACCTTGTATCCTTTTCCCTCTTGCTCTCATCCAACACTTCCCACACTGCCCCTACTCGGATGGTATCGCGCCGTCCCAATCTTCGCTCTCTCTCCCCCGCTACTCTCTCCTCTTCCATCCTATCATCTCTTCCCTCTGCTCAAACCTTCTCCAACCTATCTCCTGATTCTGCCTCCTCAACCCTCCTCTCCTCCCTTTCTGCATCCCTTGATTCTCTATGTCCCCTATCCTCCAGGCCGGCTCGGTCCTCCCCTCCCGCTCCGTGGCTCGACGACTCATTGCGAGCTCACAGAACAGGGCTCCGGGCAGCCGAGCGGAAATGGAGGAAAACTCGCCTCCCTGCGGACCTGGCATCCTTTCACTCCCTCCTCTCTACATTTTCCTCTTCTGTCTCTGCTGCTAAAGCCACTTTCTACCACTCTAAATTCCAAGCATCTGCCTCTAACCCTAGGAAGCTCTTTGCCACCTTCTCCTCCCTCCTGAATCCTCCTCCCCCTCCCCCCTCCTCCCTCTCTGCAGATGACTTCGTCAACCATTTTGAAAAGAAGGTCGACGACATCCGATCCTTGTTTGCTAAGTCAAACGACACCGCTGGTTCTGCTCACACTGCCCTACCCTGTGCTCTGACCTCTTTCTCCCCTCTCTCTCCAGATGAAATCTCGCGTCTTGTGACGGCCGGCCGCCCAACAACCTGCCCGCTTGACCCTATTCCCTCCTCTCTTCTCCAGACCATTTCCGGAGACCTTCTCCCTTACCTCACCTCGCTCATCAACTCATCCCTGACCGCTGGCTACGTCCCTTCTGTCTTCAAGAGAGCGAGAGTTGCACCCCTTCTGAAAAAACCTACACTCGATCCCTCCGATGTCAACAACTACAGACCAGTATCCCTTCTTTCTTTTCTCTCCAAAACTCTTGAACGTGCCGTCCTTGGCCAGCTCTCCCGCTATCTCTCTCAGAATGACCTTCTTGATCCAAATCAGTCAGGTTTCAAGACTAGTCATTCAACTGAGACTGCTCTTCTCTGTATCACGGAGGCCCTCCGCACTGCTAAAGCTAACTCTCTCTCCTCTGCTCTCATCCTTCTAGACCTATCGGCTGCCTTCGATACTGTGAACCATCAGATCCTCCTCTCCACCCTCTCCGAGTTGGGCATCTCCGGCGCGGCCCACGCTTGGATTGCGTCCTACCTGACAGGTCGCTCCTACCAGGTGGCGTGGCGAGAATCTGTCTCCTCACCACGCGCTCTCACCACTGGCGTCCCCCAGGGCTCTGTTCTAGGCCCTCTCCTATTCTCGCTATACACCAAGTCACTTGGCTCTGTCATAACCTCACATGGTCTCTCCTATCATTGCTATGCAGACGACACACAATTAATCTTCTCCTTTCCCCCTTCTGATGACCAGGTGGCGAATCGCATCTCTGCATGTCCGCTACAAGACCATGGTGCTTGCCTACGGAGCTGTGAGGGGAACGGCACCTCACTACCTCCAGGCTCTGATCAGGCCCTACACCCAAACAAGGGCACTGCGTTCATCCACCTCTGGCCTGCTCGCCTCCCTACCACTGAGGAAGTACAGTTCCCGCTCAGCCCAGTCAAAACTGTTCGCTGCTCTGGCCCCCCAATGGTGGAACAAACTCCCTCACGACGCCAGGACAGCGGAGTCAATCACCACCTTCCGGAGACACCTGAAACCCCACCTCTTTAAGGAATACCTAGGATAGGATAAAGTAATCCTTCTCCCCCCCCCCCTTAAAAGACCTAGATGCACTATTGTAAAGTGGCTGTTCCACTGGATGTCATAAGGTGAAAGCACCAATTTGTAAGTCGCTCTGGATAAGAGCGTCTGCTAAATGACTTAAATGTAAATGTAAATGTATGTCTGGCAGACATATCAGTGTGGATGACGGATCACCACCTCAAGCTGAACCTCGGCAAGACGGAGCTGCTCTTCCTCCCGGGGAAGGACTGCCCATTCCATGATCTCGCCATCACGGTTGACAACTCCATTGTGTCCTCCTCCCAGAGCGCTAAGAACCTTGGCGTGATCCTGGACAACACCCTGTCGTTCTCAACTAACATCAAGGCGGTGGCCCGTTCTTGTAGGTTCATGCTCTACAACATCCGCAGAGTACGACCCTGCCTCACACAGGAAGCAGCGCAGGTCCTAATCCAGGCACTTGTCATCTCCCGTCTGGATTACTGCAACTCGCTGTTGGCTGGGCTCCCTGCCTGTGCCATTAAACCCCTACAACTCATCCAGAACGCCGCAGCCCGTCTGGTGTTCAACCTTCCCAAGTTCTCTCACGTCACCCCGCTCCTCCGCTCTCTCCACTGGCGTCCAGTTGAAGCTCGCATCCGCTACAAGACCATGGTGCTTGCCTACGGAGCTGTGAGGGGAACGGCACCTCAGTACCTCCAGGCTCTGATCAGGCCCTACACCCAAACAAGGGCACTGCGTTCATCCACCTCTGGCCTGCTCGCCTCCCTACCACTGAGGAAGTACAGTTCCTGCGCAGCCCAGTCAAAACTGTTCGCTGCTCTGGCCCCCCAATGGTGGAACAAACTCCCTCACGACGCCAGGACAGCGGAGTCAATCACCACCTTCCGGAGACACCTGAAACCCCACCTCTTTCAGGAATACCTAGGATAGGATAAAGTAATCCTTCTCACCCCCCCTTAAAATATTTAGATGCACTATTGTAAAGTGGCTGTTCCACTGGATGTCTTAAGGTGAACGCACCAATTTGTAAGTCGCTCTGGATAAGAGCGTCTGCTAAATGACTTAAATGTAATGTAATGAGTTTGGAGTGTGACTGTTTGAGGTTGTGGACAGGTGTCTTTTATACTGATAACAAGTTCAAACAGGTGCCATTAATACAGGTAATGAGTGGAGGACAGAGGAGCCTCTTAAAGAAGTTACAGGTCTGTGATAGCCAGAAATCTTGCATGTTTGTAGGTGACCAAATACTTATTTTCCACCATAATTTGCAAATAAATTCATAAAAAATCCTACAATGTGATTTTCTGGATTTTTCCCCCCTCATTTTGTCTGTCATAGTTGAAGTGTACCTATGATGAAAATTACAGGCCTCTCTCATCTTTTTAAGTGGGAGAACTTGCACAATTGGTGGCTGACTAAATACTTTTTTTGCCCCACTGTATTTTTGGCTGGTTTGGGCACTGAGCGCCGTTCTCAGATAAAGCTTCTTTAAAAAATATATATATCAGACACCGCGGTTGCGTTAACGACCGTTCCACAGGTGCATGTTCATGGTTCATTCAACAAGCATGTGAAACAGCATTTAAACCCATTACAATGGATTTTTACGAATTATCTTTGAAAGACAGGGTCCTGAAAGGGACGTTTATTTTTTTGCTGTGTGTGTGTATATATACGTGCACACACACATACATACATACACACACACACATCTTGATTAGATCATTTTCAACCCACTGAGTCAATACATGTTAGAATCACCTGAGGCAGTGATTACAGCTGTGAGTTTGGTGGTTGATCATTGCTAGACATCCATTTTCAATTCTTGTCATAAATCTGCTTAAAAATCTACGTCTGTAACTAGGCCACTCAGGAACATGCAATGTTGTCTTGGTAAGCAACTCCAGTGTATATGTGGCCTTGTGAAAGGTGAATTTGTCTGTTGGAAAGCAGACTGAACCAAGTTTTCCTCTAGGATTTTGCCTGTGCTTAGCTATATTCCTACTCTTTTTATTTTAAAAAATTTGTTGGATTTGCCCAAAACAAAATGCTTTGTATTCAGGACCATGTTAATTTCTTTGCAACATTGTGTGAAATATTACTTTAGTGCCTTACTGCAAACAGGATGCATGTTTTTGAATATTTATATTCTGTACAGGCTTCCCTCTTCACTCTGTTTTTTAGGTTAGTGTTGTGGAGTAACTACAATGTTGATCCATCCTTAGTTATCTCCTAAATGAAATCAAATTGTATTTGTTTCATACACTTGTTTAGCAGATGTTATTGCAGGTGTTGCTGAATGCTTGTGTTTCTAGCTCCAACAGTGCAGAAATATCTAACAAGTTCACAACAATGCACACACGTCTAAAGGAATGGAATTAAGAATTTATAAATATTTGGAGGAGCAATGTCAAAGCGGCATAGACTAAGATACAGTAGAATAGGATATAATACAATATATACATATAGATATGAGCAATGAAAAATATGTAAATATTATTATTAAAGTGACTAGTGTTCCATTTATTAAAGTGGCCAGTGATTTCAAGTCTATGTATATAGGGCAGCAGCCTCTGTGCTAGTGATGGCTATTTAACACTGATCGCCTTGAGAAACTGCTTTTCAGTCTCTCGGTTCCAGCTTTGATGCACCTGTACTGACCTTGCCTTCTGGATGATAGCGAGTTGAACAGGCAGTGGCTCAATGGTTGTTGTCCTTGATGATCTTTTTGGCCTTCCTGTAGTAGTTATCCCCCGGTGAGGCGTTGGGCAGACCACACCACCCTCTGGAGAGCCCTGCGGTTGCGGGCTGTGCAGTTGCCATACCAGGCGTGATACAGCCTGACAGGATGCTCTCCGTTGTGCATCTGTAGAAGTTTGTGAGGGTTTTAGGTGCCAAGCCAAATTACTTCAGCCTCCTGAGGTTGAAGAGGCGCTGTTGCGCTTTCTTCACCACACTGTCTGTGTGTGTGTGGACCATTTCAGATTGTCAGTGATGTGTACGCCAAGGAACTTGAAGCCTTCCACCTTCTCTACTGCGGTCCCATCGATGTGGATAGGGGGTGCTCCCTCCGCTGTTTCCTGAAGTCCACGATCAGCTCCTTTTGTTTTGTTGATGTTGGTTGAGAGGTTATTTTCCTGGTCCCACATTCCCAGGGCCCTCACCACCTCCCTCTAGGCTGTCTCGTAATTGTTGTTAATCAGCCCTACTGCTGTTTTGTAGTCTGCAAATTTAATGATTTGAGTTGGAGGCGTGCATGGCCACACAGTCATGGGTGAACACGGAATACAGGAGTGGGCTGAGCACGCTTCCTTGTGGGGCCCCAGTGTTGAGGATCAGCGAAGTGGAGGTGTTGTCTTACTCGCACCGGACACGGAAAAGGAGAGGCCACAGTCTTTAGTAGTGGGCCGTGTCGGTGGCACTGTGCTATCCTCAACGAGGGTGAAGAAGGTGTTTAGCTTGTCCGGAAGCAAGACGTCAGTGTCCGCGACGTGGCTGGATTTCCCTCTGTAGTCATTGACTGTCTCTAGACCCTCCCACATACGTCTAGTGTCCGAGCCGTTGAATTGCGACTCCGCTTTGTCTCTTTACTAATGTTTTGCCTGTTTGATTGCCTTACGGGGGGAATAACTACACTGTTTGTATTCAACCATATTCCCAGTCACCTTGCCATGGTTAAATGCGATGATTCACGCTTTCAGTTTTCCGCAAATGCTGCCATCTATCCACGGTTTCTGGTTAGGGTAGGTTTTAATAGTCAGTGGGTACAACATCGATACATTTCCTGATGAACTCGGTCACCGTATCAGTGTGTATTAATTTATGTTATTTTTAGAGGCTACCCGAAACATATCCCAGTCCGCGTGATCAAAACAATCTTGAAGCATGGATTTCCGATTGGTCAGACAAGCGTTGAATAGTTCTTAGCACGGGTCCTTCCTCTTTGAGTTTATGCCATAGGAAGGGGTGATCAGATTTGCCGAAGGGAGGGCCTTGTAGGCATCCCGGAAGTTGGAGTAGCAGTGGTTGAGTGTTTTAGCAGCGCGAGTACTACAGTCAATGTGTTGATAGACCTTTGGCTGCGTTTTTCTCAGATTTGCTTTGTTAGTCTCCAGCTACAATAAATGCGGCCTCATATGTGGTTTCCAGTTTGCATAAAGTCCAGTGAAGTTCTTTGAGGGCAGCCGTGGTATCGGCTTGAAGGGGAATATACACGGCTGTGACTATAACCGAAGAGAATTCTCTTGGAAGGTAATACGGTCGGCATTTGATTGAGGTATTCTAGGCCGGGTGAAAAAAAGGTGTTGAGTTCCTGTACGTTAACACAATCACGCCATGAGTAGTTAATCATGAAACATACACCCCTGCCCTTCTTCTTCCCGGAGAGATATTTATTTCTGTCTGTGCGATGAACTGAGAACTCGACTGGCTGTACGGACTCAAGACGGTATATCTCAAGAGTGCCATGTTTCCTTGAAACGGAGTATGTTACAATCCCTGATGTCTCTCTGGATGGAAATTCTCGCCCTGAGCTCATCAACTTTATTATGCAGAGACTGAACATTAGCGAGTAATATACTCTGATGCGGTGGATGGTGTGCGCGCCTCCTGAGTCAGACTAGAAGTCCACTCTGAGTACTTATTTTCCACCGATGGTGTTTTGGATCTGCCTCTTGAATCAGTTCAATTGCCCTGGGGTGTATGAACAAAGGGTCCGATTGGGGAAAGTTGTATTCCTGGTCGTAATGCTGGTGAGTTACCACCGCTCTGATATCCAAAAGTTCTTTCCGGCTGTATTTAATAACACACATTTCCTGGGATAATAATGTAAGAAATAACACACAAAAACAAATACTGCAAAGTTCCCTAAGAGCTAGAAGCATGGCAGCCATATCTGTCGGCGCCATTTTCATTAATGGCTCTCACAGCCATTCGCCTCAGTAAATCAATGTTGGCCTCATGGTGAAATCCCTGAGTGGTTTCCTTCTTCTCCGGCAACTGAGTTAGGAAGGATACCTGTATCTTTGTAGCGACTGTGTGTATTGATAACTGCACCATGCGAAAAGTGATATTCAATGTCTGCTTTATTTTTTTACCCATCTACCAATTGGGGCCCTTTGCGAACCATTGGAAAACCTTGCTGGTCTTTGTGGTTTAATCTGTGCTTGAAATTCACTGCTTGACTGGGGGGACCTTACTATTTGTATGTATGGGGTATAGAGATGGGGAAGTCGTTTAAAAATCACATTAAACTTCTATTTTTGCACACAACGTATTATGTGACTTGTTAAGCACATTTTTACTCTTGAATTTATTTAGGCTTGCCATAAAATGTTAAATACTTATTGACCCAGGACGTTTCAGCTTTTACTTTTTTAGTAATTTATAAACATTTCTCAAAAATATTCCACTTTGAAGTTATGGGGTATTGATCAGTGACACAAAATCATGGTGTGAATAGTTTCTGAAGTCACAGTAAAATGTCCTGACTGTTGCAAGTAGGACTGTCTGTCATATATATTAATTTATTCATTTATTCTAGCTGTTCTACACAGTATATCTGAAAGTGTTGTAATCCTCCTGCGCAGGGCCCGGTTACTGATGTCTGCGTTCTACACTTCAGAAAGTGACAATGTTATGAAACAGAAAAAGGACTGATTGGACTGCTTTTTTAAAGTGACTCAATAAACAAAATAGACATTTTGTGTTTTCCAAAATGTTTTCTGTTTTGGTTCTTATTGAGCACAGCCCTGGTAAAGGTATTTGCCACTTTTCTCACAATACCTATACTGACCAATAGAGGGAGACGTTGAACTGTGTTGTCGAATTGGTCACTTATTGAAAATCCAGGATGAACCTGTGATGCTTAACAAAATGTCTTCCCCAATGCCAAATACTTTGAGATGATATTAAAGGGGCAATCTGCAGTTGAAACAAAGTTTTGGTAAAAAGCTGTGGGATGAGTATGGAGAAATGTAGAGAGCCAGTATGAGGGTTTGCACACAGGCTAGAATGAATTGTGGCTGTAGAGTTCTCAAACCATGAAGTACTATTCCAAGGATATGCAAAGATCTACTTAATTTAGACCATGCTTCAAAGAATACAAAAGGTGAAAGACCTAAACTTTTTGCACTTTTACATTTTTGTACTCTTTCACCTATTGCCCCTTTAAATAAGGAATGATAGCGTTCTAAAATGTAAAGCCTAACTAACACCTAACCAGAGATGACCGAGCAACTTTTTAAAAACATGCCTCTTTTTGGATACTTGATAAGAATATTCCACTTATATTCTTTAGAACTTTTTTGCTATGAGCTCCTAGTGCTCTTTGTTTTAGAAATACACATAACAATTAATGTGCAGCAACAACAGAATTACTGTGGTTGACATCATTTTACGAACACAGGTTATACAATTCTTAGCTAATTACCTTGCATAACCATCTCACATCACTTAATTACTATTAAAGTACCTATTGTGCCCAATTACTGTTCAATGATGTGTACCGGTAACTAAAACGCTTGAAGGAATTCTTACCCTGCACATTCTGCATTCTGTGGCCCATTTAGGCCTACATCGTTTCCATTAGTTTGAATGTACAGTGGTCGGATTGTACAGTAGTCAAACCCCACTGACCCTGCTTTTACCCATGATTCATTTCTCCATGATTCCTGTTCTTTATTCAGGAGGGACTAGGGTACAATGTCAACCGCCAGTACAGTAGGTATAGGTGTACATTGTGGACTAATTTCCCCATAATTCCTCTCCCTTGTTCAGGAGGTACTAGGGTACAAGATTGACCACCAGGTGTCGGTGTACATTGTGGCAGTGTTGGAGTACATCTCAGCAGACATCCTGAAGCTGGCAGGGAACTATGTGAGGAACATCCGCCACTACGAGATCTCCCAGCAGGACATCACTGTGGCCATGTGTGCCGATAAGGTGAGAGTAACGCATGTGTTGTGCAATGTATTGTAATGCATTATGAAGAGGGTCTTCAACATCAGCTACAATGACATCTCCCAGCAGGACATCACTGGCCATATATGACAATAAACCATTTCTAGTTATATAAGTGTTATTCTTCAAGATTCAATGACTGTACCAATCCCAGATTGTCCTTTTTTTTATGTTGCTATGAGTATGAAATTAGATTAGCTTGTAAATGCTATTGTTGTTGGCCTTAGTATGGCTGGTGGTGTGTGATGGTGAGAAGGCCCAGGAACCACACTGACTGGCCAATATTCCACTAAAGCTGGAGTCCATAGGGTCATTTCTGAACATAAGCTGATGAAGAATGCCAGCTGAATGAGCGAGAGTGTGTGTGCTCGTGCTCGCGCTTCTAAGCTTTGGTCTCTCAGGATCTATTTCAATTCAGGAAGTAAACTGAAATTCCAATTTCACATTTTCTTTATAGAAAATTACTGAAGAAAATTGGAATTGGAATTTCAGTTTACTCCCTGAATTGACTGAACTAAAATTAATTGACTCCAATCTGGTATCTATGCTGATGTCCCTCTGTGTGACTATTCAACCTATAATTATTTATTTTTATTTAACTAGGCAAGTCAGTTAAGAACAAATTCTTATTTACAATGACGGCCTACACCGGCCAAACCCGGACGACGCTGGGCCAATTGTGCGCCGCCCTATGGGTCTCCCAATCACAGCCGGTTAAGAACCAGGGACTGTTAAGATATGATACAGCCAGGATTCGAACCAGGGACTGTAGTGACGCCTCTTGCACTGAGATGCAGTGCCGTAGACCGCTGCGCCACTCGGGAGCAAAAAGTGGTCTAGAACACTCTTCTTGAGTAATTGGTAAGAATATGTCTGGCCGTTTCTACTCTCTACCCCATCTCCAGGTTCTGATGGACATGTTCCACCAGGATGAGGAGGACATCAGCGGTTTCCCCCTGATGGACGAGGAGCCGTCCACCAGCGAGGAGCAGACCTACTACGACCTGGTCAAGACCTTCATGGCCGAGGTCCGACAGTACCTGCGCGACCTCAACCTCATCATCAAGGTGTTCCGCGAGCCCTTGGCCTCCGACGCCATACTCTTCTCCCACCATGTGAGTAGTGATGGAGGTAGACTCATACACACACACACACACACACACACACACACACACACACACGTGTGTGCAGCGATGATCTTCCATCATGACTTTGTTTGACTCTACTCTACTACTTTTTTCCCCTCTCTACCACCGCTTTCTCACTTCTCTACTCCCACCTTCCTGCATTACTGTTCTCCCCCTTTCACCTATCTCTCTATCACCCTCCCCCTCTTCCCACATGACTCGCTCTCTCTCTCTTCCCCCAACTCTCTCATGGCCTCCCTCCCCTTTCTTAATTCCCTGTCTCCCATCCTCTCTCTCTCTCCTCTCTCTCCCCCTCTCTACTACCCCCTGCAGGACGTGGAGAACATCTTCAGCCGCATCGTGGACATCCACGAGGTCACCCTTAAGCTGCTGGGCCTTATTGAAGACACGGTGGAGATGACAGATGAGGGGAGCCCACACCCGCTGGTGGGCAGCTGCTTTGAAGACCTGGCTGAGGTTGGTGTGTGTTTGTGTGGTGGTTGTGGGTGTGTGTTTCTGGGTGGGTGGGTGCGTGCGTTAGATCAGGAAGCTAATGCAAGTCTTCAGGTCCCAGGCAAGGTTACTTGTCATTCACAGACCCCACTTACACCCTATGGTTGTGGCCAGTGTCAGCAGCACGACTGTTATAACACATGACATTTGATACAGCTTTCTTTTTGATTCCAGGAGCTGGCCTTCGACCCCTACGAGACATATGCTCAAGACATCCTGCGGACTGGCTTCCACGATCACTTCCTCAACCAGTTGTCTAAACCGGGAGCTGCCTTCTACCTCCAGGTCAGAGACCACAGCCCCCAGCCTACTGACCACACTCCCAAGCCTGCTCATTACTCCCCCAGCCTACTGACCACACTCCCAAGCCTGCTCATTACTCCCCTAGCCTACTGACCACTCTCCCAAGCCTGCTCATTTACTCCCCTAGCCTACTGACCACACTCCCAAGCCTGCTCATTACTCCCCCAGCCTACTGACCACACTCCCAAGCCAGCTCATTACTCTCCCAGTCTACTGACCACACTCCCAAGCCTGCTCATTACTCCCCCAGCCTACTGACCACACTCCCAAGCCTGCTCATTACTCCCCCAGCCTACTGACCACACTCCCAAGCCTGCTCATTACTCCCCCAGCCTACTGACCACACTCCCAAGCCTGCTCATTACTCCCCCAGCCTACTGACCACACTCCCAAGCCTGCTCATTACTCCCCAGCCTACTGACCACACTCCCAAGCCTGCTCATTACTCCCCCAGCCTACTGACCACACTCCCAAGCCTGCTCATTACTCCCCAGCCTACTGACCACTCTCCCAAGCCTGCTCATTACTCCCCAGCCTACTGACCACACTCCCAAGCCTGCTCATTACTCCCCCAGCCTACTGACCACACTCCCAAGCCTGCTCATTACTCCCCCAGCCTACTGACCACACTCCCAAGCCTGCTCATTACACCCCCAGCCTACTGACCACACTCCCAAGCCTGCTCATTTCTCCCACTGACCACACTCCCAATCCAGGGGTGGATTTTCCCTAAAGTAAGACATTTGTTTGTTTAGGAATCCCCCCCCCCCCCCCCAGACCACTGTTTACCTTGATAAGATTTGACACTTTATTACCTGCCCAAGTTAACCCTCATCTCTCTCTGTCTCTGACTCCCCAGTCTATATGCGAAGGCTTTAAGGAAGCAGTCCAGTACGTCCTGCCCCGGTTGCTCCTCACACCGGTCTATCATTGTCTCCACTATTTCGAGATCTTAAAGGTAAGCATGTATGAGGATTCATAATGTGGTCCTCTGTAGCTCAATTGGTTGAGCATGGCACTTGCTGCATTGCCAGGATTGTGGGTTCGATTCCCAGGGCCACCCATACGTAAAATGTATGCACGCTGGACTGGAAATCACTTTGGATGAAAGTCTGCTAAATGGCATATATTATAACATTTATAACATTTAATATGTTGTGTCAGTATCTCCGAAGGTACTGTATATGGATCAGACTGCCTTGGTTGGAGCAGGGGGCTGGTTTTTCTCCGATGATCCACCAGCCCACAGTTGATGTGGAATCTCAATGTTTTTCTTATTTAAAAGGGTCCCATCTAAGGGATGGGGCAGGAGAAATGTAACCACTCTCAAATTCATAGACAGATCTATGGATTCAAGGACTTGACATCCATGGGATCAACATGATCGTTTTAACCATGAGGCATTTTATAAATATTTTTAAAGAATGAATGGGTATATATCATTCATTTAAAAGTAAAAAAATGAATGTACCAATTGCAGATTGCCCCTTGGGAGGTTCCACACTCCTTCTCATATTGTTTAACTTATTCAGACAGGTTTGAAATCAGAGAAGGGAGAGTAGGTGGGAGGGGCACAGAAGGAAGGGAGGATGCCGCGATTGGTCTCTGGTGGTTAGTCATGCATGTGTTTTAGAGCAGAAAGTGTTAATGCTGGACCACATGATCTGTACTAGCGTGGAATATCTGCCAAAAGTCACAAGGACAGGAACCATGTGCCCCCTCTGAAAGAGCCTTAGTGAGCCTTAGGCTTCTTGTTCACACTTAGGCAAAGATTTGGCCCACACAGTCCTTATTCTCCCCTAAGCCTCTTTCCAGCAAGCCATGGAAGTGGCGGCTGCTCTGGAGAGGGCTAAATCGCAGAATTTCTTTTCTACCCCTAGCTTACTTACTGCGAGTCCAGGGTAAAGGGAAAGTGGGTGTGGAGAGGAGTCTCTTTCTGCCTTGTCCTCAGATGGCATAGCCAAAGGGACAGCTATAGAATGCAAACCCATGGATTATGCAACTCCGTGGAAGGTTAGTTCCACTCCGCTGGCACATAGTAGAACACTCCTTCCACGGCGTTCATTATTTCCCATAGAATGCATAGTCCCTCATTGATTATCCTTTACATGTCATGCGGCAGGGTAGCCTAGTGGTTAGAGCATTGGACTAGTAACCGGAAGGTTGCAAGTTCAAATCCCCGAGCTGACAAGGTACAAATCTGTCGTTCTGCCCCTGAACAGGCAGTTAACCCACTGTTCCTAGGCCGTCATTGAAAATAAGAATTTGTTCTTAACTGACTTGCCTAGTTAAATAAAGGTAAAAAAAAAAAAAAATGTGTTTGCACAGGTATACAAGACTATAACAGACCATGGGGCTCCTGAGTGGTGCAGCGGTCTAAGGCACTGCATCTCAGTGTAAGAGGCGTCACTACAGTCCCTGGTTTGAATCCAGGCTGCTCAACCACATCCGGCCGTGATTGGGAGCCCCATAGGGCGGCGCACAGTTGGCACAGCGTCGTCCAGGTTTGGCCGGGGGTAGGCTGTCATTGTAAATAAGAATTCGTTCTTAACTGACTTGCCTAGTTAAATAAATATATATATATATATATATATATATATAGACACTGTTGGTACAGATGCAAAAGGTAGGGCTTTCTGTACTTTAACCACGGCATGCTAGCTACCTTATTAGTTTAGAGACTTGAATAAAACTGCAATGAAGATGACATAGATAAAAAACTTATGGTTACTTTAGGTCCACTCACCTAAACACATTTGGCTACCAGAGCCATGTACATGTATATATTGCTTATACATTGTATTCAGACACCTTGACTTTTTACACATTTTGTTACGTTACAGCCTCATTCTAAAATTGATTAAATAGTTTTTTTCCCTCATCAATCTACACACAATACCCCATAACGACTATTCAGACCCTTTAGTCAGACTTTGATGATGCACCTTTGTCAGCAATTACAACCATGAGTCTTCTTGGGTATGAGGCTACAAGCTTGGCACACCTGTATTTGGGGAGTTTCTCCCATTCTTCTTTGCAGATCCTCTCCAGCTCTGTCAGGTTGGATAGGGAACGTCCATGCACAGCTATTTTCAGGTCTTTCCAGACCTGGTTCAAGTCCGGGCTCTGGCTGGGCCACTCAAGGACATTCAGAGATTTGTCCCGAAGCCACTCCTGTGTTGTCGTGGCTGCGAGCTCAGGGTCATTGTCCTGTTGGAAGGTGAACTTTCACCCCAGTCTGAGATCCTGAGCGCTCTGGAGCAGGTTTTCATCAAGGATCTCACTCTGCTTTGCTCCATTAATCTTTCCCTTGATCCTGACTAGTCTCACAGTCCCTGCCGCTGAACCCCACCATGCTTCACCTTAGGGGCCGTGCCAGGTTTCCGCCAAACATGGCGCTTGGCATTCAGGCCAAATAATTCAATCTTGGTTTCATCAGACCTGAGTTTTTAGGTGCCTTTTGGCAAAGTCCAAGCCGGCTGTCATGTGCCTTTTTACTGAGGAGTGGCTTCCGTCTGGCCACTCTAACATAAAGGCCAAATTGGTGGAGTACTGCAGATATGGTTGTCCTTCTGGAATATTCTCCCATCTCCACAGAGGAACTCTGGAGCTTTGTCAGAGTGACCATCAGGTTCCTGGTCAGGCCGTTCTCCCCCGATTGCTCCGTTTGGCGGGGTGGCCAGCTCTGGGAAGAGTCTTGGTGGTTCCAAAATTCTTTCATTTAAGAATGATGGAGGCCACTGTGTTCTTGGGGACCTTCAATGCTGCAGTCATTTTTGGGTACCCTTCCCCAGATCTGTGCCTCAACACAATCCTGTCTCGGACCTCTACGTACAATTCCTTCAACCTCATGGCTTGGTTTTTGCTCTGACATGCATTGTCAACTGTGGGACCTTATATAGACACAGGTGTGTGCCTTTCCAAATCATGTCCGATCAAATGAATTTACCACAGGTTGACTCCAAGTTGTAGAAACATCTCAAGGATGATCAATGGAAACAGGATACACCTGAGCTCAATTTCAAGTTTCATAGCAAAGGGTCTGAATAATAAGGTATTTCTGTTTTCCCTTTTTCCCTTTGTCATTATGGGGTATTGTGTGTAGATTGATAATGGGGGTGGGAATGTTTTAATCAATTTTAGAATAAGGCTGTAAAAAAAATCAAGTGGTCTGAAAAATTGAATGCGCTATAGTTGTGGCCAAAAGTTTTGAGAATGACACAAATATACATTTTCACAAAGTCTGCTGCCTCAGTTTGTATGATGGCAATTTGCATATACTCCAGAATGTTATGAAGAGTGATCAGATGAATTGCAATTAATTGAAAAGTCCCTCTTTGCCATGCAAATGAACTGAATCCGCCAAAAACATTTCCACTGCATTTCAGCCCTGCCACAAAAGGACCAGCTGACATCATGTCAATGATTATCTCGTTAACAAAGGTATGAGTGTTGACAAGGCTGGAGAGCACTCTGTCATTCTGATTGAGTTCGAATAACTGACTGGAAGCTTCAAAAGGAGGGTGGTGCTTGGAATCTTTGTTCTTCCTCTGTCAACCATGATTACCTCCAAGGAAACATGTTCCTTCATCATTGCTTTGCACAAAAAGGGCTTCACAGGCAATGATATTGCTGCCAGTAAGATTGCACCTAAATCAACCATTTATCAGATCATCAAGAACTTCAAGGAGAGCGGTTCAATTGTTGTGAAGAAGGCTTCAGGGCGCCCAAGAAAGTCCAGCAAGCGCCAGGACCATTTCCTAAAGTTGATTCAGCTGTGGGATCGGGGCACCACCAGTACAGAGCTTGCTCAGGAATGTCAGCTGGCAGGTGTGAGTACGTCTGCAAGCACAGTGAGGCAAAGACGTTTCGAGGATGGCCTGGTGTCAAGAAGGGCAGCAAAGAAGCCACTTCTCTCCAAGAAAAACATCAGGGACAGACTGATATTTTGCAAAAGGTACAGAGATCGGACTGCTGAGGACTGGGGTAAAGTCCTTTTCTCTGATGAATCCCCTTTCCGATTGTTTGGGGCATCCGGGGAAAAGCTTGTCCGGAGAAGACAAGGTGAGCGCTACCATCAGTCGTGTCATGCCAACAGTAAAGCATCCTGAGACCATTCATGTGTGGGGTTCTTTCTCAGCCAAGGGGTGGGCTCACTCACAATTTTGCCTAAGAACACAGCCATGAATAAAGAATGGTACCAACACATCCTCCGAGAGCAACTTCTCCCAACCATCCAGAAACAGTTTGGTGACGAACAATGCCTTCTCCAGTATGATGGAGCACCTTGCCATAAGGCAAAAGTGATAACTAATTGGCTTGGGGAACAAAACATGAATATTTTGGGTCCATGGCCAGGAAACTCCCCAGACCTTAATTCCATTGAGAACGTGAGGTCAATCCTCAAGAGGCGGGTGGACAAACAAATGCCCACAAATTATGACAAACACCAAGCATTGATTATGCAAGAATGGGCTGCCATCAGTCAGGATGTGGCCCAGAAGTTAATTGACAGCATGCAAGGGTGGATTGCAGAGGTCTTAAAAAAGAAGGGTTAACACTGCAAATATTGACTCTTTGCATCAATTTCATGTAATTGTCAATTAAAGCCTTTGACACTTATGAAATGCTTGTAATTATACTTCAGTATTCCATAGTAACATCTGACAAAAATATCTAAAGACACTGAAGCAGCAAACTTTGTGGAAATTAATATTTGTGTCATTCTCAACTTTTGGCCACGACTGTATATATAAAGGAGGGCGAGACAATGTTGGTAATGTTGGACCAATCCTTGGTAGTCGCTCAAGAAAGTATGAATTAAGGGGAAACACTGGAGTTGAGGGGGTTGGGAATTAGAGAATGATGGAGAGGGAGGGATATTTTTTTTCTCCCTCAGCCGTAATCTCGCTCATGAGTTTGGCCTTATACCGCATCATGATCCTTCTCTAGACTCCCCCTACCAGCGAAACCACCTGATCCAACATTTTATTCTCTACCCCTCTTTCTCTGCCCCATCCCCTCTTGCCCCTCCTTTCCACAGCAACTAGAGGAGAAAAGTGAGGACGAGGAGGACAAGGAGTGTCTGAAACAGGCCATCACGGCGCTGCTCAATCTGCAGAGTAGCATGGAGAGGATCTGCTCCAAGAACATGGCCAAGAGGAGGCTGAGGTAGGCAGAGGAGCGCCAATTTACAACCCCTCCTGGTCCATCCACACCTGGTTCTCTTTACCCAAGAAGATACAAAGCTAGCTCTGACACACACAGTACATATGCACACACCATAATAGAAATCCACAAGCAAAATATGGGAAGATAACTCACACACACATAATGGCATAGACCAGACAAGCACCAAAAGGTGGATATGTCTCATATGTGCACTATATATACTCAGAGGCGTTAACACTTGCACAGCACAATACACACCTCACAATAGACACCCACACTAACACACACACAGCAATTCATACTACTGCCTTATTGGTGTACTCCTCCCATCCTCTGCACACCCCCCACCCTAAGCTCAGTTCTGAGTTTCCCTCTAGACCTAAAATAGACTTGTGTGTGGGGTGGGGGGGGTGGGGGGGGGCTCGCCACTGTGTTGTCGGAGGGAAGTTGTGTCAGGAATGGGGCTGTCCTGTTCTGGTGTTATTGTTCCCGGCTTTGAGGGGGGGAAAAGTGATATAATATGAAAGGGGGGGGGGGGAGAATTCCCTTGCTTTCAACAGTGGACTTTAGCATCCAAACCGTGCGGACCATTTTTATCTCCATCCCTCCTTTTGTATTGGTGAAGAAAACAGGGTGTTTTTTTGGTTACATGCGGCTGTCGCTCGTTCTTTACTTGAGTGGAGGACACAGGTTATAAACGAGAAAAAGATTACCCCTTTGCTGTTCTTTTTAGTTGTTTTTTTGTTTATTTTTCATGGGGAAAGGATGGCTTATCTTACGGTATGTCTTTGCACCCCATACTTTGGCGGGAACGTGGGGATGGTGACACACGTAGGAGGCTAAAATGGACGTTCCGAGAGGACACACTGAGTTGGGGTACCCCACAAGGGTTACCTTTATTGACTTTTGATGTTTCGCTACACCTTTCCTGTCTCTAGGGGTCTTTGTATCTCGAGAGCCAGAACAAAGAACAACCCAAGAGCTCTGTCACAGCCATTTGAATTATGTTTGCTCTTTCGCAACCTTGCTGTTCATTAGGAAAAACGTAATAAGCTCTTAGTCGCCAATGCTCTGGCAAGGTCCATCGCTGCCTGGGATAAATGGTTTGATAATGATGCTCATTATAATTTTTTGCTTTAATTAACTACTTGATTAATTTCATTGCAAGACTGCTCGTTTAAAGATGAATGTAAATGCACTTCAAATATAACCTCTTTGATCAGACTTGAGAGTAGGCAAAGTTTTGACAGTTTCTTTCTGTGTATAGTTTTTAGAGTTTCACACTTAATGGACTGGGAAATGGAAATTGTAGTTTCTGGGGTGAATTTTGTGTGTAGTCTATCCCTTGCCCTTCAGAGGTGCCCCTTGTCTCTCAGCGAAGCTAATTCGGGCCGGGTGAAAGTCATCCTGTACTTTGAGGTGCTGGTATGAAGACAGGCGCGTGAGTTGGCTTCGCCTGCCTCCCCCTCCTCTCAGGAGTGCTGATGCGAGTCGTCGTGCGTCCACGAAAAACAAAGTAAGCCCTCCCGCGATTGTTTTACAAGTAGTTTTAGTCCAGACGCACTGTACTAGCGGGTGTTAAATCCATGTTGATTTTTTTTCTATCACCCTCTCACTCAATCAATTTGTAGAACCACCAACAAATCTTTAGCCCCCAAAAAAAAAATCTGAAATCAAGCCCCAGTGGCGCAATGCTGTTCGATTATTCTAAGTAGGTGGTTTTAGAAGTGATCATTGAAATTATTGCTCAGCTGATTTGTCATGAGCAGTAGAGGTGAGATTCTGGTTCTGGTGTGCTGCAGAGCTTTCTCCTCTTCTGCTTACTTAAGTTTTGTCATTCTGGTTTTGAAAGAGCACCGTATGTGCTGGTTTTCACTCAAACCAGTCTTTTTGTATTGAATTGCTGAAAGAGTTTTAAACTTACTCCTCACATGACCTAATTATTACAGGGGGCATGGTCCTTAGTAATGAATAAATACTTTAAATAGACATTGGTATAATATAAGAATAAAGAGATTGATTAAAACAGACTAGTCTACATTGTGGTCCTAAAAGAACTGGAATGAGAGATACTCATAGCTCATTTTGAATATGATAGTCATACCATAGACCATGTTAATGGTATGATGAACCAAAACAATATTTAAATAGTGTCTGGCTCAAATAAATATAATCAGATGCTCTTTATTCTTTTAGACTCATTCTATTCTTATGCACTTTCTCATTTGGTCCTCCAAGGCACCCTGTTAACCATGGGTGTGGGCCCTTCCTCGAACTGAACTGCCGGAATGGTGAGGAAGTTTAGTCAATTGGCCTGCTGGGTGTAAACTGAAGGGACATGACTGACCAGCAAACTGATGTTGAACTACCTAATGGGTTCTGGTTAGGTTAAGTTTAGGGTTATTGGTGTCGTTAAAGGAAAACTCCCATCCAAAAACTATCTTTTAGTATTTATTTCATTAGTCCTTTATTGGATTGCTGACATGCAAAACATTTAGGGACTATATCAACAATGGACTAATGAAACAAAAACTAAAAGTTTTTGGGTGGAATTTTCCTTTGAGGTTAGGGTCAGGATTATAAACTCAGCAAAAAAAGAAATGTCCCTTTTTCAGGACCCTGTTTTTCAGAGATAATTCATTAAAATCCAAATAATTTCACAGATCTTCATTGTAAAGGGTTTAAACACTGTTTCCCATGTTTGCAATGTCTGTACTGTGAGACACCTAAGACTGCGCTACAGGGAGACAGGATAGACAACTGATCGTCCTCGCAGTGGCAAGACCACGTGTAACAACACCTGCACAGAACTGGTACATCCGAACATCACACCTGCGGGACAGGTACAGGATGACAACAACAACTGCCCGAGTTACACCAGGAATGCACAGTCCCTCCATCAGTGCTCAGACTGTCCGCAATAGGCTGAGAGAGGCTGGACTGAGGGCTTGTAGGCCTGTAGTAAGGCAGGTCCTCACCAGACATCACCGGCAACAATGTTGCCTATGGGCACAAACCCACCGTCGCTGGACCAGACAGGACTGGCAAAAAGTGCTTGTCACTGACGAGTCACGGTTTTGTCTCACCAGGGGTAATGGTCAGATTTGCGTTTATCGTAGAAGAAATGAGCGTTACACCGAGGCCTGTACTCTGGAGCGGGATCGATTTGGAGGTGGAGGGTCCGTCATGGTCTGGGGCGGTGTCACAGCATCATCGGACTGAGCTTGTTGTCATTGCAGGCAATCTCAACGGTGGTCGTCACAGGGAAGACCTCCTCCTCCCTCATGTGGTACCCTTCCTGCAGTCTCATCCTGATATGACCCAATGCCACCAGCCATACTGCTCGTTCTGTGTGTGATTTCCTGCAAGACAGGAACGTCAGTGTGCTGCCGTGGCCAGCGATATGCCCGGACTTCAATCCCACTGAGCATGTCTGGGACCTGTTGGATCGGAGGGTGAGGTCTAGGAAATGTCAGGGAACTTGCAAGTGCCTTGGTGGAAGAGTGGGGTAACATCTCACAGCAATAACTGGCAAATCTGGTACAGTCCATGGAGGAGATGCACTGCAGTACCTAATGCAGCTGGTGGCCACACCGGATACTGACTGTTACTTTTGATTTTGACCCCCCTTTGTTCAGGGACACATTATTCAATTTCTGTTAGTCACGTCTCTTGTTCAGTTTATGTCTCAGTTGTTGAATCTTATTTTCATACAAATATATACACATTTTCTGAAAATAAACCCAGTTGACAGTGAGAGGACGTTTCTTTTTTTGCTGAGTTTAGTTATGGGTGGGGATGCCAGTCACGTCGCTTCAGTCGCACCCAGTGTTTTGTTAAGGAGTTGTTATTTGTAGGAACCCCCTCCTGGACCAGGTTTAGTTGTACCGCTGCTTTAGCCACCCACACTGACCCTCCACTCAATCTCAGTCTCGCTGGCTTTGTTGACTTGTTTTCCATTGTCAATGGGCTGTGAACATCAGACCCAAATTTCCCTTCCTCTCTTCTCCCCCGCTTTCCTTTTTTTCTCTCACATTCTTTCTCTTACATTAAACTTTTTTGTCATTTTATCTCATCTTTTCTTTCTCTCTCTCCTCAAACTCTACGGCGGCACCAGCGAGTCAGCCTGCCGCTTCTACAGCCAGCAGATGAAGGGCAAGCACCTGGCCATCAAGAAGATGAACGAGATCCAGAAGAACATTGACGGCTGGGAGGGCAAGGACATTGGCCAGTGCTGCAACGAATTCATCATGGAGGGGACGCTGACACGCGTGGGCGCCAAACACGAACGGCACATCTTCCTCTTCGACGGCCTGATGATCTGCTGCAAGTCCAACCACGGCCAGCCGCGCTTGCCTGGCGCCTCGTCCACCGCCGAGTACCGCCTCAAGGAGAAGTTCTTAATGCGCAAGGTTCAGATCAATGACAAGGACGACAAGGAGGGCGAGTACCGGCACGCCTTTGAGATCATCCTCAAAGATGGCAACAGCGTGGTGTTCGCCGCCAAGTCGGCCGAGGACAAGAATGGCTGGATGGCGGCGCTCATCTCACTGCAGTACCGCTCGACGCTGGAGCGCATGCTGGACTCGGCCATGCTACAGGAGGAGAAGGAGGAGCAAATGAGGCTGCCCGGGGCGGAGCTTTACCGGTTCGCCACGCCCGACTCTGAGGAGAACGTGGTGTTCGAGGAGAACGTGCAGTCCAAGTCGGGCATCCCCATCATCAAGGCGGGTACAGTGCTCAAGCTCATCGAAAGGCTCACCTTCCACATGTATGCAGGTGAGAAAAAGCATGACACAGCAAAAGGTTTCCTATGTTGACCTGTTGAAATGCATGCCTTTTGCGTACAGTAGGCTATACAAATAACTCCCTCAGATGTGTGGAATAACAGTAGTTGCTAAATCCTAGTAGAGAACATCTTGCAGACCCTTTCCTATCGTAGAACAGGGGGAAGGGGCAGGGTTTTGGTTTTTAGAGAGGAGGAGAATCCTGTGAAAAAGTAGTCTAGGAGTCAAATTTGGTGTTCAACAACCGGTTTAAAGGTTTAACCCTTTACAGTCGTGCGATTTGGCCTATATGGATAGGGCTAAATTGAAATGTTTTTTTTACAGAAGAAATATGAAATGCATAAGCATAGTAGCAATTGAAAGGGAACAGTTTGGAGATTATGGGAACATTATTTGACCAAAGTTGAGGATACGACAGTTCACCTTTCACAAGGCTGAATCCGAACATTAAACTGTTGATTTTATGTGCGTTTTACCTTCACTGTACTTTTCGCCGCATTTGTTGATAAGGGAATCTGAAAATACTCTGGATACATTCAGTAACATGATAACAATATTCCTGGAAAATGTGGGGTAGGTGCAACATAAGACAAAAAGTAGTTTGAGTGAGAGGACCAACTGGTGTGCAGAGTTCCTGCGTTAATTTCAATGCACTTTAATGACTCGAAGAAGAGTCTTCAACTATAACATGGTTTTTTTTGCGTTCTCCTAGCTGAGCTGTTAAGCAACAAGAGCGCAAGCACACTTGTAGTTGTTTTGTTTGTAACACAGACCTGCATCGCCGCCATCACACAATTACTGTTGTTCATGCAATCCAAAAACAGCCCATTTTATAAATTGCAGTCTGAGTCAGCTGGGCATCATGAAAGCTTGTTCTATTGCCAACATGACTAGCTAAGTTATAAAACACTATCTTACGGTGTTAGGCTTTCACGGGGCAATTCAGAGAAACAGATCGTAATTTTGGTGCGCATAGAAAAGAGTCATGCGTTAGACCGTTAGGTTCTAATTTTTCAGAGTAAATAACTCACGGACACTAGAGAAGCTTAACCAAGTTTAATATCCCACTTAAGACACTCCTCCTTCTCTCCAATCCTTACAACCCTTATTATTCCCTTCAGGGGATCTGACCTGACCTCCTGACCTCAACCTCTCCTTTGCCTAATCCACAGATGTCCACCTGCTTCCCCTATAGCAATCTTTTGATCTCCTCCCGTCCACCCAGCACATTCCACAGGCACTGTCTTTCTACAGATCTCGCTCCTTTGTATACGATATATGATCTATCATGTCTTTAATATCTCAATGTTCAAAGTTTAGAATCCAATGAGACAAACATGCTCATTCTGTTCAGAACAACCTAGGGTATGACACCATGTCATCTTGTAATTGTACATCAAACATAGTGATCATAAATGTTGACACTGCATGTTATTGTATAGCCACTGTGTTCCAATTTAGGCGCTTACCAGTGCCCAAATATGCCATTTTCAACCCGTATACAGGTACGAGTGTAAAGGGCTACAGGGAGCAGGAAGTAGACATGGGTCACATCTCAAATGGCTCCCTCTCCACATTTAATTTCTTTGAAATGAGAGAACTGGACAGGCGAAAGTGAATGCCAAGAAGCCTAGATATTTTCTGTATCTTTAAAAAAATACTAACTATTAGGGCCTGGTCTCTTACTCACGTGTTCCCACCATTGTACACCTCCATTGTTTGTGTTTATGTAATATGCACTTGCCCAGTGCCTGTTCCTGTTATCACCTTGTTGTTCTACACACCAAACCTTGAGCTTGGCACACTCAGTTTATGCCTAAACATAAAAGACAAGATAGTGGAAGGCCTTTTTCTTCCCCCCACTTTCGTCATCCCCGCATCCATTTATAGCTGTTTTCACACGGCTTGTAAATATTTGGCCACACTTGACGTCAGAGTGCGGGATGTGATGACCTGCTTTGTTTCAGTGTCAGTTTAGCTCCAGATAACACAGCGAGAACTGATAAAGAACAAAAAAACAAGAGGAAGAAGCCTATTTATCTTCACTTCGCCATTTTGTAAGTGACCGGTAGTAGCAGATCTTTCCTGCCTGTTTAGTGTTTAAAGGGGAAGTTCAGTATCCTCACCTTGTGTGTAGCTGTTTAAAGAGAACCAAGCCATGGATTACAGTTTCCCATAGACTACTTTCAGGGTCATGAACCGTCTAGCATCATGTTATAAAATACTAAACTTCCCCTTTCCCTCACAGCCCTTTGTGGAGTGTTGGTGAGCTAGCCATTAGTGTTGGTGAGGTAATCACTTTGCAGACTTCAGTGGCACCTGAACTCCTTTAGTGATTCCTCACTAAAGCCAAACAACAACAAAAATCCATTACTTTTGGAATGTTCATGAAATGTAATCCATAATATAGTTCTTTTAGAGGAAGAATTGTTGACATATATTTGTATCTAGAAGTTGGCATATTTATTACATTTTTGCCTAATAATAATTTATGAATATTGAAATATAAAAATGTAAACATGAATATTGAAAATATAACTTTTTTGATTTGGCTAATTTTTCAATATATTGTGGAACATAATAGGCTCTACAGGAATATCAAAGTTCCAGACTGGGATCTCTACTAGTTTTAAAGTTATGGCCCATTTTATTCAGAGAAATTGGCATAGTAACCAATTACAGCCCTCCTTTTACTTGAATCATTGCACATCCTGCATATCACCATTTTTAATAAATGTTCACTTTCACTGTTGGTAATATCAGAGATATGCCCGTAGAATAGACTATATTATGCTCAACAATATATATATATATATATTTTTTTAAATGCAAATCAAACATTTATTCATGTTTATATTTTTTATATTTAATATGTGTTTATATTTTTCAAGAATGTATGAAAAAGTGATTGAAACCAAAATACTACTCATATTACAGAGCAAGTGATAAATCTTCATATGACACCAATGTTTGTTTAGTAGCATCTACAGATGAAACACTATGGAGTCTTAAAGGAGGCCTGGATAAGGCCAAAATGTCAGAAAAATGCCAACTTGTATTAAATATTTCTCAATTATGCTTTTAAGACACATGTCAACAATCCTTCAACCAAAGGACACTTTTATGGACTATATTTTGTGAAAATGTAAAAAATTATGGTCTTTCTTTGTCTGGGTTTCGCTAGGAATCGCTCTTAAGAAAGGCTGAATGACCCAGCACACACAGCAGTTGTTAGACCATGGGATCTGTATTCTTCTCTACTGACGGGTGCCATTGTACCTAACCAGATACAAAGCTGCGATTGGACTAATAAGCTCTTCATTCATTAAAAGTAATGATGTCATTTTGGGGAAATAAATCACCAAATTCAATCACTCAAAGTCCAAGTGGATGTGGGCTCTGGTAATCCTGGGAGCAAAACATTTAGGCCAAGCGCTTTTGAATTTATTCTGTTTCTATGCATTGTTATTCAATGTCATGCAAACATACAGGTGTTGTATAAAATCTTCTTAAAAACACACGTTTTCCTTTGTTTAGCACGGAAGCCTTCCTGAACTCTTACACAAGTTTGAGTTTCATCTTGTTTGTCTCTGGATGTCTAGAGCAGTGTTTCTCAACTGTGGTAAGTGAGTACCCCCAAACTGTACACATTTTTGTTGAAGCACACCCGATTCAACTCACCCAAGTGCTTGATGATTAGTTGACGAGTTGGTTCAGGTGTGCTTGTCCTGGGCTACACCAAACCTTTGTGCTGTTGGGGAGTAGTGAAGGACTGGAGTTAAAAAACACTGGTCCAAGGTTAATGCAGCACAATACAAAGCCAGAAGAGAACATTCCTCTTATGGGTGGACTGTCCAGCTCACACCCCTGTGTAAACTTCCTCCCCCGAATAAAGAGTAGGGTGTAAATTTAGGCCACTATTTTCCTTTTTAGTGTTCAACCGTCTGTGTGCCACTGATTTCAAATAAGCCAAGGGAAACCAGCCTTTTGAGGAAAAGTGTGTTTGTGTGCCCAGGGTAATTTGAAAAGGGGGAAAAAGGTGCTTCCTGTACGATGCACCTCATGCCTGGATACACACCCTACTCCCACCCAGGAGATAGCAGCGAGGGACAACACACTTTCTCTCTTATCTCTCTGTCCTGACTATCTGCATTACAATTTGCATGGATCTACGCTTCTCTTTTCCCATAAATTGTCATCAAGAATCCATATAGTCCATGAGCCAGGAGGGTCGGTCGGGTTCACTTGGGATGGCGATGTCTCATAGTGATTTTTTTTAAGGTCAATGTCCCAAGAGTAAGAAAATGTGTGATAGCAGTGCAGCAATGGTAGCTTTCTGCGTGTTATCTTTCATCCCTCCGTCCCATCAATTTTTCCCATTTTACCCTATGACAAACAATATCAGTATTGCTCACTTGTTCTCTTTAATCTTATATCATTTGAAAGCTTAGAGATTCAGACACATTTTCGGAATGTTCGGGTCAGCAGAACTTTGACCATTGACCTCTATGGTACATAGCAGCAGTGGTGGAAAAAATACTCAATTGTTACACTTGATACCACAGAAAATGACTCAAGTAAAAGTGAAAGTCACCCCAGTAAAATACTACTTGAGTAAAAGTCTAAAAGTATTTGGTTTTAAATATACTTTTTAAAATGTATTTATATATTTTTATTTATCCTTTATTTTACCAGGTAAATTGACTGAGAACACGTTCTCATTTGCAGCAACGACCTGGGGAATAGTTACAGGGGAGAGGGGGATTTATGAGCCAATTGTATACTGGGGATTATTAGGTGACCGTGATGGTTTGAGGGCCAGATTGGAAATTTAGTCAGGACACCGGGGTTCACACCCCTACTCTTACGATAAGTGCCATGGGATCTTTAATGACCTCAGAGAGTCAGGACACCCGTTTAACATCCCACCCGAAAGACGGCACCCTACACAGGGCAGTGTCCTCAATCACTACCCTGGGGCATTGGGATGTTATTTAGACCAGAGGAAAGAGTGCCTCCAACTGGCCCTCCAACAACACACTTCAGTATCAAATGTAAATGGAACTGCTAAAATGTACTTAAGTATCAAAAGTAAAAGTATAAACCATTTCAAATTCCGTATATTAAGCAAACCAGACGGCACAATTCTTATTTTTATGTTTTTTATTGACGGATAGCCAGGGGCACACTCCATCACTCAGACATAATTTACAAACAAAGCATTTGTGTTTAGTGAGTCCACCAGATCAGAGGCAGTAGGGATGACCAGGGATATACTCTTGATAAGTGTGAATTTGACAATTTTCCTGTCAAAATATAGTACTTTAGGGTGTCAGGGAAAATGTATGTAAAAAGTACATTTATTTTCTTTAGGAATGTAGTGAAGTAAAAGTTGGCAAAAAATATGAATAGTAAAATAAAGTACAGATACCCCAGATATTTTTACTTAACTTGGCATATCAGTCTTTTTGGGTAGGACTCTACAAGCTTGACACACCTGTATTTGTGGAGTTTCTCCCATTCTTCTCTGCAGATCCTCTCAAGCTCTGTAAGGTTGGATGGGGAGCGTCGCTGCACAGCTATTTTCAGGTCTCTTCAGAGATGTTAGATCGGGTTGAATTCCGGGCTATGGCTGGGCCATTCAAGAACATTTAGAGACTAGTCCCGAAGCCACTCATGTGTTGTCTTGGCTTTGTGCTTAGCGTTGTTGTCCTGTTGGAAGGTGAACCTTTGCCCCAGTCTAAGGTCCTGAGCGCACTGAAGTCGGTTTGCATCAAGGATCTCTCTGTACTTTGCTCCGTTCATCTTTCCCTTCATCCTGACAAGTTGCCCAGTCTGCTGCTGAAAACACTTGGCATTCCGGCCAAAGAGTTCAATCTGGTTTTATCAGACCAGAGAATCTTGTTTCTCATGGTCAGAGTCCTTTAGGTGCCTTTTGGCAAACTCCAAGCAAACTGTCATGGGCCTTTTTACTGAGGAGTGGCTTCTCTTCTGGCCACTCTGCCATAAAGGCCTGATTGGTGGAGTGCTGCAGAGATGCTTGTCCTTCTGGAATGTTCTCCCATCTCCACAGAGGAACTCTGGAGCTCTGTCAGAGTGACCATGAGTGTTCTTGGTCACCTCACTGACCAAGGCCCTTCTACCCGGATTGCTCAGTTTGGCCTGGCGGCCAACTCGAGGAGGAGTGTTGGTGGTTCCAAACTTCTTCTATTTAAGAATGATTGAGGCCACTGTGTTCTTTGGGACCTTCAATGCTGCAGAAATGTTTTGGTACCCTTCCCTAGATCGGTTTCTCGACACAATCCTGTCTCGGAACTCTACAGACAATTCCTTTGACCTCATGGCTCTGACATGCACTGTCAACTGAGAGACCTTATATAGACAGGTGTGTGCCTTTCCAAATCATGTCCAATTAATTGAATGTACCACAGGTGGACTTAAATCAAGTTGTAGAAACATCTCAAGGATGATCAATGGAAACATGATGCACCTGAGCTCAATTTCAAGTCTCATAACAAAGGGTCTGAATACTTATGTAAATAAGGTATTTCTGTTTTTTATTTGTAATACATTTGCTAACATTTCTAAAAACCTGCTTTCGCTTTGTCATTATAGGGTATTGTATGTAGATTAACTATTTTTATGTAATCCATTTTAGAATAAGGCTGTAAATGTAACAAAATGTGTAAAAAGTCAAGGGGTCTGAATACTTTTCGTGTGTGTGTGTGAGAGAGACCATTTGTTCACACACATATAACATGCACACACATTTATACTGACTCTACACAACTCAAAAGTTTGGACACACCTACTCATTCAAGGGTTTTTCTTTATTTTTACTATTTTCTACATTGTAGAATAGTAGTGAAGACATCAAAACTATGAAATAACACATGGAATCATGTAGTAACCAAAAAAGTGTTAAACAAATGAAAATATATTTGAGAATCTTTAAAGTAGCCACCCTTTGCTTTGCACTCTTGGCATTCTCTCAACCAGTTTTATGAGGAATGCTTTTCCAACAGTCTTGGAGTTCACACATACGCTGAGTGCTTGTTGGCTGCTTTTCCTTCACTCTGCGGTCCAACTCATCCCAAACAATCTCAATTTGGTTGAGGTCAGGTGATTGGAGGCCAGTACATCTGATGCAGCACTCCATCACTCTCCTTCTTGGTCAAATAGTCCTTACACAGCCTGGAGGTGTGTTGGGTCATTGTCCTGCTGAAAAACAAATGATAGCGTTTTGATGTTGGTGTGCTGTGCCTTTTTTTTTCTCCACACATAGTGTTGTGTGTTCCTTCCAAACAACTCAACTGTAGTTTAATCTGTCCACAGAATATTTTGCCAGTAGCACTGTGGAACATCCAGGTGCTCTTTTGCGAATTTCAGACGTGCAGCAATGGTTTTTTTTGGACAGCAGTGACTTCTTCCGTGTTGTCCTCCCATAAACACTATTCTTGTTTAGTGTTTTACGTATTCTAGACCCGTCAACAGAGATGTTAGCATCTTCCAGAGATTTCTGTAAGTCTTTAGCTGACACTCTAGGATTCTTAACCTCATTGAGAATTCTGCACTGGGCTCTTGCACTCATCATTTCAGGACGGCCACTCCTAGGGAGAGTAGCAACAGTGCTGACCTTTCTCCATTTATACACAATTTGACTTACTGTGGACTGATGAACATCAAGACTTTTAGAGATACTTTTGTAACCCTTTCCAGATTTATGCAAGTCAACAATTCTTAATCTTAGGTCTTCTGAGATCTCTTTTGTTCGAGGCATGGTTCACATCAGGCAATGCTTCTTGTGAATAGCAAACTCAAATGTTTTCGAGTGTTTTTTTATAGGGAAAGGCAGCTCTAACCAACAACTCCACTCTCTTCTCGTTGATTGAAATTCACGTTAGCTGACTCCTGACCCCAAAAGTCATTAGCCTTGGGGTTCACATACTTTTTCCAACCTACACTGTGAGTGTTTAAATTATCTATTCAATATAGACAAGAAAAATACAATAATTTGTGTTACTAGTTTAAGCACAGTATGTTTGTCTATTGTTGTGACTAAGAGGAAGATGCTGAAATCCAGGTAATTCCAAAAGGTTCACATACTTTTTCGTGTGTGTGATAACTAAATAAGGTTTGGGGTGTTAAAACGTTTTCAGTGTAAACTTAAACGTTTAAAACCAGATATAAAGTATGTAGAAAAGATAATGGAGCTGTATATTTTTTTAATAAGATCATCTTTGAGAACTAACAACCACCAGAATAACTGTCTGAAATACATTTTGTTAGAAAGTTTGAGTTACTCAGATAGTATAAGAACACAGCAAGGGCCACGGCAAAATGTGTAGTATTGCAGGAAATTGGCAATAAAACTGTCATTATCTCTCTGCCCCATTGCAAAATGTGTAGAATTGCAGGAAATTGGCAATAAAACTGTCATCTCTCTGCCCCATTGCAAAATGCGTAGAATTGCAGGAAGATAACTTTAAAGTAACTACCCAGTGAAAATCAAACCTTTATAAGTTAATATTCTGTTATGTCATACCCAAATAATGTGGTTGACTTGTCCTATACTTGTATTTGTGGTCAAAGCCACTGCAGTGTGTATGTCGGTGGTGGGGAGGGCAGGCGGGTGATCTATTTTTAAGCGTGTGTGGTGGAGTGGCAGCTGCGTGCGTCAGAGCAGCGTCTGTTTCCTGGCTGAAATAGTTTCAGGCCGATTGTTTGTAAATCCGCACTGAGGCAGCTATTGTCCAACCCCAGCCAGACCCCAGTGAAAGGGCTTGGACAGATCCAACATATGAACCACGACCTTCGGTCCTGTTCACCCGCATAATCACAGTATCAGCACTCCTAATATACACACAGACCTGGGTCATGTTCACTCGGGAATGTTTGACATTTTGTTTGTCTGTTTTCTTCTGTTTGGTGCCTAATAAACATGACATTGGTTGGCATATCTTAGACTGTTAACTTAATAGTTATAAGACATATAGCTAGCAAACAGTAGCGAATTAAAAAAAAAAAGTAATCACCGCAAAGTCATGAAAGAACAATAGCTACTTGCACACTGCTGTTCCCACATGCTTCAAGAGGGCCACCATTGTTCCTGTTCCCAAGAAAGCTAAGGTAACTGAGCTAAACGACTAGCACTCACTTCCGTCATCATGAAGTGCTTTGAGAGACTAGTCAAGGACCATATCACCTCCACCCTACCTGACACCCTAGACCCACTCCAATTTGCTTACCGCCCCAATAGGTTCACAGACGACGCAATCGCAACCACACTGCACACTGCCCTAACCCATCTGGACAAGAGGAATACCTATGTGAGAATGCTGTTCATCGACGACAGCTCAGCATTTAACACCATAGTACCCTTAAACTCGTCATCAAGCTCGAGACCCTGGGTCTCGACCTCGCCCTGTGCAACTGTGTACTGGACTTCCTGACGGGCCGTCCCCAGGTGGTGAGGGTAGGTAACAACATCTCCACCCCACTGTTCCTCAACACTGGGGCCCCACAAGGGTGCGTTCTGAGCCCTCTCCTGTACTCCCTGTTCACCCACGACTGCGTGGCCATGCACGCCTCCAACTCAATCATCAAGTTTGCGGACGACACTACAGTGATAGGCTTGATTACCAACAACTACGAGACGGCCTACAGGGAGGAGGTGAGGGCCCTCGGAGTGTGGTGTCTGGAAAATAACCTCACACTCAACGTCAACAAAACAAACAAAACAAAGGAGATGATTGTGGACTTCAAGAAGCAGCAGAGCGAGCACTCCCCTATCCACATTGACGGGACAGTACTGGAGAGGGTAGTAAGTTTTAAGTTCCTCGGTGTACACATCACGGACAAACTGAATTGGTCCACCCACACAGACAGCGTTGTGAAGAAGGCGCAGCACCGCCTCTTCAACCTCAGGAGGCTGAAGAAATTCGGCTTGTCACCAAAAGCAGAAGGCCATAAAGATCATCAAGGACAACAACCACCCGAGCCACTGCCTGTTCACCCCGCTATCATCCGGAAGGCGAGGTCAGTACAGGTGCATCAAAGCAGGGACCGAGAGACTGAAAAACAGCTTCTATCAAGGCCATCAGACTGTTAAACAGCCACCACTAACATTGAGCGGCTGCTGCCAACATACTGGCTCAACTCCAGCCACTTTAATAATGGAAATTGATGTAAAAAATGTATCACTAGCCACTTTAAACAATGCCACTTAATATAATATTTACATACCCTACATTACTCATACCATATGTATATACTGTACTCTGTACCATCTACTGCATCTTGCCTATGCCGTTCTGTACCATCACTCATTCATATATCTTTATGTACATATTCTTTATCCCTTTACACTTGTGTGTATATGGTAGTAGTTGTGGAATTGTTAGGTTAAATTACTCGTTGGTTATTACTGCGTTGTCGGAACTAGAAGCACACGCATTTCGCTACACTCGCATTAACATCTGCTAACATGTGTATGTGACAGATAAATTTGATTTGAATAACAAAATGGCTGACAATTCCCTTGTTTTTCCTTCTTGCAGATCCAAATTTCGTCCGAACATTTCTAACAACCTACAGGTCCTTCTGTAAACCTCAGGAGCTGCTGGGTCTTCTTATGGAGAGGTGAGTATGTTGATGCCATTCTAGGATTGGCCTCCACTGTTATTATTCTATGAACCGCCTTTGTGTCTAATATTGTATCATATTTTTCTAAATCAGATACTTTGCCTTTCACTTTGGCAAATGTTTTCAGTCAACAAGGCATTCGTCTGTGCTCGTTGACTCTGACCTTTGTCAGAACAAAGACAGAGATGTATTCATCATGGACAATATATTCCCATATACATTTTTGAAACGAGGGCTGTCCCCGACTAAAATAATTATTGGTCAAGCGAGAGTCGTCAGTTTTATTAGACTAATCGATTGGTCTAAATTTTTAAAACGTATATTTTTCCATATAAAGACACACACCCTATGTGTTTTGATAAAATCAACTATGTAGCTTGTCTGATGATTTAAACACACTGTTTGATGAAATAATTAAGACACACAAATGACTCAAGAGGGAGCCAGAGATCAAGATGGCCTCCTCCTCCCGCTGCTGCTGGCCTTCTCAAAATTCTGCCTTTACTTTCCTGAAGTTGCCGGTAATAGGCTACACAAGGGGTCGGCAACTTTTTCCATTTGGAGTGCCAATTTATGCCAGCTATTATTTTCAATTAACAGTTTAATTTAATTTATAATAAAGTCTTTGTATCTCAAAATCATTGTCATGTGGTTCATCTAAGTTATATCTAAATGAAAATAATAAACATCTAAAAGTAACTTTTGCCATTGCCAACTATGTAAAAAAAATAGTCTAAAGCCAACAAATAAAAACATTGCAGCCTGCAGGTAGAAAATATCCTGATTTAAAAAAATGTATATCCTATAAATCACTTTGGCTAAGCATAGCCTGTCTGCAACGAACTTGAAACATTGTATCAACTAGGCTATCAACTGGATACACAGAGGCTCTCGTGCTAGCAAACTTGCAACATTGTAATGTTCTGGGCCAGTGAGCTTGAGACACAGCTATAGGGATAAGAAGTAATCAGGTATTTTATGACGTTTGCACTGGATCAGAGCGTTACATTTTTCCCTTTCATGCTGAGTGCTTATTGAAAGGGAGAGAGATGGATTTTTTTTATACATTGAGGAACCATTGTCATTCTCAATAAAAAAACACACCTTTACTCACTGTTTGAGGTGAATGTGCGGGGGTACTGGTTAGTCAAGGTAATTGTGGTAACATGTATATGTAGGTAGAGTTAAAGTGACGATGCATAGATAATAACCAGTAGCAGCAGTGTAACAGAGGGGGGGAGACTATGCAAATAGTTTGGGTAGCCATTTGATTAGCTGGTCAGGAGTCTTATGGCTTGGGGGTAGAAGCTGTTAAAGAAGCCTCTTGGACCTAGACTTGGCGTGCCGGGACTGCTTTCCGTGCGGTAGCAGAAAGAACAGTCTGACTAGGGTGGCTATAGTCTTTGATGATTTTTAGGGCCTTCCTCTGACACCGCCTGGTATAGAGGTCCTGGATGGCAGGAAGCTTGGGCCCAATGATGTACTGGGCCGTACGCACTACCCTCTGTAGTGCCTTGCGGTCGGAGGCCGAGCAGTTGCCATAACAGGCTGTGATGCAATCCATGAGGATGCTCTTGATGGTGCAGCTGTGTAGAACCTTTTGAGTATCTGAGGACCCATGGCAAATCTTTTCAGTCTCCTGAGGGGGAATAGGTTTTGTCGTGCCCTCTTCACGGCTGTCTTGGTGTGCTTGGACCATGTTAGTTTGTTGCTGATGTGGACGGTCAGGAAGGAACTTGAAGCTCTCAACCTGCTCCACTACAGCCCCGTTGATGAGAATGTGGGTGTGCTCTGTCCTCATTTTCCTGTAGTCCACGATCATCTCCTTTGTCTTGATCACATTGAAGGAGAGGTTGTTGTCCTTGCACCACACGGTCAGGTCTCTGAACTCCTCCCTATAGGCTGTCTCGTCATTGTCGGTGATCAGGCCTACCACTGTTGTCATCAACAAACTTAATGATGGTGTTGGAGTTGTGCCTGGCCGTGCAGTCATGAGTGAACAGGGAGTACAGGAGGGGACTGAGAATGCACCCCTGAGGGGCCCCCTTGTTGAGGATCAGAGTGGCGGATGTGTTGTTATCTACCCTTACCACCTGCGAGATGCCCCTCTGGAATTACATTATCCAGTTTCAGAGGGGGTGTTTAGTCCCAGGGTCCATAGCTTAGTGAGAACTTTGAGGGCACTATGTTGTTTAATGCTGAGCTGTATTCAATGAATAGCATTCTCTCATAGGTGTTCCTTTTGTCCAGGTGTGAAAGGGCAGTGTGGAGTGTAATAGAGATTGCATCATCTGTGGGTCTGTTGGTGCAGTATGCAAATTGGAGTGGGTCTAGGGTTTCTGGGATAATGGTGTTGATGTGAGCCATGACCAGCCTTGCAAAGCATTTCATGGCTACAGATGTCAGTGCTACAAGTCGGTAGTCATTTAGGCAGGTTACCTTAGTGTTCTTGGGCACAGGGATTATGGTGGTCTGCTTGAAACATGTTGGTATTACAGACTCAGACAGGTAGAGGTTGAAAATGTCAGTGAAGACACTTGCCAGTTTGTCAGTGCATGCTCGGAGTACACGTCCTGGTAATCCGCCTTGTGAATGTTGACTTATTTAAAGGTCTTACTCACATCAGCTGTGGAGAGTGTGACATCACAGTCATCCGGAACAGCATGTTTCAGTGTTACTTGCCTCGAAGCGAGCATATAAGTAATTTAGTTCCTCTGGTAGGCTTGTGTCACTCGTGCAGCTCTCGGCTGTGCTTCCCTTTGTAGTCTGTAATAGTTTGCAAGCCCTGCCACATCCGACGAGCATCGGAGCCTGTGTTGTACGATTCGATCTTAGTCCTGTATTGATGCTTCGCCTATTTGATGGTTCGTTGGATTCACTGTGGGGAAGACGTCCTCAATGCACTTATTGCTAAAGCCAGTGACTGATGTGGTGTGCTCCTCAATGCCATCGGAAGACTCCCGGAACATATTCCAGTCTGGAACCTCTACTGTCTGGTTAAAGGTGTATCCCAGATTCCACACTGCTGTGTCTTCTCAGTTGTGATTTTGTTTTCTGGAACCTTCTAGGTTTGAAATTCCCGAGCCAAAGCCTACAGAGGCGGACCAGATGGCCATAGAGAACGGAGACCAACCTCTCAGCGCCGAACTCAAACGATTTCGCAAGGAGTTTGTCCAGCCAGTCCAACTCCGGTACCTCTGCACCCCTCCCCATTTACCACACCTAATTCCAGAGGTTGTGTTCATTAGGGACTATAACAGAAAACATTCAACAACAACAAAAAGTTATTCTTGGACAAGTCGAGGTAGCCCCTGTCTGTTTTCTTTCATTTTGGTGCCTAATGAACATGACCTAGGGGTCAACAGTACATCCTGGTTTTCTTGTGATACACTTGGAAGGTAGTCTTTCCTGATTAGCAGAGAAAGGTTTTTGCTTTTTTAATGCTGGGCTGAAACAAAAGCATGCAGTCTTTACATTTTTTTTTGTTATGCTCCATATACTGTGCTTTCGGGAAGTATTCAGATCCCTTCCCCTTTTCCACTTTTTGTTACGTTATAGCCTTATTCTAAAATATATATAATTTTTTTAATGTAAAAATCCTCATCAATTTACACATGATACTGCATAATGACAAGCGGCAGATTTATTTGTTTTTTAGGTCAGGATTTGTAGTTAGCGCTCTGTTCCTGGTCTGTAACTGGTATCTTAACTGGTTTTGACCTACTCGCTCTTCCTGCAGGGTATTGAATGTATGTCGCCACTGGGTGGAGCACCACTTCTATGACTTTGAGCGGGACTGTCAGTTACTCAAGTGTCTGGAGGAGTTCATTGCATTGGTGCGAGGTATGTGTGGATAAATTGGGGCAAAGACTTTCTCTTCTTTTGTTGCATATCCTCTCTTTTTTTCTTATTTTCCTCTCGTCTCTTCCTCTCTCGTATCTCTCCTCTACTTCTCTTCTCTGAGTGACAATCTCCCTCTCTGTGACCCCTCCCAGGCAAGGCCATGAAGAAGTGGGTGGAGTCCATTACCAAGATCATCCAGAGGAAGAAGCAAGCACAGGCCAATGGGCCCAGCCACAACATTACCTTCGAGAGCTCGCCACCTCCCATCGAGTGGCACCTCAGCAAGTCGGGCCAGACAGACCAGTTTGACCTCATGACCCTCCACCCCATTGAGATCGCCCGGCAGCTCACACTGCTCGAGTCCGACTTCTACAGGTAGGCCTACAGTACCGTATTGCTGTCCACGGCAGTTCTTTTATTTTTTCCATTTTGTTCCAGTCCAGTACTAAAGCACCTCAATTTATCACTGGCTTGATGATTCCTTGGATGAGCTGTGTAAGTGGTGGACTAGAGCAAAAATGTGACTCACCACCTGGATTCGGTGCGATGTAGCAAAATTTGAAATGGTGTCTTTTACATACTAAAGTATAGACTCAAAGATAGAAAATGGTTTATCATACACTCTGCTTTGAAAGTTGATGAACTTGTAACACCACTTTTGAGAAAATGGCCCTTGAATGTTTTTGGACACCTACTTGGAGAGCTCTTCTTTGTCTACACCCATTCAGCATTGTTCACACCCTCTTAAGCCTTAACCCAACCCATCTCTTGAAGGATTAAATGTGAGGCCATGTGTTAAACAGAGTGAATATTGTAGTAAACAACTGAGGATTTCAAGACAAAGAGTGCTAAAAGTAGTAGCCTACAATAAGGAAAAGCTCCAGCTAAAAATACACTATCTAGTCCTTGTCCTATATCCTAATTTGACTTTGGTGCAGGTCATGTTCTTCACATTACCATCTCTGGTAAAAACACACTATTTCAAATAAAATCAATGTTTTTGTCACATGCACAGGATACAGAAGGTGTAAATGGTACAGTGAAATTGTTACTTGCATATTTGAATAGTAGCAATATCAAAAATAGAAAGGCCAGAATTCTGGAGTTTCCTCTTCGCTATTGATGTTGAGACTGGTGTTTTGCAGGTACTATTTAATGAAGCTGCCAGTTGAGGACTTGTGAGGCGTCTGTTTCTCAAACTAGACACTAATGTACTTGTCCTTTTGCTCAGTTGTGCACCGGGGCCTCCCACTCCTCTTTCTATTCTGGTTAGAGACGGTCTGCGCTGTTCTGTGAAGGGAGTAGTACACAGCGTTGTACGAGATCTTCAGTTTCTTGGACATTTCTCACATGGATTAGCCTTGATTTCTCAGAACAATAATAGACTGACAAGTTTCAGAAGAAAGGGCTATGTTTCTTCCCATTTTGAGCCTGTAATCGAACCCATAAATGCTGATGCTACAGATACTCAACTAGTCTAAAGAAGGCCAGTTTTATTGCTTCTTTAATCAGAACAACAGTTTTCAGCTGTGCTAACATAATTGCAAAAGTGTTTTCTAATGAGCCTTTTAAAATTATAAAGTTGGATTTGCTAACACAACCTGCCATTAGAACACAGTAGTGATGGTTACTGATAATGGGCCTCTGTACGTCTACGTAGATATTCCATAAAATAAAATGAGCTGTTTCCAGCTACAATAGTCATTTACAACATTAACAATGTCTTCACTGTATTTCTGATCAATTTGATGTTATTTTAATGGACAAAAAAAAAAGTTTTCTTTCAAAAACAAGGAGATTTCTAAGTGACCCCAAACTTTTGAACGGTAGTATACTTACACATACGTACGTACATACATACATTCATTCATTCATTCATTCATTCATACATACATACATACATACATACATACATACATACATACATACATACATACATACATACATACATACAGTTAGTTGAAGTTGGAAGTTTACATACAGTTAGTTGAAGTTGGAAGTTTACATACAGTTAGGTTGGAGTCATTAAAACTCATTTTTCAACCACTCCACAAATTTCTTGTTAACAAACTATAGTTTTGGCAAGTAGGTTAGGACACCTACTTTGTGCATGACACAAGTCATTTTTACAGCAATTGTTTACAGACAGATTATTTCACTTACAATTCACTGTATCACTATTCCAGTGGGTCAGAAGTTTACATACACTACGTTGACTGCCTTTAAACAGCTTGGAAAATTCCAGAAAATGATGTCATGGTTTAGAAGCTTCTGATCGGCTAATTGACATAATTTGAGTCAATTGGAGGTGTACTTGTGGATATATTTCAAGGCCTACCTTCAAACTCGGTGCCTCTTTGCTTGACATCATGGGAAAATCAAAAGAAATCAGCCAAGACCTCTGAGGGGGAAAAAAGTCTGGTTCATCCTTGGGAGCAATTTCCAAGGTACCACGTTCATCTCTACAAACAGTAGTTCGCAAGTATTAACACCATGGGACCACGTAGCCGTTATACCGCTCAAGGAGGAGACGCAATTCTGTCTCCTAGAGTTGAACGTACTTTGGTGCGAAAAGTGCAAATCAATCCCACAACAACAGCAAAGGACCTTGTGAAGATGCTGGAGGAAACGGGTACAAAAGTATCTATATCGACAGTAAAACGAGTCCTATATCGATACAACCTGAAAGGTCCGCTCCGCAAGGAAGAAGCCACCATAAACCACCATAAAAAAGCCAGACTACGGTTTGCAACTGCACAAAGATGGTACTTTTTAGAGAAATGTTCTTTGGTCTGATGAAACAAAAATAGAACTGTTTGGCCATAATGACCATTGTGTTATGTTTGGAGGGAAAAGGGGGAGGCTTGCATGTCGAAGAATACCATCCCAACCGTGAAGCACGAGGGTGGCAACATGGGGAGTGCTTTGCTGCAGGAGGGACTGGTGCACTTCACAAAATAGATGGCATCATGAGGTAGGAAAATTATGTGGATATGTTGAAGCAACATGGCTTAAGGACATCAAAGTCAAGGTATTGGAGAGGCCATCACAAAGCCCTGACCTCAATCCTAAAAAACATTTGTGGGCAGAGCTGAAAAAGCATGTGCGAGCAAGGAGGCCTACAAACCTGACTCAGTTACACCAGCTCTGTCAGGAGGAATGGGCCACAATTCACCCAACTTATTGTGGGAAGCTTGTGGAAGACTACCCAAAACATTTGACCCAAGTTAATCAATGTAAAGGCAATGCCACCAAATACAAATTGTAAACTTTTGACCCACTGGGAATTGATGAAAGAAATAAAAGCTTAAATAAATCTACACTAAATCTCTACTACACTGCTCAAAAAAATAAAGGGAACACTTAAACAACACAATGTTACTCCAAGTCAATCACACTTCTGTGAAATCAAACTGTCCACTTAGCAAGCAACACTGATTGACAATAAATTTCACATGCTGTTGTGCAAATGGAATAGACAACAGGTGGAAATTACAGGCAATTAGCAAGACACCCCCAATAAAGGAGTGGTTCTGCAGGTGGTGACCACAGACCACTTCTCAGTTCCTATGCTTCCTGGCTGATGTTTTGGTCACTTTTAAATGCTGGCGGTGCTTTCACTCTAGTGGTAGCATGAGACGGAGTCTACAACCCACACAAGTGGCTCAGGTAGTGCAGCTCATCCAGGATGGCACATCAATGAGAGCTGTGGCAAGAAGGTTTGCTGTGTCTGTCAGCGTAGTGTCCAGGGCATGGAGGCGCTACCAGGAGACAGGCCAGTACATCAGGAGACGTGGAGGAGGCCGTAGGAGGGCAACAACCCAGCAGCAGGACCGCTACCTCCGCCTTTGTGCAAGGAGGCGCACTGCCAGAGCCCTGCAAAATGACCTCCAGCAGGCCACAAATGTGCATGTGTCTGCTCAAACGGTCAGAAACAGACTCCATGAGGGTGGTATGAGGGCCCGACATACACAGTTGGTGGTTGTGCTTACAGCCCAACACCGTGCAGGACGTTTGGCATTTGCCAGAGGACACCAAGATTGGCAAATTTGCCACTGGCGCCCTGTGCTCTTCACAGATGAAAACAGGTTCACACTGAGCACATGTGACAGTCTGGAGACGCCGTGGAGAATGTTCTGCTGCCTGCAACATCCTCCAGCATGACCGGTTTGGCGGTGGGTCAGTCATGGTGTGGGGTGGCATTTCTTTGGGGGGCCGCACAGCCCTCCATGTACTCGCCAGAGGTAGCCTGACTGCCATTAGGTACCGAGATGAGATCCGCAGACCCCTTGTGAGACCATATGCTGGTGCGGTTGGCCCTGGGTTCCTCCTAATGCAAGACGATGCTAGACCTCATGTGGCTGGAGTGTGTCAGCAGTTCCTGAAAGAGGAAGGCATTGATGCTATGGACTGGCCCGCCCGTTCCCCAGACCTGAATCCAATTGAGCACATCTGGGACATCATGTCTTGCTCCATCCACCAATGCCACGTTGCACCACAGACTGTCCAGGAGTTGTCGGATGCTTTAGTCCAGGTCTGGGAGGAGATCCCTCAGGAGACCATCCGCCACCTCATCAGGAGCATGCCCAGGCATTGTAGGGAGGTCATACAGGCACGTGGAGGCCACACTCACTACTGAGCCTCATTTTGACTTGTTTTAAGGACATTACATCAAAGTTGGATCAGCCTGTAGTGTGGTTTTCCACTTTAATTTTGAGTGTGACTCCAAATCCAGACCTCCATGGGTTGATAAATTTGATTTCCATTGATAATTTTTGTGTGATTTTGTTGTCAACGCATTCAACTAAGTAAAGAAATAAGTATTTAATACTAATATTTCAATCATTCAGATCTAGGATGTATTATTTTAGTGTTCCCTTTTTTTTTTGAGTAGTGTATATTATTCTGACATTTCACATTCTTAAAATAACTGACCTAAGACAGGGAATTTTTACTAGGATTAAATTGTGAAAGACTTATTTGAAATGTATTTGGCTAAGGTGTATGTAAACCTCCCGACTTTAACTATACACAAATGTGCAGCACCAGAGAGGGGGGACACTTCCCCCACTGATGTTGCTGGGCCTGTGGGAACAGCTATGGTGGGCCGTACCGAAGGTTATCCCCTCACCTCTTTCCCACGCTCCGGGGTGAAGTTTCCCCTTGGTACAGATTTATGATCAGCTTCCTCTCTCCCAATTCTAACCCGTAACCATTAGTGGGGGAAATTCAGAACTGACCCAAGATCAGCATCTATGGTAACTCAATGTATATACTGTAATAATATCAATTGAAATGTCCATGAATTGAGCCGATCCTCATTAATGTCCCGTAGGTCACTTCATTACTCCCGCTTTGTTTACTACACAAGCTTCTGACTCAGCTGACTTTGTTGTTGAAGTATAAAAACACGAGTTACAAAACTCATTCACAGGGATGGTTACCTCTTGCTGTTCCTCGGGTCTCCACCGAATTAGGTAAATCCACTTTTTAGTTTTAATGCGACCCACTGCTGGAACAATTTACAGCTCTCATTAAAATGGGATGTTCTGTTGCAGTTTAGGGCGTTGATTGAAAACCTAGTTGCTGAGAACTGTAACTGTTTAGGATTTTGTATTTACTTTTTGCGTATTCTTTTTAATATTAACACGTATTTATGCATGTTTAGTTTTAAATGTGTATTTTGTATATTGATGTGTATTGTGTACACAGGGCTCACCTGGAAATGAGACCCTTGGCTACCTGTTAAAATAAAGTTAAAATAAAAACATTTTAAAAAATCAACGTGCTCCATTTCCTACGACGAGATTACATCGCACCGGCCTTGTGGCCCAACAATGGTCGGCAGAAAACTCCCTTAGCTGCCAAGACTGGAGTCGGTAGAAGTTTGCACCTAACCACTGACACAAGGTCTGATTTTGTTGTTGTCATATAACTAATAATGGTGGTCCTCTGTGGCTCATATGGTGAAGTTGTGGCTTCAATTCCTGCTGGGATCACATAAACATGCACTATAGTGACTGCATACATTTTTTGTAAGTCTCTTTGAATAATGGCATATAATAGTTTGGGTATATGGTAATCTCCTAGAACTTTGGTTTGGAGCATCTACTTGAAGCGTCAAAGCGACTAAACTCTGCATTATTGTCCTCGCTCTGACTTATATCTACAGGGCGGTGCAGCCGTCAGAGCTGGTGGGCAGCGTGTGGACGAAGGAGGACAAGGAGCTGAACTCGCCCAACCTTCTGCGCATGATCCGCCACACCACCAACCTCACGTTGTGGTTCGAAAAGTAAGAGCACCCATTTTGTTTTTTGGCATCACAAAGAAGCGGTCCTCGTGAAACGAGACCATGATATTCCTTACACTTGCAGTGTTGACAAAGCATTTTCTATGATGAATTTATGTCATGATAAAGTATGTTATGTAGCTCGATGTATACTGAACAAAACTATAAACACAACATGTAAAGTGTTGGTCCCATGTTTCGTGAGCAGAAATAAAATATCCCAGAAATTTTCCGTGAGCACAAAAAGCTTATTTCTCTCAAATGTTGTGCACAAATGAGTTTACATCACTGTTAGTGAGCATTTCTCCTTTGCCTAGATAATCCATCCACTGACAGGTGTGGCATATCAAGAAGCTGATTAAACAGCATGATCATTACACAGGTTCACCTTCTGCTGTGGACAATTAAAGGCCACTCTAAAATGTGCAGTTTTGTCACACAACACAATGCCACGGATATCTCAAGTTTTGAGGGAGCATGCAATTGGCATGTTGACTGCAGGAATGTCTAATGTCTATGTTGCCAGAGAATTGAATGTTCATTTCTCTACCATAAGCCGTGTCCAACGTCATTTTAGAGAATTTGGCAATATGTCCAACTGGCCTCACAACCGCAGACCACGTGTAACCACGCCAGCCCAGGACCTCCACATCCGGCTTCTTCACCTGCGGGATCGTCTGAGACCAGCCACTTGGACAGCTGATGAAACTTAGGAGTATTTCTGTCTATTAAAGCCCTTTTGTGGGGGGAAAACGAATTATGATTGGCTGCCATGGATGGGCCTGGGAGGGCATAGGCCCACCCACTTGGGAGCCAGGCCCACCCATGGCTGCGTCCCTGCCCAGCCATGTGATATCCATAGATTATTGCCTAATGAAATTGTTTCAATTGACTGATTTCCTTCTATGAACTGTAACTCAGTAAAATCGTTAATTGTTGCATGTTGCGTTTTTGTTCAGTATAGTTATGTGCACTGCATACAGGTGTTACGAATGCTTTATGTAGGTGGCAGAATTTAACCCTAAATAAGGCTGAGATTACTCCTATCCTCCCCATGTTGATTCTCAAGTTGAAAAGGAAAGAAACAATTTGGGACTGTTTTTTTGTGTATGAGCTGCTAATCCCTGTCTGATTTCATGTGTGATATCACACCAGGCTTGATATCTCCAGAGACTTCCTGGTTTAGTTTTCAGGGGCCAATATTTTCAATGTACCAATATGTATTTTCTTTCCCCCACTTACCTTACACTTTGTCATCCACCAGCTGTGGAAATGAAATGACCGAACTATGCAGACCTGAGTCATGTTTATTAGGGCTTGCAGCAAAAAAAAACTTTTTGCAATTCAAAACAAAAAGGTAGTCCCTCGCTGTTTGTCAGTTGTCTGTTTAGTCCCTAATGAACACGGCCCTGGCCCTTGGGTTTAAATAGCATTTTTCTCAATGTACTACGTTCTCCACAGGTGTATCGTAGAGACGGAGAACCTGGAAGAGCGGGCAGCGGTGGTGGCGCGTATCATCGAGATCCTGCAGGTGTTCCAGGAGCTCAACAACTTCAACGGCGTGCTCGAGGTGGTCAGCGCCATGAACTCCTCACCCGTCTACCGGCTAGACCACACCTTCGAGGTGATGAAGGCCTGGAGGGGTTCTTTCTGCAAGATTCTTTGAAGTTGTTATTAGGAAATGGTGTGATAACTGTCTTGGTACTTTCTGGCATTGCATGAATCCAATGAAAATTGCAGTACCAAATTAAGTGCCTAGTATTGTAATTAGTAAGTCTCTACGTCGAGGTAACATAAAATTACAGATTTCTTATCAATAGAAAGCATGGCCCAATGTGCCTCTGTGTACCATAGAGACACATCTGTAGGGCGAAATATATACAATTGTTTTGACTGAACTTTCGGCCCCTCTCCAGCAAATTCCAAGCCGACAGAGGAAAATTCTGGAGGAGGCCCATGAACTGAGCGAGGACCACTACAAGAAGTACCTGGCAAAACTGCGCTCCATCAACCCCCCCTGTGTCCCCTTCTTTGGTATGCTCTAGAGCGGTGTTTCTCAACCTTTTTGATACCAGGGACGAGGAAGCTATGGTCCTTTTTGTGTCAGGGACTCACAAGTAATATACCGTTTTTATTTTGTACACAGCACTACTGTGTATCTAAGACAATTTCCCCCTCGGGAACATTAAAGTTGATCCTGTCCTATGCTATCCTAAGCTAGGGTTTTTCCTCCTTGGAGGACCGCTTACATTAGAACTAGTGTTGGTTAACCATCTCGGGGACCGGCCGGCAACATTCCACGAACCGGTGCCAGTCCATCGACATCATTGCTCCACTCATGTATTTTTTTCTCTCTAACTCTCCTCAGGGATCTACTTGACGAACATCCTGAAGACGGAGGAAGGCAACCCTGACTTCCTGAAGAGGCATGGCAAGGAGCTGATCAACTTCAGCAAGCGACGGAAAGTGGCAGAGATCACCGGGGAGATCCAGCAGTACCAGAACCAGCCCTACTGCTTACGGGTGGAGAGCGATATCCGGGTGAGGAGCAAAAACAGTGATGTCGCATGTTCCATTGAAGTTGGTCACCACTCTATGGCCAGCCTGCATAGTCAACATTTTTTGAGAAATTGGCATACTTTCCAGCTTTGCAGCATGGTCCAACCCATCAACGTTTCACAAATACCATTTAGTTACGTGGAATATGAATGGGTATAAATATGATTAAACAAGGGAGTAATATAAGTAATATATCACATCATTTGGCCTGTTTCCTTTCACGATTTCATCTCTACAGTTCCCATGTACAGTTGACAGTTTTCCAAGTCATAGCAACCTCTTAGTTTTTGATTAGATATACATTTAGTGCTGATCCCTAGCTTAAACTTTAGTCTCATTGACATCAATGCTTAGAATTCATTGCTTAGTAGAGAGTTACTGCCACTCAGCTCCCGACATGTACTAGTTGGTTATTTATCCAATTGTCCCCAATCACCCCACACCCTTGTCTATAGTCATTAGGACAACAATATATACTTCTCAATGGATCTGTCTTTCTGACGACTCTGTTTCTCTCATTTGTGTTAAACAGAAGTTCTTTGAAAACCTCAATCCAATGGAGGACAAGGCAGAGAAGGAGTTTGCTGACTATCTGTTCAACAAGTCGCTGGAGATTGAGCCTCGGAATGCCCGGTCGTTGCCTCGATTTGTAAGTGTCCCTCTCCCTTCTTACGATTCACATGATTATCCTCTCTCGGACTCCCTATGCCGTTTGATCAGTTATTGTATTTCAAACCTTTGTTAGAATGACATTGAAACTTCATGAGTTAAGATGAAGAATCATTTTTGTCCACTATTCATTGTTTTACATTTTAGTCATTTAGCTTTTTCGTACTGGCCCCCCGTGGGAAACGAACTCACAACCCTGGCATTGCAAGTGTCATACTCTACCATCTGAGCCACGGGACCACACTGAGCCACACTTAAGCATGTGTGGCTCCCTGTATGCTCTTAAGCAGTGGCGTCTCGTGAAATTTCCAACAAGTGGGGCTGTTGCAAACTGGCAATAGGTAGCTGAAAAATAAGTCCACATTTCCAAACGGAATAAGTAGGCTACTGCAAATGTTCAACTTCAACTTATTTGCTAGACGTACAAGCATGTGGGAATACAATAACAGACAAAAACTTGTGGTAGTTTAGTTCTAGCTAATGTCATTTCTTGTTTGAGCTTTGCTGAAACAGCTGTTTGACAGTGTCATCTTCTGTGTCTGCGCTCACTTCATACTTTGACAACAGTGCAGTGTCTTGTAGATCATCGCCATCTGGTGTACAGAGTTATAATTGCAAACCAGGGGCTCTTTGGATAGGTTCAATAAGAGTGGCTAAAATCCTATGATAACCGCAAGGGGTATAGGGATAACTATAAATTGCATTGAATGAGGTGGCTTGAGAAGCTCTCTGGAATGCTGGAACTACGCTGCCAATTACAGCAGCACATTTTATTTTGAAAACTAAATTTGTAATCTAAATGCAGTTATTTATATACACAAACTTGATATTATTACAATATTTGATCATTATATAAATTTTTATAAATCCATTTTTATCTCATTTGCTGCCAGGTGGGGCGGCGTCCGAGTGCCCTCTATGGACGCAACGCCCCTGCTATTAAGGTAGAAAAAAGACTGAACATTTGTCAGCAGAATTTATACCTCTAACAATTACAGGTAGCTGCCAAAATAAAGGACCCACTTGAGTAAATGAGGGATATAAAGTAAATTGAAAGCAGTTGCTTCCCCACAGGTGTTCCTGAGCTTATTACGCAATTAACATACCATCATGTTTAGGGTCGTGTATAAAAATGCTCAGTTTCCCATTATTTTGGCTACCATGGCTAGAAGAAGAGCGGTGACTTTGAAAGAAGGATATAAATGGTGCATAGAGGGTTTAAAGGGTGTGTGTGTCAGTCACCAGATCTCACCCAATTGAACAATTATGGTAGATTCTGGATCGGCACCTGAGATGGCGTTTTCCATCAACAAAACACCAAATGTATGTCATTTCTCATGGAAGGATGGTGTCACATCCCTCCAAATAAAGTTGTAAACACTTGTAGAATCTATGCCAAGGCATATTGAAGCTGTTCTGACGGCTTGTGGTGGCCCAACGCCCTATTAATACACTTTATGTTGGTGTTGGTTTATTTTGGCAGTTACCTGCAGGTAACACACTAACCAGATAGTCCCCCAATCTCTGACATTAATTACCAGAACCAGCAGTACTTGAGGGCTGAGAGTCTGCAGTTGAGTAGCCCTGACATTGTAGAAGTGTTGCCCTGACCCCTCCTTCAACTCCCCCCTCTCCCTGTCTCCTTCCAGCCCAAGAAGTACAACTGCCCGCTCAAGTCCCCCGGCGTGCGCCCGTCCTCGGTGCGCCCGGGCACCATGCGACATCCGACGCCACTGCAGAATGAGCCACGCAAAATCAGCTACAGCCGCATCCCTGATAGCGAGATGGAGAGCGCCGCCTCTGCACCCAGCTCGCCGCGCACGCCCCTCACGCCGCCGCCGGCCTCGGCTGCCTCCAGCTCCACAGATATCGGCAGCGTGTTCGACTCGCCCCAGGGCCCCTCCAGCCCCTTCCACTCCAGTAGGTGGTCCTTCAAGCTGGACGAGGGAGCAGGTTGGGTGGGGATTGTGGAGGAGGGAGGATAGGTTGGGTGGGAGCGTAGCTAAAGCTTATAGAGAAAGTGTTTGTTAAACACAGTTTGAGATTTTCCTTCAGCCTCAGTCTCTCATTCTCTCAGGGCCTTCTCTCTCTTCTCTTTTCTCTACTCCGGCCTTTCCCTCCATCCAGACTGCGACAGCATCTTTGCCCAGGTCTCCTTACCACACGGCCCACGTTAGTATGACCCTCAAAGCCTTCCTGTTGTCAGTGTCCCCTCACTACCCATCCACCCACACCCCATACAAACTACTACATCAACCCACCCCCATTTCTCACTCATTCTGACCCTCCCAAGCCCTACTTGCCTCTCCCTACCCGCATGCAACTGACATCCACCTCATTGCTCCCATCTCCCCTCACCGTTGCCCCTGTCCGTCTCCATGGCAAAGAATGCTCTGTTGTCTGTGTGTGTTTCCAAGTAGACGTTGCCCACAGAAACAGATCTAGGATCAGCTCTAAATCCTGGGGGCAGGCAATGCAAGTAGTCTGGGTAGCCAATTGATTAGATGTTCAGTCGTATGGCTTGGGGGAAAAAGCTGTTGAAAAGCCTCTTGCACCTAGACTTGGCGCTCCGGTACCACTTGCCGTGCGGTAGCAGAGAGAACAGTCTGGCAGGAAGCTTGGCCACGGTGATATACTGGGCCGTATGCACTACCCTCTGTAGTGCCTTGCGGTCGGAGGCCGAGCAGTTGCCATACCAGGCAGTGACGCAACCCATCAGGATGCTCTTGATGGTGCAGCTGTGTAGAACCTTTTGCGTATCTGAGGACCCATGGCAAATCTTTTCAGTTTCCTGAGGGGGAATAGGTTTTGTCATGCCCTCTTCACGACTGTCTTGGTGTGTTTGGACCATATTAGTTTGTTGCTGATGTGGACGCCAAGGAACTTGAAGCCCTCAACCTGCTCCACTATAGCCCCGTCGATGAGAATGTGGGTGTGCTCGGTCCTCATTTTCCTGTAGTCCACGATCTTCTCCTTTGTCTTGATCACGTTGAAGGAGAGGTTGTTGTCGTCCTTGCACCACACGGTCAGGTCTCTGACCACCTCCATATAGGCTGACGCATTGTTTTCGGTGATCAGGCCCTACCACTGTTGTCATCGGAAAACTTAATGATGGTGTTGGAGTCGTGCCTGGCTGTGCAGTCATGAGTGAACAGGGAGTACAGTAGGGGACTGAGCACGCACCCTTAACTGGATGTGTTGTTAGCTACCCTTACCACCAGGGGGGCGGTCCGTCGGGAAGTCCAGTTGCAGTGTTTAGTCCCAGAGTCCTTTACCTTAGTGATGAGCTTTGAGGGCATTATGGTGTTGAACGCTGAGCTGTAGTCAATGAACAGCATTCTCACGTAGGTATTCCTTTTGTCCAGGTGTGAAAGGGCACTGTGAAGTGCAATAGCGATTGCATCATCTGTTGGGGAGGTATGCAAATTGGAGTGGGTCAAGGGTTTCTGGTATAATGGTGTTGATGTGAGCCATGACCAGCCTTTTAAAGCACTTCATGGCTACAGACGTGAGTGCTACGGGTCTGTAGTCATGTAGGCAGGTTACCTTAGTCCCTGTGCCCAAGAACACTATGGTGGTTTGCTTGAAACATGTTGGTATTACAGACTCAGACAGGGAGAGCTTGAAAATGTCAGTGAAGACACTTGTCAGCGCATGCTCAGAGTACACGTCCTGGTAATGATGCTCTCATGCATGTTTCAGTGTTACTTGCCTCGAAGCGAGCATAGAAGTCATTTAGCTCCTCTGGTAGGCTCGTGTCACTGGGCAGTTCTTGGCTGTGCTTCCCTTTGTAGTCTGTAATAGTTTGCAATCCCTGCCACATCCGACGTGCGTCGGAGCCGGTGTAGTAAGATTCGAGATTAGTCCTGTATTGACGCTTTGCCTATTTGATGGTTCGTCGGAGAGCATAGCGGGATTTCTTATAAGCTTCCGGGTTAGAGTCCCGCTCCTTGAAAGAGGCAACTCTACCCTTTAGCTCAGTGCAGGTTGGGGTATGTACGTACAGACAACGTCATCGATGCACTTATTGATGAAGCCAGTGACTGATGTGGTGTACTCCTCAATGCCATCGGAGGAATCCCGGAACATATTCCAGTCTGTGCTAACAAAACACTCCTGTAGCTTAGCATCTGCTTCGTCTGACCACTTTTTTATTGACTGAATCACTGGTGCTTCCTGCTTAAATTTTTGCTTGTAAGCAGGAATCAGACCCTTTACTCAGTACTTTGTTGAAGAACCTTTGGCTTCTTGGGTATGACACTACAAGCTTGACACACCTGTATTTTGGGAGTTTCTCCCATTCTTCTCTGCAGATCCTTTCAAGCTCTGTCAGGTTGGATGGGGAGTTTCGCAGCACAGGTATTTTCAGGTGTCTCCAGAGATGTTCGATCGGGTTCAGGTCCGGGATCTGGCTGGGTCACTCAAGGACATTCAGAGACTTGTCCTGAAGCCACTCCTGCGTTGTCTTGGCTGTGTGCTTAGGGTTGTTGTCCTGTTTGAAGGTGAACCTTCACCCCAGTCTGATACTCTGCTCCAGTGCGCACAGGACTTCGTCAAGGATCTCTGTACTTTGCTCCGTTAATCTTTTACTCGATCCTAACTAGTCTTCCAGTAACTGCCACTGAAAGAAAATCCCACAGCATGATGCTGCTACCACCATGCTTCACCGTTGGGATGGTACCAGGTTTCGTCCAGACGTGACACTTGGCATTCAGGCCAAAGAGTTCAATCTTGGTTTCACCAGACCAGAGAATCTTGTTTCTTATTTTCTGAGAGTCTTTAGGTGCCTTTTGGCAAACTCCCAAGTGGGCTGTCATGTGCCTTTTTACTGAGGAGTGGCTTCCATCTTGCAACTCTACCATAAAGCCTGATTGGTGGAGTGCTGCAGAGATAGTTGTTCTTCAGGAAGTTTCTCCCATCTCCACAGACAAACTTTAGAGCTCTGTCAGTGACTATCGGGTTCTTGGTCACCTCCCTGACCAAGGCCCATCTCCCCCGATTGCTCTGTTTGGCCGGGTGGCCAGCTCTGGGAAGAGTCTTGGCGTTTCCAACCTTCCATTTAAGAATGAGGCCACTGTGTTCTTGGGGACCTTCAATGCTGCAGAATTGTTTTGGTACCCTTTCCCAGATCTGTGCCTCGAAACAATCCTGTTTTCGCTTTGCCATTATGGGGTATTTTGTGTAGATTGAGGATTATTATTATTATTTATTTTTTAGAATAAGGTCTGGAATACTTTTTGAATGCACTGTGTAGTTAGTAGCAGTTGTATGTAGTAGAACCCGTAATATTAGGCATCATTGAAGTTGGTTGACGTGATTGCTTCCTCAAACATAATACTTTAGTGTTGTCTTTGTATACTCTTCCTGAAAGAGTTTCTATTACCCATCCATTCATCATCCTCTATTCTCTTTTTTTTTTTTTTTCATTTTCTGTGATTTCAATGCTTGTATTTACTCCATTCTTCTTGGGCCTGAATGTCTTCAGTTCATCTCTTTCTTTGAAATGAATGTGTGATTTATAACCTAGAAAACAGTCAAGTGCCAGGCAAAAGAGAGGACACTCAGTTGGCCATCCCTGAGTTGTAGAGTCCTGTATGGGATGAATTGGGTTTAAATATGTGTAATTACTGTCTTCTTGTAAAGGCTTAATTTTAGTTAACCGGATTTCCTTCTTTTCCAGGGTCCTCCTCGGTTTCCTCCATGGTGAGTTTCCACAGGAACACTGAAGACACCACCGTCCCCCCGCCTGTGCCCCCTCGCAGACGCCCCGAATCCGCCCCCGCTGAATCTTCCCCTTCGAAGGTGACTCTATTTTTACCTGTTTGCTACCTAAGGTTTTCTGAGACTCCTGGGTGGCGCAAGGCACTGCATCTCAGTGCAAGAGGCATCACTGCAGTCCCTGGTTTGAATCCAGGTTGCATCACATCCGGCCGTGATTGGGAGTCCTATAGGGCGGTACACAATTGGCCCAGCGTCGTCCGGGTTTGGCCGTCATTGCAAATAAGAATTTGTTCTTAACTGACTTGTCTAGTTAAATAAAAGTATAAACAATGCAGTTTTAAAAAATACCTTAAAAATAATAAAAGTAACAAATAATTAAAGCGCAGCAGTAAAATAACAATAGTGAGGCTATATACAGGGGGTACTGGTACAGAGTCGATGTGCGAGGGCACCGGTTAGTCGAATCATTAGGATGTTTCTTGATTGATTCTAGAGTTTAGATGTGGAATGCTAAATATCCAATGAAACACAACAAAGTTCCACTGTCAGTTATTTGCTAGTCATTTCTTGAGATTTTAGATTACATTTTTGAGAGTTTGTCGAGTCTTCATAACGTTTGTGCTTCTCCTTCTTTCTCCTTTTCCACCTGCACGTCTCTCACATTCCAGATGATGTCAAAGCACTTGGACAGCCCCCCCGCCATCCCCCCACGGCAGCCCACCACCACCAAGGTCTACTCGCCTCGCTACTCGCTCTCAACCGAGCGCACCTCCGTGTCGGAGCCACCTGACAGCCCACCCACCCTGCCACCGCGGGAGCCCGTGAGAACGCCGGACGTCTTCTGCAGCTCAAACAGTCCCCTGCACCTGCAGCCACCCCCGCTGGGCCGCATCCGCAGCAGCGAACCCACGCTGAGCCAGACCTTCTTCCCACCCTCGCCGTTCAGCCCGCTCACCCCGCCGCCGCCCCCAACTCCCTCGCCCTCGCTGGGGCCCAGCGGCCCAGACTGCTGCAGCGACTCAGCCCTCCTCCCTCTGGGGGGTGCAGCTGGCCCCCCTGTGCCCCCTCGCCAGAGCACTAGCAGTGCCGCTGCCCAAGCTATCCCCAAGCTCCCTCCCAAAACATACAAAAGGGAGTCTGTGTCACACCCGTCCCTAGTGCATCGGGACGGCCCACCCCTACTGGAGAATGCCAACCCCTCTTAAAAATACTTGTATATGTGATATGGGGGAAATCATTAAACACTAAAGACTTTAGACTTGAAAAAAAACAAAATTGAATTGTGATGTCGACTTTAAGGAAAAAAAGGCAATGCCAGTGTAGGTTCTTAGCTACCTGGAAAAATAATCATGTGCCCTTATAAAAAAAAAAATACTTAAACGAATGATGATTGTCCTTTTTCATTTGTGCAGACCATTGGAGACTCCCTATAAAAACCCTTTTGGGGGGGTGTCTTACTGTTTGCTTGTTTTGTTGTGTGTTTGTATGTACAGTATGTTTGTCATCGTCCAATGTTTATTTCATTTGGTTTATTTTTTTTTAAAGTGAATCGATTGCAGCATTACTTGTCAATGAGCTCGGTGGCCTACACATGCACATACAGCTTGAACCATAATAAACCTTGAACCAGGACCACACAAGTCCACCGCACGCTGGAGGATGGAACGATAAAGACTGTAGACCAGTTTGAACAGACTCCAGGAGAAATCCACAAACTTAAGTGTTTTAACTCACTGTGTATGGGCTAAATGATCTACTAAAATGGCCCATGTTGACCAGAGACAGACCAGAGAGGACTCGAGCTATCACAGTGTTGTAAACCCATTTCAACTCCCCAATAACAAATGTCTGCCGTTCAATCCACCTCACTCAGATTGAAAAAGGGACTTGGGAAATCATGTTGTTAAATGGTGTTTAAGGTTTTGTGTAGAGACTGAGTCCGAGGCAAACGTTTATTTTTTGTGTGCCAGTAGATCGACCAGAGTACCATGATTTAAGGCAGGGTTGCCCAAACTTGGTCCTGGCCCCCCTGGGTGCACGTTTTGGTTTTTGCCCTCGCACTACACAGCTGATTCAAATAAGCAAAGCTTGATGATGAGTTGGATGATTGAATTAGATGTGCAGTGCGAGGGCAAGAAACTAAATGTGGGGGGTTTAAGTTTGAGAAACCCTGATTTAAGGTACCCATCCACACCAAAGAGGTACTTTTCAAGAAACACAAGAAGTGATTGTTCTTAAGTTTGTGTTAGTACTTTTATGTTCTGATTTATTTCTGCCAATGAGTTTGTAAAGAAAATTATGATTGACTTCTTTAAACAAGGGAATAAAAGTGTTTCTACCACCTATAAGTCAACTATGAAACGAGTGAAGAGCTGGCTAACGTCCTGAATGCCCTGTTAGAATATATTTGTTTCCACGGCGTGGTCACTGATCTGACATGACTGAAGCTGATCGGGTTATGTACTGAAGACCTTGCTCTCTCAGTAATATCATAAAGAGTCTGTATGGAAATGTAATTGTTTACCTCAAATTTCAGCTTGAGTCTTGCCTGGATGGGGCATTTACACATTTTAAGGTTTTTACATTTCTGTCATTTAGCAGACGCTCTTATCCAGAGCGATTTACTGTAGTGAGTGCATACATTTTTTTCATACTTTTTCATACCTGTCCCCCGTGGGAATCAAACCCACAACCCTGGCATTGCAAGTGCCATGCTCTACCAAATGAGCCACACGTTATAATTGCTTAACTCATGAAACCACACAGTCCTTAAAGGAAGGATGAAGGGATACCTTTTAAAGCATCCAAAAAGGGCCATAGCAAAATGCAGTTGAATAGCTGGGCATGAATACAGTACATTTAATCACAGGTAGACCACATTCCAGTCAAATGTTACTAACTCGTTAGTGGATGGTCATACAGTAACAGTACATCTTGAATAGACAAGTTTAATTACGAGAACAATAGCCTGTGAGTTTGGCAATAGTTTATATATAGAAAATCAAATAATTAAGTGTACTTCTGAATCATTTTGGTTTATTTGAACATGTACAAGTGTTCCATCTTCAGTTTATACTATGGTTTGTTCTCTAGGGTCAAAATGTGAGCTGTGAGTCACCCAAAGTGCACTGTGTATGGAATAGGGTGCCATATTTATGGACCCTGGTCAAAAGTAGTGCACTATATAGGGAATAAGGTGCCGTTTGAGATGCACTCATGATGAATAGCCTAAAGTAATTAATCTGGGTTTGTTGTCTTCATTGTAATAATTCTTGGCTATTCTCCCTGGTTTCTTCCCATTGAACTAAGTTCCATAGGGCCATCCTGTCAGTTGCTTTCAAAAAAACATGTTATTTTTCTGGCCCATACACTATGTAATGGTTGGAGTTTGAGAGTCATAGAAACAGAATGACTAGAACGTGCATTCACATTCACGTCACGTTCCGCGATGGGTCAACTGACAGCAATATCAGTGCACCAATATTCCATCTAGGAAAGTAATGATTACCTTTTAAGGAATTAGCAACCAGGTTGTATGTGTGTACTGTATGTATGTGATCATCTCATTCACAGTGACCTTGTGTTTACCAGCAATACTGTGAAAAAGCCTTGGCAACAGTAGGTCTCTTTAACCCACAACACATTGATGCAGTGTCCGAAATGCAATAATCGTGCCACGTTGGGAATGAACATACAGTGGGGCAAAAAAGTATTTAGTCAGCCACCAATTGTGCAAGTTCTCCCACTTAAAAAGATGAGAGCCCTGTAATTTTCATCATAGGTACACTTCAACTATGACAGACAAAATGAGGGGGAAAAATCCAGAAAATCACATTGTAGGATTTTTTTATGAATTTATTTGCAAATTATGGTGGAAAATAAGTATTTATTAGCTGTAACCTTGGCTGCAGCTCGTGGTCATCGAGTCATAATGTTAATTCTTAACCTACAAGTTTTATACCATTGGGTCAGAAATGGGCGTTTCCGCCTCCAATTTAGACAAACTTCACATTTCATCTTTACAAAAACTTTCTCTTTGTTCTGGACATTTTCCACACATTATGCAAACATCAGGTACATATTGTGAAAACTCTTCAAATTACAATGTTTTTGTTATGTCATTTAACTTGTAATAACATAACAAAAACATCATTTTCATATTCCATCTATTGTCATTACAACCATTTTGGCTGTCGAAACACATTGTCCCAAAGTCCATTTATTGCATGTTACTGTTCTGAGGTAGGTTCTCCATAGGCCCATCATACATTCCATTCCTCCAAAGTGAGAGGACAAGGGGATTTTGTTTGCTGCCTTAAGATATACAATGGGCGTGAGGTGTCATAAAAAAAACACCTCCATAGCTCTCGATCTCTCCCCCTCTGGTGGGTGTGACCGATGTCTCTTGTAGAGGGGGACTGCCAGTCATGACAGTCCCCCTCTAGTGGGTTAAACTTGGAAGGATTCTGCATGTTGCAACACACCATATGACCATCAGCTTTCCTGGTTTGTGGATCATTGTAGAAGTCCCCTCCTGGTGATTTACCCTGGTAGGATTTCTGCCAGCTGCAGATCACCACCAGAATGGACATGGGAGGTCCAGCGTTGGCTCTGTGTTCCCAGCCAGTTGTCCGGTTGTCCCGGCTAGTGGATCTAGGCAGTAACTTGGGCAGATGTTAATAACGCACCACACTCAGTCAATACGTCATTACATTTCTTCCCCAAATGAGCGACGTTTTGTGGCTCTAACTGGTGGTTGAATGGGGAACTTGTTTATGGCTCTATCACTTCCTTAATGTCAAAACATAAACAAGAGATATACAAAATATAGCTACCACACCTTATTCATCTAATTTGGACTATGTTCTATATATGTCCAAGGTCTTGGCTAAATTACTCTATCATGGCATTGTCTCTAATGTCATATCTAGGCCGATCCAACTTGAAGGTGGCTATTTAAGGCACCCTGAATGGCAAAGCTTACATTGGGGACATTACAGGGCTGCGCTAGTGAATTCGGGAGAGGAAACTGGGGATGCTGTGGAAACCCTGTTGGGGTTTCAGGATCTATTGCCAACTTTCCCGAAAATCGGGATCGTTTCCGTTCCACGGGTGATCCTAGTATAAGACCTCATTAGGTCTTCCATTGCACGTGTGCGCCTTTGTACGTAGTGGGTGCAGACGCCAAGGGAAATAAGACCAAGGATCATGGTAACAGTCAGGATACTGTCCAGCACTGTCCAAGAGCGGGTGACAGACTAATCTTTTGGCTTGTAGTCAGTCGGGTCAACTAAAAGTGCCTCATCCAATATGCTAAGATCAACAGTCATTGGTCCCTCTTTTGTGGAGCGATGGGTAACGATGCTTCGTGGGTGACTGTTGTTGATGTGTGCAGAGGCCCATACCCGGGCTCGAACCAGGGGCCGAGGGGACGGACTAAAGTTATACTGTTACACTCCTTTAGTACAATACATAAGAAGTTCCCCCTATATCGCTGTGCACAAAGCAATGGTTAGTATTGCAATGAGGTTAACACAGGTCGCTGTTTGGAGGGCTACAGTGGCTGAGTGCTTTCCTTCAGGTCCAGCTGAGCCTATGAAGCCTCCTGTATCTGTAGTGCAGAGAGGACTGCCAACCTGCCTCTACCTTCATCCCTCTCTGTCTCTCACTGTCCCTCTTGTCCCTTTCCTCTGTATCTTTGTCCCTCAATGGGAGAATCTCCATTGGTTTTGCTCAACTCCTCGCGTCCTCACCTCCGTCCTCTCCTCTTCCTCCTTTTGAAAAAGCTCAAAGATAATCAAGGAGAGGAGGTGAGGAAAGGAAACCTGGAAACAAATATGGTTAAATGAAATGACTCTCCACTAGCACAAATTACATTTACAATGGAGTAATCCCAAAATACATGTGTTAAGTGGTAAAAATACATTTAGATAGTTACACTAGACATTTTATAGAGGGATAAGTAGTGTATTATTTTTTAACTATGGGCATGCTTTTCTCAGAGAAAACAATAACTGATTGAAAGGGGGTGTGGTGGATTTTAAAACATTTTCGTGTTAACTGCCGGGAGGATACATCTGTGCTTAGGCTATGGAGGAGAGGAGGAAACTCCTCCGAATTGATACCATCCTACATATGGTGAACAATTTTTGGTTTCCGGGTCACAGTGTAGAAGAGGACAGGAATGGAGGAGAGGATGGACTTTTTCCCATTTGAGAATCCCCTTCCCTATCCTCCCTCCCTCACCTTCTCTTTCTCCCCCTCTACAGTTCCACCATTCAATAAACTACACTACACCATTTCTCTCTTCATTCCTGTGTTTTATTGTAGGTGGGTATGTAGTGATAAGAAAGGTGAATAATAGAGATAGATAATACATAAGCTGATATGTCATGAGGATGTGATTTCATACACAGGCAGTGTAACAATGTTCTGGGAATATAATATGAATATGAATATCACAAAGTATAACACATTTATGAAAATGATTTTCTAGCTAAATGAGGCAAGAATAACCCAATCGTATCATATTTAAACAAGGTTATGGCATTCATGACAGTAACCACGTAAGATGCTTTGAAAAACGTTAAGCTCCAGTATGACTGCTGTTGAGGCCTAGCTCACTATGTTATACTTATTTGGCTGTGACATTACATAAAACCCTTTTTCTCTGTGTCAAGTGCCCATTCCAAATCGACCCCAACATCTGTGAAGTTGTAGTGCTCTGGAGGACTACTTAGTTATAACACACAATGTAATTAGTGTAGCTCAATGTGTAAGGATGAGATTCCCTCATGTATTGTTGGTAGGGTTGGAGAGTATCCAGATTTTCATATCGTCATACCATTCTTCTTTCATATTGGTATAATACGCTATTACCGGCTTGGTACACAAGGTTGCGACAAAAAAAAAAAACACAAAAAAACACCATTGGGCGTCTATTACCAGAATGCTAACAAAATGTGCAATAGCGAATTTCAATGGAGGCTGCTTGCTAAATATGCTAACAAGCGAAACCAATTCGCTCGTTAGCGAAGACAGGCAATCCAGCTCATAAAGTTACACATAAATAGGTAGCAGCTACCAAATGTCCTTTTTTTGTGAGTTTTGACATGTGAACTTGAGACATTGCGCAAATGAACAAAGTTTTGACGCATTCTTGTCTGAAGGAAAAACAGTACTGGCTCTGGAGCAACATGTGTAGGCCTCAGATTTGTATAACTAAACCAAGATAGACCACAGCCCGTAGTATCAAATGGAAACAATGAGTCATAGTGGACAGAACAAGCAAGGTGGGCAGAGCCAGGAACGAGCTAGCCTAACCCAACCATGATGTTGCTGTCACTTTGTTGACATATCTACACCACTCCAGTGGGTTCAGTTGACGCCACATGTCCATGACGGTTTCAATATACTGACCGAGAATAACCTACACTGGACTTTAATCTTCAAATCAGGTGCTAGAGCTGGCTAGCTGGATTGAATATGGCCGACGGTCAAATGTGTCGTTGTAAACAGTGATACAATTCCAAAGGGTCCGGACCGAATAATTAAATACCTTCACCAACCTAATACTGTACTGTGTGGTTCATGGTATGAAATAAGAGTGATTTAGCATTTTATTGTATTGCAAAAGTACATTATGTGAGCTGTCCTGTCTGACCGTCCTCTCAGGAGAATGAGTTTGACACGCACATGCGCAGATTGATTGTAAAGCGGGCCTTGAATCATGTCAAGACACGGTCGAAACGGAGGAGGTAAACTAAATAGCTAATTAACATCACAAAATAATGCACAAAAGGCTAACCGAACGCATGTTCAATAGTAGACTAAATATATATTGACGTCAAACTCCGTATACGTGAAGATAATCTCATGCTTGGTTGACTAGCTAGCTACATTAGGCGTATTTAGCTTTCCTAGCACACCCGGGTCGCTAATCAATTGCTTTATTATGTAGCTATTTTTCGATCGAAATGTTTTAATGGGGGCAATCTGCAGTTGCTACATCCATTTGTGGACCTATAAATGAATGAAATGTGCCCATTGTTGCATTGATTCTTGAATAATTTAAAGGTGCAATATGTAGATCGCTCCGCAATTTCCTGTTGCTAAAATTCTATTAATTTACTTAATTTCAGTTTGTGACAAAACAATCAGTCATTGTGTAGAGAATCATTGTACCATCTAAACCGCTGTGAAAGATATTTTCCATAACAAAAAGTAACATATTGCAGCTTAAATGCCTCATGACCATAGTTCAACTGTTCTACCCCATCAGAACTCAAAATATAAGCAAGTTTTACTCCAATGTTTGCAAACCATGTAAATGTTAACAAACACTAGATGTAAAGCCTCAAAACATGGTTAAAACTATACATTTGATATCATAGATGGTCATTCTTTATATCCATTGCTCTATGGATTTGAGATTGGTTACATTTCTCCAGCCCCATCCCTCAGCTTTTTAACAAAACGGGCGGGGATCGCTTTGTTTCAACTGCACTGTGATAGCTCTGGTTCACAGTCTGAGATTAATGCCATACATTTGTTTGGAAAATGTCCTCTCACAAGCCAGAATGTTGAATGACTTAACAGGTTATCTGTAAGAATATGAGACATTCACAGGAAAGTATACTTCAATGAACTTTAAGGCGCTGGTAGTGTGTTCAGATTTCTATCACCTGAAGCATGCGCGGAACCATGTAAACACATGCACGAGCATGCCTCTCTTGTGCACATGCTTCAAGTGATCGAAATCTGAACACACTACCAGGGCTTTGAAAAGTTTATGCAATTATACTTCCTGTCGAGATAATAGCTCACATTCCTACCTGCAAAAGGACCAACCACATGGACAACCGGTAAAGTGAGTAAAAATATAATTTAATCTGTTGTCACAGCCGGCCGTGACCGGGAGACCCATGAGGCAGCGCACAATTATCCAAGCGACGTCCGGGTTAGGCCTTTGAGCTTTTCCTCTTTGTGGCGGGCCGGGTGGCTGTAAGCTGACTTCGGTCGCCAGTTGGATGGTGTTTCTTGGATATCACGAAAAAGGGGGTAAAAGTACGAAAAACAAAAAAATCTACATTTTATTCAATATTTTGGCTTGTAGAGGTCGTGAGAGGGAACTTTCCTGATCCAAACGCATATTTCTGCCCGACGTGGAATTCAATGCAATTCAATTCCAGGTCTTCAGGCTAAACTGCTTAAGGTTGATTCTTTGCCTAGTTTATCACATTTTCAGGCTTCAAATATTTGCTCAAGTGTGATTTAGGTGATACGTAATTGCAGGAAATCACTACACGCAGCTCATTGTTATGTGGAAAAGCACACAATATTATGTTCATATGCCTGACACATAATTAATTTTAGACCATAGCATGAGGAACTGCCTCAGGCCAACTCTATGCTAATCGTTCACTGACCTCAATACATGGGATGCCTTGAGAGGACCGCATTTCAATGCAATTTCCATATTTGTGCAGTTACTTTTGATACTGAGCTTAGGGGAGTGGGAAATCAAAGGCCTCTCGGAACAGAATCGGTGAGTTGCAGCAGTGGTGGCACCTCTTTCTATTTTTCCTTTGCAGACACTAAGGTTTACGTCGGTAACCTGGGCACTGGTGCAGGGAAAGGAGAGCTAGAGCGGGCGTTTGGGTATTACGGACCCTTGAGAACAGTGTGGATTGCTAGGAACCCCCCAGGGTTTGCCTTTGTGGAGTTTGAAGACACCCGTGATGCAGAAGATGCGGTCCGTGGCCTTGACGGCAAGTAAGTGGTACCTCAAGACTCCAGACTTCGCCCCCAAGTTTAGCCTACTCTCCAAGACCTACAAGCTGAAAGGGCTCAGAGGGCACCAGTGTTGTTGACGTTTGCCAGTCAATAATGTAGTTTGCTCTTTGCAAATATTGAAGCATTTCATTGGTTTAGGGACATCTATCAGTAGACCGTAAGCAGGTAGCTGGTATGATCTTGTTACGCATTTGCTCCTATCCAGATAACACTTTAGGCATGTTCCTAAATGCTTGTTACACTTTAGATGGGTTTCGCCATGTCCTCTTTTTAAAGTGAACTATGCCATTGTGCAATTTGCTTACTGTTGAACTGACTGTCCTTTCAGGTTAATTTCTGGATCTCGAGTTCGAGTTGAATTATCTACAGGGATGCCGCGGCGATCTCGGTACGAGCGTGCGCCCACCAACCGGCCCTTTGACTCCAACGACAAGTGCTATGAGTGTGGTGAGCGGGGGCACTATGCCTACGACTGCCACCGCTACAGTCGACGCAGGAGGAGCAGGTATGCCTCCTTAACCAATGCATCAGATTTTGGTATTTTTTCTTATTTTGGTAGTTGTCGCTTATTTTTCATTGTCTTGATTTTTCAGTGTCTTATGTAGATTACAAAAAAGTAAAGATGATTATTATACAATCTTGACAAACTGCCTGTGTCTAGGCTACCTGTTGTTGTTGCTACTTTTGTCTCCGCTTGTCACTTAATCCCTTTTAAAATATGGAAATACTTCTGAACTGTTATGTGGGAATCTTTTTGTTAACAACTCACCTGGTCAAAACATTTCAGGTTTCGTCGTTTGATTCAGAGTGTCACGATCCTTAACGATTTCATGAGGCATCTAGCAAATTCCACACTTTTGATCCTTCTATGACCATGGGGTTGATCGATCAGCCAGACCTCCCCTTCTCAAGCAACTGCCACATCTAGCTGCACCTTAAAGATTTCATAGAGGGCTGACAATGCACCAGATGATTTGGTTATCAATTTGGGCCTGGGGTTTTGTAAAGAGGACAAGCTGGTAGACCATGGTCCCGTCTAGAAAAATCACCTTGCATCTATCAAGTCTCAATCAAGCGATTTGGCTGTCAATACGACCATCATCGTTAGAAATCGAAGAACACGACTAGATGCAGAGGTCGGCTGATAGATACTTCTAGATCGCCTAGATCTGCTCGAACCTTGGTCCAAAGTGGGTCAACCGGGCAATCTTGCAAGGTTTATTTCAAGTACCAATTAATGTGTTTTTATCTCCAATGTAATGTATGACTTGACAATAACATTCTTCTCTTCCACTCTTTACTAGAGAACTGAAAGGCCTGCTTTAAGCAGGATACGTTAGCGCCATGAACAGCTATGTCTATATAGTGACTCCTACTACCAGTATCATTGCACGTGTAATGTTAAATCTAATGTAATCCCCCCCCCTTTTTGTGTGTTGATTTGAGTGAGTGTCAGAGCGTCAGTGGGCTTAGGGTGATTGTTGTGGTCAGGTTAGAAATAAAAACAGACTAAGGCAGTCTTATGTGGGGCTTCGCGGGGCCTGCTCTGAACTGTCCTTCTTTCCCTCCCTCCCCCTCATTTGGATGTGGTTTAGGTCCCGGTCTCTCTCCAGGTCCGGTGGGAGGAGGTACTCTCGCTCTCGCAGCCGGGACCGTGGCAGGAGGTGAGCGCCCCCTTTCATCTCTACACTGATTGAAGTGGATTTAACAAGTGACATCAATAAGGGATCATAGCTTTTACCTGGTCCGGTCTGTCACGGTTCTCCAACCCTGTTCCAGGAGATTTACCTTCCTGTATGTTTTTGCTCCACCCCCAGTTGTAAACTAACCTGATTCAGCTGCTCAAACAGCTAATTATTAGAATCAGGTGTGCTAGATTAGGGTTGGAGTGAAAACCTACAGGATGGTAGCTCTTCAGGAACAGGGGTTGGAGAGCCCTGGGTTGTCATGGAAAGAGCCGGTGTTCCTAATGTTTTGTACACTCGGTGTAGAGTAAATTGTCATTACACTTATGCTATCCATAACTCCACATACATACATTTACCACATATACAGATTTGTATGTGTTACGGTAGTACGATAGAGTAGTTGATCAGGAATGGCTAACAGCTTTGATATCTATGTTCTAGATCAAGATCCTTCTCGCTACGCCGCTCTCGTTCTCCTAGAAGATCGAGAGCCCTTACCCCCAAGAGATCAAGGTAAATTGTAGAAAAATGGACTTGCTTGCATTATTTAAAGATCCCACATTGTGTATAAATAAATAAATAAAGGTTAAATAAAAAATAATATTGTTCATTTATTAAAGGATGGGTGTTGATGCTTTTCCTCCTCATTTCTTTTTAGATCTCGGTCAAAGTCCAGATCAAGGTCTAGGTCACTTTCCCGTGCAAAGACCAGGTGAGAAATATAACTATTTCAATGCTTTGATCAGCGTTGCTGTTGTCAACAACACATCAATTGAGTAATTAACACTTAAACTGCTGCATTATGTCAATCCCCAAAGATTGTCACTACCGCAACAAAATACAATTTTGTGTTGGTGTTGACCGTTTTAGGTATTACAATTTAGACATTTGTCCCCTTGATATATTATGTCACTGACTTAAGAGACTAAAGCAGGTGTCAAACTCATTCTATGGAGGGCATGGTGTCTGCGGGTTTTCCCTTTTAAATGAAGAGAGAGACAACCAGGTGAGGAGAGTTCCTTACTACATTGAACAAAATTATAAACATAATTGTTTGTCCCATGTTTCATGAGCTGAAATAAAAGATCCCAGAAATGTTCCACAAAAAGCTTATTTCTCTCAAATGTATGTGCACAAATTTGTTTACATTCCTGTTAGTGAGCATTAATAGTTTGCCAAGATAATCCATCCACCTGACAGATGTGGCATATCAAGAACCTGATTAAACGGATCGGATCATTTTTTGGATCAGCAAAAAAAAGGGAGACATATAACTTTGCTTTTCATTTTACTTAACGAACACTTAAAGCAAGGAACTTTTCAATGTTTACATAAAATCTTTAAATAAAATATTCAATACTTAATTGTTAAATTAAAGTGCAATATCAGGCATGATACCTTCTTCCTTTTGTTAGGTTCTTATTTTTGATAATAAATGACTTACGGACACTAAAGGACCTTAATTAACCAAGTTTAATTATTCCCAAAGGTTCTGTACAGCTGTATTCAGACAGCAAGACATTTCTCACCATCACAGTTATATACAACCCACTTAAGATGTTCCTCCTTCTCTCCAATCCTCTCCAAAAGGGTAACAGGATACCAAACCCGTATTGCCCCCTTAAGGGGATCTGATCTCACCTCCTGAACTCAACCCCTCCTTCACCTAATCCACAGATGTCCATCTGTCTTTCCTGTATCAACACGGTGCTCTCCTCCCGTCCCCCAACACGTTCCAAAGCCACTCTGTCTTTCTACAGATCTCACTCCTTAATATACTATACGTCTAATCTATCATGTCTTTAACATCTCAAATGTTCAAAATATCAAATCCAACACTGAACAATAGTGAAAAAATTGCCCGTGTCCACATCATCAAAAAAAGTTAAGAAAGCAAAGCAGACCTGAGCTTATAACTTCAAATTATTTTTCAAAAAGATGATGTCTACATTGTCTGGGGAGAGAGTGACTGCAAAGAGGTCTACCATGTCCCCAGCCGTGGAGAACACCCTCTCGCTAGGAACTGTAGTGCCAGGCACAGCCAGGTAGAGCCTTGCCATCATGGCAATGTGAGGGCTGACTTTTCCACCATGCCAGTGGATCACCATCCACTGGAATGCCACTTGCCTATTGTAGGATGCCGCCTCCTCTTTGATGGTGTTGGCAAACATCTTGCCTGTGTCCTTGCTCGCAAAGGTCTCCCTGAAACGCTCCTTCATGGCCAAATTATTTTGTGGAGGAGTTGCCTCTGAGTCTGTTCCTGTCGGCTCTGTGGCTTGATCCTCCTATTAAACTAATTATTTATTTTCGTATTTCATAGAACTATAATTGTGGCAATAACATTTAATAAAAGCCATTATTATTCCAAATAAAAAATGGATGATTCTAATAGCAATAGCATAGACTAAGATTAGACTGCAGTATATTTATTGTTTAAGTAATTCATCCTTATTTTTATTTTGACCTCTTCAGTGACCACAATCTCAGTGGTGAGATCACTGTATGTTCTCCGGTGTAAGACAGGGACTTGAACCTTGGATCCAGTGCAGTAGATCTATGAAGGTAGTCCTGTACATTTAGGGGGTATCTGGGGTTAGGGACGCAATTGCATTTTATTGTTGGCAATTTGAATACACAGAGATACCGTGACGAGATCCTGAGGCCCATTGTCGTGACATTCATCCTCCACCATTACCTCATATTTCAGTATGATAATGCATGGCCCTGTGTTTGGGATGCTCTGGATCGACATGTACAACAGCGCATTCCAGTTCCCGCCAATATCCAGCAACTTTGCACAGCCATTGAAGAGGTGTGTGACAATATTCCACAGGCCACCTTTTAATTTTTTTAAAGATATCTGTGACCAAGTGATGCATATCTATATTCCCATATGAAATCCATAGATTTTTGGCAGAATGAGTTTATTTAAATTGACTGATTTTCTTATATGAACTGTAACTCAGTAAAGTCTTTGAAATTGATGCATATTGATTTATATTTTTGTTCAGTGTGTGACTTATTTCATCAATCAAATACAAGGGAAGAGCGAAACCCCGCAGATACTCGGCTCTCCGTGCATTGAGTTGAAGTGAGGGCTGAAGCCTTGTTCACACTGCAGACCTTTAATGCTCAAATCAGTTTTGTTTCTCAAATGCATTTTGTAGTAGTGACTGTCGTACTTGTGACCACATCGTACTTGCCCTTTGTGCTGTTGGTCTGTACCCAATAATGTTTGTACTATGTTTTGTGCTGCTACCATGTTGTTGCTACCTTGTTGTTGTCATGTTGTGTTACTACCATGCTGTGTTGTCATGTGTTGCTGCCATGCTATGTTGTTGTCTTTAGGTCTCTCTTTATGTAGTGTTGTGGTGTCTCTCTTGTTGTGATGTGTGTTTTGTCCTATATTTTATTTTGTAATCCCAGTCCCCGTCCTCACAGGAAACCTTTTGCCTTTTGGTAGGCCGTCATTGTATATAAGAATTTGTTTTTAACTGACTTGCCTGGTTAAATAAAAGTACATTTGTGTGTACAGACATGGTTACACTGGTTGTCATAGTAACAACGGGTGTGTGCACGGTGGTGTAGGCTGATTGGTGGTGGTGCTCGTGCTTCCCATCACTTTGTAGAAAACTAAGGTGACAACTTTGCCTGCCATGGACGTTTCCCAGTTGCTTTGAATGTTCAAAATCATAGTGTAAGATCACTTTTAAAAGCCTCAAATGATAAGGTGATCCAACTTTCAAAGCTGACTAGCCATAGCAGTCAACTAGCTAGCTAGGTAGAGGTTTAGCTTTCTAGCACATTCACTGATTTGTTTCTAAACGATTAACAAGCCAGTTAGCTACAATCTCATGTTCTTGTCAAACTGTCAACAGAGTAGCTTGAGTGCAAATAAATCAGATTTGACCATTCAGACAAGTCACATGGCCAGCAATCAGATTGAAGGTGGTTTGAAATATCCGATTCCATGTAGCTTTTGAATGTTCATACTGCAGGAAAAGTAACAGAAGTGATCTTAATTAAGGTGGAGATGAATAAATAAATGACTTGCACAAAAAAGGGACACTTTAAATCTAAAGAATCTGAATGCCTTGTATGTTTACTTCTTCAGGTCTGGTTCCCCCACGAGGAGGTATGCAGAAGTATTGAGTCTGACCCCAATTTTCTTCCATCCATTCTCCTCTCTAAACGAGCTATGGAACAGTTTGACAATGCATGATAAGCAGCAAAACGAGACAATGAAAATGTTGTCGATACAGTTTAAACGGTGTAGATGCATGATGGTTCATTAAGTCAGGCTACTTAAGCATTACAAATGAAAGGTAGACTCAGCAATAAATCAACAACAATTACGTTCACATCTTTCAGTTCAATGTGTGAAATATGTATTAAAAGGTTATTTTGTATTATTTAAATTCACCAAAATAATACATTTGCATGACTAACTTATATTAAATGCATGGTCCTTAAATACTTTGCTTGCTACCAGTTGCCATTGTCGAAGTCTTTTAAGAATGAGCTCTAAAATTAAAATTATATTTTAAATCCCAGCTGTTCAAAATCTAAAGGTTCACCTCAAAAACGAAGGTGCGTTTTTCCTCCCAGCTGAGGTAATGACTTTAATTTGGGTTTAATGCACAGCAAATAAATGAAGAGGGAAAACTCATTTCTCTTTTTCTCTCTTTCAGCCACTCTACCTCGAGGAGTCCTTGTCGAGGTGACAGCTCGGAGAGAGACGACTGAACTTTGAAGTTTTTGTTTCTTTATGTAAGCATTTCCTGTGACTAAGTTATTTGTTAACCCATTGTATTTGAAAATATGTAGCTTGTTAATTTCCTCTTGAGGCATATTACTGACATTTCAAAAATAAGCAATTGGGACCCAGTTTGGAATGCGTTTGTGTTTGTTTTAGAAATAGTTGTTGGTTAATAAAGTATATTTGATTTAAAACTGTTTGGTGGTGTGTTGTCCATCTGGGCACAGTTGGTCTGTATATAGCACAACTCAATGAAATGGTTGATAAATAAAAGGTTTTTGATTGAGTGTTTGTGTTAACTCTACCTATAGAGGGCAATGTTGCACTTGCGAAATGTGCTCTTTGAATTTTGAACTCAGGATCATAGTTCTGTTCTTGTTTTATCCTTGATACCAAACAGCTACTAAACTCAGCAAAAAAATAAACATTCCTTTTACAGGACCCTGTCTTTCAAAGATAATTTGTAAAAATCCAAATAACTTCACAGATCTTCATTGTAAAGGGTTTAAACACTGTTTACCATGCTTGTTCAATGAACCATAAACAATTAATGAACATGCACCTGTGGTACGGTTGTTAAGACAAACAGCTTACAGACGGTAGGCAATTAAGGTCACAGTTATGAAAACTTAGGACACTAAAGAGGCCTTTCTACTGACTCTGAAAAACACCAAAAGAAAGATGCCCAGGGTCCCTGCTCATCTGTGTGAATTTAGGCATGCTGAAGGAGGCATGAGGACTGCAGATGTGGCCAGGGCAATAAATTGCAATGTCCGTACTGAGAGATGCCTAAGACAGTGCAACGGGGAGACAGGATGGACAGCTGATCGTCCTCGCAGTGACAGACCACATATAACAACACCTGCACAGGATCGGTACATCCAAACATCACACCTGCGGGACAGGTATAGGATGGCAACAACAACTGCCCGAGATACACAATTCCTCCATCAGTGCTCAGACTGTCCACAATAGGCTGAGAGAGGCTGGACTGAGGGCTTGTAGGCCTGTTGTAAAGGAAGGTCCTCACCAGACATCACCGGCAACAACGTTGCCTAGGGGCACAAACCCACCGTCGCTGGACCAGACAGGACTAGCAAAAAGTGCTCTTCACTGACGAATTGGAGTTGTATTTATCGTTGAAGGAATGAGCGTTACACCGAGGCCTGTACTCTGGAGCAGGATCGATTTGGAGGTGAAGGGTCCGTCATGATCTGGGGCAGTGTGTCACAGCATCATCGGACTGAGCTTGGTGTAATTGTAGGCAATCTCAACGCTGTGTGTTACAGGGAAGACAACATCCTCCCTCATGTGGTACCCTTCCTGCAGGCTCATCCTGACACGACCCTCCAGCATGACAATGCCACCAGCCATACTGCTCGTTCTGTGCGTGATTTCCTGCAAAACAGGAATGTCAGTGTTCTGCCATGGCCAGCGAAGAGCCTGGATCTCAATCCCCTTGAACACGTCTGGGTCCTGTTGTATTGGAGGGTGAGGTCTAGGGCCATTCCCCCCAGAAATGTCCGGGAACTTGCAGGTGCCTTGGTGGAAGAGTGGGGTAACATCTCACAGCAAGAACTGGCACATCTGGTGCAGTCCGTGAGGAGGAGATGCACTGCAGTACTTAGTATCTGACTTTTGATTTTGACCCTCCCTTTGTTCAGGGACCCATTATTCCAATTCAGTTAGTCACATGTCTGTGGAACTTGTTCAGTTTATGTCTCAGTTGTTGAATCTTGTTATCTTCATACAAATATTTACACATGTTACGTTTGCTGAAAATAAACGCAGTTGACAGTGTGAGGACGTTTCTTTTGCCATGTTTACTACTACTTCTAATTTAAGCTCTTGCCTCTACAAATGTGACCTTGTGTGTATGGACTGACATCTATGTGTATCTGATAGTTGCACCACCAGTGGCGGTCAGTGCCGTTTAAGATGAGGGAGGACACATTTTATTTTCAGGAGCATGGCCTTATTTCTATTACAGCATATTGGATGACTCTCATTCATATTCCATTCACCCGGTTCAGTGTAACAGCTATAGGTTTAGGCTGCTACATGATACTCAAATTTTCCCTATAACCATCATGAGGTTGCTACAACCTAGCCTATGAATAAAAGTTTACAACGTAGCTGTACACAGGTCGAGAACCAAATTTTAGGTGACAGACTGGGACACATGGACAGACAGTGGCATACAGCCTGATTATAAAATGAAATAATAAAAAATCCTCAGCAATCTATGCACAATACCCCATAATGGCATAGCGAAAACAGGTTTTTAGAAATGTTTGCACATTTATTACAAATAAAAAATCTGAAATACCTTATTTACATACGTATTTGGACCCTTTGCTATGGAGACTCGAAATTGAGCTCAGGTGCCTCCTGTTTCCATTGATCATCCTTGAGATGTTTCTACAACTTGTTTGGAGTCCACCTGTGGTAAACTCAATTGATTGAACAAGATTTGGAAAGGCACAGACCTGTCTATATAAGGTCCCATAGTTGTGCTTGTCAGAGCAAAAACCAAGCCATGAGGTTGAAGGAATTGTCTGTAGAGTGCCGAGACAGGATTGTGTCGAGGCATAGATCTGGGGAAGGGTACCAAAAAACTTCTGCAGCATTGAACGTCCCCAAGAACACAGTGGCCTCCATCATTCTTATACGCTTCCAAGAGCTGGCTGTCTGGCCAAACTGAGAAATCGGGGAGAAGGACCTTGGTCAGGGAGATGACCAAGAACCCGATGGTCACTCTGACAGAGCTCTATAGTTCCTCTGTGTAGATGGTAGAACCTTCCAGAGGGAGGACCACCTCTGCAGCACTCCACCAATCAGGCCTTCATGGCCACTCCTCAGTAGAAGGCACATGACAGCCCACTTGGAGTTTGCCAAACGACACAAAAAGACTCAGAAACATGAGAAACAAGATTCTCAAGTCTGATGCAACCAATATTGAACTCTTTGGCCTGAATGCCAACTGTCACCTATGGAGGAAACCTGGCACCATCCATACGGTGAAGCATGGTGGTGGCAGCTTCATGCTGTGGGGATGTTTTTCAGCAGGAGGGACTGGGAGACTAGTCAGGATCGAGGCAAAGTACAGAGAGATCCTTGATGAAAACCTCCAGAACACTGAGGACCTCAGACTGGGGCAAAGGTTCACCTTCCAACAGGACAACAACCCTAAACACACAGCCAAGACAACTCAGGAGTGACTTCGGGACTAGTCTCTGATTGTCCTTGAGTGGCCCAGCGAGAGCCCGGACGAACTCAATCAAACATCTCTGGAGAGACCTGAAAATACCTGTGCAACAACACTCCCCATCCAACCTGACAGAGCTTGAGAGGATCTGCAGAGAAGAATGGGAGAAACTCCACAAATACAGCTGTGCCAAGCTTGTAGCGTCATACCCAAGAAGACTTGTAATCACTGCCAAAGGTGCTTCTCTAAAGTACTGAGTAAAGAGTGTGAATACTTATGTAAATGTCATATTTCCGTTTTTTTGTTTTCAATAAATTAGCGAAAATGTCTCAAATCCAGTTTTTGCTTTAAATAAGAATAAGGCTGTAACCTACCAAAATGTGGAAAAAGTCAAAGAGTCTGAATACTTTCTGAAGGCACTGTATAGGGTGTAAACAGTTGCAAACAAAAGTTTCTATTGGACAAATGTACTTATGTTTTATCCCGTTTTGTTCTGTTTGTTTCCGTTCACACGTAAACACAGTTCACTTTCATAGCAGACACATTGTGTTCCTTATCGCATATTAGATAAAGTAATGTCATAGTCAGCATAGCTAATGTAACTAATGCATTAGTAAACCCCATACAATCATGCATTAACATTAGTGTACAGTCAGTAAGCATTAAATGAGTAATACCAAAAGCTTACTGGAAGAGTTCCAGTGTTGTGTTGGAAAGTCATAGCCGGCTAGCTAACATAACATCCATCTGTTTGAGTATGCTAAGCTAGCTAGCTGCATTTGCTTGCTAAGTTAAGGGAAACTGGAAAAAAATGACAATCTCTCTCTGTCTCTATTTCTCTCTTCTCCTTCATTTTGGAAGATATTAATTTGTTCAAAACTGTTCAACTATTTGTCTTTCTTTCTCTTTGAGTCAACTACCTACCACATTTAAACACTGCAGTGCTAGCTAGCTGTAGGTTATGCTTTCAGTGCTATATTAATTATCTGATCCTTTGATTCGATGGACAACATGTCAGTTCATGCTGCAAGAGCTCTGATAAGCTGGAGGACGTCTTCCGGAAGTTGTCATAATTGCTGTGTAAGTCTATGAAAGGGGGTGAGAACCATGAGCTTCCTAGGTTTTGTATTGAAGTCAATGTACCCAGAGGAGGACGGAAGCTAGTTGTCCTCCAGCTACTCCATAGTGCTACCTTACAGAGTGCTGTTGAGACTACTGTTGACCTTCTTAGCCAAATAGTGTTTTAATCAATTATTTGGTGATGTGGATTATATTTATCTAAAAAGGATAGCTTTTTAAAAAATGTAAAATTAAATTCATTGAGGAGGATGGTTCTCCCCTTCCTTCTATTAGGAGCCTCCACTGATGCACACTACAGGTAATGTTTTTACATTTAAGTAAATTGTAAATTATTTTCTCTGTAAAATTATTTTTCGTTATGTGTCGAACCACAGTAAGACTAGCTAATGGGGATCCTAATAAAATAAAATCGTTAACACATTTGATTGTGAAAACGCCCAAAGTCACAGAGACAAAGGAGGGGGTAAGAGATGGTCATAAAATAGGATAATCATGATGCAGTTGATGAGCCTCCAGTTACCCTCTCCACTCATTTTCACTTGGCTAAAGATTTGACAATAATAAAAAAAAATCTCATGGTGCAGTATCTGAAGTGTTTTTCAGACACGCCAATCTGCTCTTGGGCAAGTAAAGACCAGGGAGCATTTAGCCTGTAACAGCAGTGGGAACGAGTGCATTATGTGCATCCCAAATCGCACCCTTATGACCAGTGCGCTACTTTTGACCAGAGCCCTCTGGCCCCCTATCGGCACTAGTCAAAAGTACTGCACTATATAGAGAACAGGGTGCCATTTGGGATGCACATATTGAAATGCAGCTGTTTACCGCTTGTTTCTCCCCCCTTGTTTTTCCCTTTTCTTCCCAGCAGTTTGATCATAATCCAAAGAGACTGCTCATATCTTTTAATAGCCTCATTAGCCAAAGGCAAAATGCCAACTACCTAATGTGCGTGACCTTATTCTAGTATGCAAGGGGTTCGAAGATGAATCAAGGTTATGTGGTGTGTTGGGGAAATGGGGAATTAAATCCTCTCACATGAGGAAGACATGCATTAGACTAACAATCATCATCGAAGCCTAAATTTATTTTATAATGTCCACCTATATTTTGTTGATATGGCAAGTGCTGTTTCCTGCTGCTTGTGTTTATCCATGTAAACCCTCAAAACAATTGAGATAATTTAAATTTAAAACATTTGGTTTCTATAATGGCAAAGGATCAGCACTGGAAAAGAACACAACCAAAAGTTAATCACGGGGTGCTATGCAATTGCAGGGATTTACGTTATAACTTAACTTCATAACCCTTGACTTATTGCACATGTTGTTGTGTTACAGCCTGAATTCAAAATGGATTAAATTGATTTGTTTTTCTCACCCATCTACACAAATACCTAGGGCCTAATTAATGTATTTAAATTGACTTATTTCCTTATATGAACTGTAACACAGTAAAATCTTTGAAATTGTTGCATGTATCGTTGATATTTTTGTTCAGTGTACAATATTTGCAAATGATTCTTAAAAAAAATATTCAAGCTCTGTCAAGTTAGTTGTTGATCATTGCTATCATTGACAGCCATTTTGAAGTATTGCCATAGATTTTCAAGCCAATTTAAGTCAAAACTGTAACTAGGTCACTCAGGAACATTCAATGTTGTCTTGGTAAGCAACTCCAGTGTATATTTGGTCTTGTGTTTTAGGATATTGTCCTGCTGAAATGTGAATTTGTCTCCCAGTGTCTTTTGGAAAGCAGTCTGAACCAGGTTTTCCTCTAGGATGTTGCCTGTGCTTTGCTCTATTACGTTTCTTTTAATCCCAAAACTCCCTAGTCCTTGTCGGAGACAAGCATACCCATAACATGATACAGCCACCACCATGCTTGAACATTTGAAAGTGGTACACAGTGATGTATGTCAATGTTTTTAATTAATTTGCTGTTTTATACTCTTGTTTTTCATGTTGTCTGTCTGTAATTATTTTGTAATGACTTGGTGCTGCCTCTCTTGGCCAGGGCGCTCTTGAAAAATAGATTTTTAGAAGTTTTTAAATATTTTTTAAATATTTTTATTCTGTACAGGCTTCCTTCTTTTCACTGTCATTTAGGTTAATATTGTGGAGTATCTACAATATTGTTGATCCATCCTCAGTTTTCTCCTATTACAGCCATTAAAGGCTGTAACTGTTTTAAAGTCCCCATTGACCTCATGGTGAAAGCATTTTCCTTACTCTCCGGAAACTGAGTTAGTAAGCATGCCTGTATCTTTGTAGTGATTGATACACCACCCAAAGTGTAATTTTTTACTAATAGGTGCCCTTCTTTGCGTGGCATTGGAAAACCTCCCTGGTCTTTGTAGTTGAATCTGTGTTTGAAATTCCCTGTTTGTCTGAGGGACCTTAAAATGTATTGTTTGTACTGCTCTCCTGGGAACAGGCCCAGATCCCCGTCATTTGCGTGAAGAAAAGACAGAGGGAAAGAGGAAGCAGATCAGGCTGCCTTTTGAGAATCCGTAGGCGAGCGAGTAAACTCCTACTGCCATCAATTCTACTTGCTAATATGCAATCCTTGGAAAATAAAATTGATGACCCACGATTTTGATTATCCTACCAACGGGACATTAAGAACTGTAATATCTTATGATTCACCGAGTCGTGGCTGAACGACGACATGGATAATATCGAGCTGGAGGGATTTTCAATGCACCGGCCGAACAGAGAAGCTACGTCTGGTAAGACAAGGGGTAAGACAAGGGGTGGGGGTGTGTGTCTTTTTGTCTTGAGGTATGCTCACATGAGGTAGAGTACCTTATGATAAGCTGTAGACCACACTACTATCTACCAGGTGAGTTCTCATCTATATTATTCGTAGCCGTTTATTTACCACCACAGACCGATGCTGGCACTAAGACCGCACTAAACCAACTCTATAAGGCCATAAGCAAAACAAGAAAATGCTCACCCAGAAGCGGCGCTCATTACCAAATGTGCAACCAGAGGAAAAAATGTCTTGACCACCTTTACTCCACACACAGAGACGCATACAAAGCTCTCCCCCGACCCTCCATTTGGCAAATCTGACCATAATTCTATCCCACGATTCCTGCTTACAAGTAAAAACTAAATCAGGAAGCACCAGTGACTCGCTCAATACAGAAGTTGTCAGATGACGGGTATACTACGCTATAGGACAGTTTTGCTAGCACAGACTGGAATACTTTCCGGGATTCATCCAATGGCATTGAGGAATATACCACCTCAGTCATCGGCTTCATCAGTAAGTGCATTGACGACGTCATCCCCACAGTGACTGGACATATCCCAACCAGAAGCGATGGATTTACAGGCAACATCTGCATCGAGCTAAAGGATAGCGCTGCCGCTTTCAAGGAGCGGGACACTAATCCGGACGCTTATAAGAAATCCCGCTATGCCCTCAGACGAACCATCAAACAAGCAAAGTGTCAATACAGAATTAAGATTGGATCCTCCTACACCGGCTCAGACACTCGTCGGATGTGGCAGGGCTTGAAAACTATTACGGACTACAAAAGGGAAACTCAGACGCGAGCTGCCCAGTGACGCGAGCCTACCAGATGAGCTAAATGCCTTTTGTGCTCACTCCGAGGCAATCAATACTGAAGCATGCACGAGAGCACCAGCTGTTCTGAATGAATGTGTGATAACGCTCTCGGTAGCCGATGTGAGCAATACTTTTAAACAGGTCAACATTCACAAAGCCGCGGAGCCAGATGGATTACCAGGACGTGTACTCAAAGCTCAAAGGCTGATCATGGCTCACATCAACAGCATCCTCATGGATACCCTAGACCCACTCCAATTCACATCCCGCCCCAACAGATCCACAGATGATGCAATCTCAATTGCACTTCACACTGCCTTTTCCCACCTGGACAAAAGGAACACCTATGTGAAAATGCTGTTCATTGACTACAGCTCAGCGTTCAACACCATAGTGCCCACGAAGCTCATCACTAAGCTAAGGACTCTGGGACTAAACACCTCCCCCTGCAATTAGACCCTGGACTTCCTGACGGGCCGCCCCCAGGTGGTAAGGGTGGGCAACAACATGTCTGCCAAGCTGATCCTCAACATGGGGGCTCCTCAGGAGTGTGTACTTAGTCCCTTCCTGTACTCCCTGTTCACCCATGACTGCGTGGCCAAACACGACTCCAACACCATCATTAAGTGATGGAAAAGGAGGGCTGAACAGGCCCCCATTAACATCAACGGGGCTGTAGTGGAGCGGGTCGAGAGTTTCATGTTCCTTGGTGTCCACATCACAACCAATCTATCATGGTCCAAACACACCAAGACAGTCGTGAAGAGGGCACAACAAAACATTTTCCCCCTCAGGGGACTGAAAAGATTTGGCAAAAAGTTCCATCCTGACTGGTTGCATCACCCTCTGGTATGGCAACTGCTTGGCATCTGACCGTAAGACGCTACAGAGGGGAGTGCGTATGGCCCAGTACATCACTGGGGCCAAGCTTCCTGCAATCCAGGACCTATATAGGTGGTGTCAGAGGAAAGCCCATAAAATTGTCAGAGACTCCAGTCACCCAAGTCATAGACTGCAAGTGGTACCGGAGCGCCAAGTCTAGGACCAAAAGACTCCTTAACAGGTTCTACCCCCAAGCCATAAGACTGCTGAACATATAATCAAAAGGCCATCGGACTATTACATTGACCCCCCACCCCCCAATCCATTTGTTTTGTACACTACTGGTACTAATTCATTATCTATGTATAGTCACTTCACCACTACCTACATGTACAAATGACCTCTATCCTGTACCCCGCACACTGACTCGGTACCAGTACCCCCTGTATATAGCCTCGTTATTGTTATGTTATTGTGTTACTTTTATTATTTTTTACTTTAGTTTATTTGGTAAATATTTTCTTAACTTTCTGTGAAATGCACTGTTGGTTAAGGGCTTGTAAGTAACCATTTCACGGTAAGGTCTACACTTGTTGTATTTGGCATTTGTGACAAATAAAGTTTGATTTAATTTGATTGTGGCCTGTGGAATGTTGTTCCAATCCTCTTCAATGGCTGTGCGAAGTTGCTGGATATTGGTGGGAACTGGAACACACTGTCAATCCAGAGCATCCCAAGCTTGGTCAATGGGTGACATGTCTGGTGAGTATGCAGGCCATGAAAGAAGTGGGACATATTCAGCTTCCAGGAATTTTGTACAGATCCTTGCGACATGGGGCCATGCATTACCATGCTGGAACATGAGGTAATGGCGGCGGATGAACGGCACGACAATGGGCCTCAGGATCTTGTCATTGTATCTCTGTGTATTCAAATTGCCATCGATAAAATGCAATTGTGTTCGTTGTCCGTAGCTTTGCCTGCCCATACCATAACCCCACCTCCACCATGGGGCACCCTGTACACAACGTTGACATCATCAAACCGCTTGCCCACACAACGCCATACACGGTCTGCCGGTACAGTTGAAAACGGGATTCATCCATGAAGAGCACACTTCTCCAACATGCCAGTCGCCATCAAAGGTGAGCATTTGCCCACTGAATTTGGTTACAACCCCGAACTGCAGTTAGTTCAAGACCCTGCTGAGAGGACGACGAGCACTCAGATGAGCTTCGCTGAGACGGTTTCTGACAATTTGTGAAGAAATTCTTGGGTTGTGCAAACTCACAGTTTTAATCAGCTGGTCTCAGACGATCCCGCAGCTGAAGAAACCGGATGTGTAGGTCCTGGGCTGGCGTGGTTACACGTGATCTGCGTTTGTGAGGCCGGTTGGACGTACTGTCAAATAATCAAAAACAATGTTGAAGGTGGCTTATGGTAGAGAAATTAACATTCAGTTCTCTGGCAACAGCTCTGGTGAACATTCCTGCAGTCAGCATGCCAATTGCACGCTCCCTCAAAACTTGAGACATTTGTGGCACTGTGATGTGTGACAAAACTGCACATTTTCGAGGGGCCTTTAATTGTCCCCAGCACAAAATTAACCTGTGTAATGATCATGTTATTTAATCAGCTTCTTGATATGACACATCTGTCAGGTGGATGGATTAACTTGGCAAATGAGAAATGCTCACTAACAGGGATGTAAAACTAATTTATGCACAACATTTGAGAGTAATAAGCTTTTTGTGCGTATGGAACATTTCTGGGATCTTTTATTTCAGATCATGAAACATGGGACCAACACTTTACACGTTGCGTTTAGATTTTTGTTCAGTATAGTATTCAATTTTATATATCTTTGTCCATATTTTCCATTCGTTTCTAGTGGATAGGCGATACTTTTCAAGATGAAATAGCCTAGTTAAAAAGCATCTAATCAATAAGGGCCTTATTTTCAATTAACTTTGCATGTCCTTTTTCAACCATGGACTTTTTCACAACTGCTGCCAGTTTGGCGACAAAACATTGACAACAAAGACATATTGACATAGTAAAATAAATAAAAGTGCGTCAAACAAATATAAAGGATATTTCATGCTAAAACCCTCATATTAAACATCAATGGTATTCACTAAGTTTTATATTTAGGATGATGTTTTACAGCTTTGTCATTCTATTTTTTATTTTAAAAGCATCCTTTTTGGTTGTTTTATGTATTTAACACGTGTTAAGGCCACACAGCGAACTCCAAGATGGCATAGCAGTGCAGACGTGTCGTTAATTTAGTATTTTTTTGTCTTTTTTTGTATATATTTTAATATATTTCAGTCTCTTTTTCCATTTTTAGATTAAATATACCTTCCGGCAACCCGCCTCACCCAATGTGATACGGATCTGCTATTTTTTTTAGACCTTATAGCTAGAACCTCCATCAGCAGCTAGCCATCTGATGCTAACCAGCTAATTAGCTACAAGCTATTTAGTCGTTGTTAGCCACTGCTAGCGGCCTTTACCTCTAGCTCAGACACCAGCCACTTTTAACCTGGATAATACCCGCCAGTCTGCACAGCGCGATATAAACCCTGAGCATATTGGACTGTTTTTCTCCACCATTACTCCAAATTATTCCATTACTGGACCATTACTCCAGATCATCACAGATAACTGCATGCTACTGAGTGGCCCACTCCCGAAGCTAGCCTTTGAGCCAGGCCCATCTCCCGGCCAGCTCAGTGGACCCTAATGAACACTCGGCTACACTGCTGATGTCTCCCGAACTCTTCACTAACACAACTAGAAGCCACTACATTGCCAGATTCCTTCCGTAAGCTCTGGACCTTTGCATCGGATCATCGCAACTAGCTAGCTGCTACCGAGTGGCTATAGTGGCTAATGCCCTTGTCCTGAAGCAAGCACCAGTTAGCCTCAAGCCAGGCGCATCTCCTGGCTAGCAAACTAAATTACTCCAGCTACAATACCTCTTTTGCCAATTGGCCTAGACCTTTTGTTGACACGGGGCTCCACCGATCCATCACGTCTGCTGACGTAATGCCGTCCGATGTGCCCTCAACCGGCCCCACTCAACATGCCTCAGGTACCTCTTTTGTCCCACCTCCCACACATGGGTGACCTCACCTAGCATAACTAGTGCCTCCAGAGATGCAACCTCTTATCGTCACTCAATGCCTAGGTTTACCTCCACTGTACCCGCACCCTACCATACCCCTGTCTGTACATTATTCCCTGAATCTATTCTACCACGCCCAGAAATCTGCTCCTTTTATTCTCTGTCCCCAACGCACAAGACGACCAGTTTTGATAGCCTTTAGCCGTACCCTTATCCTAATCCTCCTCTGTTCCTCAGGTGATGTAGAGGTTAACCCAGGCCATGTGTGTCCCCAGGCACTCTCATTTGTTGACTTCTCTAACCGTAAAAGCCTTGGTTTCATGCATATTAACACCAGAAGCTTCCTCCCTAAGTTTGTTTTATTCACTGCTTTAGCACACTTCGCCAACCCTGATGTCCTTGCCGTGTCTGAATCCTGGCTTAGGAACAGCACCAAAAAAATCTGAGATTTCCATCCCCAACTATAACATTTTCCGTCAAGATAGAACCGCCAAAGGGGGAGGAGTTGCAATCTACCGCAGAGATACCCTACAAAGTTCTGTCATTCTTTCCAGGTATATGCCCAAACAGTTTGAGCTTCTAATTTTAAAATAAATCTCTCACTCTTGCCACCTGTTTATAGACCCCCCTCAGCTCCCAGCTGTGCCCTGGACACCATATGTGAATTGATTGCCCCCCACCTATCTTCAGAGTTCGTTCTAAACCTAAACTGGGATATGCTTAACACCCCGGTCGTCCTACAATCTAAGCTAGATGCCCTCAATCTCACACAAATCCTCAAGGAACCCACCAGGTACAACCCTAAATCCGTAACATGGGCACCCTCATAGATATTATCCTGACCAATTTGCCCTCCAAATACACCTCTGCTGTTTTCAATCAGGATCTCAGCAACCACATCTGTTATGGGTCTGTGGTCAAACGACCACCCCTCATCAGTGTCAAACGCTCCCTAAAACTCTTCTGCGAACAGGCCTTTCTAATCAACCTGGCCCGGGTATCCTGGAAGGCTATAGATCTCATCCTGTCAGCAGAGGATGCCTGGTTGTTCTTTAAAAGTAATTTCCTCACCATTTTAAATAAGCATGCCCCTTTCAAAAAATGTAGAACTAAGAACAGATATAGCCCTTGGTTCACTCCAGACCTGACTGCCCTCGACCAGCACAAAAACATCCTGTGGCGTACTGCACTAGCATCGAATAGTCCCCACGATATGCAACTTTTCAGGGAAGTCAGGAACCAATACACATAGTCAGTTAGGAAAGCAAATGCTAGCTTTTTCAAACAGAAATTTGCATCTACAGGATGCAATTTTCTGTTTGAAAAAGCTAGCATTTGCTTTCCTAACTCCAAAAAGTTCAAAAAGTTCCAAAAAGTTCTGGGACACTGTAAAGTCCATGGAGAATAAGAGCACCTCCTTCTAGCTGCCCACTGCACTGAGGCTAGGAAACTCTGTCACCACCGATAAATCCACGATAATCGATCATTTCAATAATCATTTCTCTACGGCTGGCCATGCTTTCCTCCGGGCTACCCCTACTCTAGCCAACAACTTTGCATCCCCTGCAGCAACTTTCACAACCCCCCCCCCCTCCCCCCTGTTTCTCCTTCACCCAAATCCAGACAGCTGATGATCTGAAAGAGGTGCAAAATCTGGATCCCTACAAATCAGCTGGCCTAGACAATCCAGACCATCTCCTTCTAAAATTATCAGCTGAAATTGTTGCAACCCCTATTACTAGCTTGTTCAACCTCTTTTTCGTATCGTCTGAGATCCCCAAAGATTGGAAAGCTGCCGCGGTCATCCCCCTCTTACTGTTGTAGACCTATATCCATCCTGCCCTGCCTTTCTAAAATCTTTGAAAGCCAAGTTAACAAACAGATCACCGACCATTTCGAATTACCTTCTCCACTATGCAATCTGGTTTCCGAGCTGGTCACTCACGGGGCACCTCAGCCACGCTCAAGGTCCTAAACTATGACATAACCGCCATTGATAAAAGACAGCACTGTGCAGCCGTCTTCATTGACCTGGCCAAGGCTTTTGACTCTGTCATTCAACACATTCTTTTCGGCAGACTCAATAGCCTTGGTTTCTCAAACGACTGTCTCGCCTGGTTCACCAACTACTTCTCATATAGAGTTCAGTGTGTCAAATTGGAGGGCCTGTTTTCCGGACCTCTAGCAGTCTCTATGTGGGTGCCACAGGGTTCAATTCTCAGACTCTTTTCTCTGTATATATCAATGATGTCTCTCTTGCTGCTGATGATTCTCTGATTCACCTATACGCAGACGACACCATTCTGTATACAGCTGGCCCTTCTTTGTACACCGTGTTAACAAACCTCCAAACGAGCTTCAATGCCATACAACACTCCTTCCGTGGCCTCCAATTGCTCTTAAATGCTAGTAAACCTAAATGCATGCTCTTCAACCGATCGCTACCCGCACCCGCCCGCACGAGTAGCATCACTACTCTGGACGGTTCTGACTTAGAATATGTGGACAACTACAAATACCTAGGTGTCTGGTTAGACTGTAAACTCTCTTTCCAGACTCATATTAAGCATCTCCAATCCAAAATTAAATCTAGAATTGGCTTCCTATTTCGCAACAAAGCCTCCTTCACTCACGCTGCCAAACATACCCTCGTAAAACCGACCATCCTATGACTTCGGCGATGTATTTTACAAAATAGCCTCCAACACTCTACTCAGCAAGCTGGATGCAGTCTATCACAGTACCATCCGTTTTGTCACCAATGCACAGTATACCACCCACACTGCGACCTGTATGCTCTCGTCAGCTGACCCTCACTACATATTCATCGCCAGACCCACTGGCTCCAGGTCATCTATAAGTATTTGTTAGGTATCTCAGCTCACTGGTCACCATAACAACACCCACCCGTAGCACACGCTCCAGCAGGTATATCTCACTGGTCATCCCCAACACCTCCTTCGGCTGCCTTTGTTTCCAGTTCTCTGTAGCCAATGATTGGAAAGAATTGCAAAAATCGCTGAAGTTGGAGTCTTTTATTTCCCTCACTAACTTTAAGCATCAGCTGTCAGAGCAGTTTACCGATCGCTGCAGCTGTACATAGCCCATCTGTAAATAGTCCATCCAACTACCTACCTCATCCCCATATTGTTTTTATTTGATTTTTTCGACTCTTTTGCACACCAGTACTTCTACTTGCACATCATCATCTGCACATCTATCACTCCAGTCTTAATTTGCTATACTGTAATTACTTCGCTACTATGGCCTATTTATTTTACATACCTCCTTACTCAATTTGCACACACTGTATATAACTTTTTCTATTGTGTTATTGATTGTACTTTTGTTTATCCCATGTGTTGTTTTTTGTTGCACTGCTTTTCTTTATCTTGGCCAGGTCGCAGTTGTAAATGAGAACTTGTTCTCAACTAGCCTAACTGGTTAAATAAAGGTGAAATAAAAAAATACAAATAAAAACACAGGGCCAGATATGATTAAACCCCTGTGATAATCTTAAATACACAAAAAGGCCACAAGATGTCCTTTTATAAAATAATTATGGTAGTTTGCTGGTAAAGTTGGAATATATCCAGTAATATATCATCGCCTTGCAACCCTAGTGCTGAGACATGGCTAGTCTCAACTTTACATTTTTTGGGGCCCTAGCTGTTATTCTCAGCTAAATAATTTTGTAACACTCTCGTAATGCATTTAACCTACCTGCAGCCTACTACAGTGTTAACAATATTTTATTCTAGATATTGCTAAACAGAAAGCCAATATACAGCAAATAAAATATTATTTGCCTGAAGCATTTGGCATATTTAATATGCCACTAGCTGTAATGCAAAGAGCCTTTTAACAATGTCTGCCATTAGACTGAAGAGACCTGAGGCAGGTGGACACTCTCTCTGCAATATTAATAGCCTCCTTATTCCTTTTTATTGTTTTCAGGCCAGACCTTACGGCCATCTGAATCCCAGCCGGGTGTCTCTTAAATAATCATTGCATCGGGCCTTGTAATAAGAGCACTAAAGATTTATAGCACAATAAATACTCCAGCTACTGTTCTGTGTTGTTCTCCCACCTGTTCTCTCTTCAGAACAACACAACGCAACACTAACAGAGATTAAGCATCCAGTTGGGCGATGAGTTTCTTTTTGGGGGTGGATTTGTGGACGGGAAGACTTTTAAATGTCATCACTGAATACATTTGAATAATGTATTCATTATTACCAAAGCACCTTGAGCCCTTGTAGTTGTGAGCATGCCAAGGTGGTTGTATTAGAGAACACAGGCGGCGTGGGGGGCACAGTGGGACTCAGCAAATTAGATGAAGCCTTCATTCACACACCCAACGGGAGTGTTGTCAGATAGGCGGAAACTAAGGGCTTTGGTAAAATACTTGGCCTTGTCTTGTCTGGAGCCCACCGTCATCGCTGTGTGGATTTGTGTGCGTGCTTGTTCACTGACCCTGGTGGCCCTTGTGGAGGCTTTTGTTAGCTGGAAAATTCAGTCATGGGTCCTATTCAGAACAATGTTTTCTTTTATTCTAAGAAAACATATTTTATTCCATATTCTGTGGACTTTCTTTTTGCCTCCAACAGCAATCATTGTTTTATTGATTAAACAAACTCCCTCGGCACAAGAACATATTTGTTTTATCGAACTCTGGAGACTTGAGATTGAGAGTACGGAGTGCAATTGTAATGTATGAAAGTATGTATTGGTTTCTATGGCTCATGCAGAGGACAATGTTGAAAGACAAGTATAGATGTTTTAGGCGGTAACTTCTCAGCAGAGGTGTGTGTTTGGAAGTTCTTGGAACTGATTTCTCCTCCTTCATCCATGGCTTTCTCTTTCACTGAGCACCTCTTCACAGGGTTGAGAGCCTGATCGATTTTTATCTTCCCCAGCCACCCACTCGGCCTCCAGAAAACTGTGCAAGTTTTGACTTAGATAATAGATAATAGATAGATAATCCAGCTAGAGTCGTCAATCACAGAGTCATTTGCGCTCATCTCGTTTGGGGGGAATATTCAGTGTTTTAGTGGAGCAATGGCTTTGAGAGGAGTTCATAGTAATGCCATTCAACCTGTTCTGTTACACTCCATCATCTACCTAAATGTCTGCCCTTAACACTGTTGTTGCCCAGATTCATGACCCTCTAAATGGGGTGCTTGAAAATATTTCTTGGGGGTCCTTTCAAATTAGCATTAAACGTCAGGGGGGTAATAAATAACAAAGTCTAATTGAATTATAACGCTCCCCAGAAAAAAGGAAATGATTGTGGGTTCATTTGTCTAAATTACTTTCTAATGACACCCTTCAGGTCTTTCTGCTGCAACTGAGTTAGAAGACGGAAGCTCATTCAGTTCATTCAGCTAGTTCGTCTTCCCAACGACGTTCAAGGCCAGTCTCTGTACAGTATACCTTTGGGGCTGACCAAATTGGCTGCTCCTATCTTGGGCCTCCCACGGTGCCAGTTTTGAGTGCTTCAGTTCCACTGTCGGTGCTTATGACAGCTTATGCTGAGCAAGTCCTGAATGCATACAAGTTATTTTAGATGATTTGCCCCTAACTGTCCAACTGGGATGCCTTGGAATATCCGAAGTCCTCCCTTGGGTAGCTGATCTGATCCATTTTTGGGGCGGGTGCGTCTTAAGAAAGACGTTCCAGTAGTCGAGGATAATCTTCCCAACGACGTTCAAGGCCAGTCTCTGTACAGTATACCTTTGGGGCTGACCAAATTGGATGCTCCTATCTTGGGCCTCCCACGGTGCCAGTTTTGAGTGCTTCAGTTCCACTGTCGGTGCTTATGACAGCTTATGCTGAGCAAGTCCTGAATGCATACAAGTTATTTTAGATGATTTGCCCCTAACTGTCCAACTGGGATGCCTTGGAATATCCGAAGTCCTCCCTTGGGTAGCTGATCAGATCCATTTTTGGGGCGGGTGCGTCTTAAGAAAGACGTTCCAGTAGTCGAGGATAATCTTCCCAGCGACGTTCAAGGCCAGTCTCTGTACAGTATACCTTTGGGGCTGACCAAATTGGCTGCTCCTATCTTGGGCCTCCCACGGTGCCAGTTTTGAGTGCTTCAGTTCCACTGTCGGTGCTTATGACAGCTTATGCTGAGCAAGTCCTGAATGCATACAAGTTATTTTAGATGATTTGCTCTTAACTGTCCAACTGGGATGCCTTGGAATATCCGAAGTCCTCCCTTGGGTAGCTGATCTGATCCATTTTTTGGGCGGGTGCGTCTTAAGAAAGACGTTCCAGTAGTCGAGGATAATCCCACTACTTTCTCTGGAACTCCTGGGCTGAGCAGAGTTGGCAGTGGCAACAGGCAAGAAAGCAGAACAAGGACTCCATTGAGGAGGACTTGGTTGCCAGCGGCCCTATGGCACAGTCAGACTGCGCCAATTCAGGAGTACACAAGGGGGAGAGGCTGATCACCAGGGCACAATGGTCTATTACATATAAACTGAAAACATCTTAACATGCTCCCTGAGGCAGGGGAATGATCAAAACTCCTCCTGAGATTTTCTTAATATAAAAATGTTTTGCGTATCCTAGCAGTTCAGTGAACCTTCTTTTTCATTTGCTCTGTGTCGGAATTGAGTATGTTACACCACTCGCACCTTTTTAATAATGCAGTAGGCGTGTCACCTCTTCCAGGTAAAAACAAATTCAGAGGGGACAAAGGAGCGTGTTATGGAGAGGAGCTGGCAGGTGTAGAGTAAAGCAGAGAGAGAAAAGCCAAGGGCCTTTGAGCACAACTGTCAGCCTATTTTTAAGTGTCAGGGACCAAGGTGCACTCCAGCGCTATGGCTCCATTTGACACAGAGGCTGAGGTCTGCCACAGAGAAGACAAGCAAGCAAGGTGGCCCAGAAAACAAACACAAGCAAGTGAAGCAAAAAACAGACCCAGTATGGAGGAGAACTGTTCCCAGATCTATTTGAGCTGTCTTGCCTATAGTCCCAGTGACAGCACAAACAGATCTGGTAGCAAGCTAGAGGAGAGCACAGAGGAACCATGAGTGGGGCAGGAAGTAGAAGGTTGGAAGGTACTTTGGACAGAGACGGACAAGGTCTAGACTTCTTAACTAGGTGAATTAACTTCAATTAAGTTACATTAACACATTGACTTGTTGGACACAAGAAGAGTTAAATAAACGACTCATTTGTAAGCCCTATAGCGGAAATAACAACACACACACACACTTACCGTCAAACTTTCTCAGAAGAGGTACTTATTTGTAAGCCCTATAGCAGAAATAATAAATTGCTATGACTTTTGTTTTCTTTGGTCACACACACACACAAACGTACTGTCAAACTTTCTCAAACTCTTGCTCTCACTAGTTGACAACACCATAAGCAAGGCTAATTGGGGGAGGGAATTGCCCCACAATAGCTGTCAGAAAGAACAGAAGAACAAGACTCTCGAGTGCATCTGAAAACCACTCGGCTCTAATTTCCTCTTTGTCTCTCCCCCTTCAACCATGTCTCTTCCCCATTGACCATTTCATGCTCTATTTTATAGTGGTTTCATTAGAGTAAGAAAGGTCTGAAATAGGTCATAGTTGGCTTTTTTTCTCTCACCCGAGGGGGCCGATAGTCTAAACTCCAAATCAGACCACTATGTGAAGTGCATTGAGCTGTACCTGACGAACTTGAGGAAATGTCTGACATCCGCTTTCACAACAAACACTTGTACCATTATGCAATTTGATTGTGTGATGGCTGTTTCTGCATAGCATGACATAACATTAATCTATAAAATACTCAAATGTTTTTGTTTACATATTACTATTGTCCGTGTAGGATTCAAATTTTAGAAGAAAAATGATTGATCCATCCATCAAGTTATAGCACATTATTGCATCCCATCATCAAATCAAATTCTGTCTAATCAATACATCTATTGTCCTCAATATGGCCAGGCTGTAGCCTGTGTAGGCTGATCGACATTCAATGTCATACGCCTTCAGGGCCAGACATTCACTCTCGCAGTTCATTCCTAACTGTAAGAAATCTGAATCTGACGCTTTGCCAGTGTGAGGACAATTTACCTCAAGGGGACTGGCAGAGGGCCTGGCATATGGCATCATTTAGCACGGTTCACATGTCCCCGCTCCGACAGGCACACCAACCACGCACATGTCCCCGCTCCGACAGGCACACCAACCACGCACATGTCCCCGCTCCGACAGGCACACCAACCACGCACATGACCACGCACATGTCCCCGCTCCGACAGGCACACCAACCACGCACATGTCCCCGCTCCGACAGGCACACCAACCACGCACATGTCCCCGATCTGACAGGCACACCAACCACGCACATGTCCCCGCTCCGACAGGCACACCAACTGAATGCTGTCGACGATCAATACCTGCAGCTGCCTCTTTCTCTCCTCTCTCTTCCCCCCCCCCTCTCTTTTTCTTTCTCTCCCTGTTCTCTCCCCTCCAATAAAGCAGTGTGCTGAAATATGAAACAAGACTAAATGGAAGGTCTTGGAGGTAAACTTCTTTGTACACTATGCTTGTGATTCAAGGCTGAGCCACCTCTGCGCAAAAGAGGGAGACATGAAAAATCTGTTTGATCCTTCCAACCAGCTGTACATGCAAATGAGCCAGGCTTTTTTAGTCCCCATCACACACATAATTGGGAGGCTCATTTGGGTGTGTGTGTGTGTGTGTGTGTGTGTGTGTGTGTGTGTGTGTGTGTGTGTGTGTGTGTGTGTGTGTGTGTGTGTGTGTGTGTGTGTGAGAGAGAGAGAGAGAGAGAGAGGGAGGTACACGTGTCAGTTTGATGAGTCTACTGACTCTGTATTTGAATAGTATGTGTTTGCGGGTGCCTGTGTGCGTGTGGGCACTGGCAGAGGCATAGCCTGCCCTCCTGGTGCCCTGTCACCACCATGCTAATGCTCTTCTCTAGGCTCGGTGTTGACCACAGAGGGTCCGGGACATCAAAATAACGAAAAGTCTTTCATCTCCCGGAGCTAACATAATCCCAACCACACACTGAGCGTCCATGAGTCCACGCATCTTACATACACAATGTGTTATAAAACAGGGTATTTCAGTTGACTTCCCGAATTGGCTGAATTTAAATGGAATTGACCCAAATGCTGGTTTTAAACAAATTTGACTCTGTCGCATCAGTAATTCTGTAACTCACTGTTGTGTATTTTCTGGAAGCCTATTTTATATACAACTACCGTAGTGAAGCAGGACTAGCTTGCTCCTCATTCAAAAAATGTAATTGAATTTGGGCTGGCTTAGATTTACAACAATATATTTTCCTGTGTTCAAGCAATAGCCTACTGTGTCACCGGCTATCATGAAATTTGATTTCAAATTTGATTTGGAATTTGATTTCCTTCCAGTAAACAAATGATCCTGGGTCGCTGCTACACTAATTTGCATGAAGTGATCGAGGCTAAGATAGAGAGAGAGGGAGGGAGGGGAAAACAGACCTGGGTTAAAATAATTTTTGAAATCTTTTAAATTCTTTGAGCATTTGCTCTAGCCTGCCTGGAGTGCCATCTGGCCGGGGTTTACTGTTTTGGGACTATTCTATTGGTCCATTAAGCCAGGCAAGCAGTTTACAGTTTTTTTTGATTGCTTAAGCACGATTTTCAAAACAGGGCCCGTGTTTTCAAAACACTACACACAATTAGCACAACCACACACCCAATTAGCAAAACACTACAGATCCTTTGCAAAATTAAACACTCTTGTAAAAACTATACACTTCTTTTTAAAAACCACACTTTGTTACCATATGAAACACACACGTTTCACATTACTATACTCTGTTTGCACGAGTTACACTCTGCTGTGATAAACCTAAAACACTTTTAGCACTTCTACTTCCATATGATTAGAGTAGGCTACTATCAACAAAGTACAAATATAATGTAAATTCACCAAACACTACAGAAGACCAATGTTGCAGACTGAAGAAACTCATTTATTTCTCAACACGCCCAAAATGTTGACATGGAGATTCATAATACTGTAACCAAACGTCACAAGTTTAAAAAATAAATAAATAACTAGACATTGTCTCTTCGCCTAGCTGGATCTGGCCAGAGAATTTCATCAACATCGCAGGCAATGTTGTCATTAGCAAGACAGCTTGGAAAGAAACGTCTTGAATGACGAATCGATCCTTGCATTGCTGCTACCTCCATCTGGTCACAGGCCTCCTCCATGGCTTGGATGAGGGGTACCTCAGCCTGGAGACGGAGATCATATACCTTCCACCGCCATACCGAGAAAAACTCTTCTATAGGGTTGAGGAATGGAGAGTATGGTGGAAGATATAGGACGGTGAAATGTGGATGTTGCTGAAACCAGTTCTGAACCAGAGCAGAGCGGTGGAAAGACACATTGTCCCAGACAACAATGTATTGCATATGATCGATTTGATTTGCTGCTGTTATGTTGTGCAATTGGTCCAAGAATGTAAGTATGAGTGCTGTGTTGTAAGGGCCCATATGGGCATGGCTTTGGAGGACCCCATTCTGTGTAATGGCTGCACAGTGTTATATTACCCCCACGTTGCCCTGGGACATTGACTATAGCCCTGTGGCCAATGATGCTTCTTCCCCTCCTTCGTGTTCTCGTCAGGTTGAACCCAGCCTCATCTACGTAAATGAACTCATGCTGGATCTCCTCTCCATCCATTCGTAAAACTCTCTGAAAAACAGTGTCAGGCAAAATTGTGTAGTTCAGTGTAGATCTAGTATACATATTACAGTACAGTAAAAGATTATGAGACAGTTTGCAAGATCACACTGCTAAAGTGAATACATACCTCTGCATAATCATGCCGCAGTCGTTTCACCCTTTCAGAATCATCTGAATATGTTTTTTTTTAGGATGCGTGCCAGTGTTGATGTTGAGACCTGATGGATATCGTTGAAAATGGCATGGTTATTGACAATGTTAGCTTGGAGCTGCTTGAGTGTTATAGCATTGTTGGCCAAGACCATGTTTACTATCTCCCTCTCTTGCTGTTTTGTGAACATAGGAGGCCTTCCCCCTTGTCGTCCCTGACCCTCAATCCTGTGTAGAGGAAAAACTCAGTATACAATAGTACAGTAATTTCACAGGAAAAGGTAACAGAAGTGCTGATAGTGCATAGAATACAGTACTGTAAGCAGTTACTGAAACCGTGCAGATGTTTTTGATATGATGATATTTTTACAATACCTATTTCCAGTCTAAATGTTCTCATCACACTTGCCACTGTATATCGGCTTAGATTTGGCTGTACTCACAGTCCAGCCTCCCTCAGCGTCCGGCCGTGGTTGACAACGTGGTCAACCAATGTTGCGCGGATCTCATTTGTCAGATTCGGTCCTCTTTGAGCACCTTCTTATCTTCCTCTTCCTCCCCTTCCTCCTCCTCCTCGTCTTCCTCGTTCTCCTCCTCAGTCTCCTCGTCGTCCTCCTCGTTCTCCTCGTTCTCCTCCTCCTTGTCCTCCTCCTCCTCCTCGTCTTACTCTTTCTCTGACTCTTTCCATTGTGTTTGAAGACCGATGAACTCACCTGCTGCTTTTTATAGTGCTTATATACCTGATTGGTGTGTCTACAATTAAGCAAACGAGTGTTTGCACACCTGATGACTGTGTTGAACCAATTGGTTGGACGGTGTGGTAATTTGACAGTCAGTGCTTTGGTATTGCAAGGACGTGACTTCATGATAGATTTTTGTGTGTAATGTATGTTAAGTGTGTTTAGTGTTTTGCAATTCACTGTGTGTAGAGTTTTGCAACAAGTGTGAGGTTGACAATGTGCTTATAGTTGTGCAAATATGGGCTTATGTTTTGCTTCTTGAGTGTAAGGTTTTGCTAATAGTGTACTACTTTTAATTTTAGTGTGTAAGCAATCCAAAAAAACTGTAATCAAGCACAAATAAAGGATTTGAAAGGATTTAAATAGTATTTGAACCCAGGTCTGTGGGGAAACAGCCTATGTGTGTAGGCAGATGAACAAACACCCACAGGATGTAATCGCACAGTTGGATGCACCGATCCAACATCTTCATTGTCCTCCCAACAGATTCATGCAGGTTTTAGAGCTTCATCATTGTTCGTCCACTCAGCACGGGGTGGTACTCGAGTGTGGTGACCATACGGGAAATGGACAAAAGGAAGCAGGGGGTGCCCTTGAGGGTCTTGTGGTAATGCTGCAGCCACCGGTACACTGCACTCAGTGTAAGCATAGGTTCTGTCCTATCTTTCAGCATTGTCATCCTCTCACTATCTGTTCAATAAAATCAAAGGAATACCTTAAAATATACTTTTAAAAAGGTAGCAGTAAAACGTAGCCATATAAATTAAATGACATAGAAATTAATTACATTCTATTTGTGTGGTCGTCTACAACCTAGGAGGCCTGGACTGAAAGGGTGTGTGTGTGTTTGTGTGTGTGTGTGTGTGTGTGTGTGTGTGTGTGTGTGTGTGTGTGTGTGTGTGTGTGTGTGTGTGTGTGTGTGTGTGTGTGTGTGTGTGTGTGTGTGTGTGTGTGTGTGTGTGTGTGTTTTGTGTGTGTGTGTGTGTGTGTGTGTGTGTGTGTGTGTGTGTGTGTGTGTGTGTGTGTGTGTGTGTGTGTGTGTGTGTGTGTGTGTGTGTGTGTGTGTGTGTGTGTGTGTGTGTGTGTGTGTGTGTGTGTGTGTGTGTCTGTGTGTGTGTTTAGGTGATTGTGCTTTGGTGTAAATCCATTCAATTAAGGTAAAATGAAGACCATTAACAGAAAATTCCACATTTTTCTTTATGTGGATTTCCCTCAACTCACATTATTAAGAAATGTGACTTTTTATAGCTCAACTAGAATTGAACCCTCCTGGGTCTCTTGAGATTGGTTTAAGTTATTTTATGCTTTTTTATTCATTGAGGCAACAAGAGAAATATATTAACTCAGAAAATCAACATCCACAAGGGTCCAGGAGGACAAGTATGAATAAAAATAGATTTAATCCATCCTTCCAATTCAAAATCCTCCTTCGGCAACAAGCAACATTGATATTTTACCTCCATGGATCCTTGTCAATTAATCATTTGTGTTGTGCGTAACAGCAGTAAAAACCAATACTGTGAAAATACAAACCTTATTTGCCAATGAATGCTAATGAAAAGTCATTATAATTTTTTTTATAATTGTACTGTAACTCGACAACATTGCACTCTTTCCTCCTGTCATTAAACTGTTTCCACAAATGAGTCTATTTGTGCTTCAAGCTAAAAAAAAACAATGATAAACAAACCGTGGTGGACTGAGAAAACCATGAACTGTAAAAAAGTTAAAAACAAAGTCATTACAGATTAATTAATACATTCTCCCATGACTGCCTTTTCCAACCATCACTGAACGTTGTAATTTTTACTCACTAGATCCCTGTGATTAATTATGTAGGCATAATTGCCTTTACTTTATTTTGTGTTTTTATGAACTTACAGCAACAATTTATTTGAAAGTGACATAATATACTGTAAATCAAATGACAGTCATGCACACATAATTGTTTTGTATGTGTGGCCCCAGTGGGAATTGAACCCTCTACCCATGCCATTGCAAGCACCATGATCTACTACCTGAGCCACACAGGACATCCAGTTGACTAAATGAGACGCAAACGTGTTAACTGGTCACATTGCTGGTCTCTATCGCTAATCGGCTACAACACATTCAGATTCCAAAGTTTCAGTGCATCGTGCTTCAGAACAGGGTTATGACAAAGACAGACAAAATGACAGAAATTGACATAAACGGCTATATAAAGCTTCAAGTTACAACAACCTTATGTAGGCAAGTGAGTGAGCTGTATAGGAAGTCTTATCCATGGATCCTGCAGTAGAGAAATGAGAGCACTGCTCCCTGCATCACACATACATCATGATACACATTGCTTGCTGTAATATAGAATTTCAACAAAATATTGACTCAATGTTTTTTTTGTTAGTCAGTTAAGTTTGTCCTCTTTGTTCCCACGTTGAACATAAGGCTTCCACGAGAGAGCGAACCAGCTGCTGATCTTTTTGGGGAAGGTTTTCCATGACAGGCCACTGTCCTTCATCTGCTTCTCCACAGTTTTTTGCCAGGTTTCTTTTGGGCAGCCACGCATCCTTTTTCCATCTGCTGTCCAGTGAAGGGCTGTCTTTGGGAGTGCAGGCTCATTCATTCAGCATACATTCCCTAGCCACCTCCTTCTTTTCGTTTTTGTGATGCTGTCTTTTGGTGTAACTCTTCGTTTGACATCGTGTTTGGCCAGTAAGTTTTTTTAAAATTATTATTATTTTTTTTAACCTTTATTTAACCAGGCAAGTCAGTTAAGAACACATTCTTATTTTCAATGACGGCCTGGGAACAGTGGGTTAACTGCCTGTTCAGGGGCAGAACGACAGATTTGTACCTTGTCAGCTCGGGGGTTTGAACTCGCAACCTTCCGGTTACTAGTCCAACGCTCTAACCACTAGGCTACGCTGCCGCCCAAATGCCACGTATCTTCTGGAGACACTTGTTTTGGAAAGTCTCTAGTTTTCTAGACAGTCTGGATGTTTGCCTCCAACATTCAGAGTCGTACAGAAGCACACTGAGGACATTACTATTGAACAGGATGAGTTTGGTTTTGATTTTGAGTTGTTTGATTTCCATATGGTTTTTAACACGTCAAAAGTGTCGGTTGCTTTTATGATCCGGGTGTTGGCATCCTTTTCTGAATCTCCACCATTAATGACCTTGCTGCCGAGGTAGAGGAGTTCTTGAACTTCCTCCACCGCTTCTCCGTTTATGTTAATGTGTGTGTCTTGTGGTTTTTCCTCGCGAGCTTAGTTTTCTTTGCTTTGATCTTCAAACCAATTTTGTAGGGATGTGTTTGTGAGCTTGTCAACCTTTTCTTGCATGTCAGATTGTCTGCTGGAGAGCAAGTTGATGTCATCTGCATAATCCAGATCTTCCAGAGTTGAGGTGAGTGTCCATCTGATGCCACTTTTTCTGTTTGTCAGGGTCTGCGTCATAAGCCAGTTAATGGCTTTAATGAACAGGGTGGAGGAGAGGATGCATCCTTGTTTAACTCCAGTGTTGATTCCGAAACGGTTGGTTACGTGTCTCTTACAGATGACGTTGACTATTTTGGGAGGGATTCCATAGTGGTGAAGTATTTTCCACAGGGATATTCGGTGGAGTGTCGAAGGCCTTTTCTGGTCCCCGGGCTCAATATTGAATACAGGGAATAGGGTGCCATTTGGGACCCTTATTCTTATTGTATATTGTCAGTCACACACTGTTATTGGAGAAATGAAGCCTCTAAAATGTAACATGTGTCCTACACTTGTATTGTACAATATTGTTCAGCTGGAGTGTTTCCATAGAAACCTAACCTTAACATTTTTCTCAAGTCTGTGGCGTGATGTGATACAATTTTTTTGTAAATGTTATGGCACAGTCATCTCCATCCTCCTCTTAAATTCTTCAGCCTTCTCTTTTTAAATTAAATCGTAAATGTTGGCTACTGGGGTAAATGGAGGTTTGAAAATAATAATGTGATTGGATAATTGGATTGGAATCAGCTGCTTATAGTGGCCAAATACCATTGGAAACATTCCCACACATACAGTGTACTTTACTTAGAAGAAAATATCCTTTCTAAACATGTTTACATCTAGAATGGATGTGTTTCTTATAAAACAAGTGAACGATAGGAAATTGAGGACAGATCTTGAACCCAGGCAACAAGATTATATTGGAAATCTTGGAAATATAGTGTAAATAGGGAAACATGGGGTAACTACTGTATCCCCCCCTACCTAAAAACAATGTCCAATTTCTTACACAAAAAAGCAAAGTTTGTTCAAAAGTACTGTAGGCACAGTGCCTTCAGAAAGTATTCACACTCTTGACTTTTTCCACATTTTGTGTTAGTCTGAATTTTGTGAGATTTTTGATTTTCACTGATCTACACACAATAATGTCTGAGTGGAATTATGTTTTTAGAAATATTTGACAAATTAATAAAAAATGAATAGCTGAAATGTCTTGAGTCAATAAGTTTTCAACTTTTTTGTTATGCCTAAATAAGTTCAGGAGTAAAAATGTGCTTAGCAAGTCACATAATAAGTTGCATGTACTCTGTGTGCAATAATAGTGTTTAACATGATTTTTAAATGACAACCCCATTACTGTACCCTACAAATAAAACTGTCGTAAGGTCCCTAAGTCGAGCAGTGAATTTCAAGCACAGATTCAACCACAAAGACCAGGTTTTCCTATGGTTCACAAAGAAGAGCACATACTGCTAGAAGGGTTAAAAAAACAAGTTTTATCCCTTTGTGCATTGTGCCGTTATTAATTACACTTTGGATCAATACACCCAGTCACTACAAAGATACAGGCGTCATTCCTAACTCAGTTGACGGAGAGGAAGGAAACCTCTCAGGGATTTCAACCACAAAGACCAGCGAGGTTTTCCAATGCCTCACAAAGTATGGCCAAGATACTTGGTAAAACATTTAAAACCAGGCATTGAATGTCCCTTTGTGCATGGTTAAGTTCTTGCACTTTGGATGGTGTATCAATACTCCCAGTCACTACTACACTACACTTTCTGAGGGGGGGGGGGGGCAGTTATCCCCAACATAGTCGATTATGTATCTTTAGGCTCCCCTAATGTAATATATATATACACTTTATATATGTAATTTAATTAGATAATATATAACTTTTTATAAATGACGAAATATTAGACCAACTTACCTCAGAATCGTTTTGTTAAAGTGACTTATACATTTTCGATAAGACAGATAACATTTTAGTTGAGCAAGAGTAGTGGCAGCCAGGGAAAGTGTTTAGTAGAAAAATTGGTGAGATAAAGTGGTTTCTGTGAGAATTACAGGGGGGGTGCAGTTACCCCGGGGGTCTAGTTTACCCCACGTTATTCTGCTGCCTACAATCTATGACCTCTAACAAATATTGAAATAATAAAATAGCTTGTGAGATCCGTCTACATAGTTAAGAACAGGCCTAGCTGGACTTGCAATGTGGTTTGCAAGAAATCAAATGCAACCATATGAATGTAATGAAACCTGCTACCATGCATTGCATCAAATTATAAAACCATTTGTTTGACAGGAAACTCGTTTATTGACAATTATTTTGACTTCTGGATCCGTGAGTAGGTTGGTGAAGCAGTAGGACATTTGAAAAATCCCTTTTGATTGCATACTTTTCTGTCGAGGCCAGTACCATTGTTTTATGATACGTAGTCTCTGAAACACTACATTAGTCTCTGAAACATTCTGAACTGTGTGTGTCTGTTTGTGTGTGTGTGGGTGTGCATGCATTTACATTATTATTTTTTTTACACAACATACCCTCATAGTTTCTGTTTTTTATTTCAATTATTGAAGGGAATGAGTGTGCTAAAACTACCTATTTTCATGCTGAATGAGTTAAAACCCTCTTTGAAGTGAAAGCGAAGTGCCCTATTGTCTACTCAGTGGTGGTGTTCCAATGGCACCCTATTCCCTATACACAGTAGTGCACTAATTTTGTTCCCTGTATAGTACACTAATTTTGACAAGGGTCCATAGGGCTCTGGTCAATAATACTGCACTATATAGAGAATATGTTCCCTTTCGGAACACAGGCTCAGTGTGTCTGGGCACATTTTTATCCTGGCACATTATAAAAGGACGGTTGTCAGATGAGTTGACTCTGACTTTAAGATTATTAAATAATCTTTTCATCTCTGGCTGGGAGATATACTGCTCTCACTTCACAGTAACAGGCTCACAGTGTACTTGAGTACTGGAGTTCTAAGAGAAGCACGCTGTTATAGGTGGAATTTTGTAAAGGGATTCTGAAACGAAGACCTAAGTATATGATATTATCAGGGCCTTTGGTGTAGACCTGTATCAAATACAAAGTTCTTACATTTAAGAGCAAAATACCTGTCATAGATATGTATGTCAAGAAACTATTTGACACCATAAAAGTAAAGTACAATGTCATCATCATCATATTATTATTATTATACCTAAACTTTCATGAGAGATAAATTCAAACGTATACGACCAAATATTTAGTAACATCCCAACAAGAGATCTTACCGCCATCTTGGACTGAATATTTATTTTATCTCTCCATTGCAGTACTGAAGATAATATTATGGAATTGGGGAACAGCTTATCTCATATTTCTAGTGACATTTAACTAGCAGCTTGAGGGGAATTCTACCCAGAAAAGCCTAATTGATTAACAATTTAGATTAATCAAATCTTTAAACATCAATACAATAAATTTACTTAATTGACCATTTCTCACCCAGGTGAGCAGAATTTCCAATGCCCAATTCATATCTTGTAGTAAATCGTTGTCGTTACTCAAATGAACCATAGCTCCATGAAAATGGTGTTAGGTCATGAATGCAAAGAAGGAATGTTCCCTCGAGACGTTGGGAATGAGATGTTTCTTCTCAAGGCAATTGACTTAATTCATTCACTTTACGTGAACACCTGGGGTCCTTTCAGTAGAACTGTTGACTTTCAGAGGGTTGTTAGTCCAGCAGAGGTGAAAGAGAGAAAAGGAAAGAAACAGAGAAGTAGCCATATCCGGATCAGAGGAAGGAAAAGAACCTAGTACATGGATTTATTAGGTAGATAAAGACTTAGCTGGGAGTGTTTTTGTTTCAATCTAGTGTAATATTTGTGTTGTGGAGAAATGACCAGGCAGGAGCCAGGAGTACAGTTAGTTTTCGTTTAGTCAACGACTAAACTCTTGTCCTTTTCCTCCACTGGTTCTCAGGCTTGTATTTACTACTCTACTTTCTCTCCAAGTTACAAAGGGGTTTCGTGTATGTTGACTTGTTTGCTTATTCTGCTAATACATACCCATAGTACATTACTTTGTGCATGTGCATTTCCTATTAGGTGTAGTAACGTAACACTGCCGTAATGCATTACTGCTTAGTAACAGCACAGTAACTAATATAAACAGACGTAGATCCCAGATACTACATCTAGCTGAAAAACAAGATGAGTATCCACAGATGGAGAGAAAATCTTGTTGAAAAATAGAGGAAAGTACTCTGAACAGAACTGTCCTGTGTTCATCTTTGCCTTTCTTCTCATACAGTCCTCTAAAATGGAGACAGAAAATCAATTGACACTCACAACTCTTTGTTGCCTTGTGCACATTCTGAACACAGCCACTCCAAAGTACAGACCGCCACAAAGCTTAAAAGATTGATGCTCAAAGCTTTTATCCTTAGCTGCTCACTCTGTTCCATGGCTCCTTGGCATGGAACAGAATGTCCTTAAAGGGGCTATCAGCAGTTGAAATAATAACAAACCATTTTCACCGCCTCTGTTTTGGTAAAAAGCTGAGGGCTGGGGCTGGAGAAATGCAACCACTCTCAAATGCATAGATAGAGTTATGGAAGCAAGGACTCACCACGCATGATACAAAATTATAATTTTAACCAGGTTTTTAGGCTATAAAGTATTTGTTTGTATTCACTTTGTTTAGAAACATTGGAGTAAAACAAGCTTAAATTATGGCTTCTGTTATATTCTTCAAGAATCAATGGGTGCATATAATTAATTTTACAAGTCGGAAAATGAAATGAAATGAAATGCAATTTTATTTGTCACATGCACCGAATACAACAGGTAAAGAAAAATAAGTGTTAAGTAAAAAATAGATCAGTAAAAAAATAAAAATAAAATAACAAATAGTTCAAGAGCATCAATAAAATAACAGTAGTGAGGCTATATGTCACATCTGCTCCTGCAACGCCCTCTACTGCTCATCCTGTGTCTACTTGATCTGCCGCCACTCCCCCAGTACTCTCTCCCTCTCCCTCTCCCTCTGGGTGTGTGTGTGTGTCTGTGATTGTGTGGGCGGAGACAGGTGTGCTGGAGTCAGAGCAGATCCCCACCAGCTACAACCTGTTCCATAATCAAGACCTCTACAAATACTCAATCCTGCCACTTCCACGCTGACAGATCGTAATCTCTGCTCAATCAGTCTACGCTTCTAGCCGTTTGTTACGATTATATCCTGTTGTACCTGTTTTCCTTGCCTGACACTGTTTTCCTCTCCACCACAGTTCCGCCCGCTCTGACTCTGGTCCCTGTCTCGTCATCAGTTCCACGTCTCGTCATCCTGCTACTCTGTCCTGGATTCCCCACTCTACTTCTCCCTTGGATTCCCCTCTGGACCTGCTTACCCTGTCCCAACCACTCTAGCTCCAGCCTCAGCCTCTGCACATGGTATCCTCAGCTGAGCTTCCCCTGGCCTGCTCCATCTTCCCCTTGTGTTTCAATAAATACCTTGGTTACTTCATCCCAGTCCCCTCGTCTGAGTCTGCTCTTGGGTTCCCCTGTTCCACTCCACTCCGGTGCACTGGTTAGTCAAGGTAATTGAGGTAACATGTATATGTAGGTAGAGTTAAAGTGACTATGCATAGATAATAACCAGAGAGCAGCAGCAGTGTAACAAAGGGGGGAGACACAATGCAAATAGTCTGGGTAGCCATTTGATTAGCTGTTCAGGAGTCTTATGGATTGGGGATAGAAACTGTTAAGAAGCCTTATGGAACTAAATTTGGTGCTCCGGTACCGCTTGCCGTGCGGTAACAGAGAGAACAGTCTATGGCTGGATTCTTGGACAATTTTTAGGGCCTTCCTCTGACACCGCCTGGTATAGAGGTCCTGGATGGCAGGAAGCTTGGCCCCAGTGATGTACTGGGCTGCACACACTTTTTTTTTCAGTCTCCTGAGGTTTGGTCATGCCTTCTTCACGACCGTCTTGGTGTGTTTGAACCATGATAGTTTGTTGCTGATGTAGACACCAAGGAACTTGAAGCTCTCAACCGGCTCCACTAGTGCCCCATCAATGAGATTGGGGGTGTGCTCAGTCCTCATTTTCCTGTAGTCCACAATCCTCTCCTTTGTCTTGATCACATTAAGGGAGACGTTGTTATCCTTGCATCACACAGCCAGGTCTCTGACCTCCTCCCTATAGGCTGTCTCATCAATGTCAGTGTTCAGGCCTACCACTGATGTGTTGGCCATGCAGCCATGGGTGAACAAGGAGTACAGGAGGGAACTGAGCACGCACCCCTGAGGGGCCCCCATGTTGAGGATCATTGTGACAGATGTGTTGTTACCAACAATTACCACCTGGGGGCGGCCTGTCAGGACGTCCAGGATCCAGTTGCAGAGGGAGGTGTTTAGTCCCAGAGTCCTTAGCTTAGTGATGAGCTGTGAAGGCACTATGGTGTTGAACGCTGAGCTGTAGTCAATGAATAGCATTCTCACGTAGGTGTTCCTTTTGTCCAGGTGGAAAAAGGCAGTTTGGAGTGCAATAGAGATTGCATCATCTGTGGATCTGTTGGGGCGGGATGTAAATTGGAGTGGGTCTAGGGTTTATGGGATAATGGTGTTGATGTGAGCCATGACCAGCCTTTCTAAGCACTTCATGGCTACAGACGTGAGTGCTACGGGTCGGTAGTCATTTAGACAGGTTACCTTAGTGTTCTTGGGCACAGTGACTATGGTGGTCTGCTTGAAACATGTTAGTGTTAAAGACAGGTTAAAAATGTCAGTGAAGACACTTGCCAGTTGGTCAGCGCATGCTCAGAGTACACGTCCTGGTAATTAGTCTGGTCCCGCAGCCTTGTGAATGTTAGCCTGTTTAAAACTTCTTTGGGATCGGTGTCCTACAGTAACGTAGGCTAATGCAATTAGCATGAGGTTGTAAGTAACAAGAAAATTTCCCAGGCCATAGACATATTGTTACAGGAATTAAATTACTCTGTTTTCATACCCAATTAAAATTAAACACTCTGTCAATTCATAAGAATTTGTATGACTCTTATTTGTATAAAATGGACAGAGCCCAGTCTTAAAGTCAATCAGCAGCGTTTTTTCACGAGAGTACTGCCATTATACATTTTACCACAGGTTATAAATTGAAAATGACGTCATTAGTTTTAGTACTAGCCCGTGTCATCTCCGCTCCAGTACAATGGCTGTATGGTTCTCACATCGTCTCTCCCTATTAAGATAATTTATGACCGAGCCAAGGCCATCCTGTGTAGATAAGCCTTCTAGCCAGTCTGGCTATAAATTCATTCATTTCTACCATGGTACAGACAGTCATTGTTCTAATTCGTGATTATATTTACACACATTATATTCAGTACTAGGATTAAAAAGAAAATGCATACATATACAGTAACATAATAGTATTCTGATTAGTACATATACAGTAACATAATAGTATTCTCATTAGTCAGTCCTGATTGAAATGTATACATAATTAGTCATTATTGATAAAAATTCCTTTAACACATATCTGATATTGGCAGAAGGCTTAAATTCTTGTTAATCTAACTTCACTACAGTAGCTATTACAGTGAAAGGATACCATGTGACTGTGCGCAAGGAGAGTGCGCAATTTTGAACATGAAAAGTTATTCATAAAACAAATTAGGCACATTTGGGCAGACTTGACACAACATCTTGAACAGAAATGCAATGGTTCATTGGATCAGTCTAAAACATTACACAGTGGCCAAAATCTGAATTGCACCTTGGCTGGAATAATACATTATAGCCTTTCTCTTGCATTTCAAAGATGATGGTACAAAAAAATACAAAATAACGGGGGTTTTTCTCTTTGTGTTATCTTTTACCAGATCTATTGTGTTATATTCTTCGACATTCCTTTTACATTTCCACAATTTTCAAAGTGTTTCCTTTCAAATGGTACCAATAGTATGCATATCCTTTATTCAGGGCTTGATCTACAGGCAGTTAGATTTGGATATGTCATTTTAGGCAAACATTTAAAAGAAAATTGTTTTACTAAAAAATTGTTTCACTAAAGTAAGAGTCAAACTGAAAATGCTTGATAGATAATTAAACAATGTATAATTTGTTATTCAATACATGTTGTTTGGATTTGATTGTTTGCCTGAAAGAAAATACATTTTACCCTGTAGCACTCTAAGTAGGCATGGTCAAATTTGACAAAGGTGTTATTTTAGGATAGTTATAATGGAAATTACGCAACTTGTTATGCAACAGCTAGTTGTTTCAACACATTTTTATTAAGTAACTAGTTCCATAGCCTTTTTTTTGCTTACTCAACTTTTCAGTCCAAGTGTTACCTGAACTAAAAAAAATGTGTTGGCCAAACTTATCTCCAACTTGAGAAATCGTAGGCCAAAATTAAGTTAACTTAAAATGATTTGTTTGCTCAAATTGTGTCATATGTTCATTCAACTACAAATTATTATTTGGGCATTTTACCTAACAATGGTAGTGGAACTAGTTACACACCCATAGTGCTTTTAACATGCAATGATTACATACATGATTACATTGTGCAAATTCATTTAGACAGTAATTCATATTCAACATTGGATTTGAAATCACCACATCTTGGTTTACAGCATTCCAATCGTCCTGCTTTGTAACTGTGTCAATTACTGATTTCACCTGTATTGCTAGACTTTGCACTTCAAAGTAAATCTCAGCTCTGTTAAAAGTACACTCAAGAAATATATTTTATTTATCATAGTGATTAAGGAGTAACATTAAAACAGAGCAATATGTCCCACCAACATTAGACTATACAGAAAACCTAACATTGCAGAAAAAAGTAAATCAAATCAATAATGAGAGAATAGTCAGATTAAGTGGCAATTGTAACAGACATGGTGGCATAGCAGGAAGATCAGAATGTCATGAACCAAGAGGTTGTTAGTTCAAATCCCTGTTGAGGAAATGTTAAATACAAATGATTGTATAAATGAACATGCACAAAGTAATCATGTGTGGGAAATATGTAAGTTTACATTATATGTTAAAAGTACTGTGTGTGTAACAGGTTCCCTGCCAGGTTAAGAAATCCCCTTCCCGGCACACCATGATTCCCTGTAAACAAATCCGTGCACCAAGAAGCAATTTGATTTTGATCACATTCATTTATTCAGTTTAAAAAAGTTTTTTTTTAATCAATTACACAATCAAGGCAGGGTCCACCAGTTACCCATGTGGCCCCTTACCTATTCTCCTCCCCAATCTGATGATTAGCAGAGTGGCAGCAGGCTGCAGGCTGTCTACACTCATTGAGAGCGGGCTCCTAAGTCTTCCTGTGGTTGGCGGTCGCAGTGAAAAAATATAAATCATATACTGTATACCTAATAGATACCGTATATATATTTCCATTACATATGACTGGTACTGTATGGTACATACAGTACCAGTCAAAAGTTTGGACACACCTACTCATTCAAGGGTCTTTCTTTATTTGTACTTTTTTCCCCTACATTGTAGAATTATAGTGAAGACATGAAAACTATGAAATAACACATATGGAATCATGTAGTAACTTAGAAAGTGTTAAACAAATCAAAACATATTTTCAACTTTAGAATCTTCCAAGTTGCTTTGCACACTCTTTGCCCACTCAGCTTTGCACACTCTTGGCTACTCTTGGCCAGGTAGCCACCTGGAATACTTTTACAACAGTCTTCAGGGAGTTCCCAGTTTGCTGAACACTTGTTGGCTGCTTTTCCTTCACCCTGTGGTCCAACTCACCCCAAACCATCTCATTTGGGTTGAGGTCGGGTGATTGTGGAGGCAAGGTCTTCTGACGCAGCACTCCATCTTCTTGGTCAAACTCTCCTCTTGGTCAAATAGCCCTTACACAGCGTGGAGGTGTGTTTTGGGTCATTGTCCTGTTGGGAAACAAATGATAGTCCCACTAAGGGCAAACCAGATGGGATGATGTCCATTGTCTAATGTCCATTGCTCGTGTTTCTTGGCCCAAGCAAGTCTCTTCTTATTATTGGTGTCCTTTAGTAGTGGTTTCTTTGCAGCAATTCAACCATGAAGGCCTGATTCACGCAGTGTCCTCTGAACAGTTGATGTTGAGATGTGTCTGTTACTTGAACTTTGTGAAGCATTTATTTGGGTTGCAATCTGAGGTGCAGTTAATTGTTGATTTCTGAGGCTGGTAACTCTAATGAACGTATCCCCTGCAGCAGAGGATTCCTTTCCTGTGGCGGTCCTCATGAGAGCCAGTTTCATCACAGCGCTTGATGGTTTTTGTGATTGCACTTGAAGAAACTTTCAAAGTTCTTGACATTTTCTGGATTGACTGACCTTCATGTCTTATGATGGACTGTTGTTTCTCGTTGCTTATTTGAGCTCTTCCTGCCATAACATGGACTTGGTATTTTACCAAATAGGGCTATCGTCTGTACACCAACCCTACCTTGTCATAACACAACTGATTGGTTCAAATGCATTAACAAGGAAAGAAATTCCACTAATTAACTTTTAACAAGGCACACCTGTTAAATGAAATGCATTCCAGGTGACTACCTCATGAGCTGGTTGAGAGAATGCCAAGAGTGTGCAAAGCTGTCATCAATGCAAAGGGTGGCTACTTTGAAGGATCTCAAATAAAAATAGATTTTGATTTGTGTAACACTTTTTTGGTTACTACATGATTCCATATGTGTTATTTCATACTTTTCATGTCTTCACTATAATTCTACAATGTAGAAAATAGTAAAAATAAAGAAACCCCCTGGATTGAGTAGGTGTGTCCATACTTTTGACTGGTACTGTATATATTTATTTAAATTCAAAATTGTTGCCTCTTGGGCCCCCCACGAGACTGGGCCCAGAGGCTTCACCCCAGTAAGCCCTTGCATTAATCCGGCCCTGCTGGTTCCACAGCCTTTTTTTAGGTAAGATGCCCAAATACATTTTTGGGGAGATTAAATGTGCACCAAATCATTTTTTTGTGTTCAGGTAGGCCTAACACTTGGACTGAAAAGTTGAGTAAACCAACAAAAAGGCTGTGGAACTAGTTACTTAATAATAATTTGTTGAAAAAACTAGATTGTTTTCTTCATTATATAGTTTGAAGTCTAATAGTACCTTACTATTACATAGTAATAACAGAATAGTAATTGATTAATAGCCTATAGATTGCTTATAGAAATTAAGTGCTATTTGCATGTGAAAGTAGGGCGGCAGGTAGTGTAGCTGTTAAGAAGAGCATTGGGCAAGTAACTGAAAGTTTGCTGGTTCAAAGTCCCCGAGCTGACTGTGGAGGTCGGTCACTTAACTATAATTGCTGCTGTAAGTAAGAGCATCTACTAAATTACTAAAATGTCAAGTGTCATGGGATACATTTGCTTCATTGTTTACCTTTTAATTGGGCCTAGTGACCCACTCTTTGATGGTATGCACGTAGAGTACAGACTGTGGCTCGCGATACAGAAGCTTCTATCGTATCTTCGCTTTTTACGCATAACCCCCATAGCCAATCAACGACTGTATTCAGAAGAGAAGCAAAGGTTGTCCAATGGAAAGAAATCTGCAATGTGAACAAAAGAGTGAAGACGCACGCACAAGGGGGCGTATTGGGGGGTGACATTGCCGTCAATTGCGCACAGCTGTCAGAATTCTAGTTCGCTTGGTCGACATTTTATCGTAGAGCCACATGCATGCAACTTTCTGGACTGCTTTTTTGTGATTAGTTTCTCAGGTGGTGAATTAATCTAAAACCAACAAATAATTGTATTCATCAATAATGTCTCTCATTGAGGAATACGAGGAAGGGGAATACGAGAGAGCACCTAAGCGTCTCAAGACGATGGAATTTGACAAAGGTGTTATTTTAGGATAGTTATAATGGAAATTACGCAACTTGTTATGCAACAGCTAGTTGTTTCAACACATTTTTATTAAGTAACTAGTTCCATAGCCTTTTTTTTGCTTACTCAACTTTTCAGTCCAAGTGTTACCTGAACTAAAAAAAATGTGTTGGCCAAACTTATCTCCAACTTGAGAAATCGTAGGCCAAAATTAAGTTAACTTAAAATGATTTGTTTGCTCAAATTGTGTCATATGTTCATTCAACTACAAATTATTATTTGGGCATTTTACCTAACAATGGTAGTGGAACTAGTTACACACCCATAGTGCTTTTAACATGCAATGATTACATACATGATTACATTGTGCAAATTCATTTAGACAGTAATTCATATTCAACATTGGATTTGAAATCACCACATCTTGGTTTACAGCATTCCAATCGTCCTGCTTTGTAACTGTGTCAATTACTGATTTCACCTGTATTGCTAGACTTTGCACTTCAAAGTAAATCTCAGCTCTGTTAAAAGTACACTCAAGAAATATATTTTATTTATCATAGTGATTAAGGAGTAACATTAAAACAGAGCAATATGTCCCACCAACATTAGACTATACAGAAAACCTAACATTGCAGAAAAAAGTAAATCAAATCAATAATGAGAGAATAGTCAGATTAAGTGGCAATTGTAACAGACATGGTGGCATAGCAGGAAGATCAGAATGTCATGAACCAAGAGGTTGTTAGTTCAAATCCCTGTTGAGGAAATGTTAAATACAAATGATTGTATAAATGAACATGCACAAAGTAATCATGTGTGGGAAATATGTAAGTTTACATTATATGTTAAAAGTACTGTGTGTGTAACAGGTTCCCTGCCAGGTTAAGAAATCCCCTTCCCGGCACACCATGATTCCCTGTAAACAAATCCGTGCACCAAGAAGCAATTTGATTTTGATCACATTCATTTATTCAGTTTAAAAAAGTTTTTTTTTAATCAATTACACAATCAAGGCAGGGTCCACCAGTTACCCATGTGGCCCCTTACCTATTCTCCTCCCCAATCTGATGATTAGCAGAGTGGCAGCAGGCTGCAGGCTGTCTACACTCATTGAGAGCGGGCTCCTAAGTCTTCCTGTGGTTGGCGGTCGCAGTGAAAAAATATAAATCATATACTGTATACCTAATAGATACCGTATATATATTTCCATTACATATGACTGGTACTGTATGGTACATACAGTACCAGTCAAAAGTTTGGACACACCTACTCATTCAAGGGTCTTTCTTTATTTGTACTTTTTTCCCCTACATTGTAGAATTATAGTGAAGACATGAAAACTATGAAATAACACATATGGAATCATGTAGTAACTTAGAAAGTGTTAAACAAATCAAAACATATTTTCAACTTTAGAATCTTCCAAGTTGCTTTGCACACTCTTTGCCCACTCAGCTTTGCACACTCTTGGCTACTCTTGGCCAGGTAGCCACCTGGAATACTTTTACAACAGTCTTCAGGGAGTTCCCAGTTTGCTGAACACTTGTTGGCTGCTTTTCCTTCACCCTGTGGTCCAACTCACCCCAAACCATCTCATTTGGGTTGAGGTCGGGTGATTGTGGAGGCAAGGTCTTCTGACGCAGCACTCCATCTTCTTGGTCAAACTCTCCTCTTGGTCAAATAGCCCTTACACAGCGTGGAGGTGTGTTTTGGGTCATTGTCCTGTTGGGAAACAAATGATAGTCCCACTAAGGGCAAACCAGATGGGATGATGTCCATTGTCTAATGTCCATTGCTCGTGTTTCTTGGCCCAAGCAAGTCTCTTCTTATTATTGGTGTCCTTTAGTAGTGGTTTCTTTGCAGCAATTCAACCATGAAGGCCTGATTCACGCAGTGTCCTCTGAACAGTTGATGTTGAGATGTGTCTGTTACTTGAACTTTGTGAAGCATTTATTTGGGTTGCAATCTGAGGTGCAGTTAATTGTTGATTTCTGAGGCTGGTAACTCTAATGAACGTATCCCCTGCAGCAGAGGATTCCTTTCCTGTGGCGGTCCTCATGAGAGCCAGTTTCATCACAGCGCTTGATGGTTTTTGTGATTGCACTTGAAGAAACTTTCAAAGTTCTTGACATTTTCTGGATTGACTGACCTTCATGTCTTATGATGGACTGTTGTTTCTCGTTGCTTATTTGAGCTCTTCCTGCCATAACATGGACTTGGTATTTTACCAAATAGGGCTATCGTCTGTACACCAACCCTACCTTGTCATAACACAACTGATTGGTTCAAATGCATTAACAAGGAAAGAAATTCCACTAATTAACTTTTAACAAGGCACACCTGTTAAATGAAATGCATTCCAGGTGACTACCTCATGAGCTGGTTGAGAGAATGCCAAGAGTGTGCAAAGCTGTCATCAATGCAAAGGGTGGCTACTTTGAAGGATCTCAAATAAAAATAGATTTTGATTTGTGTAACACTTTTTTGGTTACTACATGATTCCATATGTGTTATTTCATACTTTTCATGTCTTCACTATAATTCTACAATGTAGAAAATAGTAAAAATAAAGAAACCCCCTGGAATGAGTAGGTGTGTCCATACTTTTGACTGGTACTGTATATATTTATTTAAATTCAAAATTGTTGCCTCTTGGGCCCCCCACGAGACTGGGCCCAGAGGCTTCGACCCCAGTAAGCCCTTGCATTAATCCGGCCCTGCTGGTTCCACAGCCTTTTTTTAGGTAAGATGCCCAAATACATTTTTGGGGAGATTAAATGTGCACCAAATCATTTTTTTGTGTTCAGGTAGGCCTAACACTTGGACTGAAAAGTTGAGTAAACCAACAAAAAGGCTGTGGAACTAGTTACTTAATAATAATTTGTTGAAAAAACTAGATTGTTTTCTTCATTATATAGTTTGAAGTCTAATAGTACCTTACTATTACATAGTAATAACAGAATAGTAATTGATTAATAGCCTATAGATTGCTTATAGAAATTAAGTGCTATTTGCATGTGAAAGTAGGGCGGCAGGTAGTGTAGCTGTTAAGAAGAGCATTGGGCAAGTAACTGAAAGTTTGCTGGTTCAAAGTCCCCGAGCTGACTGTGGAGGTCGGTCACTTAACTATAATTGCTGCTGTAAGTAAGAGCATCTACTAAATTACTAAAATGTCAAGTGTCATGGGATACATTTGCTTCATTGTTTACCTTTTAATTGGGCCTAGTGACCCACTCTTTGATGGTATGCACGTAGAGTACAGACTGTGGCTCGCGATACAGAAGCTTCTATCGTATCTTCGCTTTTTACGCATAACCCCCATAGCCAATCAACGACTGTATTCAGAAGAGAAGCAAAGGTTGTCCAATGGAAAGAAATCTGCAATGTGAACAAAAGAGTGAAGACGCACGCACAAGGGGGCGTATTGGGGGGTGACATTGCCGTCAATTGCGCACAGCTGTCAGAATTCTAGTTCGCTTGGTCGACATTTTATCGTAGAGCCACATGCATGCAACTTTCTGGACTGCTTTTTTGTGATTAGTTTCTCAGGTGGTGAATTAATCTAAAACCAACAAATAATTGTATTCATCAATAATGTCTCTCATTGAGGAATACGAGGAAGGGGAATACGAGAGAGCACCTAAGCGTCTCAAGACGATGGATGTGGAGGAGGGGGAGGATTCGGATACAGCTTCCGCGGGGCTGCTAGGAGACGAAGAGGATGCTACGGGGACCCCCGGGGGAAACCGGGCCCGGTGGTCAACAACAAAATATGGGTCTGGAAGAAAGGTGGGTGTAGACATAGCATTGCTCATTGTCTTACGTTCCTTAGATGCTTGGCTTGGAAAAAGAGAGTAACCATATTAAAATAAAAAAGTCAGTGTTGTTTCCTATCTCTCATACATTTATTGGGCAAGTGACAGTCTTCAATAAACTTTTTGGACTAGGATTGTCAGATGGGCCAATGATCCAGCCGCAGTTCTGAGAATCTTAAAAGGCTTCTTGATTATTTATGGACTGATTTCCAATAATGACAATTTAGGTTTGTGTCAAATATATTATGCTAGAGTCAAGAAATGTTCTTCAGAAAGCATACAAAATACAAATGAAAGATGAAAGCATAGACTATAGAACGTGTGTGGAGTTGTGTACAGTAGCTCATGTCTATGAAAACACAAGACTTGGGAGTTCTCAACCCGAACGAAGCACGCTATTTAACTTCGTTACCCCGTAATTTGATTTTACATTAGTGTCCCCGACAGTCTGGCGGCTTGAAATCTATTTTGTCTCAATAATAATGAGACAAATAATACGCAGGTTATCAGCGTTCATCATCAATTTAGAGACTGTCCCCGGAAGCAATGTATCCGTGGGTGTCTTTGCTTAACCACATTTAGACAAACGCTATGAACTGGGGCTTAAGATATGTATTATTTGGATGAATGTCACTGTGAAGAACCATATCCAATTTCTCACCCAAGGCTAACATTGTTTCACCAAAGAGGATGACAGAGATGCTCTGATGTACCCACATTCACAGTCACAACATATCCTCATAAATAAGTATTTACATGGTTATCTACATAAGTATGAACACATGTTTATCCACATGCTGAAATAGACTTCAAACCCCATGGTATTCTATATGTAGATTTGTGGTCTAGGATCCTTTATGAGAAATACAGGAGGGTTTGCTCAGGATTCCAAATCACACATGCTGCATCAGGTCCATCTCCAGAGAGAGCTGTAAGAGAAATGTAACCATTTGAATACAGAGTGAGTACTGGTTGAGCACTGCTTATCTGGACGTATTAGACCTTCTCTGCTCCCTGTGAAGTCACAGACAGTGCTGTCACTCGTCCAATCTACCGAAAACACACACTCTTGTGCAAACTGTGGACCAGTACCTTTGTGTCCGTCCTGGCATTTCTTAAAGACCCACAGTCTAAATAAATTAAACATTAATTTTAAATATGTGTGGCCTAGTCCTGGAGTAAAAAGCATTCTAAATGGAGATTTTCAATTGAAATGGCTTTTTAGTCCAAGACTAGACCTAATCTGTGTCTATAAACCTGGCCCAAATATTCTCAATCTTGGATATTGGTTATCCCTTCCCCAAGCTGTTGCTGTAATATGATAATGTAATCTTAGTCAACCTACCTCGTAAAATAAGGGTTAATAAAATAAAATAGATTTTTGTGTACTTTGCCCTGATGGTCATTTGGTCATTTAAGAAAAAGTCCAATCAAGAGGGAACACTCTTCCTCTTTGGCTTGCTTTTACACATCACACACCTCACCTGTGTTCAACAGTAGCATGGTAATATGTTTGTCTCCCTTCCTCTTTTAATTCGCTACACTTTTATTGGTATATCAATCTCCTACTTAGCTTTGGAACAATATCTCCTCAGTATATCTCCTCAGTATATCTCCTCAGTTTGGGCAGTGACAGAGGCTGCATATCAAGGCCCTGGTCAAAAGTAGTGCATTATATAAGGAATAGGGTGCCATTTGGAATGGAGCCAGACAAGCACATCGAAAGAACCCTGGTGGGCGACGGTAGGCTTTATCGTGGCCCAACAGAACATTAACATGTTTATTACGTGCCTAGCAATGAGGCTCGTTGGTGTGATTGATAGGGAGAGATAGTTTGAAGTGCAGTTTGCATTCTTAATCGTATCCCATTGGCATATGCAAAGAGGGAATTACATTGTGGTCTCTTGGATGGTAGTAATGCCACTACTGGCGCGATTCTAGGCACTATCTCATAAAGCCAAGGGCCCTGGCTGATAAACATCTGGGTGCGCGGCAAAGCTTGGTTCAGATGCCGGGATGAATCTCTGAGTCATTGTATGAGTCCCAAATGGCAAAATATTCCCTTTATAGTGTATTACTTTTGACCAGAGCCATATAGACCCTGGTCAAAAGTAGTGGACTATATAGGGA